>NC_133455.1:32221792-32854676 GCF_048565385.1 Saimiri boliviensis | reverse complement strand
CTGAGCGACTAACAAGGGCAGATCACTTGAGGCCAGGAGTTAGACCAGCCTGGCCAACATGGTGAAACCCCACCTCTACCAAAAATACAAAAATCAGCTGGGCATAGTGGCACACGCCTGCAATCCCAGCTACTCGGGAGGCTGAGCAAGAGAATCGCTTGAACTCGGAGGCAGAGGTTGCAGTGAGCTGAGATTGCGCCACTGTATTCCAGTCTGGGCAACAGAATGAGACCCTGTCTCAAAAAAAAACAAAGAAGTCCATACTGCTCAAAACAATCTACAGTCAACGTCATTCCTATCAAACTACAAATATCATTTTTCACAAAATCAGAAATAAATATTTAAAATATTTAAAAATTCATATGGGATCCAAAGAAGAACCTGAAGAGTCAAAGCAACCCTAAGAAAAAAGAACAAAGCTGGAGGCATTATATTACCTGACTTTAGACTGTAAGGAACCAAAACAGCATGGTACTGGTACAAAAACAGAGACATAGATCAATGGAACAGAACAGAGAACCCAGAAATAAAGCTGCACACCTATAACTATCTGATCTTTGACAAATTCGACAATAATAAGCAATGGGGAAAGGACCCCCCCATTCAATGAATGGAGCTGGGATTACTGGCTAGTCATAGTTAGAAGAATGAAACTGGACCCCTACCTTCTACTATATACAAAAATTAACTCAAGATGGATCAAAGATTTAAATATAAGAGGTCAAACTATAAAAGTCCTAGAAAAAAAGCTAGGAAATACCATTCTCGACATAGGCTTTAGCGAAGAATTTACGGCTAAGATCTCAATGGCAATCACAATGAAAACAAAGCTAGACAAGTGAGACCTCATTAAAGAGCTTCTATACAGCAAAATAAACCATCAACAGACATCCTACAGAACGGGAGAAATATTCACAATTATTTAAGAATTGTGAATATTTTTTCTGACAAAAATCCAAAATCCAGAATCTATAAGGAACCTAAACAAAAGTCAACAAGCAAAAACCAAACACCATTAAAAAGTGGACAAAGGACATGAACACACAATTCTCAAAAGAAGACATGTGCAGCCAACAAGCATATGAAACAATGCTCAACATATCACTAATCATCAGCAAAATGTAAATAAAAACCACTGTGAGATACCATCTCACATCAGTCAAAATGACTACTATTAAAAAGTCAAAATACAGATGCTGGTGAGGCTGCAGTACTGCATGTTCTGACTTACAAGCAGGAGCTAAATGTTGGGTACACTTGGAGACAAAAAAGGGAACAACAGACATTGGAGACCCCAAAAGGAGGAAGGGAAGGAGAACAAAGGCTGAAAACCTAACCGCTGGGGTACTACGCTCACCACCTGGATGATGGGATCAATCACATCCCAAACCTCAGCATGATGCAATATAACAATGTAACAAACCTGCACAGTACCTGAGTTTAAAATAACAGTTGGATTTTTTTTTTTTTGAAAAAACTATTAGTTTTAAGGTTCTGGTTACATTTTTTTTCATCCATTTCTCCTAGTTAATTACATCAAAAATGTATATATTAATATTCACAAAGTTCAACTAATAAAGTTTTATCAGTTTCATTTATTTGTATTAGCTTAGTAGACCCAGGGATGCGGCTTAAGATTTTTTTTTTCTATTCATCATTCAATTTTTTTTCCATTCATCATGTCTCATATGAAGTGGAATAATTTTTCAATGGTTTATTTATGGTTCCTCTTACATAAACTGCCTAATCAATATTTCTCTTTTTTTTTCTGAGATGGAGTCTCACTCTGTCATCCAGGCTGGAGTGCAGTGGTGCAATTTTGTCTCACTGTAACCTCTGCCTTCTGGGTTGAAGTGATTCTCATGCCTCAGCCTCCTGAGTAGCTAGGATTATAGGCACACACCATCACTCCCGGCTAATTTTTGTATTTTTACTAGAGAGGGGATTTTGCCATGTTGGCCAAGCTGGTCTCCAACTCCTGACCTCAAGTGATCTGCCTGCCTCAGCCTCCCAAACGGCTGGGATTACAGGCATGAGCCACCGTGCCCAGCCAAATTGCTTAATCAATCATTTTAATTTGTACAGTCTATAAATTCAAGTCAGTTCCTTACAGTATCTAATTAAAAAGCTTTTCTCTAAATATAAGGAAAAAAATTCTTTTCAATTCAAAGTGTCAACTTATTTTAACAAATAACAGTTTCTTTTTTCCTTTAATAATTAAAAACCTATTCAAATTGGGACAAACATACTATCTATCCTCTGTTCTTCTACTTACTTTTGTTTATTTTGTTTTGTGTTTGATATGGTTATGTATGTATATGTGGGGTTTCTTACTGTATTTCACTTGCAACCATGTAGGAGTATAAGTGATTCTTCTCATTTTCACATAAGTTTATTTAAATCTTAAAATTTAAAGTCTTTTAAAAAGCTGCAGTACATATGTAGTCATGCACCATATAATGACATTTCTGCCAATGACAGGCCACTTATAAGATGCTGATCCCATGAGATTATAACAGAGCTTTTATACTGTATTTTTACGGTATATTTTCTATGTTTTATTATGTTTAAATACACAAATGCCATTGTGTTATAACTGCTACAGTATTCAGTACAGTAACATGATATACAGGATCACAGCCTAAGAGGAATAGGATATACCATATAAGCTAGGAGTGTAAGTAGGCTACATACCATCTAAGTACGGTTTATGACATTCACAAAATGATGAAATAATATTCCCATCATTAAGCAACACATGAGTGTATATCGAATGTAAAAAAAAAGTAGTAACTGCACAATGAAAGCAACTGCTAAATCAGAGTTTCTCAAAATTGGCACTTTTGACATTTTAGGCCAGCTAATTCTTCCTAACAATTAGGAGAACTGACCAGCACATTGTAGGATGTTTAGCAGCATCACTGGTCTTTATTCACTAGAGGTCAGCAGCGTCCCTGTTCAGTTGTGACAACCAAAACTATCTTCCGATATTGCCAAATGTCCCCTCGGGAGCAAAATTGGTCCCAGAGGGGAATCATTGAGTTAAATAAAAACTTTTCAAATAAACTAAGTCTCAAAGCCATAGACTTATGAAAATAAACCAGAACAATTTATAAATGATAATACAAGTCTAGAAATCTTTTATTTTTTAACATTGGTCATATATTCCTATTGTATTGGTCTCAAACATTGCAATTAGACCATGTTAGGTGATTATAAGCTAAGACTTAGTATAAATAGGACAGAGTTCTTAGCTACAGAATTATATTCACAGTGTAGCCAATACAGTATATACAGCATACTGTAGTTCCATACAGCCAAAAGGAAATTGGTCTCCCTTTGATCCTGCTCCTGGGAAGCAACTAGGAATTGGAATTTACTATTCACAGTGGGCCCCTGATAGAGTTTGGATACTGTGTCCTCTAAATCTAATGTTCAATTGTAATCCCCCATGTTGGAGGTGGAGCCTGGTGGGGGGTATTTGAGTCATGGAGGTGAAAACCTCATGGCTTGGTGATGTGCTCACAATAGTGAGCTCTTACAAAGTCTGGTTGATTAAAAGTATGTGGCACCTCCCTGCCCCACTCTCTCTCTGTCTTGCTCCTGCTCTTGCCATGTCACACATCTCCTCTTGCTTTACCTTCCACCATGTGTAAAAGTTCCCTGAAGCCTCCTCCCCAGAAGCTAAGCAGATGCCCACATCATGCTTCCAATACAGTCTGCAGAACCATAAGCCAATTAAACTTCTTTTTTAAAATAAATTATCCAGTCTCAGGTATTTCTTTATAACAACACAAGAACAGCCTAACACAGCCCCTGACACCACAACTGATAGTTTATGATAACAAGACAATGCAGGGTGGAGCTGGCCACACTTGGTAGCCTAGGTGTGTTTACAGGATGGGGGCTTTGGGTAATCTGAATACCAATTCACCTAGAGACTGAGTAAAACCTCATAGGCAATACTTCATGCATATTGTTAAACATCCATCCATCTACATTGTTACAAGTCTATGCATAGGGTTGCACATTCTTAGAAAGCTAACAAGTCCTGAGGAAAAGTTTCACATTTCAAGTGCTCCAAGACTCAGCCTTATTTCCTAAGTATAGTGTGGAGGTGACATGGTTTGGCTGTGTCCCCACCCAAATCCCACCTTGCACTGTAACTCCTACAACTCCCACATGCTGTGTGAGGAACCTGGTGGGAGGTGACTGAATTACAGGGGTGAGTCTTTCCTGTACTGTTCTTGTGGTAGTGAATGAGTCTCACAAGACCCAACGGTTTTAAAACTGGGAGTTTCCCTGCACAAGCTCTCTCTTTGCACGCTGCTATCCATGTAAGACATGACTTGCTCCTCCTGGCCTTCTGCTGCCATAATTGTGAGGCTTCCCCAGACATGTGGAACTGTAAATCTATTAAACCTTTTTTCTGTATAAATTGCCCAGTCTCAGGTATGTCTTTATCAGCAGCATGAAAACAAACTAATACAGTAAATTGGTACTCACAGAGTGGGGTGCTACTGAAAAGACACCTGAAAATGTGGAAGCCACTTTGAAGCTAGGTAACAGGCAGAGGTTGGAACAGTTTGGAGGGCTCAGAAGTCGAAAGGAAAATGAGGGAAAGTTTGGAATTTCCTAGAGACTTGTTGAATGGCTTTGATGAAAATGCTGACAGTGATGTAAGCAATAAGATCCAGGCTGAGGTGGTCTCAGATGGAGATGAGTAACTTGTTGGGAACTGGAGCAAAGGTGACTCTTGTTATGTTTTACCAAACAGACTGCAGCAATTTGTCCCTGCCCTAGAGATTAGTCGAACTTTGAACTTGAGAGAGATGATTTAAGACATCTGGCAGAAGTAACACATTTAACAGGTGACTTGTGCGCTTTTAAAGGCATTTAGTTTTATAAGGGAAGGAGAGCATAAAAGTTCAAAAAATTTGCAGCTTTATAATGCGATAGAAATGAAAATCCCATTTTCTGAAGAGGAATTCAAGCCAGCTGCAGAAATTTGCATAAGTAAAGAGGAGCCTAACGTCAATCCCCAACACATTGGGGAAAATGTCTCCAGGGCATGTCAGAGGCCTTCATGGCAGCCCCTCCCATTACAGGCCCAGAGGCCTAGAAGGAAAAAGTGGTTTTGTGGATTGGGCCCACAATCCCTGTGCTGTGTGCAGCCTAGGGACTTGGTGCCCTACATTCCAGCCACTCCAGCCATGGCTGAAAGGGACCTACATAGAGCTTGGGCCGTGGCTTCAAAGGGTGCAAGCTCCAAGCCTTGCCAGCTTCCACATGGTGCTGAGCCTGCTAGCGCATAGAAGTCAAGAACTGGGGTTTGGGAGCCTCCACCTAGACTTCAGTGGATGTATGGAAATGCCTGGATGCCCAGTCAGAAGCTTGCTGCAGGGTCAGGACCCTCATGGAGAACCTTTGCTAGGGCACGGCAGAAGGATAATATGGGGTCAAAGCCCCCACACAAAGTCCCTACTGGGGTACCACCTAGTGGAGTTGAGAGAAGAGGACCACCATCCTCCTAATCTCAGAATGGCAGATCCACCAAGAGCTTGTACCACATGCCTAGAAAAGGCACCAGCAGACACTAAATGCCAGCCTGCGGAAACAGCTGAGAGGAGGGCTGTACCCTGCAAAGACACGGCAGTGGAGCTGCCCTAACACCATGGAACCCACCTCTTATATCAGTGTGACGTGTATGTGAGACATGGAGTCAAAGCAGATCATTTTTGGAGTTTTAAGATTTGACTGCCCTGCTGGATTTTGGACTTGGATGAGGCCTGTGGCCCCTTTTGTTTCGTCTAACTTCTCCCATATGGAATGGCTGTATTTACCCAAAGCCTTGTACTCCCATTGTATCTAGGAAGTAACTAAATTGCTTTTGATTTTATAAGCTCATAAGCAGAAGGGACCTGTCTCTGATGGGATGTTGAACTATGGACTTATGAGTTAATGGTGAAATGAGTTAAAACTCTGGGAGACAGTTAGGAAGGCATGACTGGTTTAGAAATATGAAGGCATAAGATTTGAGGGGCCAGGGCAGAATGATATGGTTTGGCTGTGTCCCCACCCAAATTTCATCTTGAATTGTAACTCCCACAATTCCCACATGTTGTGGGAGGCAGATGGTGGAAGTGACTGAATTATGGAGGTATATCTTTCCTGTGCTGTTTTTGTGGTACTGAATGAGTCTCACAGATCTGCTGGTTTTAAAAATGCGAGTTTCCCTGCACAAGCTCTCTCTTTGCCTGCTGCCATCCACATAAGATGTGACTTGCTCCTCCTTGCCTTCAGTCATGATTGTGAGGCTTCCCTAGCCACACGGAACTATACGTCCAGTAAACCTCTTTCTTTTGTAAATTGCCCAGTCTCCCGTATGTCTTTATCAGCAGCATGAAAACAGACTCATACAGGGAGGCATAAAAAGACTCTGCCTTAGGCATCTGTTCCTAGGCTGGTTCTAATTTGTATAATGTGACTATAACAGATGTATAATGTGACTATAATAGATTTCATATAAATATGATTTATATATAATTTAGATATATTTATATAATAGACTTTAATATATTTCAATGGGTTCTGTGAGTCTTTCTAGTGAATTACTGAACCTGAGAATAGTTTTCAGAAACTTCCAAAGTTGTAGTTGGTGTACAAAGTCTTTGATTCTTCCAACTTTTGCTTTAGATTCAGGGGGTACACGTGCAGGTTTGTTATATGGGCAAACTGCACTGGGGTTTGGTGTACAAATAATTTCATAACCCAAATAGTGAGCATAGTTATCTATTAAATAGTTTTTCAATCCTCACCCTCCCATGACCCTCCATCCTCAAGTAAGACCCCATGTCTACCGTTTCCCTCTGTGTCCATGTGCACTCAATGTGTAGCTCACACTTATAAGTGAGAATATGCAGTACTTGGTTTTCTTTTCCTGCATTAACTCACTTGGAATAATGCCCTCCAGCTGCATCCATGTTGCAACAAAAAACATGATTGCATTCTTTTTATGGCTGCATAGTATCCTGTGGTGTATATGTACCAATTTCTTTATTCATTGCACCATGGATGGGCATCTAGGTTGATTCCATGTCTTTGCTATTATAAAGAGTGCTACCATGAACATACAAGTGCACGTGTCTTTGGTAGAAAGATTTATATTCCTCTGGGTATATATATCCAGTAATGGGATTGCTGGGTCAATTGGTATTTCTTTTTTAAATTCTTTGAGAAAACTCCAAACTGCTTTCCATAGTGGCTGAACAAATTTACATTCCCACCAACAGTGTATAAGTATTCCCTTTTCTCTACAACCTCACCAACAACTGTTATTTTTTAAACTTTTTAATAATAGCCATTCTGACTGGTGTGAGATGGTATCTCACTGTGGTTTTGATTTGCATTTCTCTGTTGATTAGTGATGTTGAGCAGTGTTTCATATGCTTGTTGGCTGCATATATGTCTTCCTTTGAGCAGTGTGTGTTCATGTCCTTTGTCCACTTTTTAACGGTGTTTGGTTTTTGTTTGTAGATTTAAGTTCCTTATAGGTTCTGGATATTAGACTTTTGTCAGATGAATAATTTGTAAATATTTTCTCCCATTTGGTAGGATGTCTGTTGACTCTGTTGATAAAGTTTATTTTGCTGTATAGAAGCCCTTTAATGAGGTCTCACTTGCCAATTTTTGCTTTTGTTTCAATTACTTTTGGAGTTTTCCTCATGAGATCTGTGGAGGTCATTGTCTAGAATTCTATTTCCTTGGTTGTCTAGAGTTTCTACAGTTTTGGACTTTACATTTAAGTCTTTCATTTCATCTTGAGTTAATTTTTGTGTGTGGTGAAAGGATAGGGTCTAATTTCAATCTTCTGCATATGGCCAGCCAGTTATCCCAGCAACATTATTAAATAAGGAACCATTTCCCCACTGCTTATTATTGTTGACTTTGTTGAAGATCAGATGGTTGTAGGTGTGCAGCTTTATGTCTAGGTTCTCTAATCTGTTCCACTGGTCTATGCATCTGTTTTTGTACCAGCACCATTCTGTTTTGTGTCAGAAGCATTTAGGCAAACTTAAGGACTGTGCCTATAATGTTAGTTTGGCTAACTCTAAGTAACCATATTATCAAAAATTAATAAACTGATATTTTCTATGCCATCTAATATGGCCATTTCATAAAACTTGTAAAGACTTTTAAAATAATATGTTAGCATTTTTTATTTGAGTTGCTTAGAGAGATACTGTTTTTATAAGACGATTTAATTGGAATAAAAAACATACCTGGTAGATATTGAAATCTGCAAGTCTAACCACAACAGAACTAGACATTAGCTTAGCTTTTGACTGTTGAGATAATACTGAAGGTGTTCTGCATGTCCCTTTCAGAGTGTAGTCCTTCTCTGTTGGAAACAAAAACACCTTTCAATTTGTCGCAAAATTATTTTTAACAGTCACTCTTCTATTATTAAGACAGGTACTAGAAATATATGTGAATACTAACTTCTCAAACAAGATAATATTTGTGGACATACTTTATAAATTATAAAGTGATACAAGATGTAAGTTATTGTGGTGATTATTCTTTTAAGAAGAATCACATATATCACATTTAAGTTACTCTTCTACAAAACTTGGAAAGGCATTCTTGTTTAAAATGAGATATGTACATAGAATTAGAAAAGGAAGAGTATGAGGGAGGGCAGGGGAGGGGAAGACAAAGGGTAATTAGTGGATACAAAGGTACAGCTAGATAGGAGAACTAATTTCTAGCTTTTATAGGTGACTTAATTAACAATAATTTATTTTTTCAAATAGCTAGTAAGAGCAGATTTTGAATGTTCCCAAAATAAATGATAAATGTCTGAGGTGATGAATATGCTAATTATTCTGCTTTTATCATTCTACATTTGTATACATGTATCAAAATACCATACTTCAATCCTTACTGGGCCAGCAAAAAAAAAAAAAAAAATAGTATCATACTGTACATCATAAATATGTACAATTATTATGTGTTGAATAAAAAGAAAAAATAAGAGATCTTCTAACTACTTAAGAGTTTGAAAAATTCTACCTGGGTGTGACTATTATTGGTTATTTTAAGTTTAAAAGTGCTTTGGTCCACAAGCCTATGTTGGTCTGAATGAAGGATGCAGGGGTTTTAGCCATTAATTAAAAACATTTGGCTGGGCGTGGCTGACGTAATCCCAGCACTCTGGGGAGGGCTAAGGTGGGAGAATTGCTTGAGGCCAGGAGTTTGCGACTACCCCAGGCAACATAGTGAAACCCCCATCTCCACATTAAAAACAAACAAAAAATACTTATTTATAGGAAATATGATCACACACAGATGCATGTGCGCACGCTGATGTGTGGGCACACACACACGCACACACACACAGACAGACACATACAAGCACGAATACCCTTAAGATTAGGGGAATGCTATAATGTTATTATAGATAAAATACCTGTTTGTGTGTGCTGGGGAGAGGCATGTGTTGGGGATTTAGGAGGTGAACCTACATTATGATCCTTCACAGCCTGTTTAAGCATTTCAACGTTGCACTCAAATTCATGCAATAACTCGTTGGCCCATCCATTTTTTGTTTTGGTTGCATCACTAAAATACATCCAGTGATTACAACTATCTCCTGTAAAATGAATAACAGGTATTTCATTGAAAAATGTACAACTTTCAATTATTATAGTAATGCTTCCAATGAGATTTAGTCATTTATTTAAGAAAGGCATTGATACCCGAAAAATTTACAGGCTTTACTACATGTTATTCTGAAATATGAGTAAAACATTTGAAATAGAGAGAAAGAATGTCAAAAGCAAATCATCTGGAGGAGTTTCCATCTAGTACACATTCTTAGAAGAAAATCACTCAGGTTCAATTTAAAGCCATTTGACTGGTCATCCTTCACTGGATGCTCAATTACCTGGCAAACTTCCATTAAACTTAATCCCAGAAAATGTTGGGAAAGAAATAAAATCCTTTCATCTATCTAAGATTTGTTATAAAGTAACTAACAAAAGCCTAAACCACAAAAATGATAAGATGATGATTGTTAAAACATTTAAGAAACCAATAAAACTTCTCAAGATGTACTCAGCCATAGTTTCTGGAAGAAAAATATAAAATCAAGATTATTAGTTTTCTCTGTAGCAACTAAGAAAAGTAATATGCACATAAAAGGGTTAAGACAATAAAATCAGGCTGGGCATAGCGGCTCACACCTATAATCCCAGCACTGTGGGAGGCTGAGGCAAGAGGTCAAGGCTCTAGTGAGCAGTGATCATGCCACTGTACTCATGAGGCCTTGTTTCAAAAAAAAGAAAATCTACTCTATGAATGTTTTATCTCCCAAAAAATAAACAATTTCTATTTTAAAATGTTATGCATTTGTAAGTTAATTTATGAGTCAGGAGGATAATACATAAGACAAAATGCTTTAAAAGAAAATAATTATATTGAATATCGGCAATAAAAATTTAAAACAAAAAAGAAAAAAAACAAAGCAAATCGTACAACCTTTAAATTTAATCAGGTACCAACGTAGAAATGACAAACATTGGTAGAAAATGTTAAACAGAAATGTATGAACAGAAAAACTTTACCATTTTTTAAATGTCCTGGAAAACTCTATGATCTCTAGTTGGGTTTTTCTCACTTGCATTAATGCCAAATACCACCAAAAAGCAAAAATGGGCATAAGGTCAAATTACTTAATTTGGCCACAATAATCATACTTTTTTTCTTTTCATTATTTGGGAGAAATAATCTACCAATACTAGATTATTAAGAGCCTCTGAAATCTGGACTCCTATAATTTAGCTAAACCTACTCTTATTCTTAGCTTCTTACACTTTTCAAATTTTTAAATATATAAATCATTTAAAAATTTAAAACATTTATTAATAACCTGTTTTTGTCACAACTAACAAAATAGCACAAACACATCTCCTCTGTACCCTGAATTTTTCTTTAAGTTTTAAACTGGTTATTTGGAAACCTGTCAATTTCTAAAAATTATGGTTTCTAATAATTTATATAAATCTTAATATAAACTGTATGACTAAATTCCATGGCAATTCCACTTTCTTAGTAAAATACTGCCAGGAGAAAAATACCGATTTCTTCATTTCATTTCTTGTTAACAAAGTAAAACTACACAAATTAGCTATATAATTTTAAAACAACATTTATATCTTTTAAAGAAGCTGTTATACACACCTGCTTTATGATAAGGATAATAATCTATAGTTAGCTGCGTAAAAGAAAGTTGCATTGCCCCTCCAGTAATACGTCTGTTTGACTCTGGGAAAAGAAAGAGAAAAAAAAATATTAAGGAAATTATCAGAAACATTTAATTTACCACAAAAGATTTTTACCATACTTGGAGTCCAAGTGGTAATAACTGTCTCTCTTTTATAAAGCACATTAAGGATTTTAGGAAATGTAATTCAATCCAATAAGTATTTACTGAGCCCTCCTCATTTCCAAGGCATTAGGATAAAAGGTAAGAATACAAGAATAGCAGAATCCCTGCCCTAGTAGAGGTCACAGATGATAACAGCAGAACTTTTATATTTACAGGGCCTCTCCATATGTCAGGCATTATTTTAAATACTTTAGGTATACTTACTCATTTGATTTTCATAACAACCCCATTTGACAGGTACAATCATTATTATCCTTATCTTCAAGATAAGGAAACTGAGGCCCAAAGAGGCCAAGGACATACAGCTAGTTAAGTGCAAAGTTTGGATATGAACTCAGGAAATTTTAACCACTACACTGTATCATCCTACCTCTTACTGAAAAGGAAATGAAAAGTCTGTTAGGTTAGGTAAGTTGTTCAAAGTCACACAGCTATAATAAGATCAAAAGTAGATTACGAATTGGTGTAACATGAGCATAAAAATCAAATTTTAAAACAAAATGGGCAAATCAAAAGTAAGAAAAATATAAACTGAGACACAGCTATGTATACACCTCTATATTAATTTGTAAAATCTGATTTATCTCAACTAGAATTTCCAGTACAAGTCTACAATCCCTTACGTAAAACCTTTGGAAAGCCAAATGTTTCAGAATTCAGAAATGTTTAGATTTCGTAACAATAATATGGTATATACAGGATATACCATGCAACGGTCCCAGCAGGTTCTGAGGCAGCAATAATAAAAACAGCAATTCTGCAGCAAAACATAAATATAAACAATGTGTTGGTGTAAGTCAGGTTTTGCCACCAAATGCTTTTTTCACAAACTTATAAAATAACATTTCAGAGCCTTTTGGATTTCAGAAAAGTAGTGATTACAGACTGCACTATTAAGGAGATATTTTGGTGGAAAGGTTTTCCTCCTAAATAAAATCATTCAGCTTATTCTATGAGGGAATACTGAGGAATGTTAAGGCCTTAGAAAATACTTTCTCCATTCTCATTACTTAATCTTGCCCACCTCATTTTCTTAGTTTGGTTTGTTCTAACTTTTTTGGATTTTCCTTTCAAATCTCAAAAGTAAAAGATACCACTGTAGGTCAAATGACATATAACGTGAACATAAAAATCACATTTTAAAGATAACAAATCCCTCCACAAACCCCAAATCTTCCTCATCTTTACCCCTCCAACCTTTTAGGTAGCTGCCTTGTCTAATGAAGGCAGGGTAACTTCTACTGCTAAGTATCCACAGTCTCAGTATTTACTTTCCCAGCTTAAAAACACAGGGCAAAAATTTTCATGGATACAGATCCTGATTCAGATCTGAGACCCAGAGATCAGATAACTCTATTGTTTAAAGGTCTTCAGCTTGATTCTAATGCTCACCAAAGTTGAAGAATTACAGTCCTTAAGGCAGGCCTACATGCCGAACTCACCCCCAATACTTCTGAGCCAGGAATAGTCTCCAGCAAAGAAACAAAGGAAATGCCCAGCACCTAGGTTACAGAACTACATATTTACAGAATGACAAAGGGCAGCTTCCTGGTTACCCTGTTTTGTTTACTAAACAAGGAAAAATAAGATGGACAAAAACTAAAAGAAAACTAACTGAAATTTTGCTTCCTAATCAAATTTTGGAAGGATGGGAGAAGAGGTAGTCATAAAATATGTTAAAGAGTTACACAGATGTATTTCTACTCAAAATAAGCAGAAAAACTACAATGCTGAAAACACAACTACAAATAATTATGAATTAAGTATGGACTAAAATTTAACTTGCAGATAACTTCAAAATTATGAAAAAGTTAATTCAAAGGCAAGTCTAATATTACATCACCTTCCAAGAGTGTCATCTATTCAGTGTTTGATTTTTTAAAGCTAATTTTATTGTTAGTATTGACAGTTAACAACTAATTAACCATAAGTACTAACTGCTAAAGCAAAATAAAATTTCCTACCAAATGTGCTCCCAATTATGCCTTTCATCTACACATTCATATGAACACAATTATGACAAATTATCTTACAGGACATCCTACACAAGAGATTTAATAAACAACCTAGTTTTGTAGTCAATTCTAGAAAAAACAAAATAGTTCGAAATAAGCAAATTATTTTACCTTTTTCTTTAGCATGAATGTCATCACATATATGTAGATCTAGATGAGAAATCACTAAATGATGGGAGGTTTCCTTAACATCAAAGTCATTGAATAGTTTCACGATTGCATCATTTACATCAGGAGCATTTGAAGTTTGTGTTGTCTTCACTTGCTGGGCAGACGCAACTACTGTAGAGCTCTAAAAAGATTCAAAACTCCCTTATCACTGCCAATTTAAATATTGGAAATTTTACACACCAAAAAAATCTAAATATTTTCAATTGAAAAGTAATGAAAAATAACCATCATACATTTTATTTTTCATGAATAACTTAGATTCACTAAAATATTTTCTGAATTACCTAAGAATAAAACTAAAGCTTAAAAACTGTAAAACTATATTCAAATCAAATATGAACCCCAATATGTCTCAGTAAATATCTGAAGTTATATTTCACATATTTATAGCCCTTGTTTTAGAAAATGTAATTAACTCTTAAAGGCAGTTTATTTGAATATTATTAGTTCTATATATTAAAAAGAAAACAAATGTGGGCCCTGTATACACTGTTATGTATCTGATATGGTTTGGCTCTGTGTCCCCACCTAAATCTCACCTTGGATGGTACTCCCATAATTTCCATGTGTTGTGGGAGGGACCCGGTGGGAGATAATTGAATCATGGGGGCGGTTCCTCCCCTACTGTTCTTGTGGTAGTCAATAAGCGGCACGAGATCTGATGGTTTTATCAGGGGTTTCTGGTTTTCCATATTCCTCATTCTCTCTTTGCCTGCTGCCATCCATGCAAGAAGGGACTTGCTCCTCCTCACTTTCCGCCATAACTATGAGGCTTCTCCAGCCATGGATAAGCCACATGGAACTCTAAGTCCAATTAAACCTCTTCCTTTTGTAAACTGCCCAGTCTCAGGTATGTCTTTAACAGCAGTGTTAAAAAGGACTAACACAATATCCTATAGAAATAAAGCACATCTTTGTAGACGTGATATACAAAGACGGGATAAATAAAGCCCCTGTGATATTATTTCGTACTCTAAGTGTTCTGGTACCTCTCCTAAAAGATATGGTGTGTCCTCTGAACTTGAATAACTAAAGAAGCCAGAAAGGAGACAGGATTTATAAAGTGGTTGTGAGTTCAAATATTTTTCTGAAGCCCCTGTGATATTATTTAGCATTCTAAGTGCTGTAGTGCCGCTCTTAAAAGATGTGATGTGTCCTTTGAACTTGAATAACTAAAGAAGTCAGAAAGGAGACAGGATTTATAAATAGGCTGTGAGTTCAAATATTTTTTTCCCTAAAGAGAAATAGTATAGAACATTTTTAACATATAAAAATACGTATGAACTTCTAATAGCCTAAAATGATTCTGTATACACAATTATAATGTAAGATTATCTGACATATGAGCCACAAAACTGTAGATGAATTTTTTATAATTATGATAAACACCATATTTTCCACTTTAAAAATTAACAATGTTCAAATTCATAACTTACAAAAGATGGTTAATTACTTAAAGAAAATGAAAAAATATATATATTTTGTATGTGTATCTATTTACATACATTACATCTATGAAGAACTACGATCATACTGTAAAAGAACTGCAAAGTGTAATTAGTAAATGAAAATTTCTTCATGAAAATGATTGCAGATCACAGTAAGTAAAGAAACAGAAAGGTGAAATACAGCTATAGAACGTTAAACACTAGACACTCTAGAAAACTTTTTATTAATTATTAAATTGATGTCAAACAATTTTTCTCCTATTTTTCCCATCTATTTTCAAAGCTATAACAAGGTATTTATGCCTATGATGGTGCTATTTAAAAAAAATACTCTCCAGTACTTCTTTTATTGTTTTCTCTCTTCTTTATTAAGATAAATACTGATTGAAATAAAAATATAAACATTAATCTCCCTACAAACCTTCTTCTTAATACTATGGTAAAGTCAGGTTTTTGGATGCTATTTCTGGAAGAAAAAAAATGGGCCATTGTATGCTTCATTAATAATCTTTTTTTTTTTTTTTTGAGATGGAGTCTTGCTCTGTCACCCAGGATGGAGTGCCTCAGCTCACTGCAACCTCCATCTCCCAGGTTCAAGCGATTATCCTGCCTCAGCCTCCCAAGTAGCTGGGATTACAGGCTCCCACCATCATGCCTGGCTAATTTCTGTATTTTCAGTAGAGACAGGGTTTCACCATGCTGGCCAGGCTGATCCTGAACTTCTGATCTCAAGAGATCCACCTGCCTCAGCCTCGTAAAGTGCTGGGATTACACTGCACCTGGCCCCTACGAATAATGTTAACACCTCCTAATTTTCAAGATAGTCTTCTTTCTCTTTTAGAGAAGAGTAAGATGAAGCAAAGCAAATACTTGTAATAGAAAACAATGGCCTAGTTGTAAAGTTGAGTAAAGAAACACTGTTAACTAATTCACTTTCTGACATGCTCTCTCCTGACCTGAAATAATCAGATTAGGACATTCTGTGTGATATCTAAAGTAGTAACATGATAACTACTATCCAAGAAAGCAATTCTATCCTAATGGTTAAATGTATCTGCTAAGACATATTATGGAGCAACAAAACGTAACAGTTACCAAGACTAGAGACATGGAAGAAACTTCCATATTCCCACAAACTACAACTAGGAAAAAGTGCACATGCTGGGGCAAAAACCACGCTTGAAATGGTAGCACAAGTTTTATTAGCATGGTGAGATGACAGAATTTTGTCCTTGTTTCTAGTTTCCTAATAAATGCATATCTAATTTTCTAATCCATAGTCCATTTTATATAAACATATCCACATATTATAAGAGCTATACAGTAATGTCAACCTTCAATCTATTAGTCTTTAACTATGACCACCATCTCTGTTAATCACAACCTAAACTATCAAAAATCTTTCTTGCAAGCCTTAACAGAATAATATTTATATCTATGATGGTAATATTGTAAACTACTCTCCTCCTCTGCTTTTTTCCTTATACTTTTTCAGCTCCAAAATGGCTTTTCTTACCCTTATCTCCTTTAATCAAACCTAATTCCTTTTTCTGCCTTCCCTTATTAGCTAATGACACTACCAATTGTCATTCTAAAGTCCTCAACTTTTCTCTCTTCCTTATCCTCAACTTACTTAAAAACTTCCACTGGCTCCCAGACGCCCACAGGAAAATGTCCAAATTCTTCCATATATTATACAACATGTTTCACATACAGTCACTGCAAACTTTTGTTTCAACTCAGGCTACCAGTCGAGGAAAACTATTCTATGCTAGAGCCCAGTGGTCTATTTGCCAAATGGTTAAAATCAGAATCCCCCGAGAATTCTGCAGGTGCCCCATTGGATCAATAATTTATTGGCAGAATAATACAAAATTCACTTTCAATTCTGTATGTTTATTTGTTTTTATGGCTATAAGTTCTAGAAAAACTTGTTCACATAAATAGGTAGACTGAAAGGAAGGCAATTTTGTTTTAGCCGTATGACTTGATCCTTTCAATGCCTTCAGGTTACCTTCACTAAGTAATCTACTATAAAAAATTATTTTAATAATCTCTAATAGCCGACAATTATTTGATCATCCTTCATGTGCATCAAAAACAAAGAACTAATAATCACCTGACTTGTTCCTTTGTCATTAGCGCCATTAACTTCCAACATGAATAGCAATATTTCAAAACGCCACTCTATCTTGTTCCCAGAGGGGTTTTCACCCCACTCCCTGTTCAAATCCATCTAGTAAGACTGAGGATGAGTAATAATGCATTTCATTTATAAAGTAGGATTAGAGTCATTATGGAAAGGGAGAGCCAGTCTGACATCTTAATGCAAGCATATTCTCTGGTAGATCAAGTTTAAGAAAGAATACACATCAAAGTGGAATATGTGGAACTCATTTTTTTTAAAATATAAAACTTGGAAAATTGTTATATCCTGAGGCATTTGAACCTCACTCCTGAAAACATTAGTAACACCAAATTTCTTATCTTTATCAGAAAATAGCATGTTCTTTAAAAAGACTATACTTGTGCAGATTCTATTGTCTCTTCTGAAATGCCTTTCCCCCATGCCTGCCTGTGAATTCCTACTCATTTCTAAGACTTAATTTCACTATCCTCTTTGTGAAACCTTTCTAAACCCTGCAAGCAATTAATTGAAATCTCTCTCTGTTTCTGTAGTCCCTACACATAACCCTTTCCCTTACTTCTTCATGCTAACATTTATACTCAACTACAATAATTTGGGGATTTTTCTTTTTCTTTTCTTTTCTTTTTTTTTTTTTTTTTGAGACAGGATCTCACTGTTATGCAGGCTGAAGTGCGGTGGTACAGTGGCTTGACTTCCTGGGCTCAAACAATCCTCCTGCCTCGGTCTCCCAAGTAGCTAGGATGACAGGTATATACCGCCACACTCAGATGATTTTTAAATTTTTTATAGAGATGGGTCTCAGTACATTGGCCAGGCTGGTCTTAAACTACGGGCCTCAAGTAATCCTCCTTCCTAACCCTCCCGAGGTGCTGGGATTACAGACATGCAATCCCTGTCCCCCACCTACAAAGATTTGTTTCATATTTGACTCACCATTATACTCTGAGGTCCTTGAGGCCAAGGTCAGATGGTATTAATTTTCACATCACAGTGTCTACACCTGCATATTAGGACATAGTAGGCAAGCAATAAAAAATGCCAATGTGATATTCATTGAAAGCCTAGTCTGGGCATGGTGGTTCATACCTACAATCCCGGCACTTTGGGAGGCCAAGGAGAGCAGATCGCTTGAGGCCAGGAGTTTGATACCAGCCTGACTAACACAGTGAAACTCTGCCTCTACTAAAATTACAAAAAAATTAGGGTGGTAAGGTGATGTTTGCCTATGTCCCAGGTACATGAGAGGCTGAGGTACGAAAATCACTTGAACCTGAAAGGTGGAAGTTGTAGTGAGCCGAGATTGCACCATTGCACTCCAGCCTAGGCGACAGAGGCTCTGTCTCAAAAAATAAAGAAAGCCTAAATATATGCCATTCCCATGTACAAAGCCAGATCACCAACAAGCTATATATCTGAGATGTATAACACTGTTTCCAAGGAAATAGCTTCACAGGTGCATAAATTTATACTATCCAGTTTTTATTAGGGGTAGATAAAAAAATTCATTTATACTTTGCATAGTATTACTAACAATATTATCCATTATAATTATCATTGTCTCTTTTATAAAGACCTTTATGTTTTGGTACTTAGAACTTACTACAGGGAAAGATTAGAAAAACTTTTCTTCATACTAACTAATAATGCTCCATACAAAGTAATAATCACTTTCAAGAAAGTGATAAATAGCTCATTATCCTTGTCCCTGTTCTTGCACCAGCCATTAGACAACTTCAGCAGTTTTGTGTCCAATTTCAGCAATTCCTTATGGTTTTGGTTCTCTGCACAATTAACTCTCACATGTCCTCTCTTGCCTATGATTACTCAGGTTTTTCCTCATTTACTTTTACTTTAGTAGTTTTAAAACTATACTCACTTAACTTCCCAAACAGAGGTATTAAAACATCAAATACTTTTATGTCAACATTACCCTTAGTGCCTACTACAGAGCTCTAAACAAAATAAACACTAATAGATACAAATACGTTTTCATATAGATACCACTTATATAAAATCACCTGGAAAACATGTAGATAAAGAAGATTCTTGTATTCAAAGCCTCACAATCTGTTCCTTAAAGAAAATACCAACAAATCCTTCTGATTTTTAAACTATTTTCATGTAAAGCAGGTATTTTTCCTGTTAATTTTATAGCATACCTGTGTAGGTTCAGGAGCCATACTCTTCCTTTGTTCTGTTGATTTTTCTATTGCTTCACTAAGAGATTTTGCATATTGTACCATAGCTTTCAACTGGGAATCAGTTAAAACCCATAATAAGTCATCCAATATTAGAACTAACTTTGTTGCTATGACATTGCAGTCCTTTAACTGTGGGGGGAAAAAAAGTTTTATAAAATTAAGCCAAGATATAAACCTTACAACACACTTGTATTCAAAAATTGTTTTCAAAACCTTTTTGAATAAAATTAAATATGGATTCTTCCTTCATTCAAAAAGTATTTGCTGGCCAAGCACGGTGGCTCAGGCCTGTAATCACAGCACTTTCTGGAGGCTGAGGCAGGTGGATCACCTGACATCAGGAGGTTGAGACCAGCCTGGCCAACATAGTGGAAACCCCGACTCTATTAAAAATACAAAAGTTAGCCAGGTGTGGTGGCGGACACCTGTGCAATCCCAACTACTTGGGAGGAGGAGGCAGGAAAACTGCTTGAACCCAGGAAGCAGAGGTTGCAGCAAGTGGAGATAGCACATTGCACTCCAGCCTAAGTGAGAGAGAAACTTTGTCTTTTTAAAAATAAAAATAAAAAGTATTTATTGAGTTCCTGTAACATGAATGGAGTATCTCCTAGTACTAGAGATGCAGTGGTAACAAAAGACAGACAAATCCTTGTACCTTACAAGTTATATAGTACTTATATAACTTAATTTGGCATTTATAGCTGATAAATCATATAATTACTTATATTAATTCAAAGATTCAATAGAAGAAATGAAATTATAAGACAGTAAATGTTCAACAAATATTGGCAACTGAGAAATATATTCAATTTATCAAAAACAAAAATGTTTAGGCCAGGCATCATGGCTCACACCTGTAATCCCAGCACTTTGGAAGGTTAAGACAGAAGGACTGCTTGAAGCCAGGAGTTCATGATCAGCCTAGACTACATAGCAAGACTCTGCCTCAACAAAAAATTAAAAATTAGCTAGGCATTGTGGTACATTCCTGTAGTCTCAGCTACTTGGGAGGCTAAGGCGAGAGGATCCCTTGAGCCCAGGAGTTTGAGGCTGCAGTGAGCTAGGATGGTGTCACTGCACTCTAGCCTGGACAACAGAGCAAGACCCATCTCCAAAAATAAAAATAAAAATAAGGCAGAGGCAGGAGGATCACATGAGTTCAGGAGCTCAAGACCAGTCTGGGTAATACAATGAGACCTCATCTCTACAAATAACTTAAAAAATTTTTTCAGGCATGGTGGTGCATGCTTGTAGTCCCAGCTACTTGGGAAGCTGAAGTGGGAGAACCACTTGAGCCTGGGAGGTCAAGGCTTCACTGAGCCTTGGTCATGCCACTGCAATCAAGCCTGGTCAATAAAGTGAGATCTCATTTCAAAACAAATAAAATAAGATAAAAATAAAAACATCAACAACAAAAAATCCTTTGAAAATCTATTAAACCTAAGACTGAGGAATATTATAATAGTTTTCTACAAATATTATCTAAGTAATTATACCTCCCTTTATTTTACATTATTTTAATATGCCACTGGTAGTATGCCAATATTTCACCTAAAAAATTATTTAAAATTTCCTATAGTTAACTAATAGTTAACACACAAATCAAAAAGTCAAATCCAAAAGTTAATACAATCAATAATGTAATCCTGTTGACTCACCCTTCTTTTAAGTGTGACTCTGATTTTTGATTGGTTGGTTATTAATCGAACAGGAGCACACATAATTTCAAGATGTGAACTTTGGGTAGCATCTGCCTCTATTCTTATCATCTGCCAATTTATTTCTTTAAAAGTCAAAACCTAAGGAGAACACAGAGATTAACTCACCTACTCATGCAAAACAGAATGAGAAAAATGTAGCTTTTAAAAAACAAAGTGAATGTTATCTTCTCAACTAATTTTCACATGGCATTCTAGATATATTCACCATGTTTTTATTTTTGTAAATTGTATGATTCCATCAAATTCAGTTACATATCTTCATAGTCATATTCATCATATGTAAAGCTGTTAATACTTTTATTCTAAGTAATTCAGTTAATGTAAAGCTCAAATGCATTTAAATCATGTGACCAAGAAACAACTAAATAACGTATTTTAGTTTGAGGGATTTAAACGTTCAATTCTGAGTAGCTGAGAAGTTAAAATAGGGCTTTAAATTATTTATTACAGTAAAAGCATTAAAATGTGCACATTTTGCAACTGAATGATTAAGAGAAATACGGAGACCTAGGTGCAGTGGTTCAGGCCTGTAATCCCAGTACTATGGGGGGCCAAGGCAAGTGGATAGCTTGAGCCCAGGAGTTTGGAACCAGTCTGGGCAACATGGCAAAACACTCTCTACCAAAAATATGAAAATTAGGCAGGCACAGGGGTGCATGACTTTAGTCCCAGCTACTCAAGAAGCTGAGGTGGGAGTATCACCTGAACCCAGGGAGGTCAAGGCTGCAGTGAGCCGTGATTGTGCCACTGCACTCCAGCATGGGCAACAGAGTGAAACCGTGTCTCTCCTGTACACCCCACTGAAAAAGTAAAACAGAGAAAAGCAAAGTTAAAAGGCAAGATTCTGGCAACCATGAGATGTGATTATTTTAATTGTTCTCCTTTACTTGTCACTAAATGAAGCCTTTAGGAAGGAAAGAAAAAATTTTTTACCTCTCCTCTCTGTGGATCCTGAATACGAGTAAACCTTAAATCTCCATGTTCCCAGTGTGCATTTACACTATAGATCCGAAGCTGAGAAAGTTCAAATGATGCATTGAAGGCTTTTGCTCCAATTCTGATGACTATAGAATTTACAGAAACAGTAATTCCCTCAACTACTTTTTCAGCAAAGCCATATTCACTGGAAAAACAAAGCAAAATAAAATTCGCTAAAGACAAAACTAATTTTTATAAGTTCTACTAATATTTGCACATTGCTGGCTGGGCATGGTGGCTCATACCTATAATCCCAGCACTGTGGGAGGCTGAGACAGGCAGATCACTTGAGGCCAGGAGTAATTTTTTGTAGAGATGGGTCTCAGTATGTTGCCCAGGCTGGTCTTGAACTACTGACCTCAAGTAATCCTCCTGCCTAAGCCTCTCAAAGTGCTGGGATTACAGACATGAGCCCCTGTCCCCCACCTGCAAAGATATGTTTCATATTTGACTCACCATTATACTCTGAGGTCCTTGAGGCCAAGGTCAGATGGTATTAATTTTTATATCACAGTGTCTACTCCTGCACCTTAGGACATAGTAGGCAAGCAATAAAAAATGCCAATGTGATATTCATTGAAAGCCTAGACTGGGCATGGTAGCTCACACCTGTAATCCCAGTACTTTGGGAGGCCGAGGAGGGCAGATCGCTTGAGGCCAGGAGTTTGAGATCAGCCTGGCCAAAAGAGCGAAACCCTCTCTACCAAAATTACCCAGGCTGGAGTGCAGTGGCATGAGCTCAGCTTACTACAGCCTTGACCTCCCAGGTTCAAGCACTCTCCTGCCTCAGCCTCCCAAGTGGCTGAGACTAAAGGCGTGCACCGCCCCCAGCTAATTTTTGTATTTTTAGTAGAGATGCGGTTTCACTATGTTGACCAGGCTGATCTTGAACTCCTGACCTCAGGTTATCCACCCACCTTGGCCTCCCAAAGTGCTGGGATTATAGGTGTGGGCCACTGCACCCAGCCCAACTTAACTCTTAAGGGTCATAAAAGTTCCACTGATGCACAGAAAATAATATGCAGAGAAACAGAGGCTATGTGATTTACAGGATGCCTAAATTCTTTTGTTTCCATTTTCTGCGGCTGCTCTGCCGTTAATCATTATTATTTAATAACAGCGAGGAATGCATGATGAAAAAAGAAGTTAAAAGTTAAATCTGCAAATTTGCAATGTATATAACTAAACTGTAAAATGTTTGACGGGAGAGCTGACTGAAATAGAGGCCAGTTGAGGTTAGCGCATTTTTAAAAATGTCCTGTTACTGTTAATAACAGAGTTGACTATAGAAAAGAACTCCCTTTGGCAGTCATGCCGGTTTATGGAAGTAACTTACCTTTGTCCTGAAGCAGTTGCAATTGGTGATGGACCATTAGGGCTTCTTGGTTCTTCACAGGTACTCATTTCCATTATTACTTTATCCAGAGACTAATAAAAATGTTAAAATGTAAACAATTAGATATTTTATTTTATGTATATTATTAAAGTATTACTTAAGATTATTTCCTCTCTTTCATTTTTCTTTAGGAGGAAAGTAAACAGTAAGTGAGCAGAGTCATTTTAAGCGTCTCTCTACAGATCTACAAAGACAAATGCCAAAAAAGAACACAAAGCACTCAATCGGTTCTCAAGGCATTCATTATCTGGTGGAAAAGCTGTGTATTACAAGTGTATGGGGGGAGGTGAAATTAAGATATAGTCATTAACTACTGAAATAATCAGATTTCATGAAAAGAATCTCTAATCCCAGATGTATTATCCACTGATAAGATTATACATTAATAAATAGGATTGAACTTCCCCAAAAAGCTTATCCCAATCTAAGATCTGAGATATGAGACACAAAACCATGGGAAATATGGAATAAGCAGGAAATGTGAAAAAAAAAAAAAAAAGAGAGAAAAAAGAAACACTCGAATCATGGAAAAGGTTCTTTCTCAGGGTAATACTTTTTTCCTTCAAGAAAGATCTAATGTCCTTAATAGTCATCACTAACACAACTCCAGTCATTCTTCATTTACTATTTCATATATAGCATTTACTATTATCTGAAACTGTCTTGTTTTATTTATATTCTTGATAATTATATTTTTGAAATGAATAAAGGACCAAATGATCAATTTTCTTCAACTTTCCTTAAAAAGCAAAGTGTATTAAATAACATATTTCATAATTTACTAGATCAGTAAAAGGAAAAACAAAGACAATCTGGATCAAATGTTATTGAAAGAAGAATCCCATAGTACATCATCAAAGAGTTAAATGATGCAATAAAATACTATACCAATTTAGAAGACAGTATTCTAGGCCTGAAAAACTTTAAAGATGCTCCTATTTTAAGGTTAAAACTTCTCATTTAAAGGATAAGAAACCTGAGTCCTATCAAAATAAAATGAAAGCTTTTAATGAAATGGTGAAAAATCCAGACTATATTTCCATGAAACAGAAGATTACTATGAACAGAGAACTAAAGTATATATATATATATATATATATATATATATATATATATAAAATTTATATATATATACATAAATGTTTATTTCTGAAGTGGTTTCAGAACTCACCAAACAGATGGGATGTGTTTTCAGTTTTGTCCATGGGATCTACAAATGAAAACATTTTAATTTAAGATGAATCATTAAGAAGAAAGTAATATAAACAGTAATCAACACAGGTGTTCTATTAATATAGTGACAGACACACCAAATTATATAAAATCACTTTTATTAAATTACAAAATAAACTGAGCAACTCACTCACTTTTGAAATCAGATGTACCCATTTTATATAAGAAATTATTACTAGCTGTATCTTCTCAGTCATCTTTTGAATAGAAATCATAAGTTCTTTTTTTTTTTTGAGACTGTCTCCTGTTGTTTCATTACTATACAATTCATTCATGTAAACAAAAACCACTTGTACCGCTACAGCCATTGAAATAAAAAAAAAATTTTACTAAAATAAAAGTGTCAACTCTTTGTAGATATTTAGGTTTACCAAGGATAGAACAAAAACTAAAAGTGACTATCAAAGGATATAGGAACTTTTTCTGTAATCGTTTCTTAGGAACCCAAATTTCAGTTCTATGAAACAAATCAGCATACAATATTTCGATTAAGCAGACGACTTAGAGAAAACCTCATCTTTAAGACCAAGAGGTGACACAAATTGACATATGATTAAAGATAAGCAAAGGTCAGCTGGGCATGGTGGCTCGTGCCTATAATCCCAGCACTTTGGGAGGCGGAGGCGGAGGCAGGTGGATCACCTGGGGTCAGGAGTTCAAGACCAGGCTGACCAACAGGGTGAAACCCCATCTCTACTAAAAATATGAAAATAAGCCAGTTGTGGTGGCATGTGCCTATAATCCCAGCTACTCAGGAGGCTGGGGCAGGAGAATGGCATGGATCTGGGAGTTCAAGTTCGCAACGAGCTAAGACGGCACTACTGTACTCCAGCCTGGGTGACAGAGCAAGACTCCATCTCAAAAAAAAAAAAAAAAAGATTAAGTAGAATAACAAGTTATAATAATAGGAATGATACTAATAGTAAACAGAACCCCTTAAAAATCTCAAAATGAAAAAGAAACTAATGAAGAAAAGAGATAAAATTCCAAATTTATTAATTCTCATGTCTTCATTTGAAAGAGTGTTTTACTCACTTTTTAAAAATTTTTTTGAGACAGGGTCTCACTCTGTCACCCAGGCTGGAGTGCAGTGGCATAATCATGACTCACTGCAGCCTCACCCTTCCAGACTCAATTGCTCGTCCTGATTCAGTTTCCCAAGCAGCTGGGACTACAGGAGCATGTGTTACCATGTTGGATTTTTTTTTTTTTTTTTTTTTTTTTTTTTTTTTTTTTTTAGTAGAGATGCAGTCTCACTATGTTACCCAGGCTAGTCTCAAACAATCTGCCCACGTTGGCCTTCCAAAGTGCTGGCATTACAAGTGTGAGCTACCATGTCCAGTGACTCACTACAAGTTTATGTTGTCCCAGCTGAAAATAAAACTTACGAAAAAACTATCTTTGAACATGTACCAAATGGATGTAATTATTTTATTAACAAACTAATATTTATGAAATCACATTTAAACAAAAATTAAGATCTATAAAGTAGTTAATATACGCCTTTAAATAAAAGGCACACGCATTTATGCAAAAGGTATCTTTCTAAATTATAGTAATAAAAATGTTTTTACAGAATTATCTAAAACTAAGTATTTTAAAAGATAGAGTTGAAATATAGAAAGAAAACATAAAAGGCCTTCCACAAATATCAAGCCACAGATAACAAAGTCTCACCCTAATGGATGCTTTATTACAAAAAACTTTGTTGATAGCAAGCCATGTTGGCAAATCCAACATATTCTGGAGCACTTCTTCATCCAACTCCAAATTCTTCAGTTCACCTTCTCCTTTAAGGGTACTTAGATTTATCTTGTCAGGAGATAAATTTTTGGTAAATCTGAAAGCGAATATACATGGACATTTATTTGTGTCAGTTACTGTACTCCAGAGTCATTTTTGCAAATATACAGAGCATTAAAAATGTAACAGCTATGGATGCAGCCTAATGTCTATCAACAGACAAATGGATAAAGAAAATGCAGTACATATACACAACGGAGTATTATTCAGCCATAAAAAAGAATGAGATCCTGTCATTTGCAACAACATGGATGGAACCGGAGGACATTACAGTTAAGTGAAACAAACCAGTCAGAGAAAGACAAACTTTACACGCTCTCGGTCATTTGTGGGAGTTAAAAATTAAAACAACTGAACTCATGGAGATCAAGAGCAGAAATGATGCTCACCAGAGGCTGGGAAGGGTAGCTAGCGGCGGTGAGCAGGGGTAGGAATGGGTAGTGGGTACAAAAATACAAATAGCTAGAATAAATAAGATATTAATATGGTTTGGCTCTGTGTCCCCACTCAAATCTCATCTCCAATTGTAATCCCTACATGTCAGGGGAAGAACCTGGTGGGAGGTGATTGGATCATGGGGGCAGTTTCTCCCACACCATTCTCATGATAGTTAGGGAGTGGGTTCTCAAGAGATGTGATGATTTAAAATCATTTGGCAGTTTCTCTCTGATTCTCTCCCTCCTTTTCTCTCTCTCTCTCTCTGTCCCTCCCTCCCTCTCAATTAAACCTTTCTTCGTAAATTACTCAGTCTAACTCAGTCTCGGATATGTCTTCATAGCAGTATGAAAACAAACTAATACAGATATAGTATTGGACAGCACAAGGTGACTACAGTCAAGAGTTATTTATTGTACATTTTAAAGTAGTTAAGAGTATAACTGGAAAGTTTGTAACACAAAGAAATGATCAAGCCAGCCAGGCATGGTGGCTCACGCCTATAATCCCAGCACTTTGGGAGGCCAAGGAGGGCGGATCACTTGAGGCCAGGAGTTCAAGATCAACACGGCAAAACTCCGTCTCTACTAAAAATACAAAAAATTAGCTTAGCGTGTTGCACATGCCTGTAGTCCCAGCTACTCGGGAGGCTAAGGTGGGAGGATTGCTTCAGTCCAGAAGGTGGAGGTTGCAGTGAGCTGAGATTGTGCCACTGCACTCCAGCCTAGGTGACACAGCAAGACCCTGTCTCAGAAAAAAAGAGAAAAAAAAAAAAGATTGGAAATAACTAACATAACAGTGAGCATCTTCCAGGGGTTTGGTGTGTTCCAAGCTCTTGACATACATGCATGACTACTTCCTTTAGTTCCCATGATAACCTATTAGAGTCAGTAATAATTTTACCTCATTTTGTGAATGAGTAAACATAAGGAGAAACTTGAACTTACTTGCCTAATATCACAACAATGATAATAAAAAATTACCCATCTACTTTAAAGTATGTTCATATACATTACTTTATTTATTTATTTTGATATAGTGTCTCGCTCTGTTGCCAGGCACCAGGCTGGAGTGCAGTGGCACAAGTTTGGCTCACTGCAACCTCCGCCTCCCAGGTTCAAGTAATGCTCCTGCCTCATCCTCCCAAGTAGCTGGGACTACAGGCGTATGCCACCACACTCAGCTAATTTTTGTATTTTTTAGTAGAGATGGGATTTCACCACATTGGCTAGGATGGTCTCGATCTCTTGACGTCGTGATCTGCCCACCTCAGCCTCCCAAAGTGCTGGGATTACAGGTGTGAGCCACCAAATTCTGGCCCAAACCAGAATTTCTTGAGCCAGATTCTATTTGGATTCATATCTTCTTACAGGATGTCAACTGAGAAATACAACGTTTATTTAACACATGTATTTGACCAATGATGCTAGGCTGTATTATACTTGCTTCTGATCATGCTTGATTCAATACCATGAAGCTTTCTCATAGGCTGCCATTCCTAACCATAGAAAACAAACAAACAAAAACCCTGCCACTTCCCTGAGGCAGAATATCAGAGCCAGAAGGAACATTAAGTATGTATTGAGAATTCATTATGCAGACACATAACACTGGCAAGCAGCACACTCAAGGTCCCTGCCCTTGTGGAGTTTTCAGTTTAGTTGGTGAGACAGATCAAATGGCACAACTAAGAGATAATACAGTAGGAGTTCTAATCCAGAGCTTCTCTGAAAACAGGGACTTTTGAGCTGGTATCTGAAAGATGAGAAAAAGTTAACTAGGCAAGGGAAAAAAAGGAGGTAGAGAAATAAAGTATTCCAAGCAGAGGAATAAAATATATAAAGATTCTAAGACTGGAGGGAAAATGATATAAAATGGAACTGAAAAAATATTAGAAACATTGTAACCTATAATACTTATAGGGAAGGAAGGATGGACAACAGACTAATCTGAGTAACTCAAATGGAACATTTGACTATATATCCTTAGTCTTGAGCATGGAGGAATATGGGGATGGAGGTGGTTAGTGGAGAAATCAGGCAACATCTTGATTGGGTATGTACAGGAACGTTCATTTCAAGGATACTTACAAGAAAGAAAAAGTAAAAACAACCTAAATGTCCCAAGAGGAATAACCCATCTAATTATAATACACTATTCTATTAATACATACATATCAAGTAATACATGTTGCCAATCATATAAAGAAATGCTTATATTATAATGTCTGATAAAAATT
Organism: Saimiri boliviensis; assembly: GCF_048565385.1. Taxonomy (NCBI): domain Eukaryota; kingdom Metazoa; phylum Chordata; class Mammalia; order Primates; family Cebidae; genus Saimiri; species Saimiri boliviensis. Next base: position 32,825,435 of record NC_133455.1, on the reverse strand, counting down.
CAAGACACAAATTATGTGCTATAATTTCAAGTATATAAAAAGTGCATTACAAAATCCTGTGACTACTTATGGCTGGAGGAATTTTAGATTTTTTCATCTTTGTTTTTGAGATAAAGTTGTCCAGGATGGAGTGCAGTGATGTGATCATGACTCACTGCAGCCTTGACCTCCCAGACTCAAGTGATACTCCCACCTCAGCTTTTCAAGAAACTGGGACCATGGGCATGTACTATCATGACCAGCTAATCTGTTTATTTAATTAAATTATTTGAGACAGGGTCTTACCCTATTGCCCAGGCTAGAGTGCAGTGGTTTGATCTTGGTTCACTGCAACCTCCATTTCCCAAAAGGTTGGGACCATAGGCGTATGCCACCATGCCCAGCTAGTTATTTTTTAAAGACAGGGACTCACTATGTTGCCCAGGCTGATATCAAACTGCTGGGCTCAAGTAATCCTCCTGCCTCACCTCCCAAAGTGCTGGGATTACAGGTGTGAATCACCACAGCCAGCCTAGATTTACTTCTTATTTACACTTTTCTGTATAAGTATTCCATAAGGAGCATATATCACTTTTATAAAGACAAAAGTTCAAGAGAAACACAAAAAGACTGGCCTGGCAAGAGCAAAAGTGAAAAATGACGTAGATTAAAATACAGGTAATTTAGCCAGGAGCAGTGGCTCATGCCTGTAACCTCAGCAGTTTGAGAGGCCAAGGCGGGAGGATCTCCTGAGCCCAGGAGGTCAAGGCTGCAGTGAACCGTGATACTGCCACTGCACTCCAGCCTGGATGACAGAGTAAGACCCTGTCACACACACACAAAGAATCTCATCTCAACAAGGGGTAAAATACTACCTACTCCTTACTATTTAACCCATATCTCAGATTCCTCATCTGTAACATTAAGATAACAATAGTATCTGCCTCACAGAGTTGTTTTAAGGATTGAGTTAGAACATGTAAAATGCTAGTTATGATCCCCAATATGAGAAATAACTCAGCAAGTGCTAGCTATTATTAAGACTAAGATACAGGCTAGGCAAGTTGGCTCAGGCCTCTAATCCCAGCATTCTAGGAGGCCCAGGTGGGAAGATAACTTGAGGCCAAGAGTTTGACACTACTCTGGGCAATATAGTGACACCCTGTCTCAGAAAAAAAAAAAAGAAGAAAACAATTCCATTATATAGTATTTCATGGTATAACATGAAAAACTAGATATTACAGGGAATTTAACAATGCATGTTAAATTGTTTAATTAATAAACTTTAAAAGTAGGCACTCTTAAACTACAGGTAATAGATGGGCTTCAAGGAGTCCACAATATTTTATCAAATTTTCAAAGGGGGTTTTTGGACACAGAATAGGCTAAGAACCACTGCCTTAAGAAAAATGATTAATTTTAGCCACCCAGAAAATAAGTATTTTCAACACTGTAATTCAATATTTAATATTGTTATAATTCACTTATTTAGCTTGCTATTAATAAATACCTCTTGGAGCGGCTACCCAGTTAACAGTGATTCATTCTTCTCTGGGAAAAGATGTATACACAGGGGAAAGATGCACATCTAAGATATTTTTTAACTTACTTCCTTGGTTATAGTGATTGATCTAGAGGTTGACGTAGCATCTAGGCTGGTCAATCATATTTTTTTCTCCAGAAATTTGAAACAAATACACTACTTTAGGATCAAACTTATAAATTAATAATGGAGAGTGACTGAGAAACACATAGCCACAACATTTTAGAACAGAAAGGTACTGAAAAGATTCTTCTCCAACATTTTCCATTCTCCTCAACTAGGCCCAACTCGAATCCTTAACATGAACCAATAATTGAAATCACTAGCTAGTATCTCAAGACTGTGTGTTCCTACAAGGATGAAATTCTCGTTATCATATGAAGAGTTTTTATAAGAACCAGTATCTTTATGCAAGCAAACTGACAGCTTCTGTTTGATTTTATTTAAAACAATACTTTCAGATGAGAAAATACCTTAAAACCACATTTTAAAATCATACAAGAGAAGATGTTTTCAGAAAGACTTTCCGAAATCTGACAGACTGCCAAGTCCTTTGGCTAGGATCACTAAGTTATTATCTGTAACTAATTAAATCCTTTCACATCCCACAGACCTCATCATGCAACCATAAAGATCCTTTCAATCAAAACTAAGAAACAGATCAAAGCTTTTCTACAGAAACTCCCTATTTCCTCATTTTCTTCTTTAATCAACTACACTCCTGTCACTCCAGGTGTACCTCTTTTAATACAACAATTCATTATCTGAGGTACACAAATGTTAATTTGTGTACCTCAGATAATGAAGGTACACAAATGTTAATTAGTTTAGGAATTTTCAATTTTTTTTACATAACCTGAGGCAAGAAATATACTTTACATAACAATTTGGTAAGTACACAAACAAAAAAACCCAAAATTTCATGAAGCAATATTTTAACAGTCTGGTATGTTCTATTTTATTCTTTTAAAATAGTGATCAGGCCAATGTGGTGGCTCACGCCTGTAATCCCAGCACTTTAGGAGGCTGAGGTGGGTGGATCACCTGAGGTCAAGAGTTCAAGATTGGCCTGTTCAACATGGTGAAACTGCCTCTACTAAAAACAGCAAAAAGTAGCCAGGTGTGGCCAGCACTGTGTTATGCCTGTAATCTCAGCACTTTGGGAAGCTGAGGCGGGTGGATCACAAGGTCAGGAGATTGAGACCATCCTGGCCAACATGGTGAAACGCTGTCTCTACTAAAATACAAAAAATTAGCTGGGCATGGTGGCACACGACTGTAGTCACAGCTACTTGGAAGGCTGAGGCACAGGAATCGCTTGAACCCAGGAGGTGGAGGTTGCAGTGAGCGGAGATCGGGCCACTGCACTCCAGCCTGGTGACAGAGCAAAACTCTGTCTCAGAAAAAAAAAAAAATTAGCCGGGTACAGCGGTGGGTGCCTGTAATCCCAGCTACTCAGGAGGCTGAGGCAGGACAATCACTTGAGCCCGGGAAATTCTCTTCTGTTCCTATTTTGCACTCCAGCCTGAGTGACAGGGTAAGATAATGTTTCAAAAAAAAAAAAAAAAAAAAAAATTTTTAGGGACAAATTTGTCAAAAGGTGTGCAAGACCTAGAAATTGAAAACCACAAAATGAGTTGCAAGAAACTGAAGATCTAAATAAATGAAGAAATAAAACATATTTATGGATTAAACTTAATATTGTTAAGATGTCATCAATTCTCTTTAAAAGACATAGATTCAAGGCAACCCTAAGCAAAACCCCAGCAGGTTTTTTTTTTTGAGAGAAATGACATACATATAGATTCTAAAATTTTTACGAAAACACAGAAGACCTAGAATATCCAAAATAACTCTGAAAAAGATGAACAAAGTTGGAAACATTATACTGCCAATTTCAAGACTTACCTAAAAGCTATAGTAATTAAGACAGTCTGATAATGGTGGATGTAAATAAATAATAAATAAGACAAAATACAGAGTTCAGAAATAGAGCGAAATTTATGGTTAGCTAATTTCTAACAAAGGTGCAAAAACAAGTCAAGGAAAATAATTATTTTTTTTTTTTGAGACGGAGTCTCGCTCTGTCACCCATGCTGGAGTGCAGTGGCAGGATCTCGGCTCACTGCAACCTCTGTCTCCCAGGTTCAAGTGATTCTCCTACCTCAGGCTCCTGAGTAGTTGGGCCTACAGGCACATGCTACCATGCCCTGCTAATTTTTTTTTTTTTTTTTTTTTTTTGGTATTTTTAATAGAGATGGAGTTTCACTGTGTTAGTTGGCCAGGATGGTCTTGATCTCCTGACCTCATGATCTACCTTGGCCTCCAAAAGTGCTCGGATTACAGGTGCAAGCCACCTCACCTGGCTGAAAATAATATTTTTAACAAATGGTACCAGAACAATGTCACAGCCACATGCAGGGGGTGGAGAGAGGGCGTGTGACAAAAAAAAAAAAAAAAAACCTTGACCTTTACACCTCGCCCCATAAACAAAAATTAACTCTAAATGATCACAGACCTAAATCTAAGAACTAAGACTATAAAACTTATAAAGAAAATATAGAAGAAAATCTTGGTGTCTTTGAGTTTGGTAGCTTTATTTAATGCAACAAAAAAATGCACAAATCACAAGAGAAAAAAATAAATTAGTCCATCATAATTAAAACCTCTGCCCTTCAAAAGGCACTGTAACTACAGGGCAAACCACAGACTGAAAGAAAACATTTCCAAAGCATATATTTGAAAAAAAGACTTGTAACTACAGTATTTTTTTTTTTAATTCTTACAATTTGAAAATAAAACAATTCACTAGTAATAGGCAAAAGATTTAAAGGGATCCTGGAACCAAAGAAGACACAGATGGCAGAGAGGCACTTGAAAAGATGCCCAACATTAGTTATTAGAAAACTGCAAATTAAAAACCACAGTAAGATATCACTACTTATCCATTAAAATAGCTAAATTAAAAAGGCTAACTATACTGAGTATTAGTGAAGATATGGAGCAAATGGAACTCTACTATACTTATTTGTGAGAATGTAAGATGAACAAGTTGAAACCACTTTGGAAAGCTGTTTGGAATTTTTTTTAAAGTGATACATGTACCTCACATATACTCAACCATTCTACTACTAGGAGTTTACCTAAAAGAATTGAAAGCTTATCTCCTTCATATGAAAGTATAGCACATACAATTATGTAAGAGAGAGAGAGAAAAGCCTATATCCTTGTGAAGATTTATATATGAATGTTTGTAATAGCTTTATTTCTAATAGTTGAAAAATGGACACAACTCAGATATCTATCAATAGATAAATGCCATATCCCAATAGAATACTCAGCAATAAGAAGGTATGCATACAACAAAATAAACTAATTGCAAAACAATTAATGTTGAGTGAAAGAAGCCAGAAAAAAAACCATGCATACCATATTACCTCATTTACATAAAATTCTAGATAATGCAAACTAACTTAGAGTGATAGAAAGTAGATCAGAGGTTGCCCAGGAATGAGGCAGTAGAGAGAGGATTACAAAGAAGGCTGAGGAAACTTTTAAGAGTGGTGAATATTCATTTTCTTAATTATGGTAATGGTATTATGAGTACATACATATGAATATTGCATCAGGCCAGGCTCGGCGGCTCATGCCTGTAATCCCAGGACTTTGAAAGGCCAAGGGCGGATCACCTAAGGTCAGGAGTTCGAGATTGGCCTGACCAACATGGCGAAACCCCGTCTCTACTAAAAATACAAAAATTAGCTGGGCATGGTGGCACTCGTCTAATCTCAGCTACTCAGGAGACTGAGGCAGGCACTGCAACCTGGGAGGCTGAGGTTGCAGTGACCCAAGATTGAATCATTGCACTCCAGCCTGGGGAACAAAAGCAAAACTCCGTCTCAAAAAAAATTTTTTTCATCAAATCGTACACCTTAAATATATGTAGTTTACTACATATAAATCAGTTATATTTTAATAAAGTTGTTCAAATGGGATACATACATACAATATATACATGTATGTATGGGCAGATGTACATAACTTAAAAAATAATGAAGTTAGCCAGGCATGATGGTGCCTACTTGTAATCCAAGACACTCAGGAGGCTAAGGTGGGATCACTTAAGCCCAGGAGTTCCAGACCAGCCTGAGCAACATAGTGAGACTCCATGTCAAATAATAAATGAAAATAAATGAACTTGTTAACTATTAATAAAATACAAGGGAATACAAATATATAAGGTATTAGAATTATGGCCTTTTGAAAATCATCCCATTGCATCTGCCATCTAATGAAGATATTAGAAGCAATTTTAGGTTAAAAAAAAAAAGTAGAGCCATAGGCTGTCCTCATACTACAAAGAATTTCAAATAATTTAATCAACTTGCTCATTTTATAGCAGAGAATGTGAAGCCTGGAGAGGTTAAGTTAAATGCTGAAGGTCACACTAAGGAAGAGCCCAGACTATAATCAAACCTTACAATTGTAATTTAAGAGGTATTTCAGGATCAGTTACCATTCTATTATCATGCTGATAAATTTTCAATTCAACCATATTTACTGAGCATTGTAGCAATATATGGCAACGCTTACCCTCAAGGAGCTTTCAATGTACATTTTTAAGACTTAGCATATATTCCAGGCACAGACATTTATTTTTATTTTTATTTGTTTTTCATCAACTCTGCCTTTGTAACTCCTAAGAAAACTAATGGTGTGCCTGTGATCCAATAAAACTTTGTTTACAGAAACAGGCAGTGAGCCAAAGTAGGCCTTTGGAGCTGTAGTTTGCTCCCTGCTTTACACAAATCCCACATGCCCCACCCCTGCTGAAAACTCTTCAAGAGCTCTCTTCTCAACTACATTTTGAATAAACCCCAAACTCCCCAAGGCCCATAAGCCCTTGCATCATCTCCCTTAGGATCCCTTGCCTTCTTTTTGTCTGTTCCTAGAGAAAGCCAAGTTCCCTCTCACCTGAGAACAGTTGGGCATGCAGTTCCCTGTGCCTGGCATGCTTTTCACTCTCCCATCTTTCTCACCTCCTAGGTTTAACCTAACTCATCATCCCTTCAGAGCAGATTCTCTCCTCTCTCCTCCTGTCCCATGTTCTGTTCACTTCATCCACTTTGGTCTTCGTGGTCTACCAGAATTTGCAATTACTTGCCTTCTCTCATGTTTGCCACTCCCCAACTCTAAGATCAGCTCCAGAAGAGCAGGGACCTTGTTCTCAGTCCCTAGCAGAGTGTCTGACAGATTGAAGGTGTTGTATATTCAACAAATATTCACTAAGGACCTACTATGTGGCAGGCACCATTCTGAGTGCTTGGGATGTATCAGGGAACAAAGAAAGATCTTTGCCTTGTAGGGCTTACTATAGTCAGGGCAGACGGAGCCAAAAACAATAAATAATAAATTTTTTAAACATATGGTATTTTAGAAGGAACTGAGTGCTGTGGTATATAGGGAAACTCTCTAACCATGTTGTTCCTCTGCTCACACAACAATAATCATCAACACAGGAAAAGTCTGTAACCATGTGTGTGGAGTTTTCTCCCCAACACACCAAGCAGTGGACATCAATGCCCTCCAATTCAGTTCAGACACTGTCTACCTGGAGATGGTATCAGATCCCACATCCTACATGGTGAAGGCTCAGTCTCAAGACTGCCCCCCACAGCCCTGGTCCTCCCCAACCAAAATTGTTACAAGTCCGGGTCTCCAGAACTTCTGACTGACAGGCTCTTTGGGTTCGATTAATGTCAAGGCATAAATGTTCTTTTTAATAAAACCTACAATGTTAATGGAACAAGAATCAAAGTATGCTCCCAATGGCTTAAGCTGCCTTTTTTAAAAAACGCATTCTCAATTTACACAGAGTCTGTTTGGCTTGGTTATTTTTGTAGTTACTCGTGCAATTAAAAAACTCAATCTCATATAACCAGTTTTTCCAAATAAACATTTAAAGAATGAAAGACTCCAAACTGGCAGTCTGTGAGCTATGTTCTGCCCACAGATACTATTTGTCTGGCCCACACAGTGTTTTTAAAAATAGGAAAGCTGGGCATTGTGGCTTATGCCTGTACCCTCAGCACTCTGGAAGGCCAAGGCAGAAAGACTGCTTGAAGCCAGGAGTTTGAGATCAGCCTGGGAAACATAGCAAGACCCCATCCCTATAAAATTTTTTTTTTTTTTAATTAGCCAGGCATGGTAGTACATGCCTGTACACCTAGCTACTTGGGAGGCTGAGGCAGGAGGAACACTTGAGCCAAGAAGTTTGAGGCTGCATCACCTGTAATCCTAGCACTGAGGGAGGCTGAGGCAGGAGGACTGCTTGAAGTTTGAAATCAGGAGTTTGAAATCAGCCTGGACATCACAGAGATCCTGTCTCTACAAAATATTTAAAAAAAAATAAAAATTAGCTTGGCATGGTGGCACACGTGTAGTCCTAGCCACTTGGAAAGCAGAGGCAGGAGGACTGTTTGATCCCAGGAGTTCAAAGCTGCACTGATTTATGATCACACCACTACACTCCCACCTGGATGACAAAGAGAGACCCTGCCAAAAAAATAGAGTGAGTAGACCCTACATTAAAATCAGGGCACTGAGGTCAGGCGCAGTTACTCACACTTGTAATCCCAACACTTTGGGAGGTCAAGATGGGTGGATCACCTGAGGTCAGGAGTTCCAGATGACCCTGGCCAACATGGTGAAACCCCGTCTCTACTAAAAACACAAAAATTAGCCAGGCATGGTGGCACATGCCTAAATTCCAGCTACTTGGGGAGACTGAGGCAGGAGAATCGCTGCAACCTGGAGGCAGAGGCTGCAGTGGATATGGATCATGCCACTGCACTACAGCCTGGGCAACAGAGTGAGACTCCATCTCAAAAAAAAAAAAAAAGGGCCGGGCGCGGTGGCTCAAGCTTGTAATCCCAGCACTTTGGGAGGCCGAGGCAGGTGGATCACAAGGTCGAGAGATCGAGACCATCCTGGTCAACTTGGTGAAACCCCGTCTCTACTAAAAATACAAAAAATTAGCTGGGCATGGTGGCGTGTGCCTGTAATCCCAGCTACTCAGGAGGCTGAGGCAGGAGAATTGCCTGAACCCAGGAGGCGGAGGTTGCGGTGAGCCGAGATCGCGCCATTGCACTCCAGCCTGGGTAACAAGAGCGAAACTCCGTCTCAAAAAAAAAAAAAAAAAAAAAAAAAAAAAAAAAAAAAAAATCTGGACATCAGGCTGGGTATGGTGGCTAATGCCTAGAATCCCCACACTTTGGGAGGCCCAAGGCAGGAGGATTACTTGAGGTCAAGAATTCAAGACCAGTCTGGGAAACACAGGGAGACCCCCACCTCTAGGAAAAATAAAACACTAGCCAAGCACAGTCGTGCACCTGTGGTCTCAACTACTTGGAAGGGTAACGCAGGAAGATCACTTGCGCCTAGAAGGTCAAGGCTGCAGTGAGCTGTGATCATGCCATAGCAGTCCAGCACGGGTAACAGAATGAGACCAGGGAGGAGGGGAGGGGAAGGGGAAGGAGAAGTGGAGGGGAAGGGGAGGAGAAGGGAGAGGAGAAGGAAGAGAGGAATGGGAGGGAAATGGGAGGGAAAGGGGAGGGAATGGAATAGAATCTAGGCATCTAGATTTTATTGAAATACTCAAAGATCTGACACAACTAGACATATATCCTACATAGCAAAAACTGAGTGCCTACTATTTGCCAGTCACTCATTAGCCTCTTGGGAAACTTAAATAAGAAATAGTTACTGTTTTCAAGAACTTCACATTTTAATATTAGAAGCAAGCATATAAATAAATCACTGTAATTTGTTATGATTTTACTATATGCTGGGTACTATGTGATAGATAATAAAAATGATAACAGGATAAAATGGAGGCACAAGGAAAAGGGCAAAGATCAATTCTGTTAATAGTAAAGAAGATGTCTGAGTGCAGTGGCTCACACTTGTAATCCCCACACTTAGGGAGGCTGAGGTGTAAGGATCGCTTAAGCCCAGGAGTTCAAGAACAGCCTGGGCAAAGGAGTGAGACTCTGTATCTATTAAAATAAAGAAAATAGTAAAGAAGACTTTGGAAAGGCTTCATAAAAGCAGGCAGCACTCAAGCTATGTTTTTAAGAGTAAGTTTCTGCCAAGTGAGTAAGGCAGAGAGAAGGACATTTCAGGCAGAGGCAGCAGCATGTTCAAGATTATAGGGTCACATACAGTAGGCACAGATGTAAGATAAGGCATCTGGTAGTTTGGAAAGAAACAATATGCCTTGAGAAGCCAACTGAAGCCAGATCATGAAGCGCTCTTGTTTTCCATGCCAAGGAATATGGGTTTTATCCTAAACATCAGTGTTGTTCCCACAGTGTCCCTAGAAGACTGCTCATGGTTCAGTCAACCCAGGTTCGAGGAGGAAAAAAAAAAGAAAGAATATGTCGGAGGAACCACCCCCCACCCCAACAATTGCTGATTCAACCAGAGAGGCTCTACTTTTGTCTATTTTACGTAGTAAAATTCTATATTAAAATCTCTTTGGGTACAAAAATGCAAATGTTATACACAAAATTTATTAAAAAAAGAAAGCTTCAATAGGAGCCATTAAAAGATTTTTAGCAAAAAATTAAATGTTAAGATTAGTATTTTGGAAACATCTTTCTCTTAACAGTGCCAAGGATGGAATACAGAATATAAAACCCAAACGACATGAAAACACTTAGCATTTAGTTGCAACAACTAATGCAATAAATAATTAATGAAATCTGATGAGGAGAGATATTTAAATCTTACTGATAACTACTTTGTTCCAAGCAGCCTGCTCTATCCCAGGTTCAGGATAAAGGACCTAGCTATTTCAATAAATTATTTCAATAGTTATTTCAATAAAAAGTAATAATGACTGATTAAAACAGGAAGGTAAAGAAGAAAAAGTAATTAATCTTGGTAAATGACTTGAATAAACACATGGATAGGTATGGTTAAAACTTGGAATATAGTCATAACACTTCACCTTCAATAAGCTAAGCATAAATCAGGCCAGAAAAAATATATGTTTTAAGGAGGTATAATCTAGAAAAAACAAAGGGCTATAGTTGTGACTACACTTCACCAGCATGTCTCAGAGGATTTTCGAGAGGTATACACAAAATCAGAACCATCCTTGAAAGCCATTATAAACAACAAAAGACCTTAATTATTAATATACTAAAGTGAATCTCAAAGGTTGCTACCTGAGGTTAAAGCTTGATACCTTTCCCTTGGAATTCTGAAATCCAGGTTCCCAAATGAAAGCATGGAATCAATGCAGACAAGAACAGAAAACAGTATTTAGGTCACTAGACCTATACAATTGCTAGTTAGCATACAGCCAACAAGTTTATCAATTCTCCATTACTCTCAAGGTAAGTATGTAATAAGTTGCACAATTCTACTCATGGTGTCTAATTAACAATTTACGACAAGACTTTTGGAAGTTCAAAGCATTTATGTAGATAAATTTCCCAAGAATTAGAAGTATTCAGTGATATGAATTTCTATGTTTTTCACTGGTTTTATAACATAAGTGCTTTCCCTGATAATGAAATTTTTAAAAGAGCAGAAGAGGTAGAAGAGAATAGGGTAAACCTCTTATACTCTTCAAAGATGAATCCTGGCAGAGCGTGCTGGCGCATACCTGTAATCCCAGCACTTTGGGAGGCCTAGGTAGGAGAACTGCTTGAGCCCAGGAGTTTTGAGACCAGCCTGGCCAACACAATGAGACTTCACTTCTATAAAAATTTAAAAACTCAGCCAGAAATGAGGTCTGTGCCTGTAGTACTAGCTACTCTGGAAGCTGAGGCAGGAGGATCACTTGGGCCCAGGAGTTTGAGGTTACAGTGAGTTGTGACTGCACTCTAGCCTGGGCAACAGAGCAACACCTTATCCCTCAACCATCTCCCTGCCTCAAAATTAATAATAACAACAATAAATCCATTTGTAATGCTATTTGTGAGACTTATTTCAATCTCTTTGATAAAGATTATAACTAACATTAAATACACAAAATAGGCCGGGCGCGGTGGCTCAAGCCTGTAATCCCAGCACTTTGGGAGGCCGAGGCGGGTGGATCACGAGGTCAAGAGATCGAGACCATCCTGGTCAACATAGTGAAACCCCGTCTCTACTAAAAATACAAAAAATTAGCTGGGCATGGTGGCACGTGCCTGTAATCCCAGCTACTCAGGAGGCTGAGGCAGGAGAATTGCCTGAACCCAGGGGGCGGAGGTTGCGGTGAGCCGAGATCGCGCCATTGCACTCCAGCCTGGGTAACAGGAGCGAAACTCCGTCTCAAAAAAACAAACAAACAAAAAAATACACAAAATAAACTCTTAAATCCCTCAACGATGAATGAAAGAATTATTCAAAACATCCTCCTTATCAAAGGAGCCTATGTACCTCACTAATTATATTAAACTAAGAAGCCCTACCTGTTCATTTAAAAGTAGATCACAGGAGGCTGAGGCAGGAGAATTGCCTGAACCCAGGAGGCGGAGGTTGTGGTGAGCCGAGATCGCGCAATTGCACTCCAGCCTGGGTAACAAGAGCGAAACTCCGTCTCAAAAAAAAAAAAAAAGTAGATCAAATGCTAACTACTATTTACAAATAGCTTGCAGGAAGTTAAAAAACTCTCTTGCAACATGAGGAAGAGCTGGTTATAACTTTAAATATATTGCCAAATCTTACCTATTAGAAAAGACACTCTGATGACAGGGGAGACTCCGTCTCAAAAAAAAAAAAAAAAAAAAAAAGAGAAAACACTCTGAGAGAGGAATTTTATGAGCTTCTAGCTACATAGGAAAGAAAACGAAATAAGTAAGTATCTAACTAAAACAGTAAGAAAATATTCTCAAAGTATCTTTATTCGGGGCATATGAAGTACTTGGATTTATAGAATGAAAAAAAAAAAAAAAAAAAAAAAAGGATGGGGAATAAAAGTATTACCTGAGGGCAGGAAATTCAGAAAAAGGTCCCTATTCCTGGTGAAAGCAAGCAGTCAGTTGCCAGGGTTTCTTAGACTCCTCTGGTACTCATTTGGGTGATTATGCAATTCACAGCACACCAATCTCCACCACAGCCAGCAGGGAACGCTGCAGGGAATGGGTACACAGGGGACACAGAAGGGAGCAAGTTTAAGGGAAGGAAGAGGAAAGGAATGATGATAACAAAATTTAGCTGTGGTGCACTTTGGAAAAAAAATACAGTTGCATTTCACACTGGATTAACTAAAGGTAAACTGCCAAAATTCTAAGATGAATTAACTGTCTAGGATTTTCTTCATTCTATCACTGTTATTACTACTCCCCAATTACATTCAAATTATCTTTTTAATTTTATATTAAAATGTTAATTAACAAAAACAAGATACTATGTTGTAGAAGTTATACAAAGGCTGAACTGTATAATTTACATTAAATGAAATCAATTAAGACAAGCAATCTATAAAGCAAGCAATCTACACATAACAGATTATCAAATTGGTTTAAGTGCCAAAAGCCCCACTTTTAACTGTAATCCTCATTTCACCGAGAATACTGAGGCATAAAGCTACCCATAAAAAAAAAAATCCAAAAACCAAAGAGATATCCAGCAATAGGCCATATCTATATACTCAAAAATAAATGGAAAAACTGTAGTATTAGTAGGGGGGAAAAAGTTTTTAATCTAAATTTTCTTGATATGAGTCAACTAGTTAAACCTGCCAAAAATGTATTCAGGGCAACCAGTTTATGTTCTATGTATTCTATGGGGGACAAAGTAGTACAAATTTGTTTCTCTGGTCAGTTAAAACTGTTTTTGAACAACTACTATGTACTGCAGTCCTGTGGCAGATGCTAAAGTAACAATGGTGAACAAGAGAAGTACAGTCCCTGGCTTCTAAAACATACCAGGGCGATTCTGCCCTTAAAGTGATGACTATCTGCACAACAAAAAATGAAGCATTTGTTTTAATAAAATAAACAGGATATGCTTTAAGACCTAAAGGACTTTTAAAATGGAGAAGACCAATGATTGTCCTCGTTAAAGCTATCCATGGAAAAATGTAGTACTAAAATAAAGCTGAGAGAAGATGGCCTATTATGAAGAGATGCAGAAAATTAGGCTGCAGGAATAAGACAACAAAAGATGGGTGAGAAACAAAGGAGAAAACTGTAATACTGAAAAGTTAAATTGCAATCAAATTTGGAGGACCTAAAAAATTACCCTTAACTTCTCTGGATATTTGCCATAAATATTTCCTTTGTATACATGCCCTAGTCCAGGAAAACAGATTTAATAACTATTTTATTACTCTCAAGCTGTCATTTATGTCCTTTATTTTTTTCTTGAGATGGACTCCCACTCTGTTGCTCAGGTTGGAGTACAGTGTGGCACAATCTTGGCTCATTGAAGCCTCTACATCCTGAGTTCAAGTGATTCTCCTGCTTCAGCCTCCTGAGTAGCTGGGATTACAGGTGTGCACCACCACACCCAGATACGTTTTTTGTATTTTTAGTAGAGACAGGGTTTTACCATGTTGGCCAGGCTGGTCTTGAACTCCTGACCTCAGGTGATCCAATCATCTCAGCCTCCTAAAGCAATGGAATTACATGTGTGAGCCACTGAACCTGGCCTTTTAAATTATTTCTTCACAAGCTTCTCAGACATTCAGACCACCTCTGTCTCACTGTCTCTCTTTCTGTTAAGGTTGCATAGCATTTTGCTTGTGACTCTCTCATAAGATTCACATATCCTGAATTCTATTTATTCATCCATCTACCAGACTGTTTCCAGAAGACATTCTTACATCTTTATTTTATTTGTATATTTTACAGACCCTTCCTTAAGTACTGGTAGGAATGAACAATCTACTAATGGAGATAATCAAAATCATACTCAATACCTGTATTCTTTAAAAATAAATCTTACATTTTATGGATGCCCCTCTTTATAGTGCATTTCTGTTATACATAAAATTGCAGCACAGCAAAAGTAACAACTTGGGGCCAGGTGCAGTGGCTCACACCTGTAATGCCAGCACTTTGGAAGGCCAAAGCAGGCGGATCACCTGAAGTCAGGAGTTCGAGACCAGCCTGACCAGCATGGAGAAACTGTCTCTACAAAAAATACAAGATGAGTCAGGTGTGGTGGTGCATGCCTGTAATCCCAGCTACCGGGGCAGGAGATCCCTTGAATCCAGGAGGTGGAGGTTGCAGTGAGCTGAGATCGTGCCATTGCACTCCAGCCTGCACAGCAAGAGCAAAACTCCATCTCAAAAAAAAAAAAAAAAAAAGTAGTAAGTTAGAACAAAAACACAATCTAATATATAAAAATATTGGCCAGGTGTGGTGGCTCACCCCTGTAATCCCAGCACTTTGGGAAGCCACAGCGGGCTGATCACCTGAGGTCAGGAGTTCGAGAACAGTCTGGTCAACATGGTAAAACCCCATCTCTACTAAAAACAAAAAAATTAGCCAGGCATGGTAGCACACATCTGTAATCCCAGTTACCTAGGAGGCCAAGGTGGGAGAATCGCTTGAATCCAGGAGATGGGAGTTGCAATGAGCAGAAGTCATGCCATTGCACTTCAGCCTGAGTGATAAGAATGAAACTCCATCTCAAAAAATGCATACATATATATACACATATATATATAGTTTTTTGTAAAATCTTAAAATCACTGAATTTTCTGGTGTCACAAAGTTTATTCCCAAATATTCATCCCTAACAACAAAAGTACACAGAAAAGATTTACAAATAGTTGCTCACACCCATAATCCCAGCACTTTGGGAGGCCAAAGAGGGTAGATTGCTTGAGTTCAAGAGTTTGAGAAAAGCCTGGGCAACATGGCAAAAACCCATCTCTACCAAAAATACAATAACTTCCAGGCATGGTAGTGCACACCTGTGGTTCCCACTACTTAGGAGGCTGAAGTGGGAGGATCGCCAGAGCCTGGGAAGTCGAGGCTGCAGTGAAGAGTAATCATGCCACTGCATTCCACCTGGGTGACAGAGCAAGACCTTGTCTCAAAAATAAATTAATTAAACTTTAAAAAAATAATTTTTTTAAATTTATTTTTAAAAATTTTTGGCTGGGCACAGTGGCTCATGCCTGTAATCCCAGCACTTTGGGAGGCTGAGGCAGGTGGATCACGAGGTCAGGCGTTCAAGACCAGCCTGGCCAATATAGTGAAACATCGTCTTTACTAAAAAAAAATACAAAAATTAGCTGGGTGTGGTGGCATGTGCCTGTAGTACCAGCTACTTGGAAGGCTGAGGCAGAAGAGTCACCTGAACCCAGGAGGCGGAGGTTGAAGTGAGCGGAGATTGCACTACTGCACTCCAGCCCAGGTGACAGAGTGAGACATATAGACTACAGCAGAGGAAAACCTTTGATGCTATACTAGCAGTGGTAAAAAGAAGCCAGAGATCTCTTTCTTAGCAGTATTTCTGGGTAGAAAAGGAATATATACACATAAAGTTCAAAGTCAGCCTAGTTGATGACTAATGAAAATTCAAAATTTATATACAACATTCATCATGGCTGAGAATAATCTCAAAATAAATCAATAAATTGTCAAACAAACTATCAGTAAGTCTAATGTCTGAAAAAACAAACAATAAATTATACCGTGAATCACACTGGCTTCAATTTTATTTGAATAATTTGATTTTAATATGATAACTACTTAATTTTCACTTATGGAAATAGCCAAAAGTCTTTCACTTGTAACTTACATTTAAACTGAACTCCAGCCACTAATACCCACTGTTACATACCAATATTTAATTAAAAAATTATTCATCCTAAGCATATAATATGCAGAATTTAAAATGCATGTATTCAATAAGAGATCAACTTATTTAAAAAGTGTTCAAACTGCAGTACCAAGGCAAAGCGTAATCCTGCAAAAAAGGAAAATTATTCAATAAAAAGAAAAAAATAGAGAACTTGTGTTGCCCTGGTAGTGTCTGAATATGGTTTATTTGCCCCCAAAAAAATTCATATTGAAATCTGATCCCCAATTTGAC
Organism: Saimiri boliviensis; assembly: GCF_048565385.1. Classification (NCBI taxonomy): domain Eukaryota; kingdom Metazoa; phylum Chordata; class Mammalia; order Primates; family Cebidae; genus Saimiri; species Saimiri boliviensis. Next base: position 32,808,862 of record NC_133455.1, on the reverse strand, counting down.
AGTGTTGGGATCACGTGGGGTCTAGTGGGAAGAGTCTGGCTCACGGGGACAGATTCCTTATAAATGGCTTGGTATTGTTCTTGCAGTAGTAAGTTTTCACAGAAAATAAATTAGTTCCCACATGAGTAGGTTGTTCTAAAACCAGGCCACCCTTCAGGTTCTCCCCTCTTAAAATGTCTACTTCCCCTTTACCTTCTCCACTATGTTCTTATGCAGCATAAAGCCCTATCTGGAAGCCAGCATCATGCCCTTGAACTTCTCAGCCAGAACCATGAGCTAAATAAACCTCTTTTCTTTATAAATAAATCTCTTTTGTTGGCCAGGTGCAGTGTAATCTCAGCACTTTGGGAAGCCAAGGTAGGTGGATCACTTGAGGCCAGGAGTTTGAGACCAGCCTGGCCAACAGGGCGAAACCCCGTCTCTACTAAAAATACAAAAATTATCCAGGTGTGGTGGCACATGCCTGTAATCCTGGCTACTAGGGAGGCTGAGGCAGAAGAAATGCTTAAGCCTGAGAGGTGGAGGCTACACTGAGCTGAGATTGCGCCACTGCTCTCCAACCTGAGTAACAGAGTGAGACTCTGTCTCAAAAGTAAGTAAATAAAACCTCTTTTTTTTTTTTTTTAAACAAATTACCCAGCCTCAGGTAATCTTTTATAGCAACACAAAATGGTCTGGGACATCCCCCAACTTTGAAGAATTGCTGAGTCAAAATGTTATATTCCCCCAACTTCAAAGGACTTCAGAGTCAAATGATTCTCAAGTCATAAAAGAATCTCCTAAAGGATACTGCAGCAGGATGGTAAAACACCTTAGTAAGAGTAGTGTTGAAAACCGGGTAAAGAAAAAAGCAAACTATTGAGGTGGGGTGGAAGCGGGTAGGAAACACCCTAACAGGTAGCATAGGAAAATCAAATGAAAAGGGTACTAGATCAGTGACTCTGCCACTCAGCACTATCTGTGAGATCTTGGACACGTCACAAATGTCAACGTTTTAATAATTTCCTTCTCTGGCATAGGAACAAATCCCTTCTGATTCCTGGATTCTAGGATGCTAATAATGCAACATATCCTAGACCAAGCATCCAACAAGAATCAGTATGTGGTTTCAGTTGGAAATTAATCTGAAAGAAAAAGACACCCACTATATACAGTAGTCCTCCCTTACCCAAGATTTCCCTTTCCATGGTTTTAGTGGTACAGTATGATAGTTTGAAAAAGAGAGAGATCACATTCACGTAACTTTTATTACAATATACAGATATTGTTTAATTGTTCTATTTCATTATTAGTTTTTGTTAATCTCTTATCATGACTAATTTATAAATTAAATTCCAGAGGGATGTATATAAAGAAAAAAATACAATATACATATAGTTAGTTCAGTACTATCTGCAGTTTCAGGTATCCACTGGAGGTCTTGAAATGTGCTGCCCATGGAGGAGGACTATTGTAGTGCATGCACTTAAAAGGAAAACAACAATACCAAAAAACCCACCCCTGAAAATTCAAGTCACAATTCACTTTTCAGTAATTATTTATTGCATAAGTGAAAGGATAACCACAAATATATTTTCATTGTTGTCAGACTAAAACATCTTAGTCTAAATTAGATGACAAATAAAAGGGAGGACATCTCCAATTAAATATCTAACATTCAGGCCAGGCGCAGTGGCTCAGGCCTATAATCTCAGCTCTTTGGGAGGCTGAGGCAGGTGGATCACTTGATGTCGGGAGTTCGAGACCAGCCCGGCCAACATGGCAAAACCCCATCTCTACTAAAAATACAAAAAAAAAAAAAAAAAAGTTAGTCACATATGTGGCAGGCACCTGTAATCCCAGCCACTCGGGAGGCTGAGGCAAGAGAATCACTTGAACCCAGGAGGCGGAGGTTGCAGTGAGCCGAGATCGGGCCACTACACTCCAGCCTGGGCAACAGAGCAAGACTCTGTGTCAAAAAAAAAATCTAACTTTCATCCAAATTAACATATCTAAACAAACTCCTGATCTTCTCGAAAGTTAGATTTTTTTTTTTTTTTTTTTTTTTTTTTTGAGACAGGGTCTTGCTCTGTTGCCCAGGCTGGAGTGCAGTGGCCCGATCTCGGCTCACTGCAACTTCCACCTCCCGGGTTCAAGCGATTCTCCTGCCTCAGCCTCATGAGTGGCTGGGATTACAGATGCCCGCCACACATCTGGTTCAAGGCCTCCCAGTGGCTTTCAATCTCAGAGTAAAAGACAAAGTCACTACAAGGTCCCAAATGATCTGGGCCTTTTCTCTTTGAACTCATTTTCCTCTTCTCACTTTACTCTCTCCACCTATATTGGTGACCTTCATATGTTTTAAAAATATCAAACAAGTTCCCAACTCTGGAGCCTTTGCATTTGTTCCCACCATCCCTCTCAGGTCTCTTCTCAAATATTACTTTGTGGGTTTTTTTTTCTTTTCTTTCTTTTTTTTTTTTTGTGTGTGAGACAGGGTCTCACTCTGCAGGCTGGATTATAGTGCAATCCCAGTTCACTGCCACCTCTGCCTCCTGGGCTCAAGCAATCCTCCCATCTCAGCCTCTCAAGTAGCTGGCATTATAGGCACATACCACCATGCCCAGCTAATTTTTGTATTTTTAGTAGAGACGGGGTTTCACCAAGTTGGCCAGGCTGGTCTCGAATGCCTGACCTTGTGATCCATCCACCTCAGCCTCCCAAAGTGCTGGGATTACAGGTGTGAGCCACCACACCCAGCCTCAAATATTACTTTCTCCATTAAGTCTTCCCAATCACCAGATTTAAAATAGCCAACTCCATCTCCGATTTCTTATACTTCCCATCCCCTTTCCCTGTGTTACTTTTTCAGTAGCATTTAACACACTAATATACTGTACTATGTATTTCATCTATTTATGTACTTACTATCTACTTGTGATTAAAATGTAAACTCCATGAGGGCAGGGATCTTTGCCTAGTGTGTTAACGGCTACATCCCCAGCAGTATGGTACAATTCCTGGTACAAGGCAGGCACTCAGTAAATTATTTTAAATAAACAACTAGTATATACAGTGTCAAAATCCACATTAATAAGGATTATTTAAAAGTGAATACTGTTGGCCAGTCATGGTGGCTCACACCTGTAATCCTAGCACTTTGGGAGGCTGAGGTGGGTGGATCACAAGGTCAGGCATTTGAGACCAGCCTGACCAACATGGTGAAATCCTATCTCTACTAAAAATACAAAAATTAGCTGGACATGGTGGTGTGTGCCTGTAATTCCAGCTATTCAGGAAGTTGAGGCAAAACAACTGCTTGAACCCAGGAGGCAGAGGTTGCAGTGAGCTGAGGCTGCTCCATTGCACTCCAGTCTGGGTGACATAGTGACACTCTGTACCAAAAAACAACAAAAAAAAGGTAAATGCTATCAATTTACCTTAAAAACCCTCAAACCTACACAAGTAAATTTATAATCCAAAAAAAAAATGATTTTTAAAAATTTTTTCTTTCTTTTTCACATCACCCACAATGCCAGACAAGTAGTCCAATTTAGAAACAGGTTACAGTTAGGGATCATACTTACACGCTTCTTATGTTAGAATAGGGATCACTGAAGCTTCCCACAAACTGAAACAACGTCTTACTCATGTTTGTACATCTAATGCCCATTAGAGATGTGTGACATATATGTGTTCAAAAACTTGGAATACATAAGTTCTCAAAAATTATTCACTGAGTTTTACCATAAAAGTGAAGGATGCGAATAATTAGACTATCAATAACGATGTGAGGTTAGCATTTGTAAAAAAAAAAAAAAAAAAAGGAAAAAAAAATGGCTTGCAGACTAAATAAGCTACACTGCATTTCCTTTTAGGAGTGGTCAGTACTGGAAAGATTTTAGAACAAGCCATATTGCTCTCCAGTTATATGCACCTTAACTTCTCTTCAGCAACTCACTTCTATGGCCACATCAGGTAGCTTTTCCTAAACCAGATCCACTTCACCTCTAAAATCTTAAACTTCAAAGTGACAGTTTCAGAAAAAATCTCCAATCCTTCCAATTATCTCATTCCTTTACTCCATTACTCTTCCACCTAGATAGCATTCCCAATTCTTTGATGGTTCCTTCCTTTTCCCTCCAGGCTATCAGCTGCTGCCCTCTCCTCCCCTTCCTATATATCCTCAGTCTAGTGGCCTATCCCATCAACACAAAGTGAGGCGCTCTAATCCCTCTCACCACTTTGCCATTCAGGCACAAAATCTTGCACATGTTTAACCCTTCTGAATATCCATAATGAATATTCTTTTTTTTTTTTTTTGAGACCAGGTTATGAGACTTGCTAATTTTTGTGTTTTTCATAGACAGCGTTTCATCATGTTTCCCAGGCTGGTCTCAAACTGCTGGGCTCAAGTAATCCACCTGACTCTGCCTCCCAAAGTGCTTGGATTACAGGCATTAGCCACCACACCTGACCCCATTTTCTACCTAAGTTACTCAGAGTCCATTTGTAGACCTCATATTTCCACCCCAGATATTTCTCCTAAACACTAGACTCCAAAAATTAGACTGCTTTAATTAGCATATCCCTCTTACCTTTATTAGTAGTCTCTCTTCATTCCCGGGATAAAGTTCAATTTCCTTAAGATAGCAAATGAGGCCCTTGGAAATCTAATTTAGTTCAGTGCCTATGACAGATGACAAATGGAGCAACAAGTCTAACTCAAAACAGCCATTCCCATTACCATATTTTTGTTGTACAACCCTTTACCATTGCTAATTGAACCATGGACAGACAAAATTGGATCACAAAAGCTCTCTCTCAGGATTCTGACACCTGACAGGTGAGATCAGAGACTGGGAATTATAGAAAATAGGCCAGCACTCTAAAGCTGTAGCTCCCAATCAGGAGTAATTTTGTCTCCCATGGGACATTTGGCAATGTCTGGAGACATTAAACATCCTACAATGCACAGAACAGCCTTCATAACAAAGAACTATCTAGTTCAAAATGCCAATGGTACCGAAGTTAAAAAACCCTAATGCTACTTTAAGATGAAGGTCCAAGAACTCTTCCAATGAGATTCTAAGAGCTGACTGGTTTCTGTTCTTTCCTTGGTTTGGCTGTTCAGATATTCTTCTGCTTTCTGTTACATTTCCCTTTGTACTTAAATAGATCGGGTTTCTGATGTTTGCAGGCAAAACAACTTCTAGCACAGAACCCTAGCTCAATCATATGACACACACATGTACACTTTAAACTGGTTTCTCAATCTCAGAACTACTGACATTTCTTGGCAAATAATTCTTTGTTGCAGGGGAATATGCTGTGCTTAACAGAATGTCTAGCAGCATCCCTGGCCTCCATTCACTAGATGGCAGTAGTACCACCCTCCCCTCCAAGTCCTGACACTTAAAAATATTTCAAGACACTGCCAAAAGTCCCCTAAGGGGCAAATTGACCCTGGTTGACAACTGCTGCTCTAAACTATATAATGACTCCACCCAGGTGAGGTGTATGTCTGCCCAGTCAACTATCACTCCCAGGAAACCCTGTGCAGAGCACAGTATGCCCTTAGCCTAAGGGAGGGACGGCGGGAGAGGAGAGTGTCTGTATCACAAACTGCCCTGCCCCTTTTCAGGTCCTGGCTTAATTGAATATACGCCCACTTTGCTGATTTGCAGGTGCCTGTTCACACATGTACATACACACACACACACACACACACACACACACACAAACACACACAGGTCTTGAGCTGAAAGGTAGCTTCTGCTTTTATTTCCTTTCTCACTTTTGTTATGACTTTTCTTTAGAACTTTCTATTCCTGTGTGAAAAACTAGTCTAGAAAATCCTCCCAAAATACATTCAGTCCTATTACAGTTTGAATCTGGGCACTTTCTCCTTCAAAAGCTTTCCCTGTTTAACTTCGGGAAAATGTCACTACTCTAACCTCCCTCCAGTCCTACCAAGACACTCCTTGTCCTCATTCCAGATTCTTCAAGTAGATAAACTTTTTATTAACTCAAGAGATGCCTGGAATACAAACTAACAATTAAGCAAGAAACAAGTACCTAGATTTACACTCCTCAAATAGTTTAGCATTGACTTCAGTATTTGTTAATCTCTTAAGAACAATTCTTCTTTCATACTTTCCCAATATACTAGCTTCTCTAGTCCCTTCAACCAGGCAAAGATGGTTTTAATCTTGCAACTACACTATATTTCAACCTCAAAGCTAAGAGCAAGAGCTCTTTCTCATGTTGGTTCATAGTCTTCCTCCTTCCTCCTTATTGACCCCTCATATAAACCTCTATAAGAACTAGGTCATTTTCCTTCTTATTTTCCAGGACTCCAAAGGCACCACATTTATTTAATGATTCAATTACTTACTGCTTCCTAAAGCCACAGGAAACTGGTCAGGCCCAAATCTATAAGAATATTGTCAGTAGGCCAGGCACAGTGGCTCATGCCTGTAATCTCAATACTCTGAAAGGCTGAGGTGGGTAGATCACGAGGTCAGGAGTTCAAGACCACCCTGGTCAAGATGGTGAAATCTTATCTCTACTAAAGATACAAAAATTAGCCAGGTGTGGTGGCACATGTCTATAATCCCAGCCACTCGGTAGGCTGAGGCAGGAGAATCACTTGAACCCGGGAGGCGAAGGTTGCAGTAAGCTGAGAGATTATGCCACTGAACTCCAGCCTGGGTAATAGAGTGAGATACTTGTCTCAAAAAAAAAAAAAAAAAAAAAAAAAGGGCAACATTAAGGGAGAGTAAGCCCATTCGTGTTATATATCCATTCATGCAACAAATAAGTTTGTTGAGTACGTACTTTATGCCAGTCTCAAGACAAAAATCCCTGCTCTCATAGAGTTTACATTCAGGTGGAGAAAGACAAATAAATACCTAAAGAAATAAATATGTGTTATGACAGACAAGCATGAGTGCCACAGAGAAAACACAAGTAAGAGGACTGGTGGTATGGGGGCTCACAATTTTTAACTCTGTGGTTAGAAAGGGTCTCCTTTGAGAAGGTGCAATGGGTTGCATACACAGGCCTCACATGATGCCTTAGTATTAGAAAGTAATATGTTTAATTATTTCCAGGTAAACTGTATTATACTGTATCCCAGACCAGTGGTCAATGTAGTGACATATTCATTACTGGATACTCTATAAAATTAAACTTGAACCAGGTAATTTCAAAAGTTCATTCCTACCTGAGTAACTTTATCACAACACCTGCCTTGTTTTGTCAATTACAAGCTGCCTTTAGATTTATGAATAACTATTTTTTTTTGTGGATGACAACAATTAGCAGTAAGATTAATAAACCAAAACTAAGAATTTGATACTCTTTAGTCACCTGAGGTAAGGATGTTTCGAAATATGAAATAACTGAAAACTCAATTGTCCCAAAACTCATCTCTGAGGAAAAAAAACCCTCACACTATTTACCACACAGTTATTAGAAATCATACAGATTTAAAAATTAACCCTAAGAACTGGGTGCCGGGCTGTAATCCCAGCACTTTGGAAGCCCGACCTGGGCAGATCACCTAGGTTGGGAGTTTCAGAACAGCCTGACCAACATGGAGGAACCTCACCTCTACTAAAAATACAAAATTAGACAGGTGTGGTGGTGCATGCTTGTAATCCCAGCTACTCAGGAGGCTGAGGCAGGAGAATCGCTTGAACCCAGGAGGCAGAAGTTGCAGTGAGCCAAGATGTGGCCATTGCACTCCAGCCTGGGCAATGAGCGAAACTCCGTCTCAAAAAAAAATTAGTAAAATAATAAAAGCTAACCTTAAGGACTCAATTTTCAATACGTGGGTGTTGTCCATCTCATGCAGGAAGCCATTACATCTTTGTTCTTAAGTTTTTTTTTAATTATACTTTGGTATGCATGCTCGTAATTTTTAAAAGCCCCTCTCAAATGGAGTTCTATAAAAGAATTAAACTATAATACACTATTTGTTGATTGAATTAATTTTTCTACTAAGCATCCAGAATGGTACTAGCTATGCAGCATCATCCTTTGACGAGTGAAAAAATAGGCATTCAAATCATTTTCTGCAGATCTTAATTTTCTTATGGAGCTGGGTATGAGAAAAGCTGGAGGACATACATTAAAAATAGATAAAACCTACCAAAATAAGATAGTTAAGGATTGGACCATATACACATATACTTTTTAAAAGAAACTTTCCAATGAGTGATAACTTTAAGAAATACATATTCATGGAGTGGGTGGTGGCTCACACCTGTAATCCCAGCACTTTGGGAGTCCCAGGAGAGCAGATCACCTGAGGTCAGGAGTTTAAATAACACTACACACATACACACACACACACACACACACACACACGCTACTCTAAAAAAAAAATGTTATATCTTATTCAATATTATAAATGAGAAAAATATTTGCTGAATCACAGAAGTAGGAATTCTGTTCCCAATACATAACCTGTGGTATAAGACAATCTGGCAAATCAAGAATTATGTTTACTATACAAATCTATCATCATACCCGAGTGTCTCCCCAAAATTAGTTAAAATTAACTTAGAACAGAAAGGGATCCTAACCAAGAGCTTTGAGTTTGCTGGTAACAACTTGGAACAAGATCCTACATTTAGCCTGTGTCTTCAGACAAACATGGAGAAGCCAAGAGCAGTAACAAACTGCCAGTTTACTGAGTCATGTTTCTGACTAAAACCACGTTGTGAAATGGAGAGAATGACGTCTTGGGTTTAATTACCACAGATGTTAATCCTCTGAATTTTAGAGTTTCAGAGGAAAAAGAGCAAAAACCAAAAACAACTGTTCAGCAAGAATGATGTGGGTCTCATCTGACTCCAGAAAGAACTTGCCAAAGCTGCGAACTCCGCTTATTTACATAAAACAAATCCTAACTGTGCAAACAGGCACACCCTCTGATGCCTCAGAGCGGGAACGCCAAGGTGGGGTAAATGCAAAACAATCACAAGGTTAACGTTTCACTGAGAACACAGCTTTCTCTGAGAGTCCACTCAGCGCCAGACCCTCGGTTAACGGAACCGCTCTGCTTCACGGGGAACCGGCACCGAGCACGACCTGGAGCCCAGCACGTCAACCAGGCACCTGGGTGACGCCAGGCCACCTCCAGCCTCCGCGCAGTACAGCTGAGCGGACTCCGGACGCCCCCAGACGCCGCGCCGGGAGCAATCCCAGCCCGCCGCGCTCCGCGCTCCTGCCGGGGGAGAAGACGCGTCAGGGGCCCGACTCGCGAGGCCAGCCCCGGGAGCGGCCAGCGACGAGAAATCCGGGCCGCGACCTCTGCCCCGGCCGGAGCGGCAAGTCCAAAGGTCGTCTGCAGCACAGCCGCCAGTCGCCGCCGCCCCCGAAGCCGCAGGCTGACTCCAGTTAGGGCTGGGGCGGAGGCAGACTGGCCCCAACGCCCAAGGCGCTCACTGACCTGGAAAGGTGCTTCAGGATTTGTTTCTTGATGATCCCGGCCATGGTGCCGAGGCAGGAGGCGCCGCGCTCTCGTCCTGTTGCTCACTGCCTACTCTCTTCGTGGCCGTCTCCCCTCTATCCTGGCTAGCCCGGAAGAGAGGCGCCGATCGCTCACGACCGGGAGAGACCCGAGGCCCCGGCCAAGGCCACAGCCGCCGCCGAGAACCCGGAGCATCCCGCTCAGACCGCCACGGCTGCTGTCGGCGCCATCTTGGCTGCAGCATCACCTAAGAGACCCGGGGGAGGGCGGGGGCGGGGCGGCGCCAGGCGGGGCCGGCACGAGGCGGGGCGGGGCCAACGCCGGCTGTAGGCGGGCTCGGGGCGGGGGCGGGGGCGGGGGCGGGGGCGGGGGCGGGGGGTCTGCGACCCAGGGTCCTGCGCAGCCCCCTTGTCACTGGGCCCTTGACTCCCAATCCACTAACCTTCTTGGCCTTCATCCTGCCTCCTTCCTCCCTTCCGCGGGCTTGTTCCTGCCTCCGTCGCTGACCCGTCGCTGACTTACCTTTCCACATCCTACTTCTCTTTTTCGTTTCCTCAGAATGGTTTTTTTTTGGTTTTGTGTTTTTTTTTTTTCTTCGAGACGAGTCTTGCTCTGTCACTCAGGCTTGAGTGCAGTGGCGCGATCTTGGCTCACTGCAACTTCCGCCGCCCGGGTTCAATTGATTTCCCTGCTTCAGCCTCCCGAGTAGCTCTAGGGATAACAGGCGTGTGCCACCACACCGGCTGCTGCTTGTACTTTTAGTAGAGATGGGGTTTCACCATGTTGGCCAGGATGAGCTCAATCACGATTCGCCCGCCTCAGCCTCCCAAAGTGCTGGGATTACAGGCGTGAGCAGCCGGCCAAACCAATGTATTTGTTTGTTTGTTTGTTTTTTCTTTTAGAGATGGGGTTTTACCATGTTAGTCAGGCTGATCGTGAACTCTTGACCTTGTGATCCACCCACCTCCCAAAACGCTGAGATTAAGGCATGAGCCACCGCGCCGAGCCCAGTGTATTTCTTAAATATATTTGATTGATGTCTCATGCCTCCCTAAAATGTATAAACCAAGTTGCACGCCTACCACCTTGGGCACATGTTCTCAGAACCTTCTGAGAGCTGTGTCATGGGCCATGGTCACGCATATTTGGCTTAGAATAAATCTGTTCAAATATTTTATAGACTTTGACTCTATTTGTACACAAGGGTAGTTTGAAATCAGCCATGATAACAATATTTACAACAAAGAAAACAAGGCTTTTTCTCCTACAGTTGTTAAACATTCACCAGCACAAGACTATAAAATGAGTTTAGGCCTGGCCTGGTGGCTCACACCTGTAATCCTAGCACTTTGGGAGGTCGAGGCAGATGGATTGCTTCAGGTCAGGAGTTCGACCCCAGCCTGGCCAACATGGTGAAACCCCACCTCTAGTAAAAATACAAAAAATTAATTGGGCATGGTGGCAGGTGCCTATAATCCCAGCTACTGGGGATGCTGAGGCAGGAGAATCACTTGAACCCAGGAGGCAGAGGTTGCAGTGAGCCAAGATCGTGCCATCACACTCCAGCCTGGGCAACAAGAGCAAAACTCCGTCTCAAAAAAAAAAAAAAAAAAAAAAAGAGTTGGAGGGAGATGAGATTGTAAATGTAAATATGTGGACATTATTTTATAGGAAATAGTCCTGAAGATCTCTATGATAGGTGAATTGGGGAAGATGTTCATATTTCTGAATTAGAAAAATATTTACAATTATGCTGTCAGTTCAGAGGATGGAGAACAGAATGGACGCAGAAAGGGCATTGAGGTGGTGGTGGCATTATTTCAGGTGAGAGGTAAGACAGTATCAGTAGAGGTGGAAGAAGGTGAAGGACACACTCCAGAGATTAAATTATGAATAAACATTGAAGGTAATTGAGGTTATTTGCTTGAGACACACCATTAGTTAAGTAATATAGTTGGACAGGCAGTTTTGGAAATAAGATCCTGTTTAATTTCTTGCCTTTAAGGCTTTCTGAGGATTTCTCAGTGGAAATTTTGTGAGGTTTTGGGTGGAAATTCTGGTTTACAATTTATGGTAAGCCAAGAACAAGAATGATCTTGATCAAAGAGTATGTAAGTGATGAGGAAAGGAAAAAGAAGCTTAAATGAGAAAAGGGCTGAAAAACAGGAGAGACAGGATGGAAAGACCTTTTTTTTTTGAGATGGAGTCTTGCTCTGTCATCCACGCTGGAGTGCAGTGGTGTGATCTTGGCTCACTGCAACCTCTGTCTCCTGGGCTCAAGCGATTCTCCTGCCTCAGCCTCCTAAGTATTGAGGACTACACGAGAGCATCACCATGCCCAGCTAATTTTTTGCATTTTTAGTAGAGATGGGGTTTCACCATGTTGGCCAGGCTGGTCTCAAACTCCTGACCTCAGGTGATCCGCCTGCCTTGGCCTCCCAAAGTGCTGGGATTACAGGCATGAGCCACCATGCCCGGCCTGGAAATGGCATATTTTAAAGGATGAGAGATAAATAGAAAAATAATGGCTGCACTGTAAGATTTGCAAAATATTCTTTACTTGATTGAAGAAATCTTATAACTTTAGTTTTTGAGTTTTTTTTTTTTTTGAGATCTTATAACTTTAATGTTAAGTTGGAGAAAATAGAATGACTATGAGAAAGAAAAGTAGCTCAGAGCAGTCTGGAAAATGTGAGGTATGTAAAATTTGTTAGACCCAGAGTGACAGGAGAATAAGACATAACTCACATTCTCCCACCCATGTCTAGGGTTAATTGTTTAAAGGCATTTTCGTTTTTTCTTTCTTTCCCTGTAGTTTCCAGACTAGCTGACAAATTACTAAAAATGTTTGAGTTTTGTTTGTTTTTTCTTTTCTTTTTTATTTTTTGAGATAGAGTCTTACACTGTTGCCCAGGCTGGAGTGCAGTGGCACAATCTCGACTCGCTGCAACCTCTGCCTCCCAGGTTCAAGCAATTCTCTGCCTCAGCCTCCTGAGTAGCTGGGATTATAGGCACAGGCCACCACATCTGGCTAATTTTTCTATTTTTAGTAGAGACAGTGTTTCACTATCTTGGCCAGGCTGGTCTTGAACTCCTGACCTTGTGATCCACCTGCCTCAGCCTCCCAAGGTGCTAGGATTACAGGTGTGAGCTACTGCGCCCAGCCTGTTTTTTTGTTTTGTTTTGTTTTGTTTGACGAAGTCTAGCTGCAATGCCCAGGCTAGAGTACAATGGTACAATCTCAACTCACTGCAACCTCCGCTTCCCAGGTTCAAATGATTCACCTGCCTTAGCTTCCTGAACAGATGGGACTACACGTGCACACCACCATACCTGGCTAATTTTTGTATTTTTAGTAGAGAAGGGGTTTCACTATATTGGCCAGGCTGGTCTTGAACTCCTGACCTCAAGTGATCCTACCATCTCAGCCTCCCAAAATGCTAGGATTACAAGTGTTAGCCACAGTGCCTGGCCCAAATTACTTAAAATGTTACCACAAGTTGCACAATGTACCCTCATTCATTATCTTCATGTTCCTGGAATTTCTGATACAAAGAGCACCATAAAGCCAATAAATAGCTTATGTTATTTTAATAAACCAATATAAATTCTTGGTAAGCAACTTAAGAACTGCTCCTTCTCTTTTCCTTTAAAAACCCACTTAAGGCCAGGTTTGGTGGCTCTTCCCTGTAATCCCAGCACTTTGAGAGGCTGAGGTGGGTAGACTGCTTGAGCCCAGGGGTCCAAGACCAGCCCGGGCAATATGGTGAAACCCTGACTCTACAAAAAATACAAAAATTAGCCAGGAGTGGTGGTGTGAGCCTGTAGTCCCAGCTACTTAGGAGGCTGAGGAGGGAGGATTGCTTGAGCCCGGCAGGTCAAGGCTGCAGTGAGCTATGATCACGCCACTGCACTCCAGCTTGGATGACAGCAAAACACTGTCTCAATAAAAACCCAAAAAACAAAACAAAACCAATTGTAACTGCTTCTAGTTGGAGCATATATTCAAGGAAACTTAAATCTATGTCTTCAGGGTTGCAGTTCTCAAACTTGGCTCAAAGAAACTTTCCACTGCGAAAATAAGTAACTCTGGCTGTACACGATGGCTCATGCCTGTAATTCCAGCACTTTAAGAGACTGAATTGGGAGGATTGCTTGAGCTCAGGAGTTCAAGACTAGCCTGGGAAACAGGGTGAAACCCAGTCTCTACAAATAACTTTAAAAATTAGGTGGGTATGGTGGCTCACATCTGAGATCCCAACTACTGGGGAGGTTGAGGCAGGAGGATCACTTGATCTCACAGAGGCTGCAGTGAGCTGAGATCATGCCACTGCAATTCAGCCTGGGCAAAGGAGAAAGACCTTGTCTCAATGTTTTAAAAAAGAAAAAGAAAATAATTCCAAATATGAATTGTTGGAACTTTAAAATAGTCTCAGCCAAGGAATGTGGTTACAACACTTGAGTCATAAAAACAGGCAGCTATAACCTAGGCAGCTGTAACCTTTGTTTCTCTGATTATAGATTAGCCTTATTCTTTAACTACGTTGTTTTGTAAAATGTTGTAAATAACTAAAGAGCTCTAGGGAAGACTCTTTTTTTTTTTTTTGAGACAGTTTCACTCTTGTTACCCAGGCTGGAGTGCAATGGCGCGATCTTGGCTCACCGCAACCTCCGCCTCCTGGGTTCCGGCAATTCTCCTGCCTCAGCCTCCTGAGTAGCTGGGATTACAGGCACGCGCCACCATGCCCAGCTGATTTTTTGTATTTTTAGTAGAGACAGGGTTTTACCATGTTGACCAGGATGGTCTCGATCTCTTGACCTCGTGATCCACCCGCCTCGGCCTCCCAAAGTGCTGGGGTTACAGGCTTGAGCCACTGCGCCCGGCCCTGGAAGACTCTATTTATTTAATTTTATTTTTGAGACAGGATCTCACTTTGTCACCCAGGCTAGAGTGTAGTGGTGCAATTTCGGCTCATTGCAACCTCTGCCTCCCAGAGGGAGTCTATCCCAACCCTTCTTCATGTAGCTCACCTGGGCCTCACCCCTACTCAGCTCCACATTTCTACTGAGTATAAAGAGATATCCCCCTTATTTGTCTGACTTTGGAATCTTCACTTCTGGCCTACAGCCATCCCGGGTTCTGCCCCCTTTTGTACAAGCCTTTTTCTTCTTAGTAAAATGATCAGGTTCTGCCCATAAAAGTATCCAACCTGAAAGGGAGGTGAAGAGAGAGTGCCTCATGGAAAATTGTAAAAACACATTTCTTTGTATTTGAATACTTACAGGACCTCACTTTGGCAGCAAACCTACTCTGGGTTAGACTCCAGCATCCTTAGCCTTTTTGTGCCATGGACCTCTTTGGTATCTGAGGAAGCCTATGGACTTCTCAAAATAGATTTTTTAAGTGCACAAAATAAAATACAGAGAGCAATGGAAATAAATTATATCAAAAGTTTATGGAAATATTTGTGATATTACATGATATGCTTTATTGGCACATTAAATAACAAGAGCCAAAGTTGGGTCTAATTACTATAATTTTGAGGCAATGATGAGCAAAAATGATATCTCAAGATGCCTGCAACAGCTGCAGTGTAATACGAAAATACCTGTGATTTCTGTTAGTAACAAAGTAACAGGTGCTGCTAACATTAATGAGGTTTGTTCCTAGCAACATTCACCATGGAAGGAAAAGCTAAATTTCAATTAAAGTTTAGAGAAAATCAAGATGTGATAGCCCTCCTTCCCATCTTTCCTAATTTTTTTTTAGACCTAGTCTTCCTCTGTTGCCAAGGCTGGAGTACAGTGGCACAGTCATGGCTCACTGCAGCCTCAAGCTCCTGGGCTCAAGCGATCCTCCTGCCTCACACACCTGGCTAATTTGTTTCTGTTTTTTTTGTTTTTGTTTTAAGTAGAGATGAGGTCTTGCCTCCCTCCCAGGTAGTGTCATACCTACTGGCATGTGACTAAAGGCAGTGTCTCTGGCCCCAGCTGAAGGACCATAGCCAGCAAGTGGGCTCACGCACCTTGGCCTATTGCTTCTAGCCTGCGCCATTCAGCCAAGGAGACGACAGTGCCTCCTGGCCCAACTGAACTCCAGCCAGGCTTCCCCTGCCACTGACTCTCTTTTGCTTTTCCCAGCAGGAAGGGCCCAGGCTCATCTATGCAACCTGCACCCCCACCCCCACCCCTACCAGCTGACACTCCCCTCTTAGACTTGTAAATCTATGGCCACTGGTATCTGACTGCCTGCCCTCCCTGCTTCTCCCAGGTCCCTTCAGAGGGTCCTGGGCTTTCTAACTGCCCAGAGGGGAATCTGGCACTCTCTCCAGCCATCTATACCTTTTAGCTTCACCTTCCTGGTTCAAGCAGTGTTTGTTGTCTATCAGGGCTGGGAGCTGTTACATAGGGCTCTCCAAGACAAGGGGTGGCCCTGGAGAGCAGGTTGGAAGACAGTGTGATCAGAGAAGAGGGACGCCCAAGGGGGCTGAGAATCAGTCTGAACTGTGGGTGTGCCTTGGTGCCATGTGAGAGGCCAGCATGTGTAGGGTGGGGAGGGTTGCTGCAGCCCCCAGGTAGTACCTGTGAAGCCCCGGCTCCTCCCTCTATCTTCTGCCCCTTTCCCTTCCAGCCCCTTTTCCAGGAACCTTGCCACACATGCACCTGCGTCCTTCACTCCCTGGCCCTCCCACCACTGCTGCGGCGTGGCCTTGCGCTTAACTTGCCTTACCAGCTCTCTCTTTGCTTTTCTCTCTCCCATTTTTTCTCTGCTTTCTCTCCAACTGCTAGCCAATTGGGTCAAGCAAGTCCATCCCATCCTGAGAGCCCCAGGCCCCTCTTCCACCTCTAAACAGATCCCTCCTCAGAGACTTCCCTTTCCAAGCCTGCAAGTCCCCAGCCCCCTTCATCTGTGATGGTCTGTCGTAGTGGTGAGCTGACACATCCAGGCATGACCATTGTGAAAACTTCTGTCCACTCTGTGGTACGCCCCTGCCCTGTTCTATAAATCCTAATATATATGTACATACACACACACACACACACACACACATACCCCTACACATGGCTAACCACCTGGCCTCTAGCACTAGGAATCAGTCACCATGCTGTCCTTGTGGCCCAACTACAAGAGAACACTGTCCCCCAACAATCCCCATCCAAAGTGTGCCACCTCCAGTGAGCCTCCCTGTCATGCCTGGTTTGCAAACAGCCAGCCCTGCGCCATCCCTCCTGCCCTCCCCCCGCCCCGACAAGCATAGGGGTGCTGTGAAAACAGCTGCATGGCCTGACAGTCTCCACCAGTCCTGCTGTGCCTTGGCTGAGAATAGAACCCATTTCTGTATGACAGGGAATGTGTCCTCTGCTGGTTGTGTTCTCTGTGGAGCTCAGGGGAGTGGAAGGGCCAAACCATTACTAGGGTGCAGTTGGGAGCAGTGAAAAGGCCCTATCTTTTCTGAGGGACACTTTTCCTGGAAAGCCCATGGAGCTTAGCCCACTCATCCTGTGAAGCCGGCTCTGGCCAGTAGGGGGCAGAGCCATGAACTTAGCCAGGAGGAACCCTGTGGGGCAGCTGGCATTCTGGAGGGACAGACAGAACAGGCCACCAGGCACAGACAGGCGAGGGAGGCAGGGGGATAAAATGGAAGACACCTGGGCTGGATGGAAGTCAGTGCCCTTGGATGCTGGCACCTACCTTCCCTGCCACCGCTAGATCGGGCTTCTGAGCCTGTTGACTGTTAGGGCCCCACTGTCCCCCCATAGGCTCCATGGCAGTCCCTGTGGAATCTCCCAGGTGTCATTAGGCAGCACACAGGTTAACACACCTGGAAGGTCCCAACAACACAGCTGGACATGCTCAGACACTCTGGGGCTGGCGGTTCAGTTTCACAAACTCCAGGACCCAATGAGGGAAACAGGAACACACCAGGCCAAGCAGTATATGGATAATCATATTTATTCCAAAATAAAAAGCAAAATAAACAGGAGTTGCATCACCATGGAGCCATGACCCCATCTCTGCCTCCTTCCTCTGTCCTATCAATACATTTCAATATCAATAAGTAATACAAAATTAGCCAGGTGTGGTGGTGCATGCCTGTAATCCCAGCTGCTCAGGAGGCTGAGGCAGAAGAATTGATTGAAGCTGGGAGGCAGAGGTTGCAGTGAGCCAAGATCGTGCCATTGCACTCCAGTCTGGGCAACAAGAGCAAAACTGTCTCTAAAATAATATAAAATAAAATAAAATTTTAAAAAATGTTTCCCAGCCCCAAATAATTAGAACCTCCTTCCCATATGCCAGCTCCAACCTCTGCTATGATACAGAGGGAGGCCCAACCACCAGAATATACAAAATGTTACACAGATACAGTTATGTACACTGGGGAACGGGGGCCACCCCAGCAGCCCATGCCCCCATCTGGTCTACATTAACCCCATTGTCCTGCCTCAGCTGCCTCTCTGAGTAAGAAGGTGGGAGCCCCCACTGAGGGAAAAATTGCTTTGGTGAGAGTTAAGGAGGCCATCAGGCTTCCTCCAAACAAGCCAATTCTATGAGCCTCTGACTCTTAAATAACAATAATCATCATCCAGAAATTTAAGGAGTCACCCCTGGCCAAGGTGGCAAAAGGTCTGTATGTTTGCCTCCCATTAGACAGGGGTCTTATTTTGCTACTGTAAGGGTAAAGAGGTGACTGGGAAGGGGTGGCAGGGACATAATGAGGGTGAAGCCTCCAGCCCCACGCTTCTCCAGGCTTTGCTGACCAGTGGCCTGCTTTTATTTATTTTTAATTTTTATCCTGACTTTTTTTTAATACCGTAACTTTTCATAACTTTTTTCCATAACTTTTTATATACTGTAACTTAACTTTTTAAATCCCATATTTTATCCCGTAACTTTTTTTAATCCCATAACTTCTTTTTTAATCCCATTCTTTTTTTTTAATCCCATAATTTTTATTTCTTAATTTAGTGGCCTGCTTTTAGATTATGGTGATCTTCACCTCATCTGCACCTGTCTCCCACCATTAGAGGTCTTATGCTTGCTACTGTAAAGGTAAAGGGGTGGCTGGGAAGGGGTGGTAGGGACATGGTAGGGGCAGAGTCTCCAGTCCCACTTCTCCAGGCTTTGCTGACAGTCGTCAGCTTTTAGATGACTGTGATCCTCACCTCATCATTCTCATCCATCCAGTACAAAAAAGGAATGCAGGGGCTGCTGCCCAAGCCTGGGCACTCCTAGGGGTTCTGCATCTCACAAAGCAGCTGCATGATCTGTTGTGCAGTGAGGCTGTGGCAGGGAGAACCCTCCCCCGCCTCTCCTTGTGCAGGCTCCATGCTGCTGGCAAGGCTCACCTTGAAGAGATCTTTGAAGAGAGGGAGGCAGGGCACTGTGCAGGAGCCCTCCCCTGCTCCTGTGTGTCCTGCCTGCCCAAGGGCTCTACTCATCGCTCTGCCTGTTGGCAGCCCCAAGCTCCTGGGGAGCTGGGGCCCCTGGGGCAGGCTCATCAGCAGGGTTCTGGGCAGCTGCCAGGAATCTGCCACTCCACTCCTTGCAGTAGCCCACAAATTGCAACACCAGCTCCAGCAGCTTTACCTGGAGGGAGGGGTGCTCAGCTACTGCACCTCTGCCTGTGCCTGAGCCCATCCCTACCCCCACCTCCACCTCCACCCTACAGAGATGTTCCATGCCCTACCTTCATCTCCTTGTCCTGGATCAGCCTGCTGATACACTCCTCCCGGTGCTGCTCCTTCAGTGCTGCCCTCTGGCTTGGTACAGTGTGATGTACTCTCCTGCAGGACAGAGCTCAGACACTGGGGCCCCTCTGATTGATATGCAGCTCCCTTTGCAGTGCCCTGGCTTCCCACTCACCGATGGTTTCTGTCTCTCCAAGCAGCTGAATGCAGCGATGTTCCAGTTCCTCGACCCTTTTCTTCAGGCCCACCTTCTCTTGCATGAGCTCCATAATGTGGCTCTGGAGCCAAAATAATGGGGTTACATCTCAGCAGTGACCTGCCTACCCCGAACTTCTTGGCCCATGCCAGGAAAGACTCATTCATCTGCATCTTCTCCATGGCCACCTGCAGGGCCCAGTGGGTCTCCCCACATGGAATTGCCCCAGTTCCTAGGGCTGGGGCTGCCACCTCAGGCTTCTTGTGGGCAGAAGCCAGTAGATGAGCCAGGTGCTGGCAGTGTACTACTTGCTCCTTCAGCTGCCCACCTAGCAGTGCCTGCTTCTCCTCAGCACTAGCTACAGCTGAGCTGAAAAATGCCACCTGCAGGGAAGAGGTGTGCATTCTTGTAGGGGGATACACAGGACAAACAGGTCAGGGAGATGGAGAGCAGCCTCCACCTTCCCTTAGGGCCTCAGAGGGTGTACCTGTTAGTCACAGGTGAAATGGTGTCTGACCACTGGCTCCCAGAAAAGCGGTGAGGGGCCAGAGAAATCAGAAGGCTGGGAAACCAAGAGAAGGGGGTCTGGGAGGGACCACAGAGCGAGGCAGCAAAGGTGGGGCAGAGGGAGTCAGGCTCACCATAGCCTCCTAGTTTTCCAAGTCCTCCAGATGCTCAGCATGGGCTAAGCCACCTCCTCCTCCTCACTTTTCAGTCTATCTCCTGTGGGGGTAGCCAGAGGGGTCCTCAAAAAACCCAACAAGGGTAGAGTGGGTCAACCTCTGCCCCCACCCTTACTGTGTAGCCCTGGGCCAGGCTCTCCTCAGGGGACAATAAGCAGGTATTATTTTTATTTTTTACCCTCCCCAGGGGAGAATAAGCAGCTATTATTTTTATTTTTTAAAAAGCCAAGGTCTTGCTATGTTGCCCAGGTACAGTCTCACTACCAACAGCACAAAAGTTCTCACCTGCTCCACTTCTGACCTGAGGCAGTTCACCCTCCTTAGGCAACCTGGTGGTCCCCTGCTCCCAGGAGGTCACCATATTGATGGCAAACTTGGTGTGGACACCCAGTCAGCATAATGATCAGCTGTTCTAAAGGTCTCTTCTAACTCCTCAATCCTACACTGCTAACAGTTCCCCCTTCCTCCTGGGCCTCTCTCCTCTTCCTGTGAGCACTCTCCGGTACTTTCCCCAGGGAGAGCCATGAGGCTTAACTGGGCCTGAGGCTGTTGGTTCTGCTGGCTAACAGCTTCCAGGCACTCCTAAGGGGGCAGGAAAGAGACTGAGAAGGAGGTTCCCAGGTCATCCCCCTCGGGACCTCACCCTCAGCAACTCCCTTACCTGGGTCTTCCCCAACTCGTGGCAGGCTATCTTGGCCACTGCTTTGCTTTGAGCTTGCTGCTGCAGATCGTCCATGAGCTGGGTCTGCAACAGCAACTGGTTGTGCAGCCCCTCCTTCTCAGAAGTCAGCTGCTGATAGGTGGCCACCTGCTGCTGATAGGTGGCCACATACTGCTGCAGGTGACCCAGGTACTGGTCTTCTGCCACTGCAGACTCTGAGCCTCTTGGCTCTTCAGCTCCATCTGCAGAAAGACCCGAGGTGTTAGGACAGGTGGTGGGTGGCCCATAAATAGGGTTGCAAGGTCACTGTGGGGCTCCGTTGCCTACCCAGGCCCCTAGCCCCTTGCTTCAGGACTAAGAGACTGCCTCCCTTGCCCAGGGCCCCATGCCTCCTTTCCCAGCCTCAAATCTCACACCCTTCTTCCCACCATTTAAACTGTAGGCCACAGACTGGCAGAAAAGCAGAGGGAGCCAACCACCATCTGCTAAGTGTGCTACATGCCTAATGCTTTCCACGTATTATCTCATTTAATCCTCAGCACCTCTGCAAAGAAGGTGCTAACATCCTTTTTAAGTTAAAGAAACCGAGACTTAGAGATGCAAAGTAGTTGAATGGTGACCAGTGGAGACGAGGCCGGAATTCTAGTTTGAATCTAAGGAGCCTCGTATACCACCATCTCCTTCCGTATGATTGTGGGGCTCCATGCTTCTAGCTGGGATGATGATGTCCAGACCTGGGAGGAGCTCACTGCTAAAAGTCAGATGGCCGGAAGCAAGAAACAGTCACAGGACTGCCCTGGAGGGTGCTGAGGTCACCTGTCCCCCAGGTTGTAGCTGCCTCTGGCCTCCCACCTCACCTCCCCAGAGCCCGGTGCCTGCCTCCCAGCCCTTCCTGGATGGGGCAGGGTTACCATCTCCTTCAGCTCATCCAGCTACTTTCCCAGCTCCCTCTTTACGTGCTGCTCCGACTGCAGCGCGCTGGTGATCTCCATGTTCTTGTTAGTCTGTACAGACAGAAGCAATCAGCAGCCACCCGCTGCAGCTGGAGACCCCAGAACTTGGTGTCTGCCTCCCATGGCACCAGGAAGGGTGAAGGCAGGTTAGAAAAATTATTCCTTCTTCCCCACAGCCATCAGAGCAGGGTTCTGGTTCACAGGTGCCTTCAGAAGTACCATCTCACATGAGGGTGCCCCGTTTTATGGGTGGGAAAAGAAAGGCTGGGAGGGCTAGGGAGGAAGGCAGGCTCCCCAAATGGGGTCACACACCAGCTTTATGAATCCGCTCTGCAACTTGACCAGCTCCTCCTTGTGCTCATGGTTCTGGGACAACATGTGACTGATGGTGTTGCAGACATTCTGTGTGATCTCCAGGATTTACCTAGGCAACTCCATCCGCTCCCCACAGAGCTCAGCCGCCTGCTCTAATTCCAGCAAGCTTCTCCTCCTGCTCCTGGTTCAAGTGACTGAAGCGCTCATTTTCTTGCACCTGGGCTTAGAGCTGTCCTGCCAGACTCTCCAGCTCCCTTCTGCCTCCGCTTGTAGCTGCTGTACTACCTTGGAGGGCCCTGCTGGGAGTTCCAGGGGCAGGATTCAGCTAAGAAAGGAAGCAGACAATAAGGGCCTCTGGATTCTTCTTTTTTTTTTTTTTTTTGGTGGAGAAGGGGGTCTTGCTATATTGCCCAGGCAGGTCTCGAACTCCTGGGCTCAAGCTATCCTCCTGCTTCTGCTTCCCTAAGAGCTGGGATTACAGGCATGAGCCACAGTGCCCAGCCGGCCTCTAGATTCTTAAAAAAAAAAAAGTCCTCCTCTTGGTCCACAGCTCCTCTCAGGCTCCCCAAACTTGGCCTCTCTGCTCTATCACTTTCTGATAGAGACATCTGTGGGTGGCTGACAATGGGCACTCCTCCCTCTTTGCTGATGGGGACACTGAGGTTCATGGAGATTACCAGACTTGCCATCTCCTGGCACAGACCTCTTTCCCTCTATCCCAAAGCCCTCTATCCACCACCTTCCTGGGGCATTCTAAGCCACTCTTACAGCCCTCTGACACCAGTACTGCTGCTAGGTCACCCCAGCCCCAGCTTACCCATCTGGTTCCTCAGTTCAGCCAAGCTCATCTCTAGCTCCTGTACCTGACTCACACTCTCCTCCCTCAGTGTGTGCACCTGTCCAAAGTACAGGGGAAAGGGCCCTGAAGAGAGGAGGTGGCAACTGGCTGGACAGGCTACCAACTCCCTCTCTGACCCCACCTCCACACAGCCCAGACCCATGACAAGCTCTGGCTGTAGTCCTCCCATTTTATAGATGCGGAGAAAGATCGAGTGACCAATCTAAAGTGGGAGGCTGAAGGATCAGGTCTCACCTGCTTTGACATCTGCTATATCCTCTGCTGCCACGTGGCACTCTCTTCTTTCAGATTTTCAGCATACTTGTCTCTCTCTATTTGTAATTCTCTAACTGACTCTATTACCTGCAAGAATGGGCACAGAAGTTAGAAAGGACTGTCACTGGTCCTCACCAGCTCCTGGTCACCTGGGGTCATCTTCCTTCCACATCCCTCCCCTGCAAAGCCTCACCTGCCCCAGGTATGCTTCCAGCTGTGCCCACTCCTCCATGGCCTGCTGTAACTGCTGGTTAGCGTCAGGGGCTTCACACCAGTTTGAAAACTGGATGGTGAAGAGTGAGAAGTTTAGATCTGGGGAGCCTATGCCATTCCACACAGTGCCCCCTAAAAGGGCTAGGGCTAGGCTCAATGTACAACTCGGTCAATACAACTCTATTGTCAAGTTTGGTTTAGAAATAAAAAATTAAATAATTTGAAAAAGATCTCAGGCTGGGCGTGGTGGCTCCTGCCTGAATCCCAACACTTTGGGATGCTGAGGCAGGTGGATCACTTGAGCTCAGGAGTTCAAGACCAGCCTGGGCAACATGGCAAAGCCCCATCTCTACAAATACAAAAATTAGCCAGGCGTGGTGGTGTGCAACTGTAGTCCCAGTTACTTGAGAAGCTGAGGCAGGAGGATCGCTTGAGTAGAAGCTGCAATGAGCCGAGATCACACCACTGCATTCCAGCCTCAGTAACAGAGCGAGACCCATCCCCCACTCCAAAAAAAAGATCTCCACTCTCTATTATTACCATAGAATAGTCAAAGTGTTGGCTTGAACCTCAGAAGAAAATAAACAGACTCAATAACTAGCCATATAAATGTAACCTATAAAGTAAGGTTTCTATCCACGATGCTTAAAGAAGAAAAAAAATTTTTAAGCCCTAACCCTGAGATTCTGATTCCCCAGGTCTATGGCAGGGCCCCAATTTGTAGATTTTTAGCAGTTTCTAGAGGATTCTATGGCAGGATCAGAATAAAGACCCCAATTTTCCAACTCTTGGCTGGAGCCTCCCCATACCCTGCATGATCCTTAGACCATGGCCCCAGGTGAATGGGGCTCCAACCACCATGCCCCCAAGGCTGTGGCCAATCGCCTGTTGAAGCAGGGGTTTAGTCACCTTTAATTTCTTTTGCAGGTTTTCCAAGTTAAGCTGCATGCCAGCCTTCTCAGTCACTAGGACTCAAAGCTTCTTTTCCAATTCTGATTTCTCCTGCTTCAGGTCCTTATTGGCTTTGGTTATGGCCAGAAGCAGTAGAGAGAGGAATGAACGAAGAACAGAAAGGACTGCTTTGGTGATCAACCCTCTACCCTTGCCCTACAACCACAGAACCATGGCACTGGAAGGAACCCAGGAATCAAAAGTCACAGTTGGCAGGCCAGACAGAAAACATGAGTTGCCCAAGGCTACACCTTGAGTCACCAGCACTATAGCTTAGCTGTGCATACGTGCAAACCTGTATGACCACCTCACCATGATTACCTGTACCCCCTCAACCTCCCAGCACATCACTCATGCTAAGGGCCCCCAGACCTCCCATCCCACCTTCCCCCATGTGGAAGGTGTATAACTACCTGTTCTTGTATAACTCCAGCCTGAGAGCATCTCTCTTTTTGGTTAACTCCTTGTTGTCCTGCAAATACAGACCAAAGGTTAAGTCAGGATACAGCAGGCAGAGGAGCAGCTGGCCTACCAGTAACAATAGCTACAATAACTATTCCACAGTAACACTTCCTCACTCTAAATCACACTTAACATTTTTTGAAGGCATTTCCAAGCACATGGACTCACTTGTTTTTAAAAGAAGTTAGTAACATGGAAGGGACAAAGAAAGAGATCAAATTTATAGCTGACTAACAGAGGCCCAGAGAGATCAGATAATACTGCTATTGTTTTACCATTATTACTGCCACTGTTTGAAGCTTTATTGAGTGCTTCACCAGGCACCATGTTAACAATCCCATTTAATCCTCACAACCACCATGAGATAGCTACTATTATTACCTCTATGGTGTAGATAAAAAGCATGGAGTATTAGAGGTTAAGTGCTGGCCTAACATCACTCAGACAGAGCTGGGATTTGAACACCCAGGTATATCTGATTCTCTAAGCCCCTTTGTTCACTGGGGGTGGGGGCACAGATAGGAAGGACAAAATTCATCTTTTGTTCACTTTTTAAAAGGATGATACATTCACATAGTCCAAAACTCAGAAGGTACAGAAGGGAAATATCTCCTAGCCACCCTGTTCCTCTCTCCCAAATTTTTTGTTTTGTGTTTTATTTTACTTATTTATTTTTTATTTTACTTTAAGTTCTGGGATACATGTGCTGAAGCTGCAGGTTTTTACATAGGTATACATGTGCCATGGTGGTTTGCTGCACCGTTCAACCTGTCACCTAGGTTTTATGCCCGTACGCATTAGTTATTTGTCCTAATGCTCTCCTTCCCGTCGAGTTTTTTTATGAATCCTTCCAGACATGTTTTATTGTGTATTATCATAGTATGTATGCACATATACACACACATGTTCCCTCTCTCTACACAAATGGTAACATACTAAAGATACTCTTCTGTACCTTCACAGTACAAGTACCATATTCCCTACCTAGTACTTGGCAAAGGCCATAGCCAAGTAAGGGCAGGGCAAGGACTTGGCCTCGGAGCTCTGGGTCCAGTGCTTGTTCCCCACAGCACCCCCAACTCACCCACAGCAGCTGACTCAAACACAGCAGTGTTTGTTAGGCTGCCTCTAACAAACACACATAAAAGCAGGGAGAAATGGCCCATGCTGCCTTCTGGGCAGGACACTCCATCCTGCAGAAGGGACCTTTAGGCTCACTCCTCCATCTGAGAAGCCAGGCTGCCAGGGGATGGGGCAAGTGGTTGGAATCACCCTGTCTGCCTTCTGCTGTGTGGTGAAAGCAAAGAGAGCCTACTCCAACTCTCCCACATGCTGCCAGGAATACTGCAGGCTGCTGGCCAGATCTTCAGACTCTCCTGGAATGAGAGAGGTTGAGATGGAGCCCAGAGGACTCCCCCTAAAGGCCTGTCAAAGTGCCAGGTTGAAGAATGATGGGGTGCCCAGATTCCCACCTTCTTTCTGCCTGGAAGCATGCTGCCTGTGAGCCAGGGCTGTCTGTAACTCAGCTTTCTCTGATACAAGGATTCCTGCAGTCTGACTGTGAACCTTTGGGAGAAAAGCCAAGCAAGTGCTGAAAGAAGAGGAAAGAAACATTCTCCAGAGGACAAGAGGGAAATTCACACCCTCCACTCACCTGTAACTGCTCCCTTAGGGCTCCCTGCTTTTGGTGGCATTCTTTCTTTTCCTATAGGAAGAGGAAGACAGAGCTCTTGCTGGGGGACGCAGAGATGGCACAGCAAGGAACACACCCCCAGAAAGCTAACAATGCCCTAGGGTAGTTCCACCCACGGGACCAAGTTATTAGGGAACTTATGGGGATAGGGTGGAATCTGGGGGTGAGCCTTCTTCCCCAGGCTGGGAGTGAGCAAGATGAAACTGAGGCCTCTACAAAACCCAGCAGTCTGGGTGCCCCCCAAACCCAGCAGTCAAGTTGTGAGCAAGGAGTTACTTCTTCCAACTGATCCACAATTTCTTGGTTCTGTTTTTTCCTGTGGGGAGAGTCAAAGGAAGAGGACTAAGGGTGGCCCCTTGACTCTATTCCCCAAACAAGGAAGGGGTAGGCGGGGGCCAGGAATGGATTTTAAAGGCAAAGTTCTCAGACCCAATGGAAACGTGAACTGGTAAACTCTCCTCAAGCTCCCAAGGAAAGGGGATTTGGGTCTTTGTTGATTTTGGCCCATAGCCACAGGACTGAAAGTCTGAATCTGGATTCTCTCAAAGGGACAGTAACATAAACCTCTACAGATGAAGTTTGAGAAAAGCCCACCCTTCTGCCAGCTTGTGATTTAGAAAGGTTCATTCATTTAACAAACGTTTACTCAGCACATACCAGCCAGGTATGGTTCTTAATCGCAGAGATGTAAGATGGAAAAAGACAGGAGCCCTTGGCCTTGAGGTTTACATTCAAGTGGGCCTTTAAACCTTCGACTCTCAGAGCTAACAAAGACCTTTGATATTCTCTAACTCTATCTCCTCAAGAAATGCAAGCCCAAGGAGGAGAGATGGCTTGTTCAGAATCAAAGAGCAAATTAAGAACCGAGTCAGGGCAGAAACACAGGGCTCCTGACAACCAGTCAGGCTAGCACTTTCCTGAGAGGCAACAATCCCAGGCACTCAAAGTACCCCAGGTTGAGATGATATGAGGAAGATTCAAGCTGTCAAATTCAGTTTCCCAAGATCTGTTCCACAGAAGATGAGCAGATCTCACTCCAGAGACCACTGACTGAAGAGCACTCTGGTCCCAGAACCATGGAGAATTCAAATATGAGGTGGAGAACTCAGAGAAAAATGCTAAACTCTCTGGAGAGTAGAAGCCTGGGAGAAAACCAAACCAAACCCATTCTTCTACTGCCACCCAAAGACACTGTCAATGTTTTGAACTCACATGGGAAGTGTGGGCTTTTCACCCTGCCAATATCTATGTTAAGGGAGTAAAGGCAGCCTGAAACCTCTTGCTCCTAGGTCCCATAGTCCTCATTCCCCTTCCAGCTGGAAACTTATGCTGCGACCACAGGAACCAGAAAGAGGGTGTGAACACTTAGGGGACTGGGTCCTAAGATCAAAGGCTGGTCTCATGGCAGTAATAATAGTTCCTAGGGACACTGTGAGGTCACTACATTTCACTCCTCACTGGGGTGGTGGGAGATCAGCATGATGCCTGAGTCACTACTTCAAGATGGGGGAGGGGGTGCAGGGCCAGGATCCAGGTCCTTGGAGATGTGAGCCCAAAGACCCCAGGGAGGTCAGGCTTGGGGCGGCAGGAGGTGAGAACTGAGTATGGAGCACGGAGCCCCAGGAGTCACCCACCCAAAGTCACCCACCCAAAGCAACTGGTGAGGACAGGGGCTAGGCTGCTGAGGGGGCAGGGCTGGCTGACAAGATTTTGGTGGGTGGAGCCCAGAGGCACTGAGGGGGCCTAGCCCAGTGTGTCTCAGGTGTGGCACAGACTCTGGCAGCAGTCCTGCCATCGGAGGGGGCCTGAGCCTGGGTTGTGGTTGGGGGCACAATGTGGTGCATTTTACCTTTTTGTTGGTTGTGGCCAGTTTGCTCTGTCAGGTTTCTTTGGACATCGCAGGGCAGGGAAAGAGGCGAAATTGTGGCCACATCAGTATGATCCTGGCAACCACTGCTAAACACCTCCAGTTGCCTACCATACAGCTGTGTGACTGAGCCAGAAGAGGTGTAATCAGGGTCACACCTAGAACGCAGAATAGGGGTGTGGTCTTAATGCTTCAAGCCCATTGGTCAATCAGAAAGATGAAAGGGAAAGGGCTGTGGCCAGGCAGCAGCATCCAGAGGGACCAGTGGCCTCACAAGGAAAGCTGACCATGCAACCGCTGTCTTCGCCCACTGTGGGGAGGGACACGGCCAGCTATCACTTTAAAAATTTTTAAAAATAAACTCTAAAAATAATGTGTGTGGGTACCTTATGCATGTCTATATGTGTTTGTATCTACCTGTTCCTCCGGAGCTGTCCTCATTAGCAGCTTCTATGCCAGGCCTATGATTTCGGCCTTTATTTTTCATCTTTAAATGGAGTATAAATGACATTACCTCAGTTGAGATACAAATCCTATAAAAATGGAAAAATCCATAGCATGCTTGATGATTAATGAAGCAGACTATATTATCCAACATTCCAATGAGATAAAATAATCAAAATGATTTCTCTTTTTTGGAAAAAGTTTCTCTTATTCTCCTACATGATTGTTAAGATTTTTTTAAAAAACTAGAAACATGCCTAATTATCTTTAAAAACACAAAGCTTTTGGGCCAAGGATGGTGGCTCATGCCTGTAATGCCAGCACTTTGGGAAGCTGAGGTGGGTAGATCTCCTGACGTTAGGAGTTTGAGACCAGCCTCGCCAATATAGTGAAACCCTATCTCTACTAAAAATACAAAAACTAGCCAAGCATGGTGGTGGACACCTGTAATTTCAGCTACTCAGGAGGCCGAGGCAGGAGAATTGCTTGAACCCAGGACACAGAGGTTGCAGTAAACCAATATCACGCCACAGCACCTCAGCCTGGGCAACAAAGTGAGACATCGTCTCAAAAAAATAAGTAAAATAAATAAATAAAAACACAAAGCTTTCTATTTAATAAGCACTCAAAGCTCTTTACCAGTTTAAAACAAATGTGAGGCCCTTCTAAACTAAGGCTAAATGTTAAGTGATAGAGAGAAAAAGGACATAAATAACTCCTAGTCTCATGGTGTTAATCACTAAATCCTATTTTTCTAGAATCACCTGGAATCTCTAATCCTTGAAAATGAAACTGAATTTCTCACTCAGTACTTGGCTATGACTTGCAATCATGAAAACCAAGAATTGTGTTATATCACTGTGTATTGCTTATTATCTGAATTATACACTAGGCTGGGATCAAGAATTGAATCTTGCATGATTTGCTCCATAACCTGTGTGCTTCTTATCCCAGACCAAACTAAGCTTTTCATAGAGTATTACAACTTATAGTTGGTATATAAAAGTGGTTCTCAAAAATATAGTCTCTTGACCAGCAGTACCTAATAACTTTTTATAAATGCAAATTCTCATACTCCCCCACTGCCCTGACCTGATGAATCAGAAACTCTGAAGTAGGGCCCAGCAATCTATGCTACAGTAAGCCCTCTAGGCATTCAAGAACTCTGGCATACAGCAGGTAGAGAAAATGTGATTCCTTCTGCAGGTCCAAAGCCAGGGATACAATATGTTCTGTTTTGACATGAAACAATGTCATGCAATTAAAAGACATAAATCTCCTTCCGACTTCCACCCTCCGTCCAATGTGTTTAATTTTTATGAGTTAAATAAGAAAACAAGTGGCAATCAGAGATTTAGTCTAAAAAGTGTATTTACAGATATCGGTTCTCAACCAGCCTGATCTTATACAATACCGTTTACATCCTCTTACATCTTAAGTTTTAGAAAAGGATCTTCACAATGTAAGTCTCAGGCACACTAGGAGTTCTGTAATAAAAGACCAAGGAGATCCGAATGTCCAAATTTACTAGAGAAAAAAAAAAAAAAAAGGAATCATTGGCTATATATTTTTGAATTGCATTCAACACAAAATTAAAGTTTTGAAATTTTTTCATCTTCATACTTCTAAGTCAATAGAATTAAACCAGAATACTCCATTCTTTCAAAGCCTCTAGCCAGGCAATGTCTTACTGTATTAGTTTTTGCTTTCAATGGATATAAAGCAGAGTCCTGGTAGGTACATTTTGTATACCTGCAAAGATGCAGAACTAAACAGTTCCATCTGTTCGATACAGAACTAAACAGTTCCCTCTGTTCGATATTAAAACACAAGTCATGTAACCTCAGATGGTGAGTGTAATACTTTAGCACTAACATCAAAACATCAAATATAAAAAGATACCAAGAACACCACTAGCAAACAAAAATAAACTTTGAACCAGGAACAGTAGTTCAAATCCCAGGACTGTAATCCCAGCCTGTAATCCCAGGACTTTGGTAAACCAAGGTGGGAAGATTACTTGAAGTCAGGAGTTCAAGACCAGCCTGGGCAGCATAGCAAATTCACATCTTTACAAAAAAATTTAAAAATTAGCAGGGTGTGGTGGCACACACCTGTAGTCCTAGCTACTTGGGAGACTGAGGTGGGAAATTTGCTTGAGCCCAGCAGTTTGAGGCTACAGTAGCTATGATCGTGCCACTGCACTCCAGCCTGGGTGACAGAGCAAGACCTAGATAATTACATTCTGTCTTTCTCCTGTTTACATTAAAACACTAAGTTAAAATGTTTTCATTCAGCAGGATAAAAATTAAGTGAAATGTGACTTTGGCACTTGGCTAGCAAAAAAAAAAATACACTAAAGAAAAAAAATAAAGCAAAATGACAAATTACTTACTGGGAGAAAGTTTTCGTGACTTCAATGACAGATAAAAGGTTTGTATCCTTAGCCTATGAAGAAATCTTTAAAATTACTCAGAAAAAGACAAATGTTTAAAAAAAGATAAAATTATTCAAGAAAAAAAAAACAAATGATTTCCAAATAAAGGAAGCAATGGAGAAACAGGCACTTCCCACAAAAATAAAAATGGCCAATAAGCACACAAAAAAGATTCAAAAGCATTAGAAACCAAAGAAATGTAATGAAAACAATATTTTCTGCTTAAAGACCACAAAGATGACAAATGGAAGGAGGAAACTGGAGATCTGTCATTGTTGGTGGGAGTATAAACTGAACCAATTTTTCTGCAGGATAATTTGAAAATGTCTATTAAAATCCCTAAAACTGTTTTATAATATTTTCCTCTAGAAATTCTACTTATATGAAATCAGTCAAAAAATGCTTGCTTGAGTCCATTATAATGTATATATAAAGTTCATTTTAAAGCACTTATGAAGTTCAATTGGCATAAAATTGAAATAATTACATTTGGCTTTCAGTTAGTAACAAAAACACATTCTCTATATATCACTTATTCCTTTCAGAAAAGCAACCCAATACATACCTCTGTAGAAAATGTTTCTTCTGGATTTACTCAAATAACAGAATAAATCCTCATTATTTTATTTATTTATTTTTTTAAAAAAGACCAAAACGTGCCTTACAGACACCCCTGACTCAGTATGTCAAAAGGCTTAAGATTGAACTAGATCATCTAATGAAACTTTAAATGTAGTAAGAGGCTGTACGTACCTCTTTTTGTCAATGAGGTTTGAAGCAACTTGGCTTTGAGGGAAGTATGAGGAAAATTTTTCAGCCTTTGCAAAGCTGTTGAAAAACAAGAAACTGTAATATTTGCTGGAAGTACAAGATAAGGGCTATAGCTTCTGTAAATTTGACTATTTTAATACAAAGTTGAGAATTTATCAAAGAGCAGAAACCAAAAGGTGAAAATATGTTAGTATCCTGGAAGCAAATAATTTTAAGGTGATGCTTAATGCATTACGTTGGAAAGAAAAAGGCATGAAACATAAACTTTTAAAAAAGTTTCTTACAGATGAGAAAATCTACAATATGTCAATTGGTCAAAATATCAAAGAGAAAACAAAACACCACCAAACGTGCTACAGATGCAAAGAATACAAAGATAAAAGTGATGAACATAGCACAAAGTATAGAATAAAGTAAGTGCAGCACTTGTCCAATGCAAAAAATCAGATTTTGGCAAAGCAGTTATTGTTAGATGAATTGCCCTAATGTGAAACCATAATCTCCAAACCTGAAAAGGAGAAGAAAACTCAGAACCAAGCAGGACCTCAGAAAGTCACAATCTAGTAGCTTTACTATGTTCAATATCTTGTAGAGTACAATTAATTTTTTTACCTCAGACTTTGGGTAGCACCATATCTAGGTTGTGCCCATATGTGTGCAGACTGCATGTAATGCTGGTGTGGGTTCAGGGGTCTGGAGGAGTCAGACCATCTGCCTTTTAAAGTTTTCAATGAGAAAACTAAGCTTTCTTCCAAACTCCAAATCTATTAACTGCACTGAAACTCAAAATTAGCAGGTAAGCAGCAGCCCAGGGCCATCCAGAGATAAAGTGGTTCCAATTTCTCCAATATACAGTTACTATGGCTCTGACAGACTGCCGAGTCTCACACCTACCAGTGTAGTCATCTATTTAAGTGGCTCTAAAATATTTTAGTTACTCTATTGGTTTGAAAGTCAGACTTCATATACCTCTAGGATTTATGTGTAAAAAAAAGAGCTCTCATCACTATAAATCTAGCCAGACTGCATAAACATTATTGGAGTGATAAAGGGATACTTGATACATTACCAGAAAGAACTAAGATCTCTCAGCCAGATGTGGTGGCTCATGCCTATAATCCCAGGATTGACAGGCCTTTGAGAGGCCAAGGCAGGAGTATTTGCTTGAGCCCAGGAGTTTGAGACCATCCTGGGCAACAAAGGGAGACTCTGTCTCCACACACACACAAAAATAATAATGAGCCAGATGTGGTGGTGTGCCCGTGGTCCCAGCTACTCAGGAGGCTGAGATGGGAGGAGTGCTTGAGTCCAGGAGGTTGAGGCTGTAGTTAGCCACGATTGCACCACTGCACTACTCCATCCAGCATGGTCAACTGAGCAAGGCTCTGTGTTAAAAATAAATAAATAAATAAAATCTGTCTCCTGTATTGCTTAACTCTATCAAAACTTGAAAACTATTCTTTTCTCACAGATAATAAACTTTTTAAAAAGTAACAAATATATTTGATTACAAATTTTACAGCACTCCAAACATTATTGTAGCTAAATAACATTGGATGCCAACTTAACTTAAATATTGCCAGGCAGAAAATCAAAACATTATCCATATCTAAAAAATCAATTTTTTAATGGGTTATCTTATTTCCACTGCACAAAAATACAGGTTACTATCAGAGTATTTTTCCTTTTTTTTTTTTTTTTTGAGATGGAGTCTCGCTCTGTCATCCATGCTGTAGGGCGATGGCACGATCTCGGCTCACTGCAACCTCTGCCTCCCAGGTTCAAGCAATTCTCTTGTCTCAGCCTCCTGAGAAGCTGGAACTACAGGCGTATGCCACCACACCCAGCTAATTTTGGTATTTTCAGTAGAGACAGGGTTTCACCATATCAGCCAGGCTGGTCTCAAACTCCTGACTCATAATCCGCCTGCCTTGGCCTTCCAAAGTTCTGGGATTACAGGTCTGAGCCACTGTGCTGGCCTTAGAGTATTTTTCATCTACGTATTTATTCATATATGTTTTCAACGATTTATATTTTTATTCATTCACTCACTCATTCCTGTTTTTTTTTCATTCATTCAAAAAGTTTAGTATCTGCTTTACTCCAGGTAGTGTTTTAGGTATAATGTATTCAGCAGGCAACTAGGTGGATAAAGTCCCTACTCTCATGAAACTGATACTCTAGGAAAGGGAAGAAAGACAATGAGGCAGTAAAATACAGGGCCTGCCACAAAGTGATAGTTGCTAAGGAGAAAATTAAGTAAAAAGAGGGACAGAAAGTAGGAGATTTAAGTTGCAATTTTAACTAGGGAAATCAGGAAAGATTTCCCTAATTGGCATTTGCACTAAGACCTGAAGGAAGACAGGAAGGCAGTTATGTATGACTCCCTGGAGAAAGCATTCCAGATAGAGGGAACAGCCATTGTAAAAGTTACTAAGATAGGAGCATGCCTTGTATGTTTGCAGAACAGAACATAGGCTGGTTGCTGTAATGGAATAAATGAGGGCAAAAGGTAACCAACTGAACACATGGTGACAGTTCACAATATCTATTAACAATTAAAACAATTTTTAATACAGACTCAATATCAAATACCATCTATAATAAACTCTTCTGGAAAGATCCTATTTGAATTAATAGCTACAGTGACTCCAATGGACCTTACCCTATTTATCCCTCAAGTTTCACGTGTGTCGTAATAACAACATCATCTACAGACAAGCAAAAACTGTGCACTGGGAATCTGAAGAATCAGATTATACACAGAACCAGGCCATAAACTCTAAATTCACCTGATAACGGAAATAATTAAACGAATAATTTCCCAAAATACCACAGTCATATAATATTATTAAAATAACAAAAATTCAATGTTATTCTGAATTATCAATCTTAATTTGATCAGTTATCTAAAGACAAAATCTTCTTCTTTTTTTAGGGGGGGATGGAGTCTCACTCTGTTGCCCAGGCTGGAGTGCAATGGCGGGATCTTGGGTCACTGCAACCTCTCTCTCCCAGGTTCAAGAGATTCTCCTGCCTCAGGCTCCGGAGTAGCTAAGATTACAGGCATGTGTGCCACCATGCCTGGCTAATTTTGTATTTTTAGTAGAGACAGGGTTTCACCATGTTGGCCAGGCTGGTCTCGAACTCGTGACCTTGTGATCTACCCGCCTCGGTCTCCCAAAGTGCTGGGATTACAGGCATGAGCCACCACACCTGGCCATGATCACTTATATTAAGGATACTTTCTCTAGAATGATGATGATGACCACAGCAATAGTAACACCTAACAGTGAAGACCCTATGAGGAGCCAGGCACTGTGTGAGGGAGAGCTTTACTTGGATTACTGCCTGTAAATCTTACAACACCTATGAGGAAAATAAGCACTGTTTCACAGACCTTAAGTGATCTGCCCGCCTTGACCTCCCAAAGTGCTGGGATTACAGGCGTAAGCCACCAGATCTGGCTTATGATCATAATTTTTTAAAAAGAGGCGTGGTGGCTCACGCCTATACTCCCAGCACTTTGGGAGGCTGAGGCAAGCAGATTACCTGAGGTCAGGAGTTCAAGACCAGCTTGACCAACATGGAAAAACCCCTCTACTAAAGATACAAAAAGTAGTTGGGCGTGGTGGCGCATGCCTGTAATACCAGCTACTTTGGGAGGCTGAGGCAGGAGAATTGCTTGAACCTAGGAGGTAGAGGTTGTCGTAAGCCAAGATCATACCATTGCACTCCAGCCTGGGCAACAAGAGCAAAACTCTGTCTGAAAATTTTAAAAAGTCATTGGCCAGGCACATGGCTCATGCCTATAATTCCAGCACTTTGGGAGGCTGAGGTGGGTGGATTACTTCAGGTCAGGAGTTTGAGACCAGCCTGGCCAAGATGGTGAAACCTTGTCTCTACTAAAAATATAAAAATTAGCCGGTGTGGTGGCACATGCCTGTAGTCTCAGCTACTCAGGAGGCTGAGGCAGGAGAATCGCTTGAACCTGGGAGGCAGAAGTTGCAGTGAGCTGAGATCGTGCCACTGCACTCCAGCCTGGGTGACAGAGCAAGACTCCGCCTCAAAATAAATAAATAAATAAAATAAAATAGAATAAAAAGAGTCATTATCTCTTAAAGATCCATACTAAAGCATTTGCTGATGCAATGGATTAACGTCTAAAATTTAAAATAATCCAGCAACAGCAGGTGCAGGGAGGAGTAGGAGCTCAGAGGTGGAGAGGGAAAAAAAGAAGCCAAAAGTGTGGAAGCTGGATGATGAGTACACAAGAATTCTTAAGACTATATTCTCTTCTTTTGTGTACACTTCAAATTTCTATAAAGTTAAAAACAATATTTCCATAAAGAGGATCATGACTTCCAAGTGTTCTACCTCCTCCAAAATTTTGAGCCATTGGACCAGACAGGTATTTATTTCTTATAACATTTGTTAAATAATTTGCCAAGCCTTTATGTTTTAAGTCCCATAAAGAAAATGCAAGCCCCAATTAGGCCTTATGCTTCTAGAAATACTTGCTAATAAAGTGTCTCCCACATCACTGGTGGTTAACAGATGGCAGTAGAGAGAATGACAGACAACAGGAAGCACATTGATACCTTTGTTTCCGTCAGGGGTCAATTTCTTCTCTTCTTCCTGTACTATGGACTATTCTAGGTCCTTAGGGGTTGGATCTAAAAGTTTCACTCTTCATTGGTATAAAACATAGTCCTCCAACTATCATATCCATTCCCAGGATGGAAAGAAGACATCAAATTTCTATTGGGAAAAATGATGTGTTATCAACAAAAACAAAAACAAAAAGTAAAACAAAACGTAATCTTACGTATATAGGACTGGCAAAAATTAAAATATCTGATAATATCAAATGTTGGTGAGAATATGTTGAAATTGGGATTCTTACACACTGCTAGTGGGAGTATAAACTGATAATATTATCATGGAGTAACTCAGCAAGGTACTGCTAAGTTGGAAACGTGCCTGCCCCTAACACCTAGTATTTCCTAAAAGAAATCCTTACATACTTGCACAAGGAGACACAAACAATAACATTCACTGCAGCACTGTTCATATTAGAAAAAAAAAAAGTAGAACAACCTAAACATTCATCAACAGGAGAATAAACTGTGGCATATTCATATAGTCAAGTACTATATAGCACTTAAAATGAATTCATTCATTCAACAAATACTGATTGAGCCTACAACGTGCCAAACACTATCTAGATACTTGGATTATCCCAATGAACAAAACACAGGTAGATCCTTGTTCTTGTGGAATGTACATTTCAACTAAAGCTATATGTATCATGGGGATAAATATTTTTTAAATGATGAATGAAAAGTGAAAGAAAATGGAAGAATTATAGATACAGCATGATACTGTTTTGTGTTTTCAAATAATACTATTAATAGAGACTATTTATAGATACATACATATGTAGTAAAACCATTTTTTAAAATCTACACATGAATGACAATAATCAAATACAGAATATTGACTACCTCTGTAAAGGGAAAGAAGAATAGGATCAAGAAGAGAGGATGTGGCCAGGCACAGTGGCTCATGCCTGTAATGCCAGCACTTTGAGAGGCTAAGGTGGGTGGATCACTTGAGGTCAGGAGTTTGAGATCAGTCTGACCAACATGGTGAAATGCCATCTCTACTAAAAATACAAAAATTAGCCAGGCGTGGTGGTGCATGCCTATAATCCTAGTTACTTGGGAGGCTGAGACAGAAGAATTGCTTGAACCTGAGAGATGGAGACTGCAGTGAGCCGAGATTGCACCAATGTACTCCAGCCTGGGCAACAAAGTGAGACTCTGTCTGAAACAAATAAAAAAATGAGATGATTTTAATTGTATCTGTAATGTTTTGTTTTTTAAAATGTAGTGGAAAAATGACAAAACTATACAACTGAGTCATGGCTATCTGAGTAATTAATATACTTGCCTGTGTGCTAAAAATATTTCAGTAAAAGTTTAAAAACTAGGTTGGGATTTCTGTTTCCAGTGAAGATGAAATAACAGGAACTAGATTTATCTTCCTCCATGAAAACTAAAAAACTGAAAAAAATATAGAAACTGTGGTTTTCAGTCACGGGCCATCAGGCAGCACAGGACAGTGATCCTGAGAGAGGGAAAACCAATGAGGTAAGCCCACCGTACTGCCTGAGGACAGTTTCCAGGCCAGGGTGCAAGCAGGGGGAACCCAGAAGGAGCCCAGCATCTCTCTGAGTTGAGAAGATACAGTGGGAAGTCTCAAGGCAGTTGTAGCCCATAAAGCAGAGTACTAGAGAGAAGAGGGCTGCATAAAGGGAGTGTTGCAGCGATCTTAGATGGTCCCCCAAGTCTTCCACTGAGTACTGATGAGCACTTGCATGTAAGAAAGCTACCTGAGAACAGGGAAAGAACCCCCTGAGAGAAGCAAGGGAAACAATCCCCAAGCCCAGTACAGAACTAGGAATAGTGTGCCCAGTCTCGCCATTCAGAGTGGAAAACCTCATCATTCACAGGGCACCAGAAAGAGTACTCAGAAAGGTTACTGACAGTATCCCTAAAGCCTGCTCTCATCTTACCTAGCAAAGCTTAAAAGCAAACTTCAAAAGGATCAAACTGTTTCTGAATAATTTAATACACCCAAGAACAAAGCTCAAGAATATTTATAGCAATGCCAAAAAATCCAGCAGACAAAAAGGTAAAATTCACAATATTTGGTACCCAATTTTAAAAATGACCAGGCATAGGCCGGGTGCTGTGGCTCATGCCTGTAATCCCAGCACTTTGGGAGGCCGAGGTGGAAGGATCACGAGGTCAGGAGTTCAAGACCAGACTAGCCAACATAGTGAAACCCTGTCTCTACTAAAAAATACAAAATTAGCTGGGCAAGGAGAATTGCTTGAAGTGGGACCCCCAGAGGCGGATGTTGCAGTGAGCTGAGATCCCGCAACTGTACTCCTGCCTGGGCTACAGAGCGAGACTCCATCTCAAAAAAAAAAAAAAAAAAAAAAAAAAAGACCAGGCATGCAGGAAATGCAGGAAATGGGAAGTATAACTCATAATGAGGAAAAAAATCAAT
Source organism: Saimiri boliviensis (assembly GCF_048565385.1). Lineage (NCBI taxonomy): Eukaryota > Metazoa > Chordata > Mammalia > Primates > Cebidae > Saimiri > Saimiri boliviensis. The sequence goes on along the minus strand of NC_133455.1, from coordinate 32,769,869 downwards.
CCACAGAAACAGACCAGAAACAACAAATGATAACATTAGCAGACAGGGACTCTAAAAGTTATAACTGTATTCTTCATGTTCTAGGAGCTAGAAAAAAGAATGAACATCCTAGAGACATAGAAGATTTTTTTAAAGATTTAAATCAAATTTCCAAAGATAAAACTACAGTGCCTATGATGAAAAATATGCTAAATGAGAATAAGAGCAGACTAGAAGGAAAGACTAGTGAATCTGATGACCTTGCAATAGAAATGACCTAAAAGGAAATAGAAACAAGGCAAAAGAAATGAAGGATGGATGGATGGATGGATGGATGGACCAATGAGCCAGTCACTGAAGGAGAAGAGAAAGGGAGGAGATGGAATAAAGATGTGAAGAAATAATGACCAAAAAATTTTCCAAATTTGATGAAAACTATAAACTCACAGATCAAAGAAGCTCAACAAACTTCAAGCACAAGGATCATGAAGAAAGCTGTATCAAGGCATATCATAATCAAATTGCTTAATATAAATAATATTTCAAGTTGTAAATATAACCTTAACTTGCAAAAGAAATAAAGGAATAGTCAAATTTTTATAGTTAAACTGTCAAAAGATGAAGAGACAAATTAATTCATCGGAGCAGTCAGTAAGTGGAGTGATGAGGTAAGAGGACATGCTCACGTGAACTGCCATACTTACACGCACACACACATATGCTTCTATTCTCTTACTTAATAGGATCCATACTTACTGAATATTACTCAGCAATAAAAGGAATGAAATATGAAAACACCAAACAATATAGATAAGTCTCCAAAAGGTTAAGTGAAAGAAGACACACAGCAGACTACCTACAGTAGGATTCCATTTATATAAAATTTTTTATAAGTCAAAGCTATAGAGACAGAAAGCAGATCAGAGGTTGCCCAGGGCTGGGGATTAAGGGAAAGAATCAACTGTAAAACAGCGTGAAGGAATTTTTTAAAGTGATGGAAACGTTCTGTTTATCCTGATTACAGAGGTGTTTATATCACTGTATAATTTCTAAAATTCATCAGTCTATTCACCTAAAGTAAGTGAACTTACGGGAGGTAAATTATACCTCAATGAAGTTATTAAAATAAACATGCAGATAAATAAGGAAGAGGAAGAAATGTATAATTTGGTGTTTCCTGGGGTAGATTAAAGGTAAGGAGGGAAAAGACAGCTTCATCTCTAGTTTGAATCAGATAGATATTCTCATGTAAAATAGTCATTCTTCTGTGCGTGTGTGTGTGTGTGTGTGTGTGTGTGTGTGTTTTGAGACGGAGTTTCCCTTGTTGCCCAGGTTAGAGTACAATGGCATGATCTTGGCTCACTGCAACCTACACCTCCCAGGTTCAAGCAGTTCTCCTGCCTCAGCCTCCCAAGTAACTGGGATTACAGGCACCCAGAGACAGACAGGGTTTTGCCATGTTGGCCAGGCTGGCCTTGAACTCCTGACCTCGTGATCCACCTACCTCAGCCTCCCAAGGTGCAGAGATTACAGGTGTGAGCCACTATGCCCAGCCCCTCAATGTGTTTTTTAAAGCATTGTTTTTCCTTTTTACAAGAATGCAGAGAAATTATATAACACACTTACGTTCTCTTTTTCTTTTCTTTTTTTTTTGAGACGGAGTTTTGCTCTTGTTACCCAGGCTGGAGTGCAATGGCGCGATCTTGGCTCACCGCAACCTCCGCCTCCTGGGTTCAGGCAAGTCTCCTGCCTCAGCCTCCTGAGTAGCTGGGATTACAGGCATGCGCCACCATGCCCAGCTAATTCTTTGTATTTTTAGTAGAGATGGGGTTTCACTATGTTGACCAGGATGGTCTCGATCTCTTTACCTCATGATCCACCCGCCTCAGCCTCCCAAAGTGCTGGGATTACAGGCGTGAGCCACCGCGCCCAGCCTCACACTTATGTTCTCATCATGCTATCACAATATGTGAATGAATAACCTTTTGCTAACTGCTTTAACAGAGTAAGAATTGTTGGGAAATGTTCTATCAAATCTCTTCGGAGTTAACCCCTCCACAAACTGCCAGCACAGCCACATTTTAGGCAACACCACAACCTCTTCAGCAGTGGGATGACACGGATGAGGCAGAGGTTGGCACTTGCCGGGACTTTGTGCACAGGAGGGAGGCAGGCTACCACTGTTGCCAGCTCCCTCCCTCCCTCCAGACTACAAGCCCAGTTAAGGGAAACAAAGGTTGGGGCAATAGGGAGGAGGTTGTTGGGAGGGTTTCCTCTGATTGGCAGTAGCCATCCCAATAAAGTTGACTCAGTATTTCCTCCTCTACAAATTAATTCTTCAATATATATTCTTCAAATATATTCTCACAAGGGCCCAGAGATATGTGTACAAGGATACCAGAAAAATGCTATTCAAAATGACAAAAAAAGTAGAAACAAGCAGATGTCCATGGTTAGGAAACTGGTTAAATAAATTAGTGCACATTCATATAACTGAATTCTGTTAGAAAAAGAGCTGCAATAAAGGCTAACAAGTTAAGACATTCCAGGTAAGTGCATATATTATGTCCCAGGTCAAAGAAGCATGGCAAGTGGCCCTACACTCCCACCACTGCTAACCCCTCCTGACTCACCTGTAGGTAAGAGCACAGCTTTGGTGCAAGTGGGCCTCATGACATGGTAAATATAGAGAAATCATGTTTGAGGGAAGAGTGAGTGGAATTCTATGCACTAAAATAGAGCACAGAATATTTAGTGCAATAACTATGCACTAAAATAGTGGACACTGTATGATTCCTCTGTGTAGACCACATACACGCTGAGGAAATTTCAGGGTGCATACATAAGCAACTTCAGTTCTAGCAGTGACTTCTGGGAAGTGGACTTGGAAGGATTTTTCACTTTTAACTGTACACCCCTCAGCAATGGTTGATTTTTCTTTTTATATGCATGCATGGCTTTTACAATGAAGTACAAACACATAACTAAGAAGGCAGACCAAATGGGGAAGCTGTCAGGCAGCAGGCCTGCAAGCGAGAAGTCACTTGCCATGTTGAAATGTAATCGTCACTGTGACGGTAGTAAGAGGTGGGACCATTAAGAGGTGATTAGGCCATGAAGGCTCAGTCCTCACGAATGGATTAATGCTGTTATCTATTAATGCTAGTGGGCCTAGATTTAACTGCAGAAGAGGAAACAGCAATGTGTCCAGGGAAGCAGAGATTACAGCAAGGCAGCCATAGGCCAAGGAATGCCAGCAGCCACCAGAAGCTAGAAGAGACCAGGAACCAACTCTGCCCCAGAGCCTCCAAAGACACCAGTCTTGCCAACACCTGAACTTGGGCCTAGTGAAGGTGATTTTGAACTTTTGGCCTTCAAACTATCAGAGAATAGGCATGTGTTGTTCTAAGCCATCAAGTTTATAGTAACTTGTTACAGAAGCCAGAGCAAATTAATGCAATCACTCTTTAATAAGCTATTGCCCTTCAAACCAAGGACTTTGAGAGGCTTTCTGCTGTGGTCCAGGCTTCAGCTGGCATTCAAGTTTGGAGCATTAATATCCAAAGTTAGAAAATATTTACTTCTGATATGATGTCTTTTGATCCTGGAGCTCCCTGGCCTCCTCAGCTCCTCTTCTATCCTTACCCTCCAGCACCCTACACACCTGGCACGAGAACCCATGCCACTCGTGAGACACACCCTGTTCTGACTTCCTTCCCTCTACACAGGTGTCCTTGAGCTTGCATTTCCCTTTGGCCAGTCTCTCTCCATCTCTCAAGCCCTTTAAGTCAAAAGTCATCTTCACAGTAAAACAATCACCAGCCTCTCCCACAACCCACACTGCAAAGAATAAGGCTTTTCTTCCTGGTGTGCTCAGGGAGGCCATGACATGCTGGGTTTAGCCTTGAACTATACCCTAACAGCACCTGTGGCAGAGGACTCACAGGCCTGTCTACCTGTCTTTCTGAGGACCCTTCAAACCACTGAAGGCAGGGAGGCCAGTTTCTTACCCAAGGAAACATCCTCAGCCCCATCCCACAGTGCCGGAGAGAGAAAGATGCAGCAGGGAGCGCCAGCTGCACAGCCAGGCAATCCTGCAGAACAGGCTTCTCTAAATGCGGGTGGTGACCCACTAGGAGCCAGGGCTTCAAATTAAGAAGTTATGAAATCAATTTTGAGAGGATAAGCATTTTTGTTAGTACTAAAAGAGAAAATAGTACTTAGCTTTACTATATGTAGCAGTGACATTTTTCTCAGTTTTACATACATACAGACAGTAGACATTTACATATGAACATGTGTATTATCTACTGTCAGTTCCCAGTCAAAAAAGTGAACAACAAACTGTTGTCCAAAACATCCTTCCCAGGAGGCCAAACAAAAAGGACACTGCTGAGAAGAACTGTCGTCCTGCTAGGGAAGGGAGTGTGTTATAACAGCAGGTGGGTGTGGACAGACCTTCCCTCTACCACGAGAGTGCAGGGCAGAGGATGACTAGCCGCAAGTAGTGGGAGCAGGAGCAGCAGAGCAACTCTGCCCCTGGAAGGGTCTGGAGCCTTCCCTCATCAGTATTCCTCAAGTCGGTGCTGGACACCCACCATGCACCAGGCAGCATGAGGTGCTGGAGTAAACCAGAGACAAGACAGATAGGGTCCCTGCCCCAAGGAGTTCCCAGCCTTGCAAGGGAGCTGGACTACAGCCAAGTACACAAAGAAATAGAGTAACAACAGGTGGCAGTAAGGGCTGTGAAGGAGAAGCACAGCAGTGAGGAGTGGGAGGAACAGGGAAGGCTTCTTTGAAGAATGAGCAGAAGTAACTGGAGAAGAGAGAGCCCTCCCTGCAAAGGGACAGCCTGAGGCAGGGCCTGTCACAAAAGACTATACATCTGAAGAACTGAAAGAAGTGAAGTAGGCCTGCAACAGAGGAAATGACAGGGGTCAGACCCCATGAGACCCTGAAGGCCATGTTCAGCAGCACAGCCTTCAGCCTAAGGCAATGAGAAGCCTCTGAAAGGCTGAGGCAGTAGACTGAATTGATTCAGGTCCTTTAGAATTAGGTCCCTGCAACAGGTGGATGCAGGACCGGCAGAGGATGCAGACAGGTGCCCCTTCTCAGCCCCCAACTCTACATACAACAGGAGACATGGCCCAGTGGCTCCCTTGGTGGCCCTGGACAAGACACTGAAGTTTTCTGAGCCTCGGCTTCCCATGCTGAGTCATGGTGAAAGGTCAGAGTCTACAGGCCAAAGCCACTGTTCCTCTCATGACCACAGTGATTTCCATGGACAGTGTCATGCAATGATGACTCTCTTGATACATGAGTCCCTGGGAGCGTGTAAATGGATCAAGACCAAGAGGACTGATGGGACACAACTGTTAAGCACAATCTCAAGCTCCTGGGAGCTATCTGAGAAAACCGGGCGCCAATGCAGCAACATACACAGACAGCCCAGCCAAATTCCCACAACTGCTGAAACTCCAGGGCCCAAAAGCAAGTCTCTTTCCTTCCTGCTTCATCCTCCACAAGGCCTGGCTTTAAAAATGTCAGTGTGAGGCAGCAGCATGGTGACTACATGCCTTGTCTTTCTTGGTAGACAGTGCCATGCCTTCCAACAAGGAAAATCACATATACTATGTTATGGCTCCTGGACCGTAACAACTATCCCCAATTTACCAAACATCTGGGTGCCTGCTTTGGGCTGGGTTGGGTCCTCTGATGCGAGCTGGGGCTGAAAAGACAAGTCACTCTTATGACTTTACAGTCCTAGAATAGATTCTTGGGAACACCCGCCATTCTCACAAAGAACTCTTTCTACCAGGTCTGAGGGGGTCAAGAGGGAAGCAAAAACTAAGAGTCAGAGTGGGGCCAACTGCAGGGTCCACAGAAGATCTATGAGAGGCAGGCCTAGAAGGACAAGCACACCTTCCCTGCCAGCTCAGCCCTCCCTCCTGCCCTTGAGAAAGGCACCCTGTCCACTCGACTCAAGGGAAGTGGAGACTCACTTCACCTACTAGCTCAAGAGTCAAAGTAGCAACAGTGGCAGCAATGCCAGCAGGCCTGGGTTGTGTAGCCACCATTTACTGAGCACTTACAATGAGTCAAGCACTGTGCTAGGCAGCTCTTATTTATAACCTTAATACTCTCAACCATCCAGAGGGGGAGAGACTTACTTACTTACACGTGCTCGATCTCTCTCTCTCTCTCTCTCTCTCTCTCTCTCTCTCTCTCTCTCTCCAAGAGGACATGAAGGCTTAAAGCATGCATTTAGCCTGAATGCTTCAGGAAAGGAAGTACACCAGGACAGGGCCAGCCCCAGCCACACACACCTGACAAGGTAAGCTTCACCCATCACAGCACACCCCTCTCAGAAACAAATTAAGAAGCAACTGCTCAAGACAGGTTCAGCTTTGCATTTATCTACTTCTAAATCTATTTGCCAGTACATAACATATAAATACTTCAACCCTTCATACACAAACAAGATAATCCTCCAACCTAGTTAAATAAAAATAGTAGGCAAGACCAAACCATCAGTACCACAGTCTGAATGCCTGTGTCCCCAAAAAATTCCTATGCTGAGACCCAGTTCCAAAGATAATAGTATTAAGAGTGAAGCCATGTGGGAAGTCATGAGGGCAGAGCCCTCTGGAATGAGATCAGGGTCCTTATACAAGAGGCCATAGTGGTAAAAGAAATTTGAGGAGAAAAACACATTTAAATACAAACACACACACACACACACACACACACACACACACACACACACACACACACACATGGAGGCCCCAGAGGGAACTTGTCTGTCCCTTTTGCTGTGAGGACACTGCTAGAAGGCATCATCTCTAAGACAGTGAGCCCTCACCAGACACCAAATCTGCTGGTGCCTTCATATTGGACTTCCCAGCCTCCAGAACTATGAGAAATAAATTTCCGTTGTTCATAAGCTACCTTGTCTGTGGTATCTTACCATAGCAGCCCAAATAAACAAAGACAATCAATTTGGGAGAAGAAGAAAGAAAAAAAAAAAAAACTATTTGTCAAACTCTGCTTAAAACTCTTCACTGACTCTATAGCTCTTAGGACAAAGGCCAAAATCCTGCCCTGGCTCAAGGCCTGCCTCTTCCAAAGGCTATGTCGCCTTCACCCCTAGTTGCCACCAGGCACTCCTTCAGTCCCACATGCAACCAGGACCTATGATTATGCCATTTCCTCTCCTTAGAACACTTTACTCCCTGCTTTCTACCCTCCCAGTCAATACCAACTCATCCCTTGTGTCTCAGCTTGATTGTCGCTTCTTTACAAAGTCTTTTCTAGCTCTCCCCAACCCCTAAACCAGATCAAGATCCTGAATTATACATGCATTGCATCTCTTTCCTTTCAAACTTCCTAGCACTGGTTGGTGTTTGTTACATTTTATTTACATCTGTCCCCTGGATACTGAAAGCTCCACAAGGACAGGGACTGTTTGTCTTGTCCAGTCATATCCCCAGTGCCTAAGCACACATAGTGAGTGAGTGGGAAGATCCTGAGACCTTCCTAGCATGCAAGGCCTTCCTAGAACTACAGCCTGGGGTCATTTCCAGCCTCTGCCTATTTCTGTACAATCTACAAGGCAAGAATGGTTTTAACATTTTTATTTTGCTATTTTTTTTTTTTTGAAACAAGGTCTCCCTCTGTCACCCAGGCTGAAGTACAACGGACTGAACACAGTTCACTAATCTCTACCCCCTGAGCTCAAGCAATCCTCTTGCCTCAGCCTCCCAAGTAGCTGGGACTACAGACATACAACACCACGTCTGGCTAGTTTTTAAATTTTTGTAGATATAAGGTCTCACTTTGTTGCCCAGGCTGATTTTGAACTCTTAGGCTCAAGTGATCCTCCCACTTTGGCCTCCCAAAGTGCTGGGATTACAGAAGTGAGCCACTGTGCCCAGCTAACATTTTTTAATGGTTGAAAAAAATTAATAGAATATTGTATAAAATGTGAAAGTTACACGAGATCCAACTTTCAGAGTCAATAACTAAAAATCAGAGCGCAGCCATACTCATTCTACAGTTGTTACTGTACTTACTGCAGTAGAATAGTGACAGAGATGGCAGAGTGCAAAACCAAAATACTATGTGGCCCTTTACATAAAAAGTGCTGTAACAGTGTCCTCAAAGTCCTAACTGCGGGCATGAAATACAACAGACTTGAAAATACAGAACTGACTGTTAAGTAAGCTCTCTCCTCTGGGGAAGGATGAGTCATAACCCCCTTTTGGATTCCTAATATCTGTTATATTTGTGGGCATTTACTGAACGGCTGCCTCTATGACATGAGGCAAGAATGGCATGTAATATATCTGTACTTTTGGAAGTTTTGGCTGATCAGTTCTAAAGGGTCAGGGCTCACGCCAAAACCAGAGATTACTGACCATTTACTATTCATTCATTCACCAAGTGTCTACCTGGGCAGCTTACCTCAGTCAGTTCAGGCTGCTATAACAAAAACACCACAGACTGAGTGGCTTAATCAACAGAAATTTACTCCTCAATTCTGAAGACTAGAATGTCCGAAATCAAGGTGCTGGTCAGTTTGGTTCCTGGTTTGCAAAGGAATGCCTTTTTGCTGTATACTCATAGGTGGAGAGGGACATCATCTCTCCAGGGTCTCTTGTATAAGGCACTAATACCAATCATGAATGTTCCACCCTCATGACTTAATTACCTCCCAAAGGTCCCACCTCTAAATATCATCACATTGGGAGTTGGTGCTTCAACATATGAATTTTTCAGAAAGACAAACACGCTAGTCTACAAGTCTCCTTTGTGCCAGATACTGTTGTGGGAGCTGAGGCTACAAAAATCCTTAGGGAGCTCACCCTCTGGTGGGTAGGAAATAGGATGAGGACTCCTCTGCAAAAGGACTGTGTGAGATGCAGTGAAGATGGAACGCCATTGCGGTATCACAAGCGTAATACTGGACTTGTCTTGAAGGAACTTACTAATTGAAAAGCCATGAAAAGTTAAATCCCCACAACTTAGAGTTAAATAATGCTTCAAGAATGAGCAGATACCCCAGAGTAGAAAAGCTTGGGAGAATCATACAGCAAAGAAGGCTGGCTCACCACTTCTGTTTTGTACTGAACACACTCTGATTATCAAAGCCAATAAATATTTGTCATTAGGAGCAATTTCAACAACAGGGCATGAGCATTCCCACAAAAGTGGGTTAAGAATAGGTGTACATAGCTATTCAGTTACGTGTGGCTCCGAAACCAACACATGGCCATTTGAACACCAGAAGGGACCAGAAGGAGGAAATCATTTGCTGACTGATGATGCTCTCTTGCTCCAAAAACAGCAGAGATCTAGAAGAGCAAGGCTGTTTAAGCTTCACCCTCAATCACATGCTCTCCTTCCCCAGTGTCTCAGATTCTAGTTAAGTTCCGTGAGAAACTTCCAGCACCCCTACATATACAGCAAGACACACATACAGGAACTGTCAGCCTCTGCTAGACCCTTGCAGCAGTTTCCAGATATGTCCAGTAAAAGGTCCTATACCATCCTGGTAAAGAACTGGCAGCAAAATGTCCTGGTGATACTCAATGTCCAAAAAGGACAGCTATCAAATACAGTAAAAGGAAAGACTACTATGTCTTTTCTGATCCAAAACAATATCCAAAGTAAAAAAAAGTAGATTTGTCAGAACAGACAATACAATTAGATGTTGAGAAATGCTGAGTGTATGATAGAATATATTGTTTGCTAGGAAGAACGATAGATAGCAAGGAAAACCTAGCCACCCCCACTCCAAGTGGAAAGCTATTGGGGGCATTCTAAAGTGGCAGGACAATATATAAATACCAAAGACTGGTTAAAATAATTCTTTAAGCACGGCCCATGGCTCTCTCATGGAGAATATTTTCTGGTCTGTCCCTGATCAGTGGTAAGCAGGCACCAGCTACCTACCTAGTTTATCTTGGTTCTAGGAGAAAATACAGAACATCTGTTAATAATCATCACCTGTTCAGAGAGAATAAATGCATGGGTCAGAATCTGCTTGAGGGCCTCAGCCTGGAATGCTGTCAGCCCCCTGAAGCTCTCAGCTCAGAAGGCTGTTGGTCCCCCGAATAGTCCCACTTTGCTGTTCTATCTGGGTGTCTGCTTCTCAATTCCTTCAGCACCACCTGGGTTGTGGTCTCTACAGCCAAGCTTGTCTCGGTAATGAGATACTCCACATTTTGGACACTCCCTGTTCCTGGAGCCTATACTTTCAGAGAGGGTCTGAGTCTAGCTTCATGATGTCAGCAAAATTACAGCCCCTCTCTAGCCTCTATTACCTCATCTGTAAAATAAGGCACCAGATCAGATCCCTAAGTTTCGGAATAAAGGAATTTAGCAATAAATTCCTGTATCAGCTTTCATTAAGACTCACATTATAAAATATTTTGGAAATGCCCAACAATATCACAGCTTCTCCAAAGAAGGCTGAAAGATGCTTTAAAATAAGAAAAATATAATACAATAAGAAAATTGCTGATTTTTCTTTACTTTTTAAGCCTCTGTGAAAAGAAATAGTATTTGTAAAATTACACATAACTAATTGAAGTCTGAGCAGGGCTAAATCCTAACTTAAAATCTTAGAAATCAGGGTCTTCTCTATGGCTGGACAGCCCTAAAGTGAAATATTAAGGCTTATGGGAATTAGTTCTTGGATCTGAAAGATGAAAAGGAAGACAAATTGGTAATTTCCATACTTACCACCATAAAGTTTTCACTCCTACAGCTCAAAAGAAATAATGGTACAAAGAAATTTATCCTTCTTAAAATACACCCCTATTCTAAAACCCTGATCCCTTCTTTTGGAAAGCCTTGCCTGTGTTTCCACTTCCATTGTTGGATACAGCCAACACTCAGCCTCAGGTACTATCTTATTCTGTGACCAATTTAATTTCACACGTCAAAATAGTTCTCCATTGTCAGTAACCCAAAGAAAATACATTTCTTTTTCTTAAAAGTAATAAATATTCTGAACCTACAAAAAGATGGATAGTGGCCAGGCACAGTGGCTCATGCCTGTAATTCCTACACTTTGGGAGGCTGAGGTGGGTGGATCACCTGAGGTCAGGAGTTCAAGACCAGCCTGACCAACATAGTGAAACCCTGTGTCTACTAAAGACACAAAATTAGTCAGGTGTGGTGGCACATGCCTGTAATCCCAACTACTTGGGAGGTTGAGGCAGGAGAATCACTTGAACCCAGGAAGCAGAGGTTGCAGTGAGCCAAGATCATGCCATTGTACTTTAGCCTGGGCAACAAGAGTGAAACTTTTTCTAAAAAAAAAAAAAAAAAGCTGGGCACAGTGGCTCACGCCTGTAATCCCAGCACTTTGGGAGGCCAAGGTGGGCAGATCACGAGGTCAAGAGATGAAGACCATCCTGGCCAACATGGTGAAACCCCGTCTCTACTAAAAATACAAAAATCAGCTGGGCATGGTGGCACACGCCTGTAATCCCAGCTACTCAGGAGGCTGAGACAGGAGAATTCCCTGAACCCAGGAGGCAGAGGTTACAGTGAGCCAAGATCGAGCCACAGCACTCCAGTCTGGCGCCTGGTGATGGAGTGAGACTCTGTCTGGAAAAAAAAAAAAAAAAAAAAAAGATGGATAGCATAATATAACAAACACTGATGCACCTACCACCCAGTCCAAGAAATAAAACACTGAAAAACAACAGTAGAAGCCCCAAGGCACCCACTCCCAATCACGTCCCCCGTCTTCCCTTCAGAGCAACCACCACCTAAAAACCAGAACTTATCAACCCCATGCATCTCTTCCCCTCCCGACACAGTATATATCCTTAAGATCTGTAGCATTGTTTTATGGGATCTTCCTAACCTTTCTATAAATGGTATCGTTCTGAACAGAATCAGTCTGTAACTTATTTCTTGCTCAATTTTATGTTTGTGAGAGTAATCCACATTGACACTTATAGCTCTAGTTCCTTTGTTTACTACCACATAATATTCCATTATATGAATATACTACATATTTGGCCAGACACTGCTTGATGTTTCATATGCCATGTTGTGCCTGCTATCTTCCATACCATTACGGAAAAGGTGCCAGCCATTTCCACAACATTCTCCAGAATCCTCACAACCACTAATGAGAAAGGTAAGATTTCCACTGGACCAAAGAGAAACTGGCATGTGGTATAACTTGTCCAGTACATGTGAGCAGCAGACTCCTGCTTCAAGTTCAAGATCTTCCAAGTCTAAAGCCATACTCCTAACAATACGCCTTGTCACCCCATTTATGTAGATTCAGATTTTTTTTAAATGAGAAAACTGATATAGGGCTCCACAGTCATCTGAGAAAAATCTGAAACATGACACTCTATTTTCTTTGTTAACAAACATCCCATAGAAAATACACCTGACATGGGGAGAGTCCGTGTGTACACTGAGGAAGAGCCTCTGGCTTTGGCAAAGTGCCTCCACTGGGGTCATTCTCAAGTTTATATAGGTGCTAAGTAAGCCTGAGTAGGACTGCAACCTTAGTTGGCTTCCTTTGGAGAAACAGGCTGTCTGCACCCATTTACAAACAGGACAGAGGAGCCCTGGAGAACATGGGAATCAGATCCTGCTTGAATTGACAAAAGCTGAGTCGACAAAGCTCTAAGAGTATCTCTGGAGGCAGCTCCAGCTGTTAGCAGGTCTGGGGGTGAGAGGAATAGTCCTGTGTTCACAGGGCTAGGAACCTGCCTACTCTGCTCTCCACGTGGCCACCTCTGAGAGTGCTTTCATACATCCCAGCCCAATCCTGCTCCCCTGCAGAAAGCCCAGCTTGCAATGCTTTAGAAGAGGAGTGAGAGTGAAGGTGGAGGCTCACAGGAACCAGGTAGGGAGCACAGCCTGGAGAAACGATACTAGGCTCCAGGCCTGGGCCCAGATCCCTCCAGGTGTTCTGAGCAGGTGGGCCCCTAGCAGGTGACAGGGTCTAGGCCCGCTAAGGACTCCCAAGGAAAGGTGAGGCCTCTCAGCACCAGGACTCCTGACTCTACTCTCCTGCTTCTACACTATTTTCTCCCATGTGTCTGTTCACTGGAGGATTAAAGGGATCCTCAAAGGAGCAAGGCCCAACTGGCTGACGTGACCCCCTCCTATCTCTCCCAGACAAAACAAGGAGCAAAACAACAGGCTCTGACACTTGCTGGCTGTTTTATCTTAATTGGAGCATCCCTGCCTGAGACGGCAATCACCACCTTCGGAGGTCTGTCCTGTAGAGCTTGACTCGATGGATGAATGAATACACTGTCACACCTAGTATGGAGATTTTGAGTGGGCTAGGGAGGGTCATCAACTGCTTTCCGAGGGTGACTAAAGTTAACCGACCACCACTCCTTGTCCTTCCTTGCATTTATTCAATATAGATTTAATAACAGAAGTTCTAAGTCAACAGGCTTGTGGATAATTAACATGGTTAAAAGAGTGGTTTTACGAATGATAAAAGCTTTTCATTCAGGAGTCTAGAGTAAACACCACTAACGGGTAATTTCTCTTGGACCTCCCGATGAGATGACCATCCAGCACAAAGTTTACATGAGCAAACAGAGTAGACAAAGGGATGTGGGTTAAACAGACTTAACTGGGGAAGCTTTATTGTTCCTATCTTTTACCATATGACTTAAAATTCTAACGTAATGAACTGGCTGCCTTCAGCCTATTCCATCAAAATCTTTGGGCTTTCTAAAGGGTTTGAAACTATAATCTTCTAACTTTCCCTAATATTTCCTTAATATTTTGCCAGACAGCCCCCGAGTGAATCTCAACACCTGCCCATTCTGGAGGGAAATGTAGTGGAATATCTCTAAGGGTCCTGCCATGTTTGACTCTTTTTGTCTAAGGCTAAATGCACTGTGGGTCAGGTCTGGAATCATAGGAAGCTGGGTAGGGAGGATGGTTTGAGCCCAGGAGTTCGAGACTAGCCTCAACACCATAGCAAGACCCCTGTCTCCACACACACACAAAAAAATTAAATTGGCCAGGCACAGTGGCCTGACTTGTGGTCCCAGTTACTTGGGAGGCAGAAGTGGGAGGATCACTTGTGCCCAGACATCGCATCACTTGTGAGCTGAGATCCCACCACTGCACTCCAGTCTGAACAACAGAGCGAGATCCTATCTCAAAAAGAACAAATACATAAAAATAAATGCACTAACATTTACTGAGCAATTTAGGGTACAATTCATTTAATCCCGACACCCCATGAGGTAGACCTACTGTTATCCCATTTTACAGAGGAGGCTGAAGCGCAGAGCGGTTAACGGATGTACCAACGTCCTAGCAGAGTTCTAAAGGAGGCCCCGGGGGGTGGAAGTCTACCGTTATGGATGCCTGGGAGGGCTGCACCGGGCATCCACAGGATGCTGGGGGTGAGAAGACCTGAGAGAGGGGCCCGAGGGAAGGCGCGGAGGGAGATAATGGGCCAAAGTGTCTGAAGAAGGAGACGGGGCTGAGTGGTCCCAGCCACACTGGCCTAAGCGGTCCCAGCCACACTGGCCTAAGCCCAGGTGGAAGGGAGGAGCTAGGAACCAGGGCGGGATGTGGACAGGCGGGGAAAGGCAGGCCGACCTGGGCAGGGTGTGAGGAGGCCTTGAGAAAAAAGGGTGGATGGGGCAGGGCCGCAGGAGAGGCAGGGGGCGCCGACAAAAGTGCGCGGGCGGTTGCAGGACGCGCGGTCCCACCTGAAGCACCGTGGCGGCTCCCGCACTGTGCACCTGGAAGTGCGCGGGCGGTTCTGCTGCCTCGTTGGCGCGCTGTAGCTGAAGCGGGCTTCAGCAATGTCCGGGTGGCCAAGGGGCAGGGCGTCGTGAGGGTTCCTGAAGTACAAAAGGAAGCAGCGGCGCCCATATCACTAACCCGCGGCTGCGGAAGCTGCACAGCCGCTCTGATTCCGGCGCAGGACCAGCCCCGGGCTCTGCGGCCGCCTCCTCGCCGTTGCTGCCCTCCTCCGCCTGCGCTCCGGCACTGGCTTGGCAGCCTGCGCGCCAACCGTCGGTGCCCCAGCCCCCGCGCCGCCTCTCTGTGGCTGCAGCACCCCCGTGCCCCCCGCGGCGCCCCGTTTCCCCACCTCTCTGCTTCTCCCGCAGGAGCGCAAAGTGGCCTGGGACTTGTAGTCCCGCCCCGCCCCCCCATCCTCCCCGTCTGCCCACCCGCTAGCTGTTGCCCCCCCAGCCCCGGGCCTCCCGCACTTGCCGAGTCCCCGCCCTGCCGGCTTCTAGCTCGGTCGCCTAAACTGGAGTACAGTTGCGCCATCTCGGTTCACTGCAACCTCCGCCTCCCGGGTTCAAGCAATTATCCGGCCACAGCCTCCCGAGTAGCTGGGATTATAGGCGCCCGCCCCCACGCCCGGCTAATTTTTGTATTTTTAGCAGAGACAGGGTTTTCCCATGTTGGTCAGGCTGGTCTCGAACTCCTGACCTCAAATGATTCGCCCGCCTCGGCTTCCTAAAATGCTAGGATTACAGGGCTGAGTCACTGCATCCGGCCCAAAAGCCTTTTTTGGATGAGAAGGACTCACTTAGCTTGGTCCTGAAGAGCAAGTGGAAAGAGGAAGAGGAGAGTATATGAATGTGAGTCAAAGAGCAAGGCACTCGATAGACCTTGCTGCGTATGGTTTTGCACTTTTTTCTTCAAAGAATGTCACTGCCTTAACAGTGCTGTTAGAAGGCACGCACACACGACGCAGCCAGTTCTCTACAGGATTAGAAGAAACTTGCGCGAGTCAATCTGCGCAGTGAAAAATAAATACAGTACGAAATGAGCGAGAAAGCACTTAGGAGTCAAATCTCGCCACCCGGTTAAGTTTGGGACATTTCGTAAGGTTTGGTGCTGCCTAGCATCTCCGACTTCCGGCGTCCTCCGTTGCTGGGGTGACCAGACCCGCGTCCTAACTAACGCTCCGCCCAACGAGCCATAGAGTACCGGAAAAAGCTCGAGCAGAGGGGTCGGAAAGGGAAAACAACGGCGGCTGCGGTGTGGCTGGTGCTGAGATGACGACCTTAGTGCTGGATAACGGAGCTTACAACGCCAAAATCGGCTACAGCCATGAAAATGTGTCGTAAGTGCTTTCTTTCTCCGAGGGACAGGATATATACGCCTAGTGCTGTCATGTGCTACGTTTCATCTCCGGCCATCAATGAATTGCAAACGCCCCCGCGCGGCCCTGACTTAGCCAGAGGGATGCCCTGGTGGGAGCTGGGTGGGTGGTTGTGATGCTTTGAACTGGAATCGATTTTGGTTTTAGTTTTGGGTTGCGAGCCCCGGAAGTGGGATGTATGTTTTATTTCGTAACAGGAAATACCCATGGAAAATAGGTTTCTAGAGATGCTTTCCTGACAGAAGTTCATCGGCCTTTGGAAACTGTGGTCAGCGTGTTTGGGTGTTTGTGGATTTGCCTGGGGACAAGATTATAGGTTTCATTGGATTCTCAAAGGGTTCTATGACCCCTAAAAAGTCTAAAAATCACGGTCCTAGGACCTAGAGGCGTTGAGGACTTTGGCCTACTGGCCGACCTAGTTGAAACTACTGGTGTTTTGAAAAAGAAATGAAAGAGAGAAATCAAACTGAGTAGGAATGTCAATTGTTACAATCTTTCTGGAAAACGTTTTGGCAACGTGATTATCATTATCGCAGAGGTTGGAGTGCAGTGGTGCTATCTTGCTTCACTGCAGCCTCCTCTACATCCCTGGTTCAAGCGATCCTCCTGCCTCAGCCAGCCGAGTAGCTAGGATTGCAGGCGTGCGCCAACACTCCCGGCTAATTTTTTGTATTTTTAATAAAGACGGGATTTCACCGTGTTGGCCAGGCTGGTCTCGAACCCCGGGCCTCAAGCGATCTGCCTTGATCTCCCAAAGTGCTGGCATTACAGGCGTGAGCCACTGCACCCAGCCGACACAGCAGTTCTATTATTACTTAGAGAATTAATTATAAGTACTATATTTGATAAGAGTAAGTACAAAGATGCTTTGTATTATTCATAGACATTGTGTACAAGTAGCCAAAAAATGGGAACTAAGCTAAATAATCAAGATTGGGTAAATACATCATAATACAAATACGAGATTGATAACAAATGCAGATTCTTAAAATTATGTATTCAAAGAATATTTAAACATGTAGAGAAAATGCTGACAGTATTATAAGTGAAATAAGCAGGTACAAAACATTTTTTTTACAGTATTATCCTAATGTCATCCCATATACATATACAGACACATTTGTATGCATACATGTGTGTATAATTGATAATGGCTCTAGTTTGTCTTCCAAACCAGATTGTAAGCTCATGGCAGGCAGCAATCATTTAAAAAATAGTTGCTACTTCTGTACCCTGTAACAGCATCAGTCTCCAACCTTTTTGGCACCAGGGACTGTTTTCATGGGAGACATTTTTTTTATTTTTTTGAGATGGAGTCTCATTCTGTCACCCAGGTTGGAGTGCAATGGCACAATCTTGGCTCACAGCAACCTCCGCCTCCCGGTTTCATGTGATTCTCCTGTCTCAGCCTCCCAAGTAGCTGGTATTACAGGTGTCCACCACCACGCCTGGCCTGGCTACTTTTTGTATTTTTTAGTAGAGACAGGGTTTCACCACGTTGGCTAGTCTGGTCTCGAACCCCTGACCTTAGGTGATCTGCCCACCATGGCCTCCCAAAGTGCTGGAATTACAGGCAGGAGCTACTGCCCGGGGCCTCATGGAAGACAGTTTTAACATGGAGGTGGGGGCATGGGGGTGGGTGATGGTTTCGAAATGAAACCGTTTTCAGGTATTAGATTCTCACAGAAAGTACACAGACTAGATCCTTCATATGCGCAGTTCAAAATAGGGGTTGTGCTCCTATGAGAATCTAATGTTACGGCTGATCTGACAGGAGGTTCAATTTAGATGGTATGCTCGACACCCCTGCAACCCCAGTGCTCACCTCCTGCTATGCGGTTCGGTTCGTAACAGACTACGGACAGGTACCAGACCACAAGCCGTGAGATTGGGAACCCCTGCCCTACAGCATGTTGCCGATTGAAGGTCTTTGGCTTCATGAAAACTTAATTTTTAGAAGCATAATTTTTAACTTACGAATCTTTAATCCAAATGGTATTAAGACTTTCTGTGTTAAAGCCAGAAAGACTAGGACCTTTACCAAAGCAGTGGCTTTCATCTCTGCAATGACAGAAGCAATCCTTACCTGTAAGGATTTCTTGAGGAGTATTGGGGAAAGAAAGGGTCCAGTATAGAACTTATTACATACTGAACTTAAAAAAAAAAGGGAGGGTGTTTTTCTTTTATTATTATTTTAAAATAAAGATAGGGGCTGGGCAAGGTGGCTCAGGCCTGTAATCCCAGCACTTTGGGAGGCCGAGTCAGGTGGATCACAATGTCAAGAGATTGAGACCATCCTGGCCAACTTGGTGAAACCCAATCTCTACTAAAAATATAAAAATTAGCCGGGTATGGTGGCAGGCAACTGTTGAACCTGGGAGGCAGTGAGCAGAGATCATGCTACTGCACTCCAGCCTGGTGACAGAATGAGACTCCATCTCAAAAATAAATAAATAAAAACAGAGACAGGTCTTACTCTGCCTACACAGGCTGAAATGCAGTAGTGAGATCATAGTTCATTGCAGCTGCAAACTCTTGTGCTCAAGTAATCCTCCTGCCTTAGCCTTCCAAGAAGGTAGGAGTATAGTTGCTCATCACCATGCCTGCCTGATTTGTATTTTTATTTATTTTATATTTTTATTATTTTTTTGAGATAGAGTCTTGCTCTGTCACCAAGGCTGGAGTGCAGTGGTGCGTTCTTGGCTTACTGTAACCTCCTCCTTCGGGGTTCAAGCAATTCTCATGCCTCAGCCTCCTGAGTGGCTGGGACTACAGGCATGTGCCACCATGCCTAGCTAATTTTTGTATTTTTAGTAGAAACGGGGTTTCACCCTGTTGGCCAGGCTGGTCTGGAACTCCTGACCTAAAAATTCAAGTGATCCACCCGCCTTTGCCTCCCAAAGTGCTGGGATTACAGGCATGAATCACCACATCGGGCCTTATTTATTAAGGCCTATAACTCACAATAGTTACTTATTGTGAGTACTGGTTTTTACTTAGGTTAAATGTAAGTTGTATGCACACATTAATTTAAGAACATAAGTATAGGGAGGCAACTCTATATATTGTCTCTACCATTTTAGTTATTATTTGTGGGGTTTTTTTTTATTTATTTTTGTAAAGACAGCATCTGGCTATATTGTCTAGGCTGATCTTGAACATCTGGTCTCCAGTGATCATCCTGCTCCCAAAGTGCTGGGATCACAGGCATGAGCCTCCACTCCCAGCCTTTTGTCTTATTTTAAGACAGAATGAGAAACATTGGATATACCAATCTTAGGATACACTAATCTTTTGGCATCAAGAGTAATGGTTAAGTAAGGATGTTTTGCTGAGCTAAATATTTAGGGAATAATTATTTGTTTCCTTATTTCTAGGGTTATTCCTAATTGTCAGTTTCGGTCAAAAACAGTGCGTCTTAAAACATTTACTGCCAACCAGATAGATGAAATAAAAGATCCTTCTGGACTCTTTTACATCCTTCCTTTTCAAAAGGTAATCCAATTAATTATGTTTCATTTCTAGCATTGTAGACCTAAACTTTTAAGATCATTTTAAATTGTATTTAGAAAAGGCTGTGTGTATATATGTTTGAAAATATTTTTAGATCTCTGAAAAAAGGTGACTTACATTTTAACTACAATCTAATTAAAGCCAAAAATTAAATTTAATTGTTTGGGTAAAAATAAATAGCTATGATTTAGTTACTTATTGTGAGTACCGGTTTTTACTTAGGTTAAATGTAAGTTGTATGCACACATTAATTTGAGAACATAAGTATAGGGAGGCAACTCTATATATTGGTGTGTCTTTTGAACCCCTACCATTTTAGTTATTGTTTATTTGTGGGTTTTTTCTTTTTAACTGTTTTAAAGGAGAAAAGCATACCAATATAATTGGTTTGAAATTCATACACCATCACACTGGAAATAATAACCAAAGATAGAAATCAGTGCTTTAAAATCTGATTTTTAAACATTATTCAAATATTTAGAATCTGATTTTTTTAAATTATTAAAATATTCTTGATAATTAAATTTATAAAAACATTTTTTAGGGCTACTTGGTGAATTGGGACGTTCAAAGACAAGTTTGGGATTACCTTTTTGGAAAAGAAATGTATCAGGTAACAAATTAGAGTATGTATTCAAATTCTATTTCCATGTCTCATTGTAATGAAAAATTAGAACTTATATTTTTAAGATTTACAAACTTAAGTCTATGTTCTCAGCACATATTTAAGCCACTTTTAAAATAAATATTTAATAAATGCAAGTGAATAGAATTTCTGTGTTGAAGTGGAGGTTGAATATAGTCTATATGAAACTCAAAATTTGACGTCAGATTTCTATTATTAGATCAATTCACTATATCATCTTAATTTTCACAGTAAATCATTTTTGCTTATATATCTAAATATGTCAATATTACAAGAGGATTCTGTGCTTTTAATGTCTATAATGTGATTATAGGTATAAACAGAAAATGTTCAAGTTTTAATAATTCTCAAGAATGTGTGGGAGAGAATTACATAAACTTGAGTATCTTAAGCTTCTTGCCCTTTTTCTTTTTTAAGTATATGTGCTGCTGAAGTGAGCACCCCTTTTTCTTTTTTTTTTCTTTTTAATTTAAAACATCTGCAGGCCATGCATGGTGGCTCACGCCTGTAATCCCAGCACTTTGGGAGGATGAGGTGGGTGTATCACTTGAGGTCAGGAGTTTGAGACCAGCCTGGCCAACATGGTAAAACCTTGTCTCTACTGAAAATACAAAAATTAACCAGGCATGGTGGCTATGCACCTGTAGTCCCAGCTACTTGGGAGGCTGAGGCAGGAGAATTGCTTGAACCTAGGAGGCGGAGGTTGTAGTGAGCCAAGATTGTGCCACTGTACTCCAGCTTGGGTAAGACTGTCTCAAAATAAATAAATAAACAAATAAATAAAGCATCTGCAAGTATTTTTTTTATATGATTTTCTTTTGTTTCTTTAATAGAGATGGGGTTTCACCATGTTGCCCATGCTGATCTCAAACTCCTGGGCTCAAGCAATCCACCCAGCCGAGAGCCACCAAACCCAGCCCCATTTTCTTTTCTTGTTTTGTCCTTGTCTTTGTCTTGTCCTGTCCTATTTTTTTTTTTTTTCTTTGAGACAGAGTCTTGCTCTGTTGCCCAGGCTGGAGTCCAGTGGTGTGATCTCAGCTCACTGCAACCTCTGCCTCCCAGGTTCAAGTGATTTTCCTGCCTTGGCCTTCTCAGTAGCTAGGACTACAGGTGCATGCCACCATGCCTGGCTCTTTTTTTTTTTTTTTTTTGTACTTTTAGTAGAGATGGGGTTTCACCATGTTGGCCAGGCTAGTCTGGAACTCCTGACCTCAGGTGATCTGCCCACATTGGCCTCCCAAAGTTCTGGGATACACAGGCTGAGCCATCGCACCTGGCCTTGTTTTCCTTTTATCTAGAAACATATCAATAGCCCCAATACTCTTTGTATCATTCATTAATTTTTCCACAATTATCTTTAAGCAATTTCATGGTAACATTTTATTTTCTCTTACTTTTTTAGAGACAGAGTCTCACTCCATTGCCCAGACTGGAATGCAGTAGTACAATCATGGCTCACTGCAGCCACTGCAGCTTCAGTCTCCCATGCTGGAGCAGTTCTCCTACCTTATCCTTTTTTTTTTTTTTTTTTTTTTTTGAAGACAGAGTTTCACTCTTGTTACCCAGGCTGGAGTGCAATGGCACGATCTTGGCTCACCGCAACCTCCGCCTCTTGGGATCAGGCAATTCTCCTGCCTCAGCCTCCTGAGTAGCTGGGATTACAGGCACGCGCCACCATGCCCAGCTAATTTTTTGTATTTTTAGTAGAGATGGGGTTTCACCATGTTGACCAGGATGGTCTCGATCTCTTGATCTTGTGATCCACCTGCCTCGGCCTCCCAAAGTGCTAGGATTACAGGCTTGAGCCACCGCGCCTGGCCATCCTACCTTATCCTTTTAAGTAGCTAGGACTATAGGCATGCACTGCCATGCCCTGCCTATCTTTCTTTATTATTATTATTTTTAGAGATGCCCCACTAATTTTTATTTTTTATTATTATTTTAGTAGAGATGGGGGTCTTTCTATGTTGATCCACCCACCTCAGCCTCCCAAAGTGCTGGTATTACAGGCATGAGCCACTATGCCTGGCTGGCATTTTAATACTAATGCTACCTCTAAGAGAGATAAAATTATATAATATTAAGTACATGGAATCTATAACTAGACTCCCTGGGTTCAAATCTTAGCTCTGTCATTAAATAGGTCTATGAACCTTGGTCACTTATTTAACTTTTCTGTGCCTCAGTTTGCTCATCTATTAAATGGGGATAGTAATGAGACTTATCTCGATTATTGTGAGGATTAATTTTGTTTGTATATGTAAAACAGGCATTAATTATCACTGCAAATTATAAAACATTTTGGAATGTTTTCTCCTGTAGGTTGATTTTTTAGATACTAATATTATTATCACTGAACCATACTTTAACTTCACTTCAATTCAAGAGTCAATGAATGAAATTCTATTTGAAGAATACCAGTTCCAAGCAGTATTAAGAGTAAATGGTGAGTTCAAGTTTCCACTGAAAATGAGTTATATGACTATGGTTATGAATAGGTTAACATAAAGTTCCAAAATAGTAAGTGGCATTCTTGGCTGGTGCAGTGGCTAAGACCTGTAATCCCATCACTTTGGGAAGCTGAGGTGGGCAGATCACCTGAGTTTAGGAGTTTGAGATCAGCCTGAGCAACATGGTAAAACCCTATCTCTACAAAAAAATACAAAAATTAGTTGAGCATGGTGACACACACCTGTAGTCCCAGCTACTTAGGAGGCTGAGGCAGGAAGATCACTTGAGCCTGGGAGATTGAAGCTACAGTGAGCGTGATTGTGCCAGCCTGCACGACAGAGTGAGATCTTGTCTCAGGAAAAACAAAGAATTGAGTTATATGAAATGTGAATATGGATGTGAACTGAGTAAAGAATCTCTTTAAGTTCCAGAAATACTAAGTGGCATTTTTTAGATTCGAAGGAAATAAGACTTGGAATTTTTTTTGTTTGTTTTTGAGAAGGGGTTTTGGTCTTGTTGCCCAGGCTGGTATGCAGTGAAGCGGTCTTGGCTCACTGCAACCTCTGCCTCCCAGATTCAAGTGATTCTCCTGCCTCAGCCTCCCAGGTAGCTGGGATTACAGGTGTGTGCCACCATGCCCAGCTAATTTTGTATTTTTAGTAGAGATGGAGTTTCACCATGTTGGTCAGGCTGGTCTTGAACTCCTGATCTCAAGTGATCCACCTGCGTCTGCCTCCCAAAGTGCGGGGATTATAGGTGTGAGCCACTGCACCTGGCAAGACTTGGAATTTTAAAACTAAATGGACCCTTAGAGATTATATATAGTCAGATACTGCTTACTTTAACTTTTTACTAATATTTATTTCTAATGAAGTTACTAGCCACATATTTCTCCCTTCTGAAAGATTCTGAGATAGTTGTCTTTTCTGTCATTTATGTGTTTGCTATTATTATTGTTTGTTTTTGTTAAGTCAGGGTCTTGCTCTGTTGCCCAGGCTGGAGTGCAGTGGCACAAACATGGCTCACTGCATCCTCTACCCCCAAGGCTCAAGGGATCCTCGTGCCTCAGCCTCCCAAGTAGCTGGGACCACAGGTGTGCACTGCCACGTCTGGCGATTTGTTTACTTTTCGTTGAGACAGGGTCTCATTTTGTTGCCCAGGCTGATCTGAAACTCCTGGACTCAAGTGTTCTTCCCGGCTGGGCCTCCCAAAGTGCTGGGATTATAGGTGTCAGCCACAACATCAGGCCCAAATCTTACTGTTTTAAATAATGTTAGTAGCCCAGGCTGCTGGTGTGAGGGAGAACAATCTGTAAATATCATCTATAAGCAAGGCTTAGATTACATGGCATGATTGTGTACAATGAAAGTATTTAAATATTTAACTTTCAGAATTTAAGTCCATAAAAGCAGACGTATGTGCAGTGGTTAAGGGCACAATCTCAACCAGGTACAGTGGCTTACGCCTATAATCCCAAAACTTTGGGAGGCCAAGGCAGCAGGAATACTTTAGGCTAAGAGTTTGAAATCAGCCTGGTCAACATAGTGAGACCCCATCTCTACAAAAGAAAAATTTAAAAATTAACCAGGCATGGTGGTGCATGCATGTAGTCCCACCTACTGGAGAGGCTGAGACAGGAGGATCACTTGAGCTCAGGAAGTCAAGGTTGCTGTGAGCCATGATTGTTACCACTGGGAAGATATTACCGGCATCTCATGGGTGGAGGCCAAGATGCTGTTAAACATCCTGTAATGCGTAAGAAAGCCCTCTACAACAAGGAGTAATCCAACCCCAAATGTCAATAGTTCTGAGATTGAGAAACACTATTGTAAAGACACACTGCCTAGGTTTGAGTCCTTGCTCTGGTACTTCTTTTTTTTTTTTTTTTAATTGCCTTTTAGGTTTTGGGGTACATGTGATGAACATGCAAGATTGTTGCATAGGTACACACATGGCAGTGTGCTTTGCTTCCTTCCGTCCCCTCACCTGTATCTGTCATTTCTCCCCATGCTATCTCTTCCCACCTCCCCACCCCCCGCCCCTCCCCCATTTCCCCCCAACGGATCCCAGTGTGTAGTGCTCCCCTCCCTGTGTCCATGTGTTCTCATTGTTCAACACCCGCCTATGAGTGAGAATATGTGGTGTTTGATTTTCTGCTCTTGTGTCAGTTTGCTGAGAATGATGGTTTCCAGGTTCATCCATGTCCCTACAAAGGACGTGAACTCATCGTTTTTGATGGCTGCGTAATATTCCATGGTGTATATGTACCACATTTTCCCTATCCAGTCTATCATCGTTGGGCATTTGGGTTGGTTCCAGGTCTTTGCTATTGTAAACAGTGCTGCAATGAACATTCGTGTGCACGTGTCCTTGTAGTAGAATGATTTATAATCCTTTGGATATATACCCAGTAATGGGATTGCTGGGTCAAATGGGATTTCTATTTTTAGGTCCTTGAGGAATCGCCACACTGTCTTCCACAATGGTTGAATTAATTTACATTCCCACCAACAGTGTAAAAGTGTTCCTATTTCTCCACATCCTCTCCAGCATCTGTTGTTTCCCAATTTTTTAATGATCACCATTCTAACTGGTGTGAGATGGTATCTCAATGTGGTTTTGATTTGCATTTCTCTGATGACCAGTGATGATGAGCATTTTTTCATATGTTTGTTGGCCTCCCGTATGTCTTCTTTTGTAAAGTATCTGTTCATATCCTTTGCCCATTTTTGAATGGGCTTGTTTGTTTTTTTCTTGTAGATCTGCTTTAGTTCTTTGTAAATTCTGGATATCAGCCCCTTGTCAGATGGGTAGACTGCAAAAATTTTTTCCCATTCTGTGGGTTGCCGATTCACTCTATTGACTGTTTCTTTTGCCGTGCAGAAGCTGTGGAGTTTGATTAGGTCCCATTTGTCTATTTTGGCTTTTGTTGCCATTGCTTTTGGCATTTTGGTCATGAAGTCCTTGCCTACACCTATGTCCTGAATGGTTTTGCCTAGATTTTCTTGTAAGATTTTTATGGTATTAGGTCTGATGTTTAAGTCTTTAATCCATCTGGAGTTAATTTTGGTGTAAGATGTCAGGAAGGGGTCCTGTTTCTGCTTTCTGCACATGGCTAGCCAGTTTTCCCAACACCATTTATTAAACAGGGAATCCTTTCCCCATTGCTTGTTTTTGTCAGGTTTGTCGAAGATCAGATGGTTGTGGGTATGTTGTATTTCCTCTGAGGCCTCTGTTCTGTTCCATTGGTCTATATCTCTGTTTTGGTACCAGTACCATGCTGTTTTGATTACTGTAGCCTTGTAGTATAGTTTGAAGTCCGGTAGTGTGATGCCTGCTCTGGTACTTCTTAACTGTGTGACTTTGAGTACATTACTTAACTCCTCTGAGCTTCAGATTCCTTATCTGTAAAATGAGATTATTGTGAGTATTAACACACTTACTATACATCATACAGATTTTAGAATAGAGCCTGCCATGTAATAAATGATCAGTTAAAATGAGCTGCTGTTGGAGTAATTATTTTAAACCTTGGAGTGAATATTTACCTTTTTATTATGTTTACCATGTAAGTGTGATGTTTTAAATTAAAAACACTATAAAGATCTTTTGACAGTTATGAATAGTATTATAAATTAACATTTTTCTTGTAATTAAGGGGAACATTTTTTGCTTTGTGCTTGTCTTTGTTTTCTACCATTTTAATTGCTTTAAACTAGTGTTATATTTTTAATAATTTTTTTTCTTTATCTTTTTTTAAATAGCTGGGGCACTCAGTGCACATAGATATTTCCGAGATAATCCTTCTGAATTATGCTGTATCATTGTTGATAGTGGCTATTCCTTTACACATATAGTTCCTTATTGTAGAAGTAAAAAGAAAAAAGAAGCAATTATTCGGTGAGTTGCATTTAATTTTCATGTTGTTTCTAAAGATTAAACAGAATGATATGTGCAGTAATCAAATTTGAATTATCCTTTCAGGATAAATGTGGGAGGAAAACTCTTAACCAATCATCTAAAGGAGATCATATCTTACAGGTGATGCTTATCTTCAGTTCTTTGGGAGGATAGAGCTCTGGGGATGAACTTTTTGAAGTAATTTAAGATTATTCCTTACTTTTAAGACTAGGCATGTGGCTCACACCTATAATCCCAGTGCACTGGGAGGCTGAGGTGGGTGCATCACTTGAGGCCAGGAGTTTAAGACCAGCCTGGGCAACAAGGCGAAACCTCACCTCTACTAAAAATGCAAAAATTAGCCAGGTGTGGTGGTGCCCTGTAATCCCTGTAATCCCAGCTACTTGGGAGGCTGAAGCATGAGAATCACCTGAACCAGGAGGTGGAGATTGCAGTGAGCCTAGATGGTACCACTTCACTCCAGCCTGGATGACAGAATAAGACTTAACTCTCTCAAAAAAAAAAAAAAAAAAAAAAAAATTGTAAATGTTGTACATTAACATAACTTATGTTACTATTTTTAGTTTTATTGTATTTAAAACATAAATAGAATTCTTAAATCTCAATTTCTTGTCACATTAACTTTGGAAGGTATCATACCGTCAGCATCCCTTTGCTCCCTTAGGTGCTCCCCCACAGTGCTGCTGACCCTTGGCAGCCACTGATTGGCTTTCCATCGCTATGTTTGTTATTTGAAGAATGTTAGTTTCTTTTTGTTTTCTTTTTACAATTTTATTATTACCATTATTGTTATTTGAGGCAGGGTCTTGCAATGTTGCCCAGGCTGGTCTCAAACTCCTGGGCTCAAGAGATCTCTTACATCAGCCTCCCTTTGCAGCTGGGATTACTGACCTACATTTCGAGCCCCTGAGCTTGGCAAGAATGTTACAGTCTCAGATAACTAGAAGGAGGATACTAACTGTTACCAACACAAAAAAGTAGATAAATGTTTAAGGTGATGGATATTCTAGTTATCCTGATCTGATGCACTGTATGGGTTTCTTTTTGATTTTGAGGCAGGGTCTCACTCTGTCACCTGGGCTGAAGTGCAGTGGTATGTTCGTGGTTCACTGCATCCTCAACTCCTGGGCTCAAGCAGTTATCCTGCCTCAGCCTCCCCAGTAGCTGAGACCACAGGCATGTGCCACCACACCTAGCTACTTTTTGTATTTTTTTGTAGAGACAGGTTCTTGCTATGTTTCCCAGGCTGGTCTTGAACTCCTGGGTTTAAGCTATCCTCCCACTTCAGCCTTCCAAAGTGCTGGGATTACAGGTGTTGCCACAGCACCCAACAAAACATCACTGTGTACCCAAGAAATATGTATAATTATCACATACCAGCTTAAAATAATATACATATATGTTTTAAAGGATACCGGTGAGAGAATGAATACTGGCATGCCCATGCCCAGTCATGCCATACATTTAGCAGTTTTTTCATTAAAAATAATTATGGCCAGGTGCAGTGGCTCACATCTGTAATCTAGCACTTTGGAAGATCAAAAAGTTTTTATTTTTAAACATGTTTATTTCTATAGTAAGCCAATGTTTTCTTTGATTTACTTGTCAGATATTTATTAAACAGCTTATATGTGCTTGGTACTATGTGCTGACTCAACAATACTTACATGATCAGTAAAGAAAGTGCATGGAGTTAAAGCATTGTGTAGCAAGATTCTATTCAGAATGGTTTGGTGGGGGAAGTTTACTCTTTAGTTAGAAAAACCTTCCCACTTAACACCTTTGTTTTCAGTTTCCTTACCTATAAACTAGACTAATACCTGCCCTCAGAGGAATAGTGTAAAAATTAATGGAAGTGAGAGTATTCCATAAGGTTAAAATTATTTTATACATTCAAGAATTTAATATTTCAAAAAATAGGTTGCCTGAAAATTTAATTTCAGAAAAAAAATTTTGGCTAATTGTAAATTATATGTAATTGTTTCAAATTTTGAAACTTTTATTTCTGTTAGGCAACTGCATGTTATGGATGAAACACATGTGATTAATCAAGTGAAAGAAGATGTATGCTATGTGTCTCAGGATTTTTATAGAGACATGGATATTGCAAAGTATGTATAATGATAATTTAAGAATTGGAAAGTAGATTGTTGGGGATATTACACGTAATTAGAATATTTCATAAATCTCAATTTTGTTTTCCAGGTTGAAAGGAGAAGAAAATACAGTAATGATAGACTATGTCTTGCCTGACTTCAGTACAATTAAAAAAGGCTTCTGTAAGGTAATTTTTAAAAACCATCCATGTCTGGTTGCTGTGGCTCATGTCTATAATCCCAGCACTTGGGGAGACCAAGATGGGAGTTAGAGACTGGCCTGGGCAGCAAAGCAAGAGCCTGTCTCTATTATAAAATAAAAATAAAAATAATGATATTTCAAGTGATCACCTCTCACTTGAAGAATTTCACATCCAGCTTGCATTGGCAGGACCTTAGAGAGTTGTTTTGTCTTTTGTTTGGCTTTTGTTGTTGTTGTTGTTGTTGTTTTGAGACAGCATCTCACTCTGTCACCCAGGCTAGTGTGCAATAGTGTGATCACAGGGCTCACTATAGCCTTGACCCCCGAGGCTCAAGTGATCCTCCTGTCTCAGCCTCCAGAGTTGCTGCAGTTGCAGGCTTGTGCCACCACCTAGCTCATATTTGTATTTTTTGTAGAGATGGGCACTACATTGTTGCCTAAGCTGATCTCGAACTCCTGGGCTCAAATGATCCTCCTGCTTTGGCCTCTAGGTGTTGAGATTACAGGCATGAGCCACTGCTCCTGGCCCTTAGAGAGCTGTTGATGACTACCTTCCTGCTGGCCATTTCACCAGGCAAAAGTGAAATTTGATTAATAAATTGCTTAGTAAATTTATTTAGAAAAAGAACTATCAGCCAAAAGATAGCACATGAGACAAATCTGGAGATAAACAGTATCATGTATATTATAGTTAACCCATTTTTGTTTATTTAAAAATTAGTTTAAATCGACTTAGAAATTGGTTATTTTCTTATTGTGAAAATTATTGACATAGCTGACCCAGGGCCAGATTTCACTCCTGTTTGGTCTGGTATAATTAGATTAGAAGAGGGCAAAATCCAGTGGAGTTTCAGAGTATCAAGAAGCAGTTTGTTGTGGACATCAAGAAAATTACTATTTATCTTTG
Source organism: Saimiri boliviensis (assembly GCF_048565385.1). Lineage (NCBI taxonomy): Eukaryota > Metazoa > Chordata > Mammalia > Primates > Cebidae > Saimiri > Saimiri boliviensis. The sequence continues at coordinate 32,740,007 of NC_133455.1, read as the reverse complement.
ATAAGCTCCGATAAAATTACTTCTGTGTTTAGGTAAATGTGAAGTTTGCCTTTCTGGTTACCAGCTTAATGAGGACTGTTGAGCAGTTAAAAATCTTTGGTCAGAAACATGAGCACATTTGCAAAAGGAGACATTTACGGTAATATTCATTATAGTGTCCTTTAAAATAGTGAAAAATTGAGTCCTGCCTAGATATCCACTAATGGAAGGAGAATAATTTTTGATATGTTCATGTAATAAAATAATAAGCAGTAGTTAAGTAGAGCTATATAAACAGCATGGATAAATCTCAGAAATCTGATTTTCATTGAAAAGCACATTTTAAAACGCTATATATACTTTTAGTCTTTACAGAATAATAATATATGTTCTCTTTTTTGTGAGAATAATATGTTATTAAGGTTTACATAAATATGAAGTAAAAGTATAAAAAAACTATGTGAATGATAAAACACCAAATAAGAGAGTGTCAGTTTATCCGTAAAGTTACATTAAGCTGCTTGGTGAACACATGGGTTTTATATAATCATTTATACTTAGTATGCCTGAAAACGAAAACGAATTTTTGGGGGGCCAGATTATTGAGGTGAAATATGAATCAGAGTTCGGAGACTACTTGGGGACTTATAAAACTGAAATCATCCTTTTATGTTCTTACAAACAGATCCTGGAGGCTGGGTGTGGTGGCACACACCTACCTATACTCCCCAGCATTTGGGAAGGCTGAAGTGGGAGGATTGCTTGAGGCCAGGAGTTTGAGACCAGCCTTAGCAACAAAGTGAGACCCTGTCTCAAAAAAAAAAAAAAAAAAAATTAAATTAGCTGGGCATGGTGTCACACACATGTAGTTGTAGCTACTCTGGAGGCTGAGGTGGGAGGATCACTTGTGCCCAGGAGTTCGAGGCTACAGTGAACTATGATCATTTCACTGCATTCTAGAGCTGGGCAATTAGAGCTAGAGCCTGTCTCTTTAAAAGCAAAACAAACAAAAAATGAAACAGATCCTTATGAAAGGACCTAGGCTGGCTTTCAGAAATGGAAACTGAGATGGATTATGGGATAAGGTTGCCTGGGCATGCATCAGGTAGAGAGAAACTGTGGAAGCCTAAGTCCTAGCTAGGATATGGAAGGTATATATTTTTTCCTTCTTTACAAGACAAGGAAAACTGCCCCAAACATTTAAATACCAAACCTCTTATTAGACACATTTGATCATTGTCATTTTTTATAGCCGATACCTTGTGGAAAATTTATGGTACTCTTTAGGGTTAATGGAAGTAAAGTAATCCGGATTTCTGCAGAGAGGGTTCTGAGTAAAAATCTCAGTGATTTCCAGTCTTTCAAACTTTACTGATCATTAGAATCTCTTGGGGCACTTCAAAACAAAACAAAACAAAACGTGTATCCATGTTCTCAGTTCCTTTTCCTAGAATTGCTTATTTCATATGTTTGAAAATTTAAAACCTCTTCCAGATGATTAGTCAACTAGGAAATCTTTGTTTTTTTAGAAAAATTCTCATTTCCTGCAAATGACAACCTATTTGTTTATTAGACATTTTCTTCTAAACTCTGCCAGGTTCTTCCTTGCCAAATTATAAGCCTTGTTTTCTTGAGTCAGTACTTTATGCCAAACTATAAGCCTTGTTTTCTTGAGTCAGTACCTTATGAGCCAGTAGAGGTGTGGTTATTCTCCCAGTTGACCATGACTTTACTCATCTTTAGAAAAGGCAGAAGCCATATAAGGTTTTTTATTGGCTTGTAACCTTGTTAACAGATCTGGTTATGGACTATGCTTCATTTACTCAGGATAGACTCTTACTGATTCTCATATATAATACGTATTTTATTAGGAGATGAGTGGACAAAGTCTGTTGGGACTGGTTTTTTGGCAGATGATACAGTGTTACAGCAAATGTTTCTTGTAGAAAGAATGGTTTCCTCTTAGTCAATTTTGTTAAAAATGTATACCTTATTCAGAGTCTGTGTTAAATCATCTTAATTTTTTAAAGACTTAGAAAAAGTTATATTTTATATATTGGGATTTTTGTATATTGTTTTGATTTTAATACTTGATTAAAATGAAAATTTATCTGAGAGCCTTTATTCCTAGGATTTTATTAACACTTGAACTCTGATAGTTTTAAGAATATTTTTAAGTAGTTGGAAGAAAGTTACATACTTGATTTTCTAGCTTTAATATTAATGGTAGTAACAACAGCAATAAAAGTAAGGTCTGTAATGTCATTACAGATAGCAACCAATAGAAATTCCAGTTTTCTTTCTTATTAGAAAGGAAGCCGACTAAAAGTAGGCTTTGACTGAGCTAAATTGAGAAAATCATCTTCATTATTGATTACCACTTTCTACAGAGCTAATATAACATAAACTGACCATATCTTTAATTGTACTACAACTAACTTTATGAGGGCTAAGTAGTAATCATGACTTACATTGGCACATGACCTAAAGTAGCAGCTCCCATTGACACTTATACATTTATGTCTAAAATAAAAGTCTTTTTTCAATTATACTCTTAAAAACAGAAACTACTTGTACCAGATTACATTTTTTGTCTTGTTTTGAGATGGGGGTCTTGCTCTGTAGCCCTGGCTGGAGCGCAGTGGTACGATCACAACTCACTGCAGCTTTGACCTCTTGATCCTCCCATCTTAGCCTCCCAAGTAGCTGGGACCGCAGGCGGTCGACATCAAGCCTGGCTAAGTTTTCAAAAGTTGTTTGTAGAGATGAGCTACTACACTCATCTATGTTGCCCAGGCTGGTCTCAACCCCTAGGCTCAAGTGATCCTCCCACCTTGACCTCCTAAAGTACTGGGATTATATGCATAGCCAGCGTGCCCTGCCTCCAGATTACATGTTAATAGTTAATGGCTTTAGTGCTAACATTTAACAAGGATATCTAGTTCTGACTCTCTCCTCTAGTCATTTGATCCAGAATAAGTCACATGATCCTCTTCTGTGAAACAGGACTATAAACTAGATAACATCTAATGTTTTGTCAACTGAAATTCTCCAAGTCTGCATCTATCTCAGATTATTTTGAATGTTGACAAATTAGTTATATCCCTTAAACTCAAGCCAATGAATGGCTGGAATTCAATGAATTTGTAAATTCATAGGAAAGATTTTCCATTCTGCTTAAGAAGGTAGAATATTTCTATGAGGCATAATATTCTTCTTTTTGTTACTATAGCAGTATTTTGGGTTAAAAGTAATTTATAGTTTTCTGGTCTTCTTAGAGTATTTGAATATTATATACTTTTCAGGATATTTTTTATTTAAAAATAATGTTTTGAGGATGGAATTCCAAATGATCAAAATCTAACTATTTATATCCAGGTTATGAGTGGTAGTATAGTGGAAGAACTATTGTGTATGTGCTTTGGGTTATGATGTGAATGACCTTGAACAAGTAATGTAGCCTTGCCAGGCCCAATGGCATCATTAATTTAAAAGGAAAATATGCCCATCTTACAGGGTTATATGAGAGTCCAGTTCATGTATGAAATAATGAATGACATGTTGTCTTGCATGCAGTTATTCAAGAATTTGAGTAGCTACTGTGTACCAGGTACTTTTTAAATGCTAGTTAGTGGATATGTGATGGTGAATAAGAGTATAAGCCAAGAGGATAACATGGGGTGATAGAGAATGGTGAAGGATCCTTCTATTTGGACATCAGAAAAAACCTCTCAGGAAGCTGAAATCTGAATAGAGAGTAGATGGCTGATTATGTTAAGGAATCTATAATATTCTTTATTTATTACTCTTTAATAATACATTGCTAATATTTTAATATATTTTAAGTATTGTTATACTTACATAAGGGACTGGGACCTATCCTTTTATGGGAGGACAACTGCATTTATAAGTCAAATGAAATAAATGTCTTTACCTGAATCTAGGAAAGCTGATAGTTGTAAAATTGAGAGGGACCAGCAGCTACAGCTCACAGAATGGGTGGTTTAGCAGAAAATAAATAACACGAAAATATGAGTCATGGTTGTTTAAAGTTTGTTTGTTATACATAGGCCTCATACATATAAAATTAGCATTATAAGGTAATTTCAAGGATAAGGACCATGGACATGCTTAAATCAATTGGAAATTAATTTTGAATAGAGATTGAATACATACTAAAGAAATGTAGAGATGTAGGCTTTTTCTAGAAGGGAAAGGGGAAATCCTAATAGAGTCACATATCCAGTAAACACCTAAATTAGGGGAGTGAAAGTAGGCAGTAGTAGAAACGCAAGACATAGTACTATGTTTTTTATTTATACTGTGTGCTTTGTTCCCTAGAAAGTAGAATCATTGTACCATTATAGGTAGATTATGAAGTTCTCTCTTGTCTGTTTTCCCTTTTTTTCTTGGTATTTTAATTTTTTATTTTTAAGAGACGGAGTTCTCACTATGTTTCCCAGGGTAATCTTGAACTCCTGGGCTCAAGTGATCTGTCCACTTTGGCCTCCCAAAGTGCTGGGATTATAGGCATGAGTCATGGTGCCTGGCCCTCTTTGTATTTTAAAGTGCATGGAATAAAGCTTCCAAATTATCTGTGAAGGAACAGCCATATTAGCGTCAGTAATTATTTAGTTGTGTTTTGTGTGGTTTTGGCAACAATAACAGCAGCCACATTTTTTTTTAATTTTGAGAATCTTGAAACTTCCAAGAACTAGTTATTACTAGTCATGTAAGTTTAATGTAACTTCAACTTTTAATCTTCTTTTTCTTTAAGCCAAGGGAAGAGATGGTGTTGAGTGGAAAATATAAATCTGGGGAACAAATTCTTCGTCTGGCCAATGAGAGATTTGCTGTTCCAGAAATACTCTTTAATCCTTCTGATATAGGCATTCAAGAAATGGGAATTCCAGAAGCTATTGTCTATTCAATTCAGAATCTACCTGAAGGTACATAAATAGAGTAAAATGCTAAAGAATTGTGTTTGTTTAAAAACATCATCTTATGAACCCTGTTTCTTCTAAATAATTTCAGGCAAATTGGTGAGTCTGTTTTATTTGCAGAGATTTCTAGATCCCATAATGCACTTAAATAATTATTGATTCATCTTTGATTATAAGTTTTTTTTTCTTTTATCTTTTTTTGTGATTATAAATTTGACAGAGAAAAATCATTATGGTCCATTTAAACTTGAAGAAACATATCTCTCCATGAGTATTAAATTGCCATATCTATTTTAGAAAAGGTTTAATTTAATCCAAATCTGTATAGAATAGAAATTTATAATTTAGCAATTTAATGGTTTTCAGCTATTGATGGTCAGACTTATTCTTTCTGTTATATTTAGACTAACATACAGGATTAATATTAAAGAGATTGGAATATGGTGCTTCGTAGTGATTTCATGCCTTAAGTAAATAATGTTCTAGAGTTTTAGAGTACTTTAATATCTCCCTGGTTCGCAAGAAGTAGGCATTGGAGAAAATCTAGCATGTGCTTTCCTCTCATAAAAAAAAAAAAAAAAAAGGAAAAACATACTGCTATCCTTACATAATTATTTCACAGCTGTTTTGATATTTCACATTTTATATAAAGTTGCAGTCACGATGTTACAACACTTTGTACTACACTGCTTTAATGTCATGGCAGAGTGAGACTTAAAGTCACTATAAGGAAACCCTGCCCTTGTTTTGGTGAACAGAAACATTAGGTGGGATGGCCCGTACCTATTAATTCCTGATGGATTTCCCAGTGATGTTTTGTTGGCTTTTAATACTTAACATTTGCTGTCATGTAACTTTAATGAGTGTTCATGCTTAGATCCCTTGTTTAAACAAAGATTATGAATGTTTTTAACTATCAAAGGTAAGTATTGCATAACATACGTTTTCCTCAGTGAGATAATATGTAGATTGGGACTTGTAAGTTCAAATGTCATAAAAGACCTTGGTTTCATCCTTATGGTAGCTTACAGTCTCAGCCCACAGCAAGACCCCCCTCTCCATTTTAGAGAAGAATGATTATAATTATCAACACTATAGTGTCACTCACTTATATATGGCTTACATGAGTGTACAATAAGTAGCCAGTAGTTTACCCTCCTCACCTTAGCTTTTTCTTTTAAACATCTGTGAGGTCATATTTCACTGTTTAATGTCTTCAGTTCTATAAACTGTAACCTCATTACAAATCTTAGAGTAGACCTGAAAATTTATTTGGTTTCCCACCAGTAACTGTAATCCTTAATTGCTTATCTGATCCCTCATCCACATAGTTTCAAAAAACTAAACAGATTTTCTAATGCCTTTTTTCCTTTCTTTCTCCATTTCTTCTTTTAAAGAAATGCAGCCGCATTTTTTTAAGAACATTGTCTTGACAGGAGGAAACTCCCTTTTCCCAGGATTTAGGGATCGGGTTTACTCAGAAGTTCGATGTCTTACTCCAACAGACTATGATGTTTCTGTTGTGTTGCCTGAAAAGTAAGTATTGCTTTATATAGAAACAAACATGGAAGTCAGCGTGTAGAAAAGGTGGTCTGTTGACTTGAGTTTAAAGCCTGGCTCTCCCATGGTGGCTGGTTTATTTTACCTGCTGAATATTCATTTTTCTTCTTTCAAAAATTGAAATGATAAACCTTACATTTCACTAAATTAAATGGGATAGAAGTATGTACAGTGCCAGTCATTGTGTTTCGTACACAATGGGTGCTCAATTAAGTATATGGGGTGATTACTGTCATGTAGTAAATCAGCCTTGATCCTAAGAGATTTTTATAGGCAAAGCAATCATTATTATCTATATGATTTATCTGAGATGTATTATTTCTTGACAGTTCTGTCAGGAATAGAAATTTAAGAGTCAAACCATTGTGATACATTTTATCAATTCATAAGTTGTTTCAGAATTTTAAAAAATTCTAAATATTTTAAATGACTTTTACTAACGCATTTTTTAAAATTCAGAATTGTTTTACATCTACCCCGTACCCTGTTATATGAGCATCTCATCACTTCCACTTTAGTGGTTAAAATAAACTAAGGTAGGGCCAGGTACAGTGGTTCTCACCTGTAATCTCAGCACTTTGGGAGACTGAGGCAGGCAGATCACTTGAGCTCAGGGATTTGAGACTAGCCTGGGCAACATGGCGAAACCTTGTCTCTACAAAAAAAAAACAAAAAAAAAAAAAACAAAAAATTAGCTGGATGTGCTGGTGTGCACTATTAGTCCCAGCTACTCAGGAGGCTGAGGTAGGAGGATCATTTGAGCCCAGGAGGTAGAGGTTGGAGTGAGTTAGATTGCACCACTGTATGGCCGCCTGTCTGGCATAGACAGAGCAAGACCCTGTCTCAAAAACAAAACCCTGCCGGGCGCAGTGGCTCAAGCCTGTAATCCCAGCACTTTGGGAGGCTGAGGCGGGTGGATCATGAGGTCAAGAGATCAAGACCATACTGGTCAACATGATGAAACCCCGTCTCTACTAAAAAAAAAAATACAAAAAATTAGCTGGGGCATGGTGGCGCGTGCCTGTAATCCTAGCTACTCAGGAAGTTGAGGCAGGAGAATTGCCTGAACCCAGGAGGCGGAGGTTGCAGTGAGCCGAGATCGCGCCATTGCACTCCAGCCTGGGTAACAAGAGCGAAACTCAGTCTCAGAACAAAACAAAACAAAACAAACCCCGCCCCCTCCAAAACACACACAAAAAATGAAGGTACAGTTTTACAGCTCTAAGAAAGGTTTATAGATCGTCCTATTCAATATTCTTGTTTTGTAAATAAAGAAACAGGAGCTCATGAGTTGGCAAATGCCCTATGGTGAGTTAATAGCAATGATCAGATTAAAGCCCAGTTTATTACCTTCAGTGAGGACTTCTTACTAAAATACATGTCAAAAAAACCCACCCCTAGTGTTAGTGGCAGAGTTTCAAACAAGACCCCACATACCTGACTCATAATTCTACAGTTTTGTGTTAAAGCTAAAGTAGAATTTTCCAAAATTAGTAGAATTTAATAGAAGGCTCTCATTGGTATCACTTTATTTTACAGTTGTGAGATAAAGGAATAAACACTTTTAAAATATTGGGATGATTTTTATCACCATTAATGTTTATGTGTTCTCAAGAGTAGAAAGCATATTGGATTTTTATCTTGCATGCATCGATTACAGGCCAAGGGATCCACAGAAATAGGTCTTATTAATTTATTAAATAAATTTTTATTGTATATCTACTGCTTTTTTATATGTATACTTATATATAAATCCATTTTTATAAAAGTATAATACAAATATAATAAATACAATAAAGAAACATTTATTGGCCAGGTTTGGTGGCCCACGCCTGTAATCCGACCACTTTGGGTGGCCAATGTAGGGAGATCACTTGAGTCCAGGAGTTTAAGGTTATAGTGAGTTAGGATTGCACCACTGCACTCCAGCCTGGGCAATAGCATGTGACCCTGTCTCAAAAAAAAAAAAAAGAAAGAAAGAAAGAAAAGGAAAAGAAATCTTTTTTTTCTGTAGAGACAGTGTCTCACCATGTTGCCTAAGCTAGCCTCTAACTCCTGGGTTCAGTGATACTTCTGCCTTAGACTTCCAAAGTGTTGGAATTACAGATGTGAGTTACCATGCCCAGCCAAGTTGGGTTTTGGGGTTTGTTGTTTTCTTTTTGAGACAGAGTCTTGCTCTGTCACCAGGCTGGAGTGCAGTGATGTGATCACGGCTCACTGCACCCTTGACCTCTGGGCTCAGGTCATCCTCCCACCTCAGCTTTCCATGTAGCTGGGACTGCATGCATGCACCACCATGCCTGGCTAATTTTAAAAATTTTTTTGAAGAGATAGGGTCTCGCTATATTACTCAGGCTGTTCTTGAACTTCTGGGCTCAAGCAGTCCTCCCACTTGGCCTACCAAAGTGCTGGAATTACAGGCGTGAGCCACCATGCCTGATCTTTAATAGAGATAAAAGTCTTACTCTGTCATCCAGGCAGTTGTGTGATCATAGCTCACTGCAACCTCGAACTCCTGGGTCCAAGCAATCCTCCTGCCTCAGCCTCCTAAGTAGCTAGGACTACAGGTATATGCCACCACACCAGACTAGAAAACATTGATTTAACTTTTTTCTTTACCTTTTATAGATTTGAAACTCTAAACTGGGGAAGAAGAAGAGTAGAAATAGAATTGAGTCAAAGTATAACCTTAGTTGTAGATAGCAAAACCAAACTATACCTGCTCAAATCGTAACCTGTTGTCTGTGTCCTCCCACATAATTGTTTTTCATATCCTATGTTTTCTGTTTCATTTATTAGAGGCAACAAAGTGTAGCAGCAAAAGTACAGACTGTGAAACAGTTCTGAGTTAAATCCTAGTTCCAGCCTAAATTCTAGTTCCAGACTTAACCTCTCTGAGCCTCGTTTTTCAAATCTAGAAAGTGGGAGTGATAGCTATTTTATGGGTTGCTATGAGAATTATTGAGATGACATATCTTTGCCACATAGAGAATTTAGACTCAGTATGACAGTTTTTCCTTTTAGGCATCTTTGATCTTTTGCTTATATATATTTTTTTTCTTTAGAATTAGAGGGTCCATAAATTCAGGACATAGGGAAAAACGAACACTTACTATTTTGTAGCGGTGACAGAGATTCTTTCCTTTTTAGTTTGCTCTACTCATGTGAAATGTATGCTTATTTCTCTACCTTAAATGATTTTCTGTTGGGTAAAGCCTGCCACATTTTAATGGCAAAAAAACGCAAATTACTTTTGCACCAACTTAATAGTCATTTATGTTTCGGGCATTTCAGTTTTCCTGTAAAATCATCTGGGTTCATTTATACCTTTATTTTCAGCCCTATTACTTATGCCTGGGAAGGTGGAAAATTGATATCAGAAAATGATGATTTTGAAGATATGGTGGTAACAAGAGAAGATTATGAAGAAAATGGACATAGCGTCTGTGAAGAGAAATTTGATATTTAAGCAACATTTTTGAATGAAAGTCTTGACTAGTTGTGACCATAAGGTTTAATTTCAAAGTTTCTTTTAAAAGAGGTTAAGGAACTGTGTTACCTTTCATCCTAAGAAAAAGCCTTGAATTTATGTAAATACTTTGATCCATTGCTAATTTTCAAAGGCTTCTTAAGTTATTACAGTAAACTAACTCAGTCCACATTTTCATTTAGGAGCTAGACCAGCATAACAGTGCTTATGCTGTTTCCAAGGGCAGGTATTATTTTTCATTAAAAGCAGAAAGGATGAATGCATTTTAAGTTTAATTCTTCAGAGCTGAAAGCACAAATTTAACTGCCTCACTGGTCAGATTTCCTTAGAAAGTAGTTTTGTGTGATTGTGACTAAAGTATTTTATTTAAAAATTGTCATCCTTATTTATACATTCTAAAGTTGGAAAGACTGATCCTTCCAACTTTATGTAATGTTTATTTTGTACCTAGAGCACATTTAAATGGGTGGAGACTAAAACTAATAAATTTTTTTGGTCACTACTGTGTTGGCAGAATATCTTATTTCACTCATAAAAGTACTGTACTATCTTTTTAGGATAAAAAGCAATTTGAAGTTAACTCATGGTTATTCAAGAACTCTTCTTTTTTTGAGACAGAGCCTTGCTCTCTTACCCAGGCTGAAGTGCACGATCTGGGCTCACTGCAATCACCACTTCCCGGGTTCAAGTGATTCTCCTACCTCAGCCTCCCAAGTAGCTGAGATTACAGGTGAGCACCACCCCACCCAGCTAATTTTTGTATTTTTAGTTGAGACAAGGTTTCACCATATTCAGACTGGTCTCAAATTCCTAAGCTCAAGTGGTCTGCCTGCCTCAGCCTCCCAAAGTGTTGGGATTACAGGCCTGAGCCACCATGCCTGGCCTGTTCAAGAACACTTGATAGAAAACTCTTTTAAAACAAAAAAAAGATCCACAATAAACATTAAAGTGTTAAAGATTCCAGCTTTCCAATTTTAGGAAATAGCTGACAGTAACATCAGTGAATGGATGAGGTAGGTTTTTCTGATTGCAAGCAGTAGAAACTCATTTGGGCTATCTTCAGCAAAACAATATTTGTCAACGTGACAGAGGACAGCTTATAAAGTCTAAGGAAAGCTGGGTCCACAGCCTTAGGAAAGATAAAAACCAGGGTAATTTTGGAATCTTAAGTTACAAAAACTGAAGGACAGTCCTTCTGGAGCCCTGCCGTCAAAATATCTCAGCTCTTACATTTTCTGTCTTATGTCATTGTGCTCATGAATCAAATTTCTAGCAATCTTTTTCCTCTAACCAGGATTATGTACCTAGCCTGTGGCTCTAGGGGCTTAGATTGTTGATGCTACTGCAATGGCCTAGAGTGAAAGAAAGTAGTCTCCCAAAGGAAAACTGAAGTGAAAAGATGAATATGCTGGTCAGAGTGAAAGAGCTGTCCACTTATATTCATAGATTATATTTCTTTAGGGCCTGGTCAGTCCTTCCTAGACCTAGACTGGCATTACAGAGTTGCAAAGTGACTATGATACTTGGTTACTGGCATATAATCATTGGACAGTGTAGCAAGAAGATGCTGGTGGTACAAGAAAAATTCTTGCAACCAAACAATGTAACTTTGCTAGAAGTTCAAGGTGACGTCACTGGAGGTAGAAAAGTAAGTCCTTATTTAAAGTGCATTACCTGTCTGGACCTCATCCTGAACGGCAGAAACGCCAACCACATGTTCTTCCTTTGAGGAACTGGGTCATTCCTCAAAGCTGCCTTTCCTAAACATGCCCCAGCCCGATGTTTATGTTCTGCTGAGAATGGTGTGTATGTGTTTTTTTCATATGCTTATTATAGTAAACTAATTTCCATATAAACTAAACTATGTCTCATAGTGTTCATTTTTGAGCCACAATTTTTTTTTTTTGAAATTAACATAAACCCTAATCCTTTATCATTAGGATCAAAGCTTTCATCCATTTCAACACCTATCTAATTTTGAAACTTTATTGCTAAATATAGATGTTGTTTTAGTATATTTGATTTCAGAGAACACTTTTAACGTTAGCTCTATCTGGAGACAGTGTACATCATAAAATATTGGCTCTAAATAGTAATATCTGGAGTGATATTTTAAAGATAATGTGTTGTTTTGGGAAAACATTTTTGAATTTTTGAATTCAGTGAAGATTGCCTCAACAGAGCAAACTAATCATGTTAACCTATTTCTGTACCTGTTCCAAATCCCATTAAATGTTCATTGGGGAGGGGAAGGAGGTACATGAGGGAGGAATACACAGGGTACACTTCAGTGCTATTTGTGATACAATATTTCTCAAGCTAGATGTTGGGCACTGGGTATTCATTTTATTAGAGTCAATATTATGTGCATGAAAAAATCCCTATCTTTTGTAAGATTAAATCCGTAAGTAATTCTAGTAAACAAAATAACTATTGATGTGAAGTATCTAAAGTATGAAAAACAAATGGGATTAGATTGTTAGAGAAACAAGAATAAGAAAACCCATATCCCAAATCAGGGCAGGAGAAAACTACCAAAGAGGTAAAAACAATTCCAGAGATATTTTAATCTCAAGATGAATAGAGAGAGTAAGAGAAAACTGGGCATGGTGGCATGTGTCAGCAGTCCAGCTACTCAAGAGGCCAAGGCGGGAGGATTGCTTGAGCCTAGGAGTTTGAGGCTCCAGTGTGCTACAGTTGCACCTATGAATAGCCACTGTATTTCAGCCTAGGCAACATAGTGAGACCCTGTCTAAAAAAAAGAGTAGGAGGAGATCATGGGGTAGCCATTAAAAGATTGAAACCTACAGCTGTGCCCTACTCCCTATATTGTTATTGAGGTTAAGCAGTAAAAGGGGTTGAAGTGTAAAGGTTGGAAAGGAAAGACTAGAAATAATTTCATATCCCCTAAGGGCATCAGAGTAAGAAGAAAATTTTAATGGAGCAGTGAGTTGTATCACTGAACTCTGATTAAAGCAAAGGGCTTGGACCTTGACAGGGCAGGGCCCTGGGGAACTCAGCACATCTCCCTCCTGTTTTCCTCTCACTGGTCCCCCCTCTCCCCGCACCAAGGTGGGTGAATCACCTGTGGTCAGGAGTTCGAGACCAGCCTGGCCAAACATGGTAAAACCCTTTCTCTACTAAAAATACAAAAAATTAGCCAGGCATGTTGGCAAATACCTGTAATCCCAGTTACTTGGGAGGCTAAGGTAGCAGAATTGCTTAAACTGGGGAGACAGAGGTTGCAGTGAGCCAAGATTGTGCCACTGCACTCTTGCCTGGGTGACAGAGTGAGACCCTGTCTCAAAAAAAAAAAAAAGAAAAGACAAAAAACTTTTGCTTAATAGATGGATTAAACAGCAGAATGGACACTAGCAGTGTGCTGAAAATCTGGGCTGGGTGTGGTGGCTCACCCATGTAATCCCAGCAGTTTGAGAGTGCGAGGCAGGTGGATGGCTTGAGCCAGAGAGTTCGAGACCAGCCTGGACAACATGGTAAAACCCCATTCGTACTAAAAATACAGAAAATTAGCTGGACAGGATGGTAGGTGCCTGTAGTACCAGCTACTCGGGAGGCTGAGGCACTAATTGGTTGAACCCAGGCAGTAGAAGTTACAGTGAGTCAAGATCACACCACTGCACTCCAGCCTGGGTGACAGAGAGAACCTGTCTAAACAACAACAACAAAGACTGAAAATCTGAGTTGGAAAGAAGCTGAGGGAATTTTCCCAAAATGTAGCATAACTGAGCAAGCTCTTGGGATGGCTGGGGAAAGAAGCTAACTAATGTCCATAGTGTGGGTTATGCTGTCCACGTAAATATTAAGAGCCTTACCTACAGAATAGGGCTTTTGATAAGAAAGTTTTTGATAAGCTTTCACACAGGAAACAAATACCCTTGCATTTGGGGCCTATTCTTGAGTTTCTCTGCATATTTCCCTAAAGCTTCTAATTCCTAGGTTTCTTTCTTTACTTTCTTTCTTAAAATTTATTTTTATTTCTTTTTGAGATGGGGTCTTGCTCTGTTGCTCAGGCTGGAGTGCACTGGCATGATCCTGGCTTACTGCAGCCTAGAACTCATAGGCTCAAGTGGTTTTCTCACCTTAACCTCCAGAGTAGCTGGTACTACAAACTTGCTCCACCACATCTGGCTAATTTTGTTATTTTTATTTTTAGAGATAGGGAATCTCGCTATGTTGCCCGTGCTGGCCTCGGACTCCTGGCCTCAAGTTGATCCTCCTGCCTTGGCCTCCCAAAATGTTGAGCTATTATGGGCCTAAGCTACCATGCCTGGCCTAGGTTTCTTATCTTGCAGTTGTCAAATCACTGACCCTCTGGTCAAACCATTAGGTGTCATCTCCACCCATATCTTGAACCACCAGAAATATTGCTCTGATTTCTCCCTGGGATTTCTCCTCCCCACTGTGGGTTAGGTGTGCACAGCAGCATGTGCTGCCATCAAGTGGAAGTGGCATATACAGGACTGGATTCAGACTGCTCTTAAGGACATGAGTCAATTTTATGAGCTACTTGCAGCTTCTCAGGAGGCTGATGCAGGAGGATTGCTTGAGCCCAGAAGTTCAAGGCTGCAGTGAGCTAAGATCACACCACTGTACTCCAACATGGGCAACAGAGTGAGATACCATCTCTAAAAAACATTTTTTAAAATTATCATCTCACATAGTTTATGAGGGTCAGAAATCCAAGAGTAGCTTTATTGGGTAGTGCTGACTCAGGATCTCCCATGAGCTTGCAATCAAGCTCAAAGCTGAGAGTGCAACCTCTGAAGACTTGGGTTGGAGGATTCACTTCAAACTCATTCACATGGCTGCTGGCAAGAGAATTCTGCAGTTCCTCATTATGTAAGTCTTCCATAGGACTGTTTAAGACATGGCTTCCCCTAAAGTGGATCTGACAGGTTGGGGGAGGGAAAAGGAGAGGAAGAGAGAAGGTGTGTGTGTGTGCCCAAGCATTTAAGATGTGGCTTCCCCTAAAGTGGATCTGACAGGTAGGGGGAGGGAAAGGAGAGGGGGAGAGAGAGTGTGTGCCCAAGCACACATGCAAGATGGAAGCTGTAGGCTTTTATAGCTTCATCTTCGAAGTGACATGCCATCACTTCTCCCATATTCTATTGGTTACACAAATTAACCCTGATACAATATGGTGTGGGGGCTAAGGGGGACTACAAAAGAGTGTGAAGCAGGGATCATTGATGATCATCTTGGAGGCAGGCTACTACACAATCCTTTTGTTATTCTTCGCTTCTGCAAAAATGATTTCTCATGGCAGCCACTTGGGCTGCCATAGGCTTACCTTCAGAAAGCATTCCATTCTTGGCAATAACAAGGGACAATCTAAAATTCTGTTGCAGAGAGTAGGCTACTTACTATAGCTGGTTTATGAGAAGAATTTATTTATTATGTTATTAAATGAATTAAAGAATTACTGAACTGGCCAAAAGGCAGACTAGACTGAGCTTCCAGGAACCATTTCCAAAGCTAACCTGCAGAACCAGCCGTCCAAGGAGGTCCTGCCATGATCAGGTCTGGTGCTTGATGAATTGATAGGCCACTTCTGCAGCGGCTGGCTCTAGAACTCGACTACCTCTGCTAACAAGAGAAAGCTGCAGGTCAAAACAGGAAGCTGCTGCTACCATGCAACCACTGACTAAAGCAGGAAGCCAACAATATAATCCACATCAGAAAAATAGGTGTCTCTCTCTCTCCTCTTAATTTACCTCCAAATAAGTTTCATACAAAGGTATATAAACAGTTTTATGTAGGCCAGGCGTGGTGGCTCACACCTGTAATCCCAGCACTTTGGAAGGCTGAGGCAGGTGAATCATTTGAGGCAAAGAGTTCCAGACCAACCTGGCCCACATGGTGAAACCCTGTCTCCACTAAAAATACAAACTATTAGCCAAGCGTGGTGGCGCATGCTTGTAATCCCAGTAGAGGCAGTGAACCGAGATTGTACCATTGCACTCCAGCCTGGGCGACGAGAGAAACTTCATCTCAAAAAAATAGTAATAAAAAAATAAACAGTTTTATGTAAATCACATCCAGAACACTGACTACAAAGGAGCTGGAAAATGAGGTTTTTAGCTTTTAGTCTCCGAAGTTTAGGAAGACACACTATAAGGAACTTACATTAAATGTTGAGCAATGGGAGCTGCAGTACCTGGTCAAACCAGTATTCAAAGCCTGGGGGCAAAATAAACACTTTTGGATAAACAAGGACTCAAAGTACCGCTCTTGAGACCATTTCTGAAAGAGACCATTTCTGAAAAAAACTGTTTAGGGATACAGTATTGGAGTAAGATGACAATGAATCTAAGAAAGGAGGGTGAGGATTCAAGAGAAAACAGTAGGAGCTAAGCAAGGTGGCTCATGCCTGTAATCCCAGCACTTTGGAAGGCAGAGGCAGGAAGACAGCTTGAGCCCAGGAGTTAGAGGCTGTGGTGAACTATGATTGCACCACTGCACTCCAGCCTGTGGGACAGAGCAAGACCTTATCTCTAGAAAACAAACAAACAAAAACACACAACAAAAACAGTAGGGAAAAAAGAAATCAGGAAAATTTAAATTTGAATAATTATAGAAGCACTAAAGAATTTGCAAACAGTGAATTGTATAATTTTATAATTTGTATAACTTATTAACACAAAACAATTTTCAAATTGTGTTCACTCACATTTTCATTATATATTTAAATATATATTTATTCAATTCTTTTCTGAGATGGAGTTTTGCTCTTGTTGCCCAGGCTGGAGTGCAATGGCACCATCTCAGCTCACTGCAACCTTCGCCTCCTGGGTTCAAGTGATTCTCCTGCTTCAGCCTCCCGAGTAACTGAGATCACAGGCATGCACCACCATGCCCAGCTAATTTTTGTATTTTTAGTAGAGATGGGGTTTCACCATGTTGGTCAGGCTGGTCTCAAACTCCTGACCTCAAGTGATTTGCCTGCCTTGGCCTCCCAAAGTGCTGGGAATACAGGCATAAGCCACTGCGCTGGCCTTCAATTTTTGTAAACAGTTGAATTGCTAATTATATCCCTTTTATTCTGATATAAGCCCTGAACTAAAAATTGTTGCTAGTGACAATCTTTTTTTTTTTTTTTTTTTGAGACTGAGTTTCACTCTGTTGCCCAGACTGGAGTGAAGTGGTGCGATCTCGACTCTCTGCAACCTCTGCCTCCCAGGTTCAAGTGATTCTCCTGCCTGCCTCAGCCTCCCAAGTAGCTGGGATTATAAGCGCCCAACACCAGGCCAGGCTAATTTTTTTGTATTTTTAGTAGAGACAGGGTTTCGCCATGTAGGCCAGACTGGTCTCGAACTCCTGACCTCAAGTGATCCACCCGCCTTGGCCTCCCAAAGTGCTGGGATTACAGGTGTGAGCCACTGCACCCTGCAAATTTTTAAGAGTGTGTGTGTGTGTGTGTGTGTGTTTGTGTGTGACAGAGTCACGTCCTGTCACCCAGGCTAAACTGCAGTGGCTCGATCACCCCTCACAGCAAGTGATCCTCATACCTTAGCCTTCTGGGTAGCTGGGATTACAGGTGTGCACCACCGTGCCTGGCTAATTTTATTGTAGAGATGGGGTTTTGCCACGTTGCCCAGGCTGGTCTCCAACCCCTGGGCTTGAACAATCTGCCTACCTTGGCCTCCCAAGGTGCTAGTATTACAGGCGTGAGCCACCATGCCCAACCCCTAGTGACAGTCTTACAGTAAAACACACAACAAATAAAGGAATAACCTTATCAAAATCTTTGTCCAGTTTAGCATTGTATTAACTTTTTGTTGCTAATTTGTGAATGGTTAGTATTAAGCATCCTTGACCCATCTTTCAAGCACCTAGTTTTACTCTGAACTTGGACTTTAAAAATCAAGAAAATGGTGAAACCCTGATTCTACTAAAAATACAAAAATTAGGCGAGTGTGGTGGCTAATCAGGAGGCTGAGGCAGGAGAATCGCCTGAACCTGAGAGGTGGAGGTTGCAGTAAGCCAAGATCACACAACTGCACTCCAGCGTGGGTGTCAGAGAGAGATCCTCCTCAGAAAAAAAAAAAAAAAAAAAAAGAATTAGGAATACTTCTCATACATCGATTTTTCAAAGTATCATATTATTTCTGGAAAAAAAGGTAAGTGGTTTCTTATTTTTAGCTTAGGGAAAATCCTAATAGAAACTTGAGTCAGTGAACAGTTGTGTAATTAGAAGTCTTTGCCAGGCACAAACCCCAGCTTTACTAAAAAAAAAAAAAAAAAGAAAAAAAAAAAAGAAATGCAAAAATTAGCCAGATGTGGTGGCACGTGCCTATAATCCCAGCTAGTCGGGAGGCTGAGCATGGAGAATTGCTTGAACCCAGGAGGTGGAGGTTGTAGTGAGCCAAGATAGCGCCATT
This sequence comes from Saimiri boliviensis, assembly GCF_048565385.1. Classification (NCBI taxonomy): domain Eukaryota; kingdom Metazoa; phylum Chordata; class Mammalia; order Primates; family Cebidae; genus Saimiri; species Saimiri boliviensis. The sequence goes on along the minus strand of NC_133455.1, from coordinate 32,721,633 downwards.
GCATTCCAGCCTGGGTGACAGAGTGAGACTCTGTCACAAAAAAAAATTTTTTTTTGTATACAGGTTAATTAACATAATTTAGATGTCTCACAACTCCAGCGTGATAGTTAAATTTCAGAGTTTCAAGCTCCACTCAGTAAATTAATTCATTAGGTATGAAAGGCGTCATTGTGTAAAAAGAGCACTTCAGGTGATCCTGGTGCAGGTAGGCCTTGTACTACTTTGAGAAACACTGGCTGGAGGGTGAAGGAGGATAGCACTTACTAAAATAGCCTAACCTGTGACAAGCTATGTATATATGTCATTTGATCCTAACTGCAACAATTATATACTAGCCCCATTTTGCAAATGAGAAACCTAGGTTCAGAAGAACAAGTAAACTGTTCAAAGTCACATCAGGTAGTGGACTTGTGAGTCAAACACAGGTGGGTCTAATTTTGAAGTTTATGTTTTACCACACCTTCAATTTAGATGTTCACAATTACCTCATTCTAAACACATGAAAGTTAAATTTACTCTCAACTCATCTTTCTAACCCAATCTGCAGTTCCTATATACATACATAGATATAATTTTCATGTCTACATATGCATACACCCTCCCAAAAGATGGAAATATGTATAAAATGTTCTTTGTCAACCCAGTCTGTTTGAACATCCTCATCCCTCTTCCAGAGATGCTGTCCCAAATTATAACTCCCATTCAGATTTCACGACCAAGTTTAAATACTCCTTCTCCCTGAAGCCTTTAAGATGCCATAATAAATTAGTTGTGTAGAGTTCTGTATTCATACCTCTATACATTTACTACATTGTTAATGTCATATTCATGTTCCCTGTATTAGAGTTACTTTTCCAAGGCTGGGACTATGACATCCACTTTATGTCTCTTGCATCATACCTGGCATAGATGAAAAGTTGAATGATTATACTCATGAGTAAATGATTAGGTAGCATCATTGGTTATAGGGTTGTTAAGCATCAGAGATAAGGCTTCAACCCCAACTTTGTTTTTTTTTTGTGTGTGCTACCAAAATCCTTTTAGCATGCAAGTAATTAGCAAATAGAAGCACTTCCAATCTACTTGTAGAGTGTACAGGAAGGAAAGATTCCCAGGAACAAGATTTCAATAATGAAATTCAGTCTTTAATTCTTTATGTATAAAAGTTATATAACAAGAAAAAAGTTTTGTCTCAAAAATTTTTTTTTGGAGTTAGAAAATCTTTTATTAGCTTGGGCTATATAATGAAACCCTGTCTCTACAAAAATCTAGCTGGGGTTGGTGGCATGTGCTTGTAGTCTCAACTACTCAGGAGGCTGGGGAGAATCGCTTGATCTCAGGAGGTTGAGGCTGTGGTGAGCCATGATCACACCACTGCATTCCAGCCTGGGTGACAGAGTTACACCCTGCCTCCAAAAACAAATGAACAAACAAACTTTTATTTATGTGGATAGTACCTGTCAACAAAAAAATTATTTAGTGATACTTGCTAAAAGATTATTTTATTCAGGACCATCAAATTAGGTATAGGGACCATTGCTATGGGATTTTGCAGTTAGGAAGAGATGCTAGCCTCAAATCTGAATACGGCATGTGCAAGTAGTGGGAATTTATAGCCAAGAAGCAGGTCAATGAATGGAAAATTACTGTGAGAAAAACCTCGGGGGTAAGGGAGATTCTGGCTAAACTGACCTAACAATATTCTTGCTGAAGACAGGCTGGGATGATGACACATAATCTCTAGGGGATGGTGAAGGGTGAGGAACCTGATTGGATATTGAGGATGATCAGATATGGATGGTGGGGGCTTCTTGCTAAACTGACGCAGCAGGGTTCTTTGCTAAAACGGGATTTTACAAGGAAGTGCACAGATGGGACTAGAAGAATATTCAGGAGACTGACTAAACTTTGGTCGAGCAAATATTCTTTGTCATCTTGTAGAGACTGTGAATAATCTAAGAAGTTTAAACAGTCTCAAGTGTTAAGAATCAGACAGTTAATGGTCATGGAAATTTACTGAATATTCTATCAAGAGGAAAGTTTTTCAGTAATTGAACGTGGATTTTATTTATTTATATAGAGAAAAAATGCTTTACATTTACGTCCCTCCAAAATGTTTAGCCTAACATTGAATGAAGATACCCTTGGAAACCTAATTCGTTTTAAGCCTAATAACTGTACTTTATGAAGCTGTCACTAGGTGGCATGGCACTGCTCGGTTAGAAATTTCTCTTTAGAAAAATTAATGCCTCAGAACCTTCAAAAATCATTCAGTAGAAGTCACTGTTTCTTTGTAAACAAGTTTCATTGCTTACAAAGTTTCATTGTTTACAAGTTTCATTGAGCAGTAGTATGTATGTGTATACACATACACATGTTGATAAAAATAAGCTCCATTAGGGAATGTTGTAGGAAATATTCAATTTAAATAATAATAAAATAAGACAAAGTATGCTTAACAACTCTAACTTATAGTAATTCTATTTCTAAACTACATTTTATTGTAATCTAGGATACTCATGTGCTAGTATTTTCCCTTTTAACCCAAGCAGGTCAAATAGTAAATCAGGTCTGTGATTCCAGAGCCCATATTCCTTTTTTCAAGGTTTTTAAAAATTCTCATATTTTATTTTTTAAAATTCTTCATTTCCATAGGTTTTTTGAGAACAGGTGGTATTTGGTTACATGAATAAACTCTTTAGTGGCAATTTGAGATTTTGGTTTACCCATCACCCAAGCAGTATACACTGAACCCAATTTGTAGCCACTTATCCCTTACCCCTTCCCATTCTTCCCCGAGCCCCACCAAGTCCCCAAAGTCCACTGTATCATTCTTTTTTTAATTTTTTTTCTCCCAAGATGGAGACTTGCTCTGTCACCCAGGCTGGAGTGCAGTGGCATGATCTCTGCTCACTTCAGCCTCCATCTCCTGGGTTCAAGAAATTCTCCTGCCTCAGCCTCCCGAGTAGCCAGGATTACAGGTGCCTGCTACCGCACCTGGCTAATTTTTGTATTTTTAGTAGTGATGGGGTTTCACCATGTTGGGCAGGTTGGTCTTGAACTCCTGACTTTAGATGATCCCCCTGCCTCAGCCTCCCAGAGTGTTGGGATTACAGGCATGAACCACCATGCATGGCACACTGTATCATTCTTATGCCTTTGCATTCTCATAGCTTAGCTCCCAATTACGAGGGAGAACATATGATGTTTGGTTTTTCATTCCTCAGTTACTTCACTTAGAATATTAGTCTCCAGTTCTATCCAGGTTGCTGTGAATTCCATTATTTCATTCCTTTTTATGACTGCATAGTATTCCATTGTGTGTGTGGATATCTATATACCACTTTTTTTTTTAACTATTTGTTGATTGATGGGCATTTGGGCTGCTTCCATATCTTTTCAATTGTGAATTGTGCAGCAATCAACATGTGTGTGCAAGTATCTTTTTCGTATAATAACTTCTTTTCCTCTGTGTAGATACCCAGTAGTGGGACTGCTCAATCAAATGACAGTTCTACTTTTAGTTTTTTAAGGAATCTCCACACTGTTTTCCATAGTGGCTGTACTAATTTACATTCCCATCAGCAGTGTAGAAGTGTTCCCTGTTCACCACATCCATGCAACATCTATTATTTTTTTGATTTTTTGATTATAGCCATTCTTGTGGGAGTAAGGTGGTATCGAACTGTGGTTTTGATTTGTATTTCCCTGATCATTAGTGATGTTGAGCATTTTTGTTGGTCATTTGTACATCTTCTTTTGAGAATTGTCTATTCATGCCCTTAGCCCACTTTTTGATGGGATTTGTTTTTTTCTTGCTGATTTGAATTCCTTGTAGATTCTGCATATTAGTCCTTCGTCAGATATATAGATATGAAGATTTTCTCCCACTCCATGGGCTGTTTACTCTGCAAACTGTTCCTTTTGCTGTGCAAAAGCTCTTTCATTTAATTAAGTCCCACCTATTTATCTTTGTTTTTGTTGCATTTGCTTTTGGGTCCTTGGTCATGAAATCTTTGCCTAAGCCAATGGCTAGAAGAGTTTTTCTGATGTTATCTTCTAGAATTTTCATAGTTTCCATTCTTAGATTTAAGTCTGTGATCCATCTTGAGTTGATTTCTGTATAAGGTGAGAGATGAGGATCCAGTTTCATTCTCCTACATGTGGCTAGCCAATTATCCCAGCACCATTTGTTGAACAGGGTGTCCTTTCCCCATTTTATGTTTTTGTTTGCTTTGTCGAAAATCAGTTGCCTATACGTATTTGGGTTTATTTCTAAGTTCTCTATTCTATTCCATTGGTCTATGTGCCTATTTTTACACCAGTACCATACTTTTTTTGGTGACTATGGCATTACAGTATAGTTTAAAATCACGTAATGTGATGCCTCCAGATTTGTTCTTTTTGCTTAGTTTTGCTTTGGCTATGCAGGCTCTTTTTTGTTTCCATATGAATTGTTTTTTCTTTTCTATTTCTTTCTTTCTTTTTTTTTTTTTTTTTTTTTTTTTTTTTTTTTGAGATGGAGTCTTGCTCTGATGCCAGGCTGGAGTGCAGTGCAGTGGCATAATCTCGGCTCACCGCAACCTCTGCCTCCTGCATTCAAGTGATTCTCCTGCCTCAGCCTCCAAGTAGCTGGGACTACAGGTGTGCACCACCACACCCAGCTAATTTTGTATTTTTAGTAGAGACAGGGTTTCACCATGTTGGCCAGGATGGTCTCGATCTCTTGACCTTGTGATCCACCCACCTCGGCCTCCCAAAGTTCTGGTATTACATTACTCTTTTATTGTTTATTTGTTTTGTTTTGAGACAGAGCCTTGCTGTGTCACCCAGGCTGGAGTGCAGTGGCGTGATCTCAACTCACTGTATCCTCCACCTCCTGGGTTCAAGTGATTCTTGTGTCTCGGCCTCCTAAGTAGCTGGGAAGCTGGAATCACAGGTGTGCGCCACCATGCCCAGCTAATTGTTGTATTTTTAATAGAGATGGGGTTTCACCATGTTTGGCCAGGCTGGTCTCTAACCTGACCTCAGGTGATCCGCTCACCTCAGGCTCCCAAAGTGCTGGGATTACAGGCATAAGCCACAAAGCCCAGCCTAGGATTGTTTTTTTTTTCCAGTTCTATAAAGAATGATGGTAGCATTTTGATGGGAATTGCGTTGAATTGTAGACTGCAGAGCCCATATTTTTGTTACCATACCACACCTTCTCCCTCATGAATCCACTATTTACAGATGGGAGATGACTGTCATCCATCAATGAGTTGGAAGGTATTATCTGGCCCAATCTTTAAAATTTTTTAAAAATTTATTTCATTTTTTCTTTTTTTTCAAGCTTAAGCTATTAAAGGAATAGCTCAATCTTAAAAATATAAATCTGTGCATGTGTATTTTTGCTTTAGAGATTTAAAAAAAAACTGAGGCTCAGTGTGAAGATATTTGTTTAAGGTTATAATTTTCTGAGCAGCAAATGCAAGAACATGGTGATATCCTTAAAGCATCTGTCAAAGTATCCACCATTCATAGCGATGACTAGCAATTCCCTGCCTGACTCACATGAACATTAAAATGGCAACTTTCAGCTGGGCACAGTGGCTCACTTTTAATCCAGCACTTTGGGAGGCTGAGGCAGTTGGATCATCTGAGGTCAGGAGTTCAAGACCAGCCTGGCCAACATGGTGAAACCCCATCTCCACTAAAAATACAGAAAAAAAAAATTAGTTGGGTGTGGTGGTGGGTGCTTGTAATCTCAGCTACGTAAGAGACTGAGGCAGGAGAATCACTTGAACCTGGGAAGCAGAGGTTGCAGTGAGCTGAGACTGTGCCACTGCATTCCAGACTGGGCAACAAGAGTGAAACTCCATCTCAAAAAAATAAATAAAATAAAACAAAATAAAATGGCAGCTTTCCTAATGAGGAGACTCTTCTTTTAAAGAGGGCTTGGTGGCATGTTCTCAGTATTTTCCCGGTATCTCTTCAGGTACCCTCTCAGGTCTTCCTCTGGAGGTATATTAACTTCCTTTCCACCTTTAAAAACAGTCATCCACAGATTAGGGCAGTTTTATCTTCTAGTGTCATATAATTGGGTTGCTTTTTATCTTCTAGTGTCACATAATTGGGTTGCTTTCCTTGTTTCTGTTTTTTTTAGACACAGTCTTGCTCTGTCATCCAGGCTGGAGTGCAATGGCATGATCTCAGCTCATTGCAACCTCTGCTTCCTGGGTTCAAGCAATTCTCCTGTCTCAGCCTCCTAAGCAGCTGGGATCACAGGTTCTCGTCATCATGCCTAACTAATTTTTTTGTATTTTTAGTAGAGATGGGATTTCACCATGTTGGCCAGGCTGGTCTTGAACTCCTGACCTCAGGTGATCCGCCCGCTTTGGCCTCCCCGACCTCATGCTGGGATTACAGGCATGAGCCACCACGCCTGGCTTTTTTTTTTTTTTTTCCTTTTTAAATGGAAAAAACTTAGAAGTCATCTAGCTTAATGCTTTTTTTTTTTCACCCCAGCTTGTGTGCAGTGGTGTAATCTCAGCTCACTGCAACCTCTGCTCCTGGGCTCAAGTGATCCTCCCACCTCGGCCTCCTGAGCAGCTAGGACTATAGGCACCCACCACTGCACGTGGCTAATTTTTGTATTTTTAGTAGCGATGGGGTTTTGCCATGCTACACAGGCTGGTCTTGGAACTCCTAGGCTCAAGTGATCCCCCAACCTCAGCCTCCCAAAGTGTTGGGATTACAGGCGTGAGCCATGGCAACCAGCCAATGCTCTTATGTTAATATAACATTGGGATATTTAATAGTTTATCCATAAGGTAAAAAGAAAATTTGGGAAATATATAAAAACACATCAATAAAGACTGTTAGATTCTGGAACCAGTGGCTCTTACTGTGGTTGAGCCATAGTCCTCATGAAAAACTGGCGACAGCCATAGACTGTCTTCCTAGAAGAAAAATGCCATAAGCACGGATACACAAAAAACATTCTACAGTTTCAGAAAGTATATTGTACTTTGACCCTTTGAAACCTTTTCACAAACTCTTAGTTGAGAATTTTTGTTTGTTTGAAACTCTGTCTGATGTAGCATCTGCATCTTCTCCGTGTTTCTTAAGTTTCTTACTAACCAGATTCAATAAAGTAACTGGTGTCTACACAAAAACAGGTATTTTCAAATATTTAATATGATTTTTTTCTAGCCAGGATTTCAACACAGAAAGAAAAAAAATATCAATATTTTTGACCAATGAGTGGAGAGAGAGGACTGTAAATGAGTGGAAAGGGTGGGTGGCAAAAGGCCTCTGAATTATGAATTCTTGAAAATTTTTTAGCATTCTTAAAATCTTATTTTCTGCTTTCATGTATGTACTATATTTAAAATTAGGCTAACCCATCATTAGTGAAATGTTCTCCTATAACAATAAAAATTATTTGTACTTCAATTACAGCATTTATTTAAATAACCTTACATTGTAATTGCATAGTCCCTATGTAAATAGTAGCTCTAAAATACATTAAAATTATTCTCTTAAAATAGAAAAGCAGGCCAGGTGTGGTGGCTGATAACTGTAATCCCAGCACTTTGGGATGCTAAACAGGAGCATCACTTGAGTCCAAAAGTTGGAGACCAGTCTGGGCAACAGAGCAAGGTCCTGTCCCTAATAACGGCATCAAAAACCTCCAAACAAACAAAATAAGTCTATATTCCTTTTCCAATTTGGTTACACCAAAAGTAATCCCAGGCTACTACACATATCTGGAGAATAATCCCTTGGCTAATACTGTTGTAGAGGGCATGCTCTATCCCTACCAATCCCGAAGCTCACTTCTAGATAGCTCCTTCATCCGGCTCACCAGCTACCTTTTCATTAACTTCTATTTGTCCTGCTACTTTCCAGCCCTGATGCTGTCCTCATTAATTCAATCTGTCATTCAATAAAAATTGAGCAAGTGATTTCTATGTGCCAGGTACTGTTATAGGTGATGAATGAGTAGATCAAGTTCCCAAATTTATGGGAAGTTACATTCTTGTAGGAGAGAAAGACAATTTAACAAAAAAGTTGGCAAATACATATAATTTCAGGTAGTAATAAGCATCACTATGAAAACATAAAGCAGAGTAAGAGGCTAGAGTGAAAGCAGTGGCCAAAGGTAGACAGTAAAGGGAAAGCCCTGTAACAGGAACAAGCATGGCATGTTCAAGAGCCCCTATCACAAATATCCCCACCTCAGCCTCCCTGAAATACACCAGCCTCTAATCTCTAGAAGCCAACCACCAGGGCTCTTCTCCCTGCTTCCTGATTCCCATACCCCTACTTCCTCCAGCCCACGTCAAATTCCTTTTCTCCCTTTGTGGTCTGCTACAAAATTTGAACCAGTATGTTTCTTTTTCTGTTCTTTTTTTGAGATGGAGTTTCACACTGTCGCCCAGGCTGGAGTGCAGTGGTGCAATCTTTGCTCACTGCAACCTCTACTTCCCAGGTTCAAGAGATGCTCCTGCCTCAGCCTCCCAAGTAGCTGGAATTACAGGTGCCTGCCAGCAAGCTCGTCTACTTTTTGTATTTTCAGCAGAGACAGTGTTTCGACATGTTGGCCAGGCTAGTTTCAAACTCCTCACCTTCAGTGATCCACCTGCCTCGGTCTCCCAAAATGCTGGGATTATAGGCATGAGCCATAGCACCTTGACTGAAACGTATGTTTCTTTATGACACTGCTAGTTTTGCCATGAAGGGGGAGATAGGAAGATGAAAAGACAATCCTTCCTAATGTCTGCACCATGTGTAGGAAAGAGGCAGATTCATTTATGTAGAGAAGAGGGTAGAGTGAGAAGAAAGCAGAGAGGCTGAATAGTATGGAAGAGGAGAGACGAGAGGAAGTGTTCTTTCTAAATTGCTAGTTGAAATCTGGGATCCATTTTAGCAGGTAAACTACATATGAGAAAAACTACATATAAGAATTTTAGTTTAGTGATTGTCACATTAAACATTTACATAACATGAATTCAAAATTCATAAATGAAACATATTTTAATGTTTAACATTAATGGGGACTGCCTCTATTGTATATACTTAGTACCACCATTTTCTTGTAAATAATGGGAAAAAATTTCAGTTAAGGTCGACAAAACTATTACAAAATTTGGATCAATATGTTTCATTATGACATAAGACAAAAATTTGTTTTTAAATAAAATGGGATCTTGTAATGTTGCCCAGGCTAGTTGCAAACTCCTGGCTCAAGTCATTGCAACTCAGCCTCCAGAGTAGCTGGGATTAAAGGCATGTGTCACTGTGCCCAGCCAGACACATTTTTAAGCCAGAAAACAGAAGAAAGAAAATTCTTTATGGAGGTTTTGAAGAAATAACACCTTTAAAAGTATTCGTACTATTGTCTGGTACTGAAATATAATAGTGAGGCTAAAAATTTTTCAAAAACATTTCAAAATATAGTAAGAATATGACCATGTTTTAGTAATGCTACTGCTACTCCTGGGTGTTTTATTTCATTTTGAGACAGGGTCTCTTGACTCTATCACCCAGGCTGGAGTGCAATGGCACGATCACAGCTTACTGCAGCCTCAACCTCAAAGGCTCAATTGACCCTCTCACCTCAGCCTTCCTAGTAGCTGGGACCACAGTTGTGTGCCACAACGCCTGGCTAATATATATATATATATTAGCCAGATATATATATATATATATATATATATATATATATATATATATATATACTTTTTTTTTTTTGTATAGACAGGGTTTTGCTATGTTACCCAGGCTGGTCTCAAACTCCTAGGCTCAAGTGATCCACCCACATCAGCCTTCCAAAGTGCTGGGATTACAAACGTGAGCCACTGTGCCCAGCGAACAAATAGTTTTAAGTCTGTTTCCTATTCTTTCATGGGTATGGGGAGTCAGCATTTCCTTAAACTTTGCACATTATACTTAGTAAATGATTTACTAAGTGAATGATTTGCTTTTTTGCTTGACACAAATAGCTTAGTAATAAATGTGCCCAGGCAAAATGCCAGAGATACTTTGAAGAGCTCAGAGTGATACTCCAGTAGAAACCAGACCAGTTGTTCTGCCCACACTTTTAATAATGATTTGGTTTGCAAAACTGATTTGGCAAGAGTTTTCAGTACCACTGTTTTGTTATCACAGTGTAAACAGAAAGGTTAACATTAGCATAAATGGTTTTTAAAGAAAAAAATAGCAAAAAGATGGTAAAACTTACTGCAAAAATTTTCACCTGTTTTTGCAACTTGTAGGCATTGGGCTGTGATGCCATAGCCACAAAAGTAAGTAGCCGTCATAATTCTTCTCTAATGTTTGGTGACAACAATCTTAGATACAGTTATATTGCTTCAAGTGCTTCTGCTTTTTTCTTTTTCTGTTATATGAGTTACAAAGAAAACAAAGCATGGGATAAAAAATGGAGAGTATAGTAAGTATTTACTTAGTAGTCAATTAAAATGCTATAATGTTATATTGGTTTACAAGTTCTTTTCTACACTTAAAATTTTTTATTATGGAATAAACACATAGGAAATTATCTATATAATTCTATGTAATATCCAATGTAACTATATCTAGAATTATCAAACAGTATTGTGTTTTTAACCTGAAATTATATGGCCACTTACATAGCTAAAAAATGACATATTATGTCACTCAATTTTTATTTTGCTAAAGGTCACCAAATTAATAACTCAGAAGTTAGTATTTCTAGGTACCTCAGTTCTTAAATCCTTGTACTATATCATATTTCTTAGAATGTCCCTGTGATATCCCTGTGATGTACTGTCTTAGATTTACGCCCTATACTATATTAGTTACATTTGATAATACAATTTAAAAGGTAGGCAATAATAGTGACTAAAAAAAAAAGACTCCTTGAAGTACCTTAACATCATAGAAGAAAAATATTAAAATGTAATACTCATATAGTATACACAATTTTCTACTTCAACTTGTACACTTCATTACACCGAAAATTAAAGTATAAACATTCTGTCTTACCTAAAAGTTCAATAATTCCTGAATGAATATCAAGATACTCATCAGTTAATAGGCACTCTCTCTCTTGTGTATAGTATTTTGCTATGACATCAAAGAGTATCTTCTTCTGAATGTTCAATCTTGTCTCTTCATTTCTGTTTTGCATTAACTGCTGACTAGCTGCAACTATCAACTGGTCAGGGAAATACTACTCCAAGCATTCAATTGCTGCATTAAGCCAGTTATCAATCCTGGAGGGAAAATGCAAACCAAAATAAATCAATGGTTAACATTTCCATTTAACTACATGCACTGTCAGATAAAACATGATAAAATTTGGCTAATTTAAGCTAGATAAATCTAAAGAAGAAATTATTTTTTGAGAGAAGCATTCCAATACATTTCACTGGATGAGTGAAGGACTATATGAGAATGGCTGTATTCCTTACTGAACACCACCACACACCTTTATGGACCTTTATTTTCACAAAGTTAAAATAATTTTTAGCGAATACTTTATTATTTATTTCTAATTTTGTTGGCAGTTCTCTTCCCTTTTCCTGCTCCAATGAGATGCATATGGTTCTATTATTATTTGAAAATAATATACCAAATATTTCCCCAACCTAGATGTAATGTTTACCTCACCACACATTGTTTTACTTTTCTTATTTGCCCACCCCAATAAGATAAGAAATTTAAGGTCCTGTCACTACCCCGCCGTCCAGTGACTCTTTTGGAAGGCCTTTATTTCTCCGTTTTCCATATCTGCTGCCCTCCCAACCCCTAGGTTTTGCGAAGAGAGATTAGAATTTATTATAATTTCCCTTAATAGTATGTCCCCTTTTTTGACTTTTTTTTTTTTTCCCTGAGATAGGGTCTTGTTCTGTTGCCCAGGCTGGAGTGCAGTGGCATGATCTTGGCTCACTACAAACTCCGCCTCCTGGGCTAAAAAGCAATCCTCTCACTTTAGCCCCCCAGGTAGCTGGGACTATAGGTGTGTACCATCACATCTGGCTAATTTTTGTATTTTTTATAGAGACAGGGTTTTGCTACGGTTGCTCAGGCTGGTCTTAAACTTCCAGACTCAAGTGATCCACCAGCCTTGGGCTTCCAAAGTGTTAGGATTTTAGGTGTGGACCCCTGTGCCTGGCCTGAATTCTTCACAATCCTCAAATATCTTTCCTGACTCATTCACTCTGCCTTTCCTCCCTCCTTCCCTCCATCCCTTCCTTCCTCTCTTCCTCCCTTCCTTCCTTGAGACAGGTTCTTTCTATGTCACCCAGCTAGAGTGCAGTGACACAGTCATAGATCACTGTAACCTCCAGCTCCTGGGCTCAAGTGATCCTTTCCCCTCAGCTTCTTGAGCAACTGGGACTACAGACATGTGCTGTCATGCCTAGCTAATTTTTATTTATTTATTTTTTAAGAGACAGGGTCTCACTATGTTTCCCATGCTTGTCTTGAATTCCTAGCCTAAAGCAATTTTCTCACCTTAGCATCCCAAGTTGCTGGGATGACAGGCCCTTTGGCCCTTCTTTCCTTTTTTTTCTCCTGACAGATGCCTAATATACATCTTGCCTAATATGTGTGATTTATTATCTTCTAGATCTTAGTATTGCAGATGAAAAGACTAATGACAGTTTGATTGCTTTTCTCTTACAGAAAACCTGCTCTTTCTGCCTTTTTAAAGGCAGACCAGCTGCTGTGAGTTTCCTGCAGAGGCACCTGCAGAAATTCTGTTTCTTTTTTGGTGTCCCTATACTTTCCCTGACTCAAGGGTAGGAAGACAGCCCTTTGTTTGGGTCTTTCTTGGCCTATTGTGAATAAGAGAAATCTGCCACGTGCAAACAGGACCACAGTTGACTAAGAGGGTCCAGAGGTCTCTGATCACTAACTTCTTCACAAGATGTGAATTTTGCTGGTCCTCAGCCTTGGTGTCCAACCTTCTTGTTTGGCTTACATGGGAGGAAGCACTGTATCAGTTCTCTCTGCTGGAATCCCAACAGTACTCAAGGTCAAATACCTATAGTTTCCAGCAGCTGCTTTACTCAGAAGTGAGAAATAGCTTCGAGTTGGGAATAAAAGGGAAAGGAGCCTCATTCAGGGTTCCCTGAATCTATTATCTACAAATTAGGCTGATTTTATGATAGGGCTAATTTCTTTGGACTATAATTTTTTCTTTCATGTATATCGTGTGGACTATGTATTCTTTTAGGTCAGGGAAAAATAAGCTGGTAGAAACTGGGATGGTTATATTATTTAGGGTCATAAAATGGAAATGACAGAATTTTGGATGGTGTAGGGAGAAGACAATTGACATATAAATGAATTCATATGAACCAAACCACTCTGACTTCCAATGATCTTCTTATAGGTCATGACCAATGGCTTTCTTTGTTAGATCAAGTGAGAATTTATAGTGATAATTTATAAAAGAGAGATGGTATCAGCTTATGATGTGAATATTTGCTCACATCTTAAAATACAAAGGGCAAATATGTGAAAAAATTGTTTAATTATAAATTATTTGACAATAAAAATGGTCACTTACTCGGGTAGACATAAGCTTGGAATAAGTTCTCTGTCTAGGCAAGTGTTAGTGATAACAAGATTTTCCTCTTTGTTTAATTGAAGATAGTGTGTTTTAACCGGAGGCTCCAAAACATTTTCCAAGAATGGAAGGTGAATCAATTGAAGAATACATAATAATGTTTGTTCTTTCCAAACATCTTGTATAACTTAAAAAGGAAAGTAATGCAATGATCAAGATTGGTAAGTAAAACATACACATTCAATCGATATTATAAAATCTTTCTATTTCTAAATAATACAAAAGCAAAATTATGCTGGGCGAGGTGGCTCAGGCCTGTAATCCCAGCCCTTTGAAAGGCTGAGGTGGGTGGGTCACCTGAGGTCAGGAGTTTGAGACCAGCCTGGCCAACATGGTAAAACCCCATCTCTACTAAAAATGCAAAAATTAGCTGGGTGTGGTGGTGCACGCTTGTAATCCCACCTACTCGGGAGGCTGGGGCAGGGGAATCACTTGAACCTAGGAGGTGGAGGTTGCAGTAAGCTGAGATCGCCCCACTGAACTCCAGCCTGGGCAACAGAGCAAGACTCCATCTCAAAAAAAAAGAAAAAAGCAAAACAAGTTCAGTAGTGATATGATGGGTTAATTTAATGCTTACATAATTTACATTTGTTATATTATAATTTTTCAAGATTAATCTTAAACCTCAGAGTTATGAGCCATATTAATTTTATTTTCTGTTATGCTGATTATAAAGATATGTTATCTATCTCTTAAGATCAACATTAGGTTAATTCCAAATATAATAAAAATTACTAGTCATGCTTATAACTTCTATTACACATCTAAGAGAATATGAGATTACTAATTATTTATTGATAGCACCACAGACCATTGTAGTTCATTGTTTTTAAACTAAAATGCAGTATTAGGTTAATTATCTTGAGTTTCCAGTCATTCCTGTTACATTTTTCATCACCCTAACCATCAGATCATAATTAATGTCTTGTTTTTTCCTTTATTTTTATTATTAATTTATTTATTTGAGACAAGAGTCTCACTCTGCCCACGCTGAAGTGCAGTGGTGCAATCTCAGTTCATTGCAATGTCCACCTCCCCTGCTGAAGTGATTCTCCTGCCTCAGCCTCTTGAGTAGCTCTTGTAGCTAGTAGCTACAAGCATGCACCACCACGCTGGACTAATTTTTGTGTTTTTAGTAGAGATAGGGTTTCACCAAATTGGCCAGGCTGGTCTCGAACTCCTAACCTCAAGTGATCTGCCAGCCTTGGCCTCCCAAAGTGCTGGGATTACAGGTATGAGCCACCGCAGCTGGCCTGTTTTTATTTTGTAAGACTAGTCAAGTGAAGCAGTGGGACTGGAGAAGGAAAAAAGAAGTCTGTAACTGGCTGTGATCAATTAGTTGTAAACACTATCGCACTCTTACCAGCCTGGTTTTCCTTTAATTTAACAGAATTACAAAAGAAACAGTTATCATATTAAGTCTCTTGCAGAGCTCCCAAGCCAGTGGCCTATGAACTAAATTTGGCCCAGAGCCACGATTTGCTTGGTTATAAAGTACTCTGAAGAAAATTAACATATAAAAATAAGAGATTTCATGTGAAATTATAAAATTGATATATAGATAGATAGGCAGACAGACAGACAGATAGATAGGGTCTTGTTCTGTCATCCAGGCTGAAGAGCCATAACATGATCATAGTTCACTGCAGACTCAAACTCCTGTTCTAAGTGCCAGGGACATAAGGTAACCAAAACAAGCAAACATAAAACAAAAACAGGATGCCACACAAAAGGAAATTCTGAGAACATAAAAGTGCTTTTAGGAAAAAGTAAAAAAAGAAGAAAAAAATGAAAAGTGCTTTTAGGTATCAATAAGAAAATTGGAGGATAAATCTGAAGATACTTCCTAGTAGGTAAAACAAACCAAAAACAAACAAAAAAAACCCCAAAAATATTAACAATAAGAGAGAAAAATATATGTAAATTAGAGAACTAGTTAAGAAGGCCCAGTATCTGAATAAGAGATTGGAATTAGAACAGAAAAGATAGAGTTAGGGAGAAATGGGGAAAATCTCTGATGAAATTAAAAAAAAATTATAGATTGCAACAGCCCAGTAAGTGAAAATAGATTGACCTCAAAGCATATTACTTTGGAATTTCAGAAAGCAGTCAGGCACAGTAGCTCATGCCTGTAATCCCAGCACTTTGGGAGGTCAAGGTGGGCAGATCACCTGAGGTTGGAAGTTCGAGACCAGCCTGAGTAACATGGAGGACCTCCATCTTTACCAAAAATACAACAATTAGCCAGTGTGGTGGTGCATGCCTGTTAGTCCCAGCTACTAAGCAGGCTGAGGCAGGAGAATTGCTTGAACTTGGGAGGCGGAGGTTGCAGTGAGCCGAGATCACGCCACTGCACTCCAGCCTGGGCAACAACAAGAATGAAACTCCCCATCTCAAAAAAAAAAAAAGAATTTCTGGGACAAAGAGAAGACTCTAAGTTTTGGAATAGAGATGGGGAACAAATCAGATACATAGTATCATTCATCAGAAAGGCTTTAGTCTTTTTTTTCTTCATAGCCAACTGCAAGGCTTCAGTCTTCGCAACACCAACAAAAGAAGCTAGAAGGCAATGGGGAAAAATATCTTTAAAATTATTTGACAAATTATTTCCAGCCTAGAATTCTGTCAATCAAATAAGAGGCTAGAATAAAGAAAATTTCAGAAATACAAACAAAAAAATTTTCTCAGACCAGGTGTGGTGGTTCATGCCTGTAATCCCAGCACTTTGGGAGATTATGGTGGACAGACTGCTTGAGGCCAAGAGTTTGAGACCAGCCTGGCCAACATGGTGAAACCCTGTCTCTACCAAAAATACAAAAATTAGCCAGGTGTGTTGGTGTGCGCCTGTAATCCCAGCCACTTGGGAGGCTGAGGCATGAGAATTGCTTGAACCCAGGAGGTGGAGGTTGTAGTGAGATGAGATCACGCCCTTGCACTCCAGCCTAGGCAACAGAGCAAAATTCTGTCTGAAAAAAAAAAAAATTTATATATATATATATATATATAAATATAATCTCCCTTGTACCCTTTCTCAGGAAACTGCTAGAAAATGTGTGCCACTAAAATGAGCAGTAAACAAGAAAAGGCACAGAAGACAGGACGTAGGAGACATAAGAGAGAGGCAAAGGTAATCCCCATGATCATGGTGAAGGGAGATCCCAGGATGACAACCATGCACTAGGCATAGAGGGCAGCCAGCCCATGATTGAGACGTGAGAAATCTTGTGAAGGGGATTTCTCTAAGAAGATGAAATTGATAAAATACCTGATACACCTGAGCATCCCAGCAGGTGATTTGGATAAGTGTTGGAGTGTTTGTAGGTGAAAATGTATATGACTGTAAAAAACTAAGGAAAACAGACAACAAAAACGTATTTGCTCTAAAGAAAACAAAATGTTGTAAAGAAAAAGGAATAATATACATTTTTGGTTTTAGCAACAGATGGTTTATTATATATCTCAACTCTAAAAAGTGCTTATGGCCAAAATAATGTAAGCATGCTGTATTGCTCTAATCAAAGTAATCTAATTATATTAAAAGATAAGAGCATGAGGAAGTATTTGTAAGATAGATGCAAGGAGGGAAAGATACATAAATCCTTTTAGAAAATTAATGGATGTGCCTAAAGCTGAAAAATCATAAAGTAACCATATAAGCATGCTATTTATAGATATTAGTTGTAAATGGCTGTGTCTGGGGAGGAGAGAATGAAAGGGTAGGGAACTGCAATTTTTTTTTGTAACAAACTGGTACAGCTATTTAAAAGGTTATATTATGTGCCTGTATAACAAAGATAAGGATAATACTTTTAAAAACCCCATTAGAGTGCCAGCTTTCATTCCCTCCCATGTCTTTTTTTAAAAAAAAACCAAAACAGAGAAAAACGTGATTCTTCTGATTTGGTTTCCCTAACCATAAAATGCTGTTCAGGAAGCTAAGGTGGGCGGATCACTTGGGCTGGGGAGGTCAAGGCTGCAGTGAGCTGTGACCACGCCATTGCAATCCAGTCTGGGCAACAGAGTGAGACCTTGTCTCAATTAAAAACCAAAACAGTTAGCCAGGTGCAGTGGCTCCCACCTGTAGTCCCAGAACTTTGCAAGGCCGAGGTGGGGAGTTTGAGACCAGCCTGACCAACATGGAGAAACTCTGTCTCTACTAAAAATACAAAATAGCTGGGCCTGGTGGTATATGCCTGTAATCCCAGCTACTTGGGAAGCTGAGGCAGGAGAATCATTTGAACCCAGGAGGCAGAGGTTACGATGAGCCAAGATTGTGCCATCGCACTCCAGCCTGGACAACAAGAGCGAAACTCTGTCTCAAAAAAAAAAAAAGCAAGTTTTATTCTTCACTTTACAGGCTACTGTGAGATCATGGATAATAAATACAAAATTCATAATAAACTGCTTAGCACAGAGAAGGGTCCAATACAAGTTGAAAATTATTATTATTACCTATGATTTTTTTTTTTTTTTGAGATGGAGTTTCGCTCTTGTTGCCTAGGCCCGAGTGCAATAGTGCAATCTCCGCTTACCACAAACTCTGCCTCTGGGGTTCAAGCAATTCCTGTGCCTCAGCCTCCCAAGTAGCGGGGATTATAGGCATGCACCGCAACATCTGGGTAATTTTTGTATTTTTAGTAGAGATGGGGTTTCATCATGTTGGCCAGGCTGGTCTTGAACTCCGGACCTCAGGTGATTCACCTGCCTTGGCCTCCTGAAGTGCTGGGATTACAGGTGTGAGCCACTGTGCCCTGGCCTTTACTGACAAATTATATCCACTTTTAGTTAGGAATTTCTAGAGGTACCTCATGACCTCAAGGAAAAATAATGGGAAATGTTATTTTTTCATTTGTAATAAATAAAAACTGTACTTTTGGGGAGCCCTTCTGCTTGTCCTCTAAATATCAGTCTTCCTCAGAGTTCTTTTACACCCAGGCATGGTGTAAGAGAACTCATCTCTACTAATAATACAAAAAAAAAAGTTAGCTGTGCCTGGTGGCAGGTTCCTGTAGTACCGGCTGAGGCACAAGAATCGATTGAACCAGAGAGATGGAGGTTGCAATGAGCCGAGATCACACCACTGCACTTCCGCCTGGGTGACAGAGTGAAACTGTGTCTCAATGGCCGGCCGCAGTGGCTCATGCCTGTAATCCCAGCACTTTGGGAGGCCAAGGCGGGCCGATCACTTGAGTCGAGAGTTCAAGACCAGCTTGACCAACATGGTGAACACTTGTGTCTACTAAAATACCAAAATTAGCCAGGTGTGGTGATAAGTGCCTGTAGTCCCAGCTACTCAAGAGGCTGAGGCAGAAGAATAGCTTGAAACTGGGAGGCAGAGGTTGAAGCGAGGTGAGATTACGCCACTGCACTCCAGCCTGGGCGACAAGCAAAACTCTGTCTCAAAAATAAAATAAATAAATAAATAAAAGAGTTTTCTTCTAGTTCCTCTTCTCATTCCACACCCTTTCTTTGGGCACCCTGTATTTCCCTTAACATGCCAATGTTAACTATTGCTGATAAATCATACTCCTCCAGTGTGCAAGTCTGGCTAGTCTTGCTTCCGTCACAGTTTGACCAAATGGAGTAAAGGGCCATTAATGAATTTTGTATATATCTCTCCTAACTACCCTGGCTATGGAGCTCTTTTTTTTTCTGCCATTAGTGGCATTTTAAGAAGAAAAACACAAGGGGCTCTTTTCTTCTGCCATTAGTGACATTTTAAGGAGAAAAACACAAGTAGAGGAAGAAAAATAGTAAAGAGGAGTGGTGCAACAGGTAATCGAGCTAGTTTGTTCTGAGAAAGGGAAGGAGCAGGAAGATGTTTGGGAGGAGTTTATACAATGGACAAAGGATACACTCATAAGAAGATGGTCTTACAGTACAAATATTAAAGACTGCGGTGAGTCTGTATGTTTTCTCTTGTGGTACAGACTATATCACTTCCAGTTAATCTGGTCAAGGTCATTGTAAAAAATGAATTAAGTGTCACTAGATATTGCCTCACCTGCTGTATCTGATGTAATTGCTGTCCAGAAGAAAACTCTTACAGGGAAGAGAAGCAGGGAGTCAACAAACTTATACACTACCTAAATCACATTTAAAACTCAGTTCTTGGAAACAGTAAAAATATTAGTGGTTGCCTGGGGTTAGAGAGAAGGGAGGAATGGGTAGGTGAAGGACAGAGAATTTTTAGGGCAGTGAAACTATTCTTTATCATACTATAATGGCAGATATATCTCATCAAAAATTCGTATAAATCCATAGAATGTATAACACCAAGACTGAGCCTTAATGTAAACCATGGGCTTTGGGTGATAATGATGTATTAATGTAGATGCATTGATTATAACAAATGTACCACTTGGGAGCAGGATGTTGATAATGGGGAAGGTTGTGTGTGAGTGGAGACAAGGGGTATGTGGGAACTGTACTTTCTGCTCTATTTTGCTGTGCACTTGAAACTGCTAGCAAGAACCTATTTTTTTAAAAGTTAGCTCTTCCTTACCAAGTTATGAAAAAAATAATGAAAATAAATTACCTTCTTTTGAAAGCCAGAGAAAAGGTTTCTGAACTGTGATATTTGGACATAAAGCTGGATTCCCATCTATTGTATGAATAAGTTCCTCAGTTCTTTCCTCACCAATCTCTTGTGCTAGATGATTTGAAATCATTTCATATTCTGGTCTGTTAAAAAATAATACATGACTCTTTTCATTATATACAAGACCAAAATTTCAAATACACATTTAAATTAATGTATTAAAATTTATTCATACATTCTCTATTTCCAAAAAGGATTTCAGGCAGCTTACAATAAAAGATGCAAATAATTCATTTAATAGACTATCACCAAAAGAGGATAAATTAGAATTCTAAATAAAGAAAAAAAGCATATGTGCTAATTCTAAGGTTAACATAGTTGCTATCATAGAATAGAAAATTTTTGCTCTGAGTTTCCAGAAAACCTTGGCTTTTAGTGTGTTGGCTAAGTCATTTTTCAAAATTAGAAAGCATATCAATTCCTTAGAAAACATAGTTTTTTCTGGTATAAATTCTGAAAAATTTATTTGATAATATCTTCAACAACTAAGCAAAACAGAAAACAAAAACTTATTTGCTCTAAGGAAAACAAAATGTTGTAAAGAAAAGGAATAATTTGTATTTTTGGTTACAGCAGCAGATGCTGCTCTATTGGAAACAGTAAAAACTACTGAGCTATGATTCACATGCCATAAAATTCACCTTTTTTTTTTTTTTTTTTTTTTTAAATTTGAGACAGATTCTGTGTTGCCTAGCTGGAGTGCAGTGGCACGATCTTGGCTAACTGCAACCTCTGCCTCCCAGGTTCAAATAATTCTCATGCCTCACTCAGTCTCTTGAGTAGCTAGGACTACAGGTGGCTGACACCACACCCTGCTAACTTCTGTATTTTTAGTAGAAACATGGTTTTGCTATATTGGCCAGGCTGGCCTCAAACTCCTGATCTCAAGTGATCTGTTTGCCTCGCCTCAGCATGGGCCACCCTGCCTGGCCAAAATTCACCCTTTTAAAGAGTGTAACTCAGTGTTTTCTAGTACATTCACAAAGTTATGCAGCCATCACTATCATCTAATTCCAGATTATTGCATCATTCCAGTTTTAGAGGAAATGCATAAATGGATTAATTTTTACATGGATATTTCTTTTATTGGCTTCTGAAAAAACAAAGTAAGCATTTGAGTTTAGCTCAATATAGTTCTTCTAGGGTATAAAGAAAATGTATTACAATACCTTAGATAACACTAACCTTAAAGGTTCTTTTGCTTTTATTTCATCAGTGAACTCATTCTCAGCATCCTTTTGTCTTTTGCAACGATCATAAGATGATTTATTGCCTAGAAATCTGTAGAGACTATGGTTGGAATCTTCAAATTCCAATTCCTTTTCATTTTTGAAAAGCTTCTTCATTCCTACTAGTTCAAATACTTTGTGATTCATTAAAACTTGGCAAAGATGAACTCCTTTAAGACGAGAGATGTCATTGCTACTCAGGCATGTGTTTTTCATAAGATGACTTAAGATCACATCGACAGCATCAGAACCAGTAAAACAGTCTTTGTATGTTCTTAAATGACACCTCCTTCTTTTTATTTCCACTTGGGCCTGAAGAGAGTGAATAATACCTTCCCATAGCTGAGTAGCTTGAAAAGGACCAGAGCATCCTGAAAAAAATTAAATATACATTTCTAACAAATTTAGGTCATACAAAAATATGCGAATTTTTCCGTTGACAACCTTTAGCTTGTTAAAGGCATATCTGCTGCTAATATCCTTCTTACATGTCATCTCACATCTTACATAAACTATAGTATATTTACTAAGTTGTACCATGTTGGTCTGCCAATAAACAGAGTAAACCTAGGAACTTGCTTTACTGATGTGAAATATATTATTATGTGAACTTATATACCCTTATTACATGGTTAACTACTAGCTATACTTAATCTTCAAGAATGTTATTTTAGGGCACATTTAAAAGGAATGCAAATACGTTTGAGTATTGATTATTACAGAGTTGTGACTTCACCAAGCTCCTTGCCTTTTCTTTTTTCTTTTTTTCTTTGTGTCCTTTTGAACAAGGGCAAACTCTTCATTAGGGAGATCAAGGCAAGGAACTGAATAAACTAATGAAATTTTTTTTTTATTATTGTTTAAACCAGCTGTTTAAAAAGTTCACTGAGGCCAGGCACAGTGGCTCATGCCTTTCAACCCAGCACTTTGGGAGGCCAAGTGGGGCGCGGATCACCTAAGGTAAGGAGTTCAAGCCCAGTCTGACCAACATGGCGAGAACTTGTCTCTACTAAAAATAAAAAAAATTAGCTGAATATGGTGGCACGTACCTGTAATCCTAGTTACTCAGGAGGCTGAGGCAGGAGAATCTCTTGAACCCGGGAGGTGGAGGTTGTGGTGAGCAGGAATCGTGCCACTGCACTCCAGCCCAGGTGACAGAGCAAGACTACATCTCAAAAAAAAAAAAAAAAAAAAAAAAAAATTTGCTGAAAGATGAAACAGAGGGTCACATCCTTACTTGAGTTGAATACTTGAATATAACCCAATTATCTAAATTATAAAGCAAAACTACCAAATATTGTAGACACTGGGCTGTAAAATGTGCTTCCACTGTTGGGGGTTTAGACAAAGATGTGCCTTATCTTACTTCCATGGTCATATTGCATAATGGTAAAAAAAAGTGTGCCTTATCACATGCTGCATTTACTCTCCAAATAAGAGAAAAAAATTAAATATGGGCACGAAAAAAGAAAAAATTGCTGAGAAATAATGAAAACCTGAAAACAATAAAAATGTCCCTTACTGGCCAGGTTCAGTGGCTCATACTTGTAATCCCAGCACTTTGGGAGGCTGAAGCAGGACGACTGCCTGAGCTCAGGACTTCAAGACCAACTTGGGCAACACAGGGAGACTCTATAAAAAATACAAAAAATTAGCAGGGCACGGTGGCGTGCACCTGTAGTCCAGCTGCTCAGGAGGCTGAGGTGGGAGGATCACAAGCTGGGGAGGTCAAGGCTGCAGTGAGCTGTGACTCTGCCACTGTACTCTAGTCTGGGCAACACAGTGAGATCCTGTCTCAATTAAAAACAAAAACAGCTGGCCAGGTGCAGTGGCTCATGCCTGTAATCCCAGTACTTTGGGAGGCCAAGGCAAATGGATCACCTGAGGTCAGGAGTTCAAGACCAGGCTGGCCAACATGGCAAAACCCTGTCTCTACTAAAAATACAAAAAAAAAAAAAAAAAAAAAATTAAGCTGGTGTGGTGGCATGCACATGTGATCCCAGCTACTTGGGAAGCTGAGGCAGGAGAATTGCTTGAACCCGGGAGGTGGAGGTTGCAAGTGAGCTGAGTGAGACTTTATCTCAAAAACAAAACAAAACAAAACAAAACAAAAATCCCAGTCTACTACCTGAAAAAAACAGTTAAATAAACCATGGTATACCCTTACTATAGAATAGTTGGCAGCCATTAGAAAGAATGAAGTAGAGCTATGTTTATAGTGTGCAAGGAGCTTATTAAGTAGGGAAAAAGAAAAACCAAAAACAAAAAGTTTTTAAAAATGAGTTGAGCAGAACAACTTGTACATTATTATCTTACTTAGGTAAGGTAAACATGAATTCCCAATCTACATACAAATGTATGTAAATAAATAGAAAGATTTGGAAGGATATACTTCAAATGACTAAACTTGGGAAAGTAGGATTGTAATGTGGTTGATGAAAGAGGATGTTCTTTCTTTAACATATGTTTTTCATTTGAGACCAGTCATGTTAACATTATTTTTTATTCTATGTTTCTGAATTCTTATAATGGGCACATAAAAATTCATTGTTTAATTAATTGGAGACAGTAAAAACTACTGAGATAGAATTTACATGCCATAAAAATCACCCTTTTAAAGTGTATAATTCAGTATTTTCCAGTACATTCACAAAGTTGTGCAGCCATCACTATTATCTAATTTCAGACCATTGCATCATTCCACAAAGAAACGTATAATTCCTAGTCACTCTTCTTTGCTCTCTACCCCAGTAATTTATTTTTTATTTTTTATTTTTATTTTTATTTATTTATTTATTTACTTTGAGACGGAGTTTCGCTCTTGTTACCCAGGCTGGAGTGCAATGGCCCGATCTCAGCTCACCGCAACCTCCGCCTCCTGGGTTCAGGCAGTTCTCCTGCCTCAGCCTCCTGAGTAGCTGGGATTACAGGCATGCGCCACCATGCCCAGCTAATTTTTTGTATTTTTAGTAGAGACGGGGTTTCACCGTCTTGGTCAGGCTGGTCTCAAACTCCCGACCTTGTGATCCGCCCGCCTTGGCCTCCCAAAGTGCTGGGATTACAGGCATGAGCCACTGCGTCTGGCCTATAAAATTTTAATTAAAAAATTTAAAGGATGATAAGGTAATAACCTGGAACATCTAGAATGTTGTTTCTAGATTTGAGGGGTGGAAGTGGGTAGAATCCAAGAATTTAAGTTCTCTGCTCCGCCTATGCATACATAACTGCAAAAAGTATGCCCGACTTTACGTATGATGTTTATGATAAAATTACAGAAATAAAAATCCATCACCCTCAAATTCCTTCTGTAATATATGTTACCCGCCTAATCACTCCAGAAATCTTATCCCCAGACGTTGTGGGCAAAGCAGAGACTGAGGAGGGGAGGCCAGAGAGTGATGGGCAGAGGTGGGCAGGAGGGTACTCGATGGGGTTGGCGGAAGACAGAGAGGTGGAGCCTAGATGTTTTCCATGGAGAGTCTACCTCTCTAACCTTCATTAAACAAGTAGGCTTAAAGAAATAACTCTTTCAGCTTAAGGAACTTGCCCTCTAGTACTTTAACCCCTTGTTGCTCTAAGTGTAGCCTAGGGACCAGCAGCATTGGTGCCATCTGGACATGCATTAGAAACGCAGATTATCAGACCCTACTTACTCCTCAATCAGAATTTGCATTTTCACAAGATCCCAGGAGATTCGTATGTTTATTAAAGTTTGAGAAACAATGCTTTCCTGGACTATCCAAAGGCACTACACCAGAGTGACCCCTGAGAAGTTCCCAGCCCAGTGCCTGGGAAGGCAAGAAGAGGGCAGGTCTAGGAAATAGGCGGGGCCTCGGACCGCGGAGGAGCAGAGTCCCAGCCGCCCTCGCCCCTCAGCGCGGCCCCTCCACCTTCACTACACCTTTGGCTCGGATCTACAGGGCTCCCTGTCCTCTTTTCCCGGCAGAAGACACCTGTACAGTTCATAAAACTTGACCCGTTCAGCCCTGGGCCCGGAAGCTCGTTCTGAATGCTAAGTCTACGGAACCACAGAGTCAAAAGAACCGCCATAGCCTCGCGCGCTGGTACCTACCCTGGCACCGTAGCCCCGCCCCCACATGACCCCTGGGGGCGGAGACAAGTCCTGGCTCCGCCTTTTCCGAACCAGCAGGAAGTGACGTCATGCCTCGGTCGGCAGGTCTTCCCGTCTTTTTCCCCCTCCCTTACTCTTCGTCCCCAGTCCCTCCCCTCCCCACCCCCTTCCCTCCTCCAGCTCCGGCGTTTGCGGCCGCGGGGGCGGCGGAGGCTATGGAGTAAAGCCGGAGTCAGCGACCAGGCGCGAAGGCAGAGCAGAACAGCCAGGCGGCGTTTAGGGGGGCGGAGGGAAAGGGCTCCAGCACCGCCCCTTTTGGAAGGAGAGGGAAGAGGTAAGTGACCGGCCGCCGGCACCGGGCGACCTCCCTTACTGGCCGCGCTCTCGCCTGACTCCCGGGGCCAGCAAGGAGGGAATGGAGAAGGACCCGCGCCCGGGGTAGGCCTCCCAGGGCTCCGGGGCTGGTGAGTGTTGGCTGGGGACGGGCCTGCAGGCTGCCGGCCGGGCGGTTGGCGGTCGGAGCCCGAGCGAAGCGGGGCTGGGGGAACAGCGAGCTCCGGGGAGCGGATCCGAGAGGGCCGAGTCCTCGAAAGAGGCCTTGAGGCGACGGGAGACCCGGGATTGGGGTCAGCTGCAGGAGGGAGAGCCCCCACATACCTGCTCGAAAGCTCGGGTTTCGGTGGTGGAGAACGTGGTACCCTTGGGGAAATTGGACACTACTTTAGGACCGGGTGAGAGAGCTCCCCTCAGTTCTGAGGTCCGGAATCCCGTAGCCGGGGTCACCAGCCAGGGCCCTGCCGCCCGCCGTCCTTCTCTGACAGTAGCTTTAGTTCTGGAATGGAAGGTTATTGTGTGTGAGGTGGGTGGGGCAGGTGTTTTGTGAGGACAAAAAAAATCCCACCGGTTACTCCTGCAGTCTTATTTTTCTCAGCGGGAGAAAACGAATGGAGGAAGGTTTAGACCGATAAAGCTTGCAAAAACTTCTTGGACTCTGAGCACATACCTGTGATACGTAATTAAGGAGACCATATTATCGAATCCACCCTCTAAGGCACTGAATGAGGCTCGAGACACACGCCGCTTAAAAGCGCTATGCTCGTAGTGACTTCATTGGAAGTTGTCAGCTGTTTTGTAGTACGTCTCAGACTCAGGAATCAATTGTGATGACACTTTTTAAAAACATTGGATTCTATATGTGAGTTTTCTAAGTAGCATGTCTCTGTTCTGAAGAATAAATAGTGTAACAAAAATGCTCGCAATCAGCCTGTCACTGTCAAACCCCATCATATTCTGGTGATGGCTTGAAAGTCAGGTGCTTGAAGATTCCTTTTGGACTTTGCAGGTTTGTTGTTTGGTTTTCTGTCTTATTCTTTAGCACAAATATTTTTTAAATATTTAAAAATGATGTCAGCTGAGTATGTAAACTACTTCTTAAGGCAACATTAAACTAGTCATATAGGATGCTTTTGGGGGATTGTGTAAAGGAAGGGAACCTAATGGAAGGAGAGGGTCTTCATTATGTTACCTACATGCAGAAACCTGTTTTGTCTCTAAGATTCCTAAACACCCAAAAAAATAAATACGGGCACATTGTATTTCCATACAATGGAATACTTTCTGTACAGGTGAACCCTTTATTGGGAATAACTACTCATACTCACATGTTTCAAATTCGTGATGTGCCTCCCTTCCCCCACCCTAAGAAGAAAAGTAGCTCCTCTTACTGTGCTTAACTCCATAGGTAGCATCACTATCCATTCCTTTGTACAGAAGTTGAAGTTTGGCAATTCCTCTCTCATGCCTCATACTCAGACTCTCATGAAGTCCTGTTGATTTTGCCTGTTGAATATCTCTTGACTCTTGTCTACCCTTCATCTTTAACAGTAGTCCTTCTGTTCCAAGCCACCACCATCTCTCATCTTGACTACTGCCATAGCCTCCTGATTATGGCCTGCTTGCATCTACTGTGGTCTCCTGTAGTTTTCCACACCAAACTTAGTGACTTTTTCAAAATGCAGATCTAATAACATTGTCTTTGTGTTTAAAATCTTTCTATGGCTTCTCACTATTTTTAAGAAAATCGAATACATTAACCTGCTCTACAAGCCCTGCAGAGTCGGTTCCCCAGTTGCCTTTCCAACCTCATCTCCACTGTGTTTCCGACATTCCGTTTCTCCCCTAGTCACCCTGTCTTTTCTGTTCTCCTGCTTCAAGTATGTGGCTTTTGCTTATGCTACTTCCTCTGCTTGGAAATGCCCTTCCTTTCTTTTTTTAGCCAATTAATACCTATTTGTCGTTCACATCACTTCAGGGAAGATTTTCCTGATTAGAATAGATTCTCCTGATTATATGTTGTTACTACACCATTGAAGAGTTGTCATGCTTTTATTAATACTTAGTAAATTAATGAAATGTTCCTCGTCTCCTGATGTGTAAGTGCTTAATAAATGTTTGTTAAATGAATGAATTCATTTAATGCTTACTGAATGTGTCAAGAATTGTACTAAACATTTTACCTCATCATCATCTTTAGTCCTGACAACAATCATTTAAGTACAGCTAGCTTTTCCCCTTTTTATAGATTAGAAATAGTGTTAGGATGGCTAGTTAGCCATGGATATGGTAAGTATTAGCATTGGCATTTGAACTCAGATTTCCTTACCACTGAAGAGTGTGCACTTAACCATATAACTTAATTTTCACTCTTTGCTGTGCATCAGAAGCACTTAGGGAGCTTTCTTAGGATACAAATACTCTGACTCCATCTTTATAGGTTCCGATTCCAAAGGCCTGAGATACTACATAGGCATCTATATGGCTTAAGAAGTTATCCACGTTATTAGATGTCCACCAGAATTTGAAAACTACTGTTTTAGACAGTACTTGTGTTTTATGACTTTGTTTTTATACATCGTGTATTACATTGTATTTGAAATTTTACACTTTGTTAAATCAAGGAAGAACTGCAGACTTTAAGGAAGTGATCATTTAGTCTAATTTCCTACCTAGTTATTCCTTTTCCCTCTTCTCTAGCTAGAGAGCCTGCATAGTGAGAAAATGTCTCCCCTTTGCTACTGCTTTAAAAAAAAATTACAATAATGTCAAGAATCTGATTAACTTCTTGTGGTAAAAACTATAGATCACTAATTACCTGGGCTGAACGTGGCTTCAGAAAATTTGGATGTAATCTCTCCTCAGATCTTATTGTTTAAATTATGAATTTGATATTTAAGCATGTATTGTCTTAAATTTCATATTGCTTTTTTTTTTTTTTTTTTAAATATTTTTATTTGCATAGAGACAGGGTCTCACTGTGTTGACCAGGCTGGTCTTGAACTCCTGAGCTCAAGTGATCCTCCTGCTTCAGCCTCCCAAAGTGCTAGGATTACAGGCGTGAGCCACTGTGCCTGGCCTCATGTTACTTTTTAAATCTTACTGTACAGTGGTCTTAAAATTTGTTACCAATGACAGAAACTTAATGTTTTACTTCTTGTTTCTCCCACTGCACTTAGCATGGTGTTTTTCACCTAGTAGGTACCCAATCATTTGTGTACTAACTTGGCTATACATTGCTAAATCTCTTCAGCTTTTTAGATTCGTTTTTAAAATCAGGCTTCTTTAAGTTATGGGTTCTGGCTCAACTGTGTCTGATAATTAGATACTTTTTGTAACTGTAAAGAGAATGATTATACTCAGCTTGTTTAATCTTTATTGTTCTGAATAAGATTAAACATAATTTCTCTATAAAACAAAGAAGAGTATTCTCCGTTTTTTGAGAACTTTCTTTTTAAAAACTTCTGATAATTTCCGAGTAATACCACAAGCAGAACCGTATATTTCAAGAATACATCTTAGGACCAACTCTGGCCTTAAGGTTGGCCTAGCTCCCTGCGGAGCAGCAAAAAAACAAAGAAAAAAAAAAAAAGAAAAAAAAGACAGATAGAGAATATATCTTAAGATCATCTTTCTATAGATACAAACAGGTAAGTACTGCATATGGGAGTATAAGCACACATTTTTTCTCCCCAGATTTTGTGAAGCATTTAACCATAAGTGTTTCATGTCTTCTGAATGTAAGTCTTATTTAGAATTACAAAAATTCATTGAATAACTATATAAATGATTATATAAATGGTATTCTTTTATTTTCAGCCATTTACATACAAATTTCAGACCTTTGTGCCTATTTAAGGGATAAAGCAATTTTGAATTTCTTTCTTTTATATTGTTGTTCTTTGTAGTCAATGTGTATTATTTTGAGCTTTTTGAAAGTCTAGTCTCTGCTAGGTGTCATGAGAATGAAAGTTATTAAATGTAATTTCATTGCCAGATGTAATTACAGTAAGCTTTTTATTTGCATTGCAGTGACTTCAACAAAAATGTAAGCTAATTCTGCTTCTTAATATTTTATTCTTGGGATTGTAAGCTTGGGAAGCTGGGAAAAGTTAAGAAATATATTCTTGAAGAAGTAAAGGACTGTCTGTATTCATGTTATTTGAAAAGTCAAGAAGTCTTTTTTGAGCATAAGTATAATTTTACTTGTATTTTCTGCTATATCGAGAATTCATGAGCAGGCAGAACCGAAAGAATTGCCAGTTCCTTTCAGCTACCTGCTGTCAGAGGCTGTAACACTCAATCTCCTTTTTGGCAGGTGCACGTCAAATCTAGCATTGCAACAGATTCATGAACTGGTTCTACTTAAAGCCAGGTGATGGCTGAGCCAGATGGTAGAGAGAAACAATCCTGGCCTTCTGTAATTTTCAAGATAATCTTCTTCCTTGGGTGATATTTTTCAAGGCCATAGTCTAGTATACAGGCTCATGGTGCATCAATTTTTACCTTCAATCTGGATGGTTTTTTCTAGTTTTTAGCCTGCATGTCTAAAAACCTACTAGATATTTCCATTTGAGTGTTATTCAGGCAACTCAAATTCTACATGTCCAAAGTTGAGTTCTTTCCCCATAAAACAGCTGTCTTCTATATATTCTCCCTTGGTAAATAGCTTCTATTTCCACCTAGTCTCTGAAATTGGGGGTGGGGTAGAATTCTTAGTTTTGTCTTTTTCTTCTCTTGGTTTTAACTTGTACTTGTTTCTTGATTTTTCCTTTTTTTCCTTTCTCACTGCTATTTCCGTAATTCAGCAACCTTTCTCTCTTTGAACATTTGTTTAAAATGTAAAATATAACACATAAAAGTATATAACATAGTTTGGCATGTAAATACAAATAAATATGTGTATAACTAGCACCTTTGAAATACTTCCCCTACCCACCATCTCTTCTCTGTCTTCCTTGTCCATACTTTCTTTATTTTCTTGTTTAATATATATTCTAAATTATAAATATCCCTGTATTGCATGTTGAAATTCTCTTTAGTCTTCTGTATTCTCAGCCTCTACCTCTGGTATGTCTTTCACTCTGTTTGATAGAGTGATTGATCATCTTACTCATGCCTGAAACCCTTCTGTGGCTTCCAGAGCTTGATTTCTTACTACTCAATGTCCTTGGTGATCTGGCTTTTTTAGTCTCTTTTGCCCTATTTTCTTTTTCTTCAGTTTTTAACTGAACTTCATTTTTACTTTGGGATTTTACTCCTACAGTTCTATTCTCTATCCAGTTTACTCCTCTAGCATTACCGTTTTGGGGAAACATTCTGTTCCTCTTCTTTTTGTTCCCTGTAACACTGTGCATGTATATTCGGTAGTGTTTTATTACTCTGTAGACTAATGCTGTGGTCGTTTTGTCTGTCTTCCCCACTTTGATACAAGATTTTTCATAGCTTATTTTTCATTTACGTCCTTCCCAGTTTCTCATGGTACCAGATACATAGTGGATAGTCAGTAAATATTAAACCACCGGATGAATTTCCCAAGCCTATTCTCTGCCTTATGTACACCAGTGGTGACTCTGAATGATGGATAGGCATCTCAAATTTGAATGCCCATTCTAAAAATACGCTTTGTTTCTGTATGAAATTCTATAGTTTTCAGACCACACCATAGTCTTCCTCCCTTACCTATCTTGGCACATGGTATTATAATCTCTTCTGGAATACTCCTTCCGCCCTTTTCTTACCTGAAAAACACTTTATAGTTTTGAGCCCATCTTAGTGTTTCCATAGCATGTACATTCTTACCACAAGTTAATTGCTATAACTATTTGCAGGTCTAAGTCTGCTATTAGACCGAGTCCCTAAAAAGCAGAAATGTTTTCATTTACCTCTGTATTCTCAAGGTATAACAAGGTGCATGGCATTTAATATGTAGCTTGTTGGCAGAGTTAGAGTAATAGATACGTATGGTTTTAAATAGAATTTTGTATTCCTTCACCTTCCCAACAAAATCAACAGCAGATGTTCATAGAGAACAACTTGGCATAGCCAGTAAATGTTTTCATAATGCCAGTAGCAACATTTTCTAGCTGCTTACAAAAATGCAACATTAAATTAAAAAAGGAAAATAAGTCTCTGTTTCCCTGTACAGACAATTCAAATCTTTAATAGAAGAAAGTGGGTTATATTTACATAAGTATAATTTCATTAATAGAGAAAACAGGATACAAACTACCTGAGATCAGTGATCTTTAAATATTTTGCAAATATCAGTGTATCAAATAAGTATTCTTGAATAACGTGCTGCTTTTGCACATTTTTTAAGTGGATCACATCTGGAGTTTTTTCTCAATAGTTAGTTGTGCTGGGCCCAGTGGCTCACGCCTGTAATCCCAGCACTTTGGGAGGCTGAGGTGGGTGGATCATGAGGTCAAGAGATCGAGACCATCCTGGTCAACATGGTGAAACCCCATCTCTACTAAAAATACAAAAAATTAGCTGGGCATGGTGGCGCGTGCCTGTAATCCCAGCCACTCAGGAGGCTGAGACAGGAGAATTGCCTGAACCCAGGAGGCAGAGGCTGCGGTGAGCCGAGACCGCGCCATTGCACTCCAGCCTGGGTAACAAGAGCGAAACTCCATCTCAAAAAAAAAAAAAGTTGCAAAATATCTAATTTCTAGATCGTTGTATATTGTGATAGTGCTTTACTTCATCAAAACCTTGGAGTTTATCAGTTGAAATAAATGTGTTTTTATATATCTCTGTGACAAACTTCTTCTTAATTGTAATTCTGTGATAGATAAGGCATGGGTTCTTGTTATTAACATCTGTCCTGAAAGAAGCAATGTACAGCGAGATACCTCCTTCAGATATTTCTTACCACACTTTTTTGTGCTTTACTTTTAAGTGGCTTTCTCTTAGAATTAAATGCACAAATCACATCTCCTTCTTCCCACAAAATTTTTTTACACCTAGGGAAATATCCTACAATAACACTGGGATGACTGAGAGAAATACCTTGTTTTAGTTAAGTGGGAAGAAATTATGAAGAAGCAGTTAAGGAAAATCATCAGGACATAGACTTGGTCTCAGGCAAATCAATTTTAGGAAAGAGCACACAAGGAAGTTGACAATTTGGAGAGTGATAGGGCTTTAAAACCTTGTTTGTGCCATAGACCCTTTTGACTATTTATTTAGTAAAATCTGTAGATCCCTTCTCACAGTAATATTTTGGAATCAGTTTGTCACTTTCTACAGAAAGCCTCCTGGGTAGGATTCTGGTTGAATTGCATTGAGTTTATAGCTTATTGGGGATAATTGACACATTAACAATATTGAATTTTCCAATTCTTGATCACAGTATATCTTTCTATTTATTTAGGTTTTCTTCAGTTTCTCTTAGCAGTTTTTGTTTTCACTGTATAGATCCTGCATAGCATGTTAAATTTATTTATAGGTATTTCATGTCCTTCAAACAATATTTTTAAATTTAAAATTTTCTGATAGAAATGCAATTTTTTTTTTGAGACAGGGTCTCACCCTGTCACCCAGGCTAGAGTGCATTAATGTGATCATGGCTCATTGCCGCCTCAACCTCTCAGGTTCAAGTGATTCTTCAACCTCAGCCTCCTGAGTAGCTTGGACTGCACACGTGTACCATTGCTCCTGGCTAATTTTTAAAAACTTTTTGGAGTCTTGATATGTTGCCCAGGCCGATCTCAAACTCCTGGACTCAAGCAATCCTTCTACCTTAGCCTCCCAAAGAGCTGGGATGACAGAGATGAATCACTATGCCCAGCTTAGAAATACAATCTTTTCAGATGTGTTATTCTTGTATTCTGCTATCTTGCCAAACTCATGTATTAGTTCTCATAGCTCTTTTGTAGATTCATTCCTTCTAATGTTCTATGTATGCAGTTGTGTCATTTGGGAATAAATTGTTTTCTTTCTTCCCAGTCCAGATGCCTTTTATTTCATTTTCTTGCTATATTGCTTTGGCTAGGACCTCTCTTGGAATATTGAGTAGAAGTGGTAAAAGTGGGTATACTTACCTTGTTCTGAAACTTAGGGAGAGAAGTGGTCAGTATTTTATCTATAAATATAATATTAGCTGTAAATGTTCAAAGATGCTATTTATCAGGTTGAGGAAGCTCCTTTCTGTTCTTAGTTTCCTGAGAGTTTTCATTGTGAATTGGTGTTGAATTTTGTCAGTTTTTTTCTCTGCTTCTACTGACACTATCTTGCTTTTTTTCATTATTCAGTTAATGTGAATTACATGGTGGATTTATTTTTAGGTGTTGAATTAACATTGCATTCCTGTAGTGAAACCCATTTGTTTGTGGAGTTGGATTTAATGTTCTGATATCTTAAGGATTTTTTACATGTTAATGAGGGATATTGGTTTTATTGCCATGGCATTATTTGATGTTGGTGTCAAGGTAATGCTTATTATATAACATGAAATGAAAAGTATCCCATCCTCTTCTATTTTCTGGGAGAGTTTATATGGACTTAGTATGATTTTTTTCCTTAAATGTTTGATGATATACCATATTCATTCAGAAGTTGCAGAATTGCAATCTGTAGAATTTCTCATATTGGTCATTTGTGTCTTTTAAAATGTTTATTTTTTTTTTAATTTTTAATTTTAATTTTTGAAATAGATCCCACTCTGTCAACCAGGCCAGAGTGCAATGGCACAATTGTGGCTCATTGTAGCCTTGATTTCTCAGGCTTAAGCAGTCCTTCCACCTCAGCCTCCCAAGTAGCTGGGACCACAAGCACATACCACCATGCCCTGCAATTTTATTTTTATTTTTTTGTAGAAACAGGGTCTCCTTAGGTTGTTCCGGCTGGTCTTGAGCTCCTGAGCTCAAGTGATCCTCCCACTTCAGCCTCCCATTGTGTTGAGATTACAGGCATGAGCCACTACACCTTGCTAAAATTTTGTTGGTCAGTATCGCTAGAGTTTTACTGATTTCATTGATCTTTAAAAATTGTTATTTTTCATTTATTGGGTTTTTTCCCTCTTTTTCATTTCTCTGTTAAATAAAAAATTAAATTACATTAAATTTAGTCTGTTTCATTGATTCCTCTTCTGTCTACTTATTTTAATTTTTTCTTTTTCTAACTTCTTAGGATGGAAACCTAAACCATTATTTTGGACTTTTAAAATCCCTAATATAAACATTTGCAGCTATAGAGTTCTTTGTAAGTACTGCTTTAATTATGACTGGCAAATTTTAATTTTCATTTACTTCAAAATATTTAAAAATTTTCTTTGTGATTTCTTTTTTAGCCCTTGGATTATTTAAAAGTGTTGATTAATTTTCATGTATTTGTAGTTTTTCTATGTATTATAATCCATTACTGATTTCTAGTTTAATTTTATTGTAGTTAAATAATGTAGTTTATATTATTTCAGTAGTTATAAATGTTTTGAGACTTGTTTTGTAGCCCAACATATAGTTCATTTTAGTGAATATTACATGTCTACATGAAAAATATTTGTCATTTGTAGACTGAGTGTTTTATGTTTTAGGTCAAGTTGTTTGATAGTGCTGTTGAAGTCTCCATCCTTACTGATTTTCTTTCTGCTTGTCTGTGTCTGTTTCTATAGTGAAAACTTTTGAAGTCTCCAACTATAATTATGAATTTGTCTATTCTGTCAATTCTGTCACTTTCTGCTGCATTTATTTTGAAGTTCTCTTATTTGGTGTATACATATTTAGTACTGTTATGTCTTCTTGGTGAATTGACAACTTTGTCATTACAAAATGACCTTTTTGCCTTCAAGCTTATTCTATTATTAATATAACCACTCCAACTTACTATACTTTCACATTCTTTTACCTGTGTTTTTATACTTTTAAGTGGATTTTTTGTAAGCAGCATATAGTTAGGTCTTGCTTTTTTATCCAGTTTGACAGCCCCTGCCTTTTAATTGGAATTTTAAATCATTTACATTTAATATAATTTATTGATATAGTTGGATTTAAGTGAACCATTTTTTAATTTATTTTGTATTTGCTTCATTTGTTTTTTTTTTCTTCCTCTTTTCTGCTGCTTTTTATATTTATCAGTTTACTTTAGGGTTTATTTTATCTCTACGATTTAGTTGTATCACTTTATTATTTTGTTATTCTAGGGTTTACAGTATATATCTTTCAGCTTACCACAGCATGCCTTCAAATAATATTGAACTGCCTCATATATAATGTAAGAATCTTTTAAAAATATACTTACATTTCCCCCTCCTGTTCTTTCTTGTCACAAATTCTTCTACATATATTATAAATACATTTTAAAAATTATTTTGCTTTAAATGATCAGCTATCTTTTAAAGATACTATGACATGAAAAGATGAAAAGTGTGTTTTATATGCCCACATCATTTTTCTTTTTATTGTTCTGCTTTAGAAACCTTCTTAGTAGTCTTTTTTTTTTTTTTTTTTTTTGGACAAGGTCTTGTTCTGTCACCAAGACTGGAGTGCAGTGGTGCGGTCATGACTCACTGCAACCTTCACCTCCTTGTCTTAATTGATCTTTCTGCCTCAGTCTCCTGAGTAGCTGAGGCTACAGTCAGGTGATACCATACTTGGATAATTTTTCAACTTTTTGTGGAGATGGGGTCTCACTGCTCATCTTGAACTGCTGGGCTCAAGTGATCCTCCCACCTCTAATAGTTTTTATAGTGATTATCTGTTTTTCTGAAAATGTCTTTATTTCACATTGATTTTTGAAAGTTTTTTCCCCAGCCTATAAAATTCTAGGTTGACAGTTTCCTTTAGCACTTTAAAGACCTCAATCAGTTGTTCTCTGGCATGTGTTATTTCTGCTAAGTCTGGGAAAATTCTTATCTTTGTTCTTATATGTAATTTACTTGTTTTCTGTGGCTGCTTTTAAGATTTTTCTTTTGATCACTGATTTTCAGCTATTTGGTGTATCAGTGCATAATTTTCTTCCTGTTTATCCTTCACATGAATTATTGAATTTCTTGGAGCTTTGTATAGCAGCAGTCCCCAACCTTTTTGGCACCAGGGACCAGTTTTGTGGAAGACAATTTTTCCACGGATTGGGGGTGGGGAGCTGGGCTTCAGGGTGAACCTCTTCTACCTCAGATCATTAGGCATTAGATTCTCATAAGGAGCGTACAACCTAGATCTCTCACATGTAGAATTCACAATAGGGTTCACACTCCTATGATAATCTATTTCTGCCACGGATCTGACAGGAGGCGGAGCTTAGGCAGTAAATGCTTGCTTGCTTACCACTCACCTCCTGCTTTATGACTCAGTTCCTAACAGGCCATGGCCTGATACTGATCTGTGGCCTGGGGGTTGGGGTCCACTGTTGTATAAGTCACATTGTCTTGCTTCTTGGCATGTCTGATAGTTATTGATTGCATGCTGAACATTGTGAATGTTACATTGTTTAGTATCTGATTTTTATGTGCATGTATATGTCTTCCTTTCACAAGTATTGAGTTTTGTTCTGGTAGACAGATTAGTAATTTGTGATTACTTTGGTCATTTGAGAATTGCTTTTAGAGCAGATTTAGATTAGCTTTCACTCTAAGGGTGGTTTACCCTGCTATTAAAGCATGGTTCTTACAAGGTTTCTGCCGAATGTCTCAGTGGTCAGTGAAGACTCACCACACTGGCTGATGACATATTGAATGATTTGTAGCCTTGTGTGAACTCTGAAACTATTCAACTCATAGCTCTCTAGTTTGGTCCTTCCCTGACCTGGCGGAATGTCACAGTATGCATAAGCATGTGGGGTACCGGGAACAGAGCATGAAGGGGGCCTCTATGCATTTTTGTCAGCATAACTTCATTCACTTTGAACTTTCATCTACCTCCACATTCTTGAATGCTAGTTTGTCCCTCCAGCTTCTCAACTCAGCTGGATGGCTACCTGGAGTTCTGTTCTATGCTCTGTAGTTTGGAATGTGCCTTTAGGCAGAAAACTGGGACAATCCTGGGGTATTTATCTTGTTAGTTCTCTTTCTTAGTGGGATCAAATTCTCTTGCTCTCTGTTCAATGTCTGAAAAAATGTGTTTCCTATATTTTGTTTAGTTTTCTAGTTGTTTAGTTTTCTAGTTGCTTAAAAGCAAGAGGGCAGATTCACTCTTTGTTCCTCCCTCATGGCCAGAAGTTAGAGTAATTTATTCATTTATTTAGAGTAATATTTTTAAATTTATGAAACAAAATGTATAGAATAAAAAAATTTTTGAAATAATTGTAATAACATGTTCATAACTACAAAATGGTGATATATATGTTTAAAGCATTCAATAATAAAACCTTGTACAAGGCCGTAATAATACCTCTAATTCCCTGTGAAGTCTTTACCTGACTCCAGATTAGGAACTGCTACCTTGAAATGGTCTATGCCCATGTATGCCCTGGAAAGTATTCATGTAACCCTAGAGAGACAGACATTGTAGTTTGAAGAAAGCTAAAGAAAGCTTCCTTTAGCTTTCTTCAACTAAAGATGTTAACAGACATCATCACAATTAGAGTCTGTTTTAATTTACCAAATGAGAAAAGTTAAGCCTGACAATTACTTTTTTTTTTTTTTGTTATTAAAAAAATCTTTTATTAAAATGGTCCTGGAAGTGAGCGGGTGGTATTGCAGTTTGTTCAGATGGCGGTGGTACACACACACACATACACACACACACACACACACAAGTGGCTTGGAGCAAAAGTGCAAAATCCATATCTATATCTGGCCTGTGCATCAGGAAGCCTGGCTAGGACTCTAAGCATGTGGTCTTGAACAGTTCACAAGCCCACTCTGACCTCAGCTCCTCCATTTACAGAATGAGGCTGAAGACTGGGTCAGAGATGCTGTTTGCAATCCAACAGCAGTCTTGAGACTGCTAAGAGAGGAAGGGACAGGATTCCAGGCTCAGAATCCCCTTCCCAATCCTTCCACCCACCAGGGCCCTCTCCTTTCCCTACTTATCTGCTAAGAATCTGTGCAACACTTCCTTTGGACTTGGTGTGTGGTAAACAAAATCAGATAACTACCACACTGCCTGCCTCGGAGGGCCTTTCCTTGCCAATGGTGGGATCCCAAAGGAGTGTCCTGATTCCATGTCTGAGCCATGGTATTCTGGTATCCGCTTTGAACACTCAGACCCATTGCTGAGGGTCCTGGGTCCTGCCAAACCAGAAGACAAACAGCTATACTGTTTTTCCACCTGCAAGGGGGCATGCCCTGTAGCCCTTGGATGGGTCTGATGCTGCTGTGGGCTCCCTGGAGCCCTGGGTAACTCACTGGAGTGACAACTTTCTTCTTCAGCCTGATCATTAAACTTGAGGGAGCTGGCCCTGAGGTTCTATGGACAGAGTCCATAACAGTGGGAAAACATGGGGACTCTGCTGGTGAAAGAACTCTGGGGTTCCTTACATTGGACAGCCCCCTCCCTTTTACCCTCCTTCCTGGGACCCCTTTGCCCCGCCCAGGTGGCCCATTGGATTATTTTAACTAGACTTTCCTTGGATAAACTGTGGAATTTGTAGCCTGGGCCTTCTGTGAAGTCAGCAGATGACAGGAGGGCCTGGCTCTGGCCTCTGAAACTGCAGCCGCCCTGCCTTTCCCGTCCACCAGGTGGCACAAGGACCCCAGAGCTATCATTCTGCAGGCTGTTCTCAGGCCTGACACTGACAGAGCTGTCCACCCAGACCGTCCATGAAGGGCCACAGCTGGCCCAACTGTA
The DNA here is from genome assembly GCF_048565385.1 of Saimiri boliviensis. NCBI lineage: Eukaryota > Metazoa > Chordata > Mammalia > Primates > Cebidae > Saimiri > Saimiri boliviensis. Next base: position 32,682,062 of record NC_133455.1, on the reverse strand, counting down.
GCTGGAGCAAGAAAGGCTGATGGCAGCAGGATGGGCACTGCAATTTCTTCCTACTTAAGGCTGACCCCAAGTCTCTGGGTTGTCGCAGTGGCTGTTTTCCTCCAGGGCCACAGATGTGGTGGTTACCATGAAGAGCAAGGCCTGGAGGGAACAGAGCAGCATCCCTGCCTGCCACTCCAGCTCACACAGGGAACTGAATGTAGAGACACTTCTTGGTGCTGGAGGCGGGGTCTGCTGTCCATCAGAGGGAAAGGCTGGTGGTAAGAAGCCAGCCCCTGTCCTGCTGAAGTCCTGTCCAGCCACCGAGCCCAGGGTTCCTGGGGAGGGGTCCTCAGAAGATCTTGAAGCCCTTCAGGAGGGTCAGGGTAGGTGCCTTGCGCTTGCTCTGGGCCCGGGATGACTTCACGGTGACCAGCTTGGCCTGGGCCGCGGTGGGCATCTCCTTCAGGCTGACAGTGGAGAGTGTGTTGAAGGTGCAGCTGGCCAGCCCATGGCGGGCGGTGAGCGGGGCCTGGTGGGGCAGGGCCCTATCCTCGGAGATGAAGAGGGGCCGGGTCAGGGGACTCTTCTCCAGCTCCCGCCGTGCCTCTCGAACTGCCTCGTGGAAGGCGTGCTGCACGTGCTCAAAGTCCAGACAGGCAGAGACCTCGAAAAACAGGCACCCAAACCTGCCTGCCAAGGCCACACCCTCTGCCTTGGTGACTTGCCTGTACTGGGCCATGTCCAGCTTGTTGCCCAGCAGCAGGGCAGGGAAGCTGCGCTGTCTCCTTCGCGTGCAAGGCGAGCAGCTCCAGGTAGCTGCTGCTGCCCTCGAAGCTCTGGCGGCTGTCGACGCTGTACACCACCAGGAAGGCATGGGCCCAGTTCAGGTAGCGCTCACAGTTCCTGGCGGTGTCCAGGTCTGCAGTGTCCATGACCCTCAGGTGGACGGGCTGGTGGTCCACAGTCTCCTCGGAGCTGTAGGTGTCCTCCAAGTTGGGGTCGTATTCGCTGATAAACCTCTTGGTCAGAAACTTCACAGTCAGGGCGGACTTGCCGGCCCCTCGGCGCCCCAGGATGGCCAGGTTGACTTCGAGGGGCGCGCTCTGCGGCCCGCTGCCCGCGCGGGGTTTTCCAAACACCGAGGACATAGCGACGCCCTGGAGAGCCACGCAGGTGGGTGGCCGCTGGGCCCAGTGCAGCGCGCCCGCCCGTCGGGGCCCTGGAGAGCAGGACGCGGGCTTCCCTCGTTCGCGCGGGCCCGGCCCCGTCGGTGTCCGCGCCCTCGGCCCCGCGTAGAGCGCCCCGATAATTACTAATTATTAATACAGGTTGAATATCTCTAATCCAGAAATCTGAAATGTTCCAGCATCTGAAACTTTTTGAGCAGTGACATGGTGCTTAAAGGAAATGCTCATTGGAGCATTTTGGATTTTTGATTTTTGAATTAGAGTTGCTCAGTCAGTAAACATATAATGCAAGTGTTCCAGCATCTGAAAAGATAAAAAATCTGAAACACTTCTGGTCCCAAGTAGGATATTCAACCTGTAACAAGTACTGATCATTATGCTTATTAAAAACTACCAGTTAATAAATGATTCAGTGATCATTAATTACAATAGTCACCATCAGTGCTTTATTTATTTATTTATTTTTTGAGATAGAGCTTGACTGTCACCCAGCCTGGAGTGCAATGGTGCTATCTTGACTCACTGCAACCTCCTCCTCCCGGGCTCAAGTGATCCTTCTGCCTCAGCCTCCTGAGTAGCTGGAACTACAGGCACATGCTGCCATTCCTAGCTTATTTTTGTATTTTTGTAGGGACAGAGTTTCTCCATGGTTCCCAGGCTGGTCTCGAACTCGTGAACTCAAGTGATCTACCTGGATCATGGATCAGCCTCCCAGAGTACTGGAATTATAAGCATGAGCCACTGCACCTGGTTGATACTTTTAGGAAATACTTTTAAATGATTTCATAGTTGAATGTAATTATTATTTTAATAATGAATAAAACTTTTTATAAAATGCAAATTTGGGCTACATATGTTGGCTTATGCCTGTAATCTCAGCACTTTGGGAGGCCAAGACAGAAGGATCACTTGAGGCTAGGAGTTTGAGACCAGCCTGGGCAACATAGCAAGACCCTATCTCTACATAAAAATAATAATAATTAGCTGGGCACGGTGGCTCAAGCCTGTAATCCCAGCACTTTGGGAGGCTGAGGCGGGTGGATCACGAGGTCGAGAGATCGACCATCCTGGTCAACATGGTGAAACCCCATCTCTACTAAAAATACAAAAAACTAGCTGGGCGTGGTGGCGCGTGCCTGTAATCCCAGCTACTCAGGAGGCTGAGGCAGGAGAATTGCCTGAACCCAGGAGGCGGAGGTTATGGTGAGCCGAGATCGCGCCATGGCACTCCAGCCTGGGTAACAAGAGCGAAACTCTGTCTCAAAAATAATAATAATAATAATAATAATAATAAATACACATTTATTGCTTAGGAAAGCATTAGCATATTTTAAGTTTTATATTGTTTTTAATGTGAAGTGATCAACACCAGTGAAAAGGGGTGGAAAAAGAAAAAAGAATAAATTTTTAAATATGAAGTGAGAATCAAACCTTCTATATTACTTTGTTGTTGTTTTTGTTATTGTTTTTGAAACAGTCTCGCTCTGTCACCCAGCCTGGAGTGCAGTAGCGTGATCTTGACTCTTGACTCACTGGAACCTCTGCCTCCTGGGTCCAAGCGATTCTTGTGCCTCAGTTTCCTGAGTAGCTGGGATTATGGGTGCATGCCACCATGCCTGGCTAATTTTTGTATTTTTTGTAGAGGTGGGGTTTTACCATGTTGGCCAGGCTGGTCTTGAACTCTTGGCCTCAAATGATCCACCTGCCATGGCCTCTCAAACCCCATTTAAGTCTTTGGCTTTTGTTCTTGAGATGAGTCTCACTCTGTCACCAAGGCTGCAGTGCCGAGGCATGATCCCAGCTCACTGCAACCTCCACCTCCTGAGTTTAAGTGATTCTTGTGCCTCAGCCTCCCAAGTAGCTGGGACTACAGGCATCTGCCACCTTGCCTGGCTATTTTTTTTTTTTGAGACGGAGTCTCGCTCTGTCACCCAGGCTGGAGTGCAACAGCATGATCTCGGCTCAGTGCAGCCTCCGCCTCCCAAGTTTAAGTGATTCTCCTGCCTCAGCCTTCTGAGTAGCTGGGATTACAGGCATACAACCCAGGGGCCGACTAATTTTTGTAATTTTAGTAGAGACGGGATTTCACCATGTTAGTCAGGCTTGTCTCGAACTCCTGATTTCGTGATCCGCCTGCTTTGGCCTCCCAAAGTGCTGTGATTACAGGTGTAAGCCACCATGCCCAGCCCTAATTTTTGTGTTTTTAGTAGTGATGGGATTTCACCATGTTGGCCAGCTGGTCTCAAACTTCTGACCTCAGGTGATCTGCCCGCCTTGGCCTCCCAAAGTGCTGGGGTTACAGGTGTGAGCCACCACTCCCATCCCCCACTTTAAGTCTTAAAGGATTCATGTTATACAGTTGAGCAATAGTCATTCTTTTTCTTAATATCAGAGTCAAGTGTGAATATATCTTTTCCTAGTCAGTGAAAACTGAGGTTGAAATGAACAGTTTGGTTTCTGGACTTACATTTGTACTAAAATGTATTGGGTTCTCTGAAGACAAAACCAACATATAACTTTAATCTATATAGGATTGTTCTGTTCACTGGGAGATCTTAAGCTTTTCAAATTAAACTATGAATAAATGCTTATACCAAAAAGAAATGATCAGTTCTCCACTATTCTTTTGTTCTTCTAGGTAGCTATAACTACCCAGTATTGCAGCCATGGAGTCCATGCTTAATAAATTGAAGAGTACTGTTACAAAAGTAACAGCTGATGTCACTAGTGCTGTAATGGGAAATCCTGTCACTAGAGAATTTGATGTTGGTCGACACATTGCCAGTGGTGGCAATGGGCTAGCTTGGAAGATTTTTAATGGCACAAAAAAGTCAACAAAGCAGGTAAGTTTTAATTCAGCGTGTAATTGGAAAATACATATATGCTAAGAACCATAAAATGCATGTATGCATTTTTATGTTAAGAAATGCCAAAAATTCTTTAATACGTTCTTAAATGGTTTCTTTAGTTCTCAATTTAATCTTACGAAGTCATACAAAAAACAAATTCTTTTAAACATGCTCTGAATCTCCTGGTTACAGATATACTGTTTGACTTACCATATCATCTTGAAATTCAATTTTGCTTATTTAATAAATATGTCAGTTGAGCAAATGAGTATATTGTAGTATTTAGCAAGATACATGTTTTAGGATAGAAATTGTCATGTTTCTTAAATTTTCTTTTGTTTGTCACGATGTTACTGGTAAAATACCCAGTTACATTTTTCAACATTGTGTCTTAGTGCAGACCTTGTGCTGGAATTACAGGCATGAGCCACAATGCCTGGCCAAAATCACTGTTTTCAAAAGTACTTTTACTTCCCTACACGTTAAATATACGGGTTTTAAAATGTAAAGGATTTATTATACATAGTTCCCAATGACTACCACAGTCATACAATTGTAGGTATGCATTATTTGCTACTTTTCCAAAGTTAGCTTATTTCCCAAGTTGAAGACCGAATTGGTTTTGGTTATCCTTTTATAAAATAGGAATCTTAGTCCTATGATAGATTATTGGTATGTCACTTGTATCCAACCTGTTAAATCTTGTTTTTATTGCTATTTGAAAGCCTTTATGGAAATCCAAAGTTGATCTGCATCTGAAATGCTGATCAACTTGTTACTTTTGAACATTGCTTTTTCTTCAGTTCACCATAAGCTCATCCAAAAAAGTAAATGGTTTCTTATTGACTACCTAAAAACTATTAATGAGGTAATGAGTTATGTAAATCAATAACCTCCTCTGATTCTAGCACAAATTGCTTTTACAATCGATTATTTAAGGGGAAAACAAAGTAACAAATTTACAAAATCAGGCATTTTTATTAAGGATGTGATAATACATAATAGCATCTCTGTGCCTAACTAGAATGGTTCTAGATATTTGTAGTAATATCACTAGTTCATATACTGAAATCTCCTGATGATGATGGAGCTTCTAGAATATGAGAACCAGGCACAAATGATAGAGTTCCATTCTCAACTGCTGACTGTCAGTGATGGATTTTCTTAGGAAACATTACATTCCATTTTTTAAAATATTTATTGCTTTGGAATGAAAGGTGGTACACCAGGGAGTTTAGTGGAGATAGGTTCAAATTTTCTTTTTTTTGCCTCCTTCGACTTGCAGGGGTCAGAACTGAGTGTCCTGTCTTTACTACTGATTAATTTTTTTTTTTTTGAGACGGAGTTTCACTTTTGTTACCCAGGCTGGAGTGCAATGGTGCGATCTTGGCTCTCCGCAACCTCTGCCTCCTGGGTTCAGGCAATTCTCCTGCCTCAGCCTCCTGGGTAGCTGGGATTAGAGGCACACACCACCATGCCCAGCTAATTTTTTGTATTTTTAGTAGAGACGAGGTTTCACCATGTTGACAATGATGGTCTTGATCTCTTGATCTCGTGATCCACCCGCCTCAGTGTCCCAAAGTGCTGGGATTACAGGCTTGAGCCACCGCGCCCGGCCAGTTAATTTTTTAAAGAATAGCTAAGTCCTTAACCACCTTGACATTGAAGCATCATTGAAGTTTCCTTTTTGAGTGTTCATTTAGAAGCAGCTCTTAGTTTCTCACTATTGTTTTTTCTGAAATCTTAGTAGGGATGTTAAGACATCTCCAGGTGATATTTAGAGAATAAAAATTGTGGTGTTAGTCGGGCATGGTGGCTCATGCCTGTAGTCTCAGCACTTTGGGAGGCCAAGGTGGAAGAACCCCTTTAGCTCAGGAGTTTGAGACCAGTATGGACAACGTAGTGAGACTGTCTTTAAAAAATAGGTAAATAAAATTTTGTAGTCTGCTTAATTTTTAAAATATAAACTTATTTTTAATGACTTGTGTTCAACATATTATAGAATATTGCACAAATCATGAGTGTACAGCTTGGTAAATGTTCACAATGAATACACCCATGTAACCAACATTCAAAGCATTCAGATCAATAAAGAAAACACTATTACTACTCATGTTCTTTGTTTTCCCCTTAAATAACCAATTGTAAAAGCAATTTGTGCTAGAATCAGAGGAGGTTATTGATTTACATAACCCCCTTCTCTCCAGGGATAACCACTATCCTGTCCTTTAACACTAGAATAATTTTGCCTGGTTTTGAACTTTATTTAAATGGAATTGTGTGTACTCTTGTATTTGACTCCCTTTTTTTAGTAGTATATTGATAAGCTATATCTGTGTTGTTGAACAAGGGAGTTCTTCTTTTCATTGATATAGTACAGTTGTAGACATTCTTGTATGTGCCATTGGCACATAGGATGCATTGCCTAGGTATGGGATTGCTAGATTGTAGTGTATGTATTCATTGCCAAATAGTTTTTCCATTGTGGTGCCAGTGTATACTTCAGCAGCAGTTACAGTTTCTTTATATCTCTGCCAAGCTTGTTATGTATTTTTAATTTTAGACATTCTGGGTGGAGGGTTTATTTAATTTTTGAAAATTCAGTGAAATATTCCCTGCTCCCCTCTTTTCTGAACTTTAAAAATGTCTGATAGATAATTCAGACATAGAATTTATACCATTATGGAACCATAATGTTATAGCTTTTTAACTGACTTAGTCTTTTTACACAGTTTCATGTTTTCAGGCTTAAAATGGTCGTTTGACTATAGATATTCTTCTCAAACAATATATATTATGTTCTTCATTATGAATATTTACTTGAGTGGTATTTCTGAGACAAATGCACTTGGGTGGATTTCATTGACTTTGCTAATTTTTAAGTTATACTTTATTTAAACTAGTCATTAAAGATGGAAGTTTTTCTTTTCGCCAAGCTATATATGTAATAAATGAGAAATGTTTACCATATATGTACATACATACATAGATACATACATGTATGTCCTTTAAAAATTGAAATACTATATAGGAATATTAAGAGTATCAAGTCTGCTAATTTGTTTAAATAATTTCTAATAAAACACCACATACATCTAATTTCTGTCTCAGCTATGTCCTTAATTTTTACCTCCTTTCAAGTAGAAGAATAATTCTACATTTTGAAATTTCTTTCAGCCATCAAATACCAAACTCTAAGAGATTATTTTGGAAGAAGATGCTTGAAAAAATGTCTATGCATATGTGTTTGTGTATGTAATTTTGCCTGGTCTTGGGCTATTTAAACATTTATTTATTTTTAAGCATTTCTGTTTATCCTGACGTAAGATTCTGTGTTATCAAGGAATTACGCCTCAACATTGATTAGTCTTAACATTTATTAGTAGTCTTCTAGTGTCCTACATTTATTATAACCTTTTATATTTGCTTTTGCAGTAGACCTATTTTCTTGGGGAAAAAAAAAAAGTTCAGGTAGCTTTGCATTAATTTGCTTTAAAAGTTGTATTTGTTGACCTGGTATTTTTGCCCTGCTTCAAGGGCTTCATAACACCTATATTGAAGTGACTGTTTCTGTGAGGATAATGAAGATTGATTGATTTCTAATGATTATTATATAATAAATACCTAATTGTTGTTCATATCCACTCTACCAAACATTGGGTTGGACATAATTGCTTCCTTACTACAAAATGTTCATTGTGTTATCCAGATGCCAGTGTTCATGGATGAGCTTGCTAATACTGTATATATAAAAGCATAATTAAATTATAATAAATACATTAGAATAATTAATAGTTTTAAAATAAAGGAAACCCTTGTGCAGAGCCAAATATGCTAGTCATGTCACTTAGACAAAAAATGATCATAGACTAGTGATTTTAAGAGGTATATGTTTTTATTTTTCATTCTTCTCAACAACTTTTTATAACTAATGTAAGTAAAAGTTTAGATTTTGTTTTATTGTTTTGAAGAAGGAACATTATCCCAAAATCAGATGAAAAATGAAGTGTATGATGCTTGACAGTTACCACCGGCCAATCATGAAAGGTCCATAAAATAGAGATCTCAGGGAACATCTGTGTTTCAAAAACCATTTCTGGTGCCTCTGAGGGTTAGATTAGTGGAGGTCATGATTGCTGTTAGAGAATCCTAGACACATTACTACAAATTATGTAATGTATATAATTTTACTACTTAAAACTATGTTGTTAGCAACTGTTCAGCTTTGTAGTAAGCAAAATAATTTCTTTGGTCTTTTTTTTTCCCCCCGCAAAGATGGGAGTCTCAATATGTTGCTCAGACTGTAGTGCAGTGACTGTTCACAGGCACAACCGTAGCTTACTATACCCTTGACCTCCTGGGCTCAAGCAGTCCTTCCACCTCAGCCTCCCAAGTAGCTGGGATTTACAGGCATGTGTCACCATGTCTGGCTTACAAGTCGCTTTTACAAATTATAAATTAGGTCTATATCAAATGGGACATACTCTATTGTGATAAATACTACAGTTTTTTAGAATACTTTCGTAACCTTTTTTGTTTAAAGTTAGGCTAAGAAAAAATACTTTTTAGCGAGTGTCTTTGTTTACAGCCAGTGTTTTTTAAAGAATATGCAATGAATAGACAAATAATAGGATACCGTATATTGCTTATATTTTGTTCTAATAATTTTTGTATTAAAAAACCCTCAAATTTTAACTACGGTTAACAGTTTGTTGACTCTTAAGCAGAAGACATACTGGATTATTGTGCTATTTTATCTTTTCTGTATATTTGAAATTCTTGTTAATAAAAAGTTAAAAATATTTTAATTAAAAATGACAATAAAAAGCCTTAATTTCTTATTTTTGTTTACTATCAGTAAGCAATAGACATTTGAGCATCTTCTAGGTATAACTGCTGTGTTCTGTGGTAGATGGAGAGACACATAAGACATTGTTTCTTCAAGAAGATTGTAATATATATAAGGTGACTGGACTTTTGCATAAGTGATATGTGTTAGCAGAGTGGGTAGTATAGAAAAGTGGTAAAAGAAAAATGTGAGTTAGAAATTAGATTATGGTGTATTCTGATGAAAGGTTTTGTACAGTATAAGAATTTTATTTTAGGAAGTCAGGATGAGGCCTGAGGATTAACAACATAACCTTGTTAACATTGGTTGATTTTAATCAACTAATTGAAACAAAGAGAAAATATTTGTAAGACAGTTATAACCTGTTCAGACTTATTTAGAAATCTTGTCATCTTTGACTTAAAACAATGGACTGAGAGAATTTTGTAAGTTTTTTCCTTTTCTTTCCTTTTTTTTTTTTTTTTTTTAAGAGGTGGGGTCTTGTGTTACTCAGGTTGGTCTCAAGCAAGCCCCTGGTTTCAAATCATCCTCCTACTTCATTTTCACAAAGTGTTGGCATTACAAGCATGAACCACCATGCCCAGCCAGTGTTTTCTTTTTCTTGGGAACGATAGTGTTTCTCCCTACAAGTGGTGAAACTGCAAGAGCTCAAGAGCTATTTCATGTGGTTCTTATATATATATATATATATATATATATATATATATATATATATATATACACACACACTTAAAAATCTTACGCTGAGCATGGTGGCTCAACACCTGTAATCTCAACACTCTGGGGGTGCTGAATTGGGAGGATTGCTTAAGTCCGGGAGTTTGAGACCAGCCTGGGCAACATGGTGAGACTTTTTCTCTAAAAAATTTTTTTTAATTTACCGGGCTTGGTGGTGCATGCCTATGGTCCCAACTACTCAGGAGACTGAGGTCAGAGGATCACTTGAGACCAGGAGGTCGGGGTGCAGTAAGCCATGATTGTGCCACTGCACTTCAGCCTGGGTGATAGAGTGAGATGCCTTGTCTCAAAAAAAGAAAAAAAGACTTGAAAAATAAAACACTTACTTATTTATTTATTTTTTTGAGATGGAATCTGACTCTGCTGCCCAGACTTCAAAGGTCTAGGCCCTTTGGAGTGCCCAGACCTCCCAAAGTGCTAGGATTACAGGTGTGAGCCACCACACCAGCAATGAAACATTTAGATTAAATGCATTTATAAAATGTGTTATAGCCAAAGACTTACTAAAATAAGATTGTACACATGAATGGGAAGATGGGAACTTCAAGTTATAGGTCATTTGTTTTTAGTTCAAATTAGTATTACATAAAACTCTTATCTCCTGATTGTCCTGTGTCTCATAATGATCAGGAGTTAAGATTAGGTGTTTATATGAGTGCCATTTAAAGCTGTTACTCAGTTTAAGTGACTGCTTTATTTCTTGAAGACATACATTGTGTTTTACTTTGGTGTTCTGTATTTTTCCTGTGTTATTTCTGGGGCGACAGAATGATGTCTTGGCTAAAAATACAGCCCTATGGACTGTGTTTGAAACTTGACTTTTTTTAATCTTAGAAAACATTTATCTTCTCCACAATAATCTTATTTGTAAAGTTAATATAATATTTGTCTCATAGAGTTGCTGCGAGGAATGGAATAATTCCTGAAAAGTACTTAGCACAATGCTTGGCACATATAAATATGCAAATGCTGTCTATTGTTATTTCTGTATAAATAGTTGACTTGGGAATTTCTTTATTTGTAAGAATCTCTAGTAGACTAATGCTTCAAACTTTAGCTATAGAATGTATTATATTTTCATTTTTTATCTCATTCCTTTTATGACTCTGATCTGAAAATAACAATGACTAAGGTTTGAGTTCAGGGTCAACATAATAAATGGCAAGAGTGAAATTCCATTTTAGCTTTGTGTGACTGGAAACTGGGCTCTTGATCACTCTTATACTCATGCTGCATGTTTATTTCTGTGTGACATAGGAATGGTATTAGGTTTGTAACACATCATTTTGTTTAGCTTAATGTATTAATGTTCCTTACCAAGTTGACAGGATGTTGAATCTCTGCCTTGATAGTAGAGATGATTCTTGACCATTGGTCTTGAATGTATCATTGATCATATATGTGACATTGATCAGATGTGTGTCAGCAGAAAACTCATCAGTAATAGAAAAATAACAAAATACAGGTCTTGATGTTAGTAGTGTAACAATGTTAGCTAACATTAATTGAATATGTCAGGTATTACAGTAAGTTCTTTTTATATTACTGTGGCACTTATTCTTCAGTGGTCCTTTGAGGTATTCATACATTATTTATTCTTTTTTTTTTCTGTTGGGAAAACTTGCCTAAAGGCAGCTGGTCAGTTGAAGGGGAAGTTGACTCAGAGTTTCCTCTGATTTAATGCCAATGTCCTGAGTGCTGTATAAAGACATCCTCTGTTGTTTTATTGTAGTAAATGCTGCCTTGTTCACAAATGCTTGGGGGAATGTTGTGTTTTAATTGAGTTACAGCACTGAATAATTGCTTTTTGTTGCCACTTTTCAGAGACTTACTCCTCTAATTCCTCAAGTCATTTATATACATAAGGAACCCTCAATTTACAAGTTATTTTTGAGAAATTTGTTGGTTTGGATTTTTTGCAGTTAATCTCTGTGGGATGATTGAGTTGCCAAGCTAACTTGTGAAAATAATAATGCTAATGTAACAAAAATGCAGAACAGAAGAAAATGATTAGAAGAGAAGAAAATGAGAACAAAATAGAAAAACACTGTCTTGGATATTGATAGTTGAGCAACAGTAGGTTTAATGTGAGGCTTTCAAAGACTTAGAAATTCTGAAAGAGTTTTTCAAAATCTTTGAAGGAATTTTGGAAGGCTAGCATTCTTTGCTAATTTTGCTTCCAGTTTATTTTTGCATTATTACTGAGAACACACATCAGTGATTTAACACATCACCTATCAGTATAGCTGTTTTTTGATTTATTTGTTAAGATAGGGTAACTAGATCAGAATTGTTTTTCCTTGGGTATCTGAAGGATAATGAAAGGAAGAAGATGGTAAGGAGGATGTGTGCTTTTATTGTGAATGATTTCAAAGAGAGGTGGTGGGAGAGCAACTCCCTATACTAGTAACCATTTACAGTTACTGCCCCTAACAAGATGGGGGATAGGAAGGTATGAGATAGATTATTCATATGTTAAAAGATACTTGCAAATTAGTTTTTCTTATAAACAAGTATCCCTGACATACAGCCTTTCTTTCAAAAAGCGTTTCAAGATTTTGTAGTATACTTCAGGATTATCATTGTAAGTTACATTTTAATTTTTTTTTTTTTTTTTTTTTTTGAGATGGAGTTTCGCTCTTGTTACCCAGGCTGGAGTGCAATGGTGCGATCTCGGCTCACCGCAACCTCCGCCTCCTGTGCTCAGGCAATTCTCCTGCCTCAGCCTCCTGAGTAGCTGGGATTACAGGCACGTGCCACCACGCCCAGCTAGTTTTTTGTATTTTTAGTAGAGACGGGGTTTCACCATGTTGACCAGGATGGTCTCGATCTCTCGACCTCGTGGTCCACCCGCCTCGGCCTCCCAAAGTGCTGGGATTACAGGCTTGAGCCACCGCGCCCGGCACATTTTAAATTTTTTAAACATTTCTTTGAATTCTACTTCTGTAAGAGCTTACTACACAGGAAACAGATTGTACGCGGTTTATATGTACCTATGATACCAGAATTCAAAGGTAAGGTTTTCCCTGTGTTCTCTATATGAGGACTCTAGGTCTTACACCTTTTAAAATGTTTAGATTTACTATTATGAGGAAACCAGCTCTTTGATGTCAGAAAAGTGTTATAGTAGTGCTAAAATGTTTATGGCATAGTTATTTCTATTTGTATATTGTTGTGACGCTCATATAATTTTATTACTTTTCTATATTTCTTGACTAAAATTACACAATTTTTTAATTTAGGAAGTGGCTGTTTTTGTCTTTGATAAAAAACTGATTGACAAATATCAAAAATTTGAAAAGGATCAAATCATTGATTCTCTAAAACGAGGAGTCCAGCAGTTAACTCGGCTTCGACACCCTCGACTTCTTACTGTCCAGCATCCTTTAGAAGAATCCAGGTAAATTTTTATAAAAACTTATATAGTATACTTCCAGAACAAATAGTTAAAAATACTTTTATATTTGAAATCTGTCTAAGTATTGTCAGTGAAAAAGTTTTATACTCTAAGTGTTGAGTTCTTACGCATTAGTTTTGTCCCTAAAATTTATTTGCATTGTCTATGTATATGTTTCTCTTTGCAGTATTAATAAAGACTTCCTTCAATTTTGCCATGATTCTGTACTTCAGTGCCTATCCCGTGCTTATCACTATAATAGTCAAAATAGATGTTGCAAGAGTATAGAATACAGTTCCTGCCTGAAAGTAGCTGTCCTTGTTAATGTGCTAGAATTTCTTGTCTCCTTTTCATTGATACAGGATTTGGGAGCCAATTTTGTGTGTGTGCCACTACTGTTTTAGACATTTAATCTTCTACTATGCCCTGCATGTCAGTCAGTAACCCTCAGTTACTTTACCATCTATTTTTCTCAAGGGTGAGCTTGGGAAATGTGACAGAGAATGATAAGAAGATGAAATATATGTAATCTTAACTGGACCCTCAAGCTTGTGGCACTTTTAATATTCCTTTAGACACCCTAGCTTTATAAACCTTTTCCACATTACTTATAACCTAAAATTTATGCCTTTTTTCTTTCTCGGCAAACTGTATTTCCCTCTCTTAATTCAGAAAATCTTAATCAGATCATTTGGTATTTGTGTCCTGTGGCCCTTAGGATTTTTGATGATAGGGGAAGAATGGGAAAGTGAGCCATACAGAGCTAGCAGGGTTCCAGGCTGTTGGGGATGAAGGTCCCGTCTGCCTTAATTGTACAATTTTGCTTTAATCTTTTATTATATATTGAGTTTCTGCAAAATTCTTAGTTTGAAATCTTCAATGACCCACTTTCTACCCTTTGACCCTTCAAAGGCACAAGATCTTTTTTTAAACCTAAAAGGAAAAATACAAACATTTACAATGTGAAAAACTATGCTAAATGCTTTACGTTGTTTAATTTATCTAATTCTAGCAATTACATAGAACACAGGATCAAAGAAACTGTATGGTTTTAAGTGGCAGAGCTAGGATTGATCTTGTCTTTCTGATTCCTGAGTCCATGTTTTTATTTTTTTACTACACCATGCTGTATCTACCCAAAAATATGCTCATGTGTGAGTTGATTGATCGAGATGGAGTCTTGCTGTTGCCCAAGCTGGATTATAGTAGTACCATCATAGCTTACTGCAGCCTCAAACTCCTAGGCTCAAGTGATTCTCCTGCCTCAGCTTCCAAAGTAGACTACCTCAAGTGTGTGCTACTATGCCCACCTGATTTTTAATTATACATTTTTTTGTTTTGTGGAGATGGGATATCGCTATGTTACCAGTCTGATCTCAAACTTTTGGCCTCAAGTGATGCTCCTTGGGATTACAGGTGTGAGTGACTGTACCTGGCCTCTTTTTCTTTTTTAATTTTTGGGGTTGGGTTTTGCTGTTGTTGCCCAGGCTTGTCTTTAACTCCTGAACTTGAGTGATCTTCCTGCCTCAGCCTCTCAAGTAGCGGGGACTACAGGTGCATGCCACTGCATCTGGCTTCTCATATGTCTTTTCATAAAAATATTTTTTATTGCCTTTCTTTTCATGGATAAACCCAGAACACTATAGTTTCTGTCTCTTAATGTTAATACTGTTGTGAATCCTGTATCCCAAAGTAGACTGGTTTTTTTTCCCCCCATTTATCCTACACTTTGCTGACTCTTTATTTGTTGGTGCTATTTCCTCTGAAGTGTTTTCTGTCAGTGTCTCTAGTGTCACCTGTTAGAATCCTACCCATCCTTGTTATTTTATGCTGTATTTACATGTCTTATATCTCATAATTCCATTTCAGGTCTCTTGAAGACAGAAGGACTATGTGTTATACTTTTCTGTGTCCTTACAGCCTTTTGTATAGTGACTTAAATATTATAGAATTAGGAATTTATTGGCAATCATGAAGAAAGAAAATTCAAAGATTACTTTAAGATATCATAATTGTTAGGTTGTAAAAATTGTGGTAGCATCGATAAGAAATAGGGACACTTTAGGGAAGAAAAAGAGAACTTCTAGTTTTTAACGAATTAATAGTATTGAAATGACACTGGAATTACTCAAAGGAAATGCACTATAGAAAGAGTAATTCAGATGAAAATCCAGAGTTGGTGATGTTTATGGGGGTGGGGGCGAGTCACATATAGGCAGTAATTAAAACCTGAAAAAAAAAAGTGAGTTTTTCAAGAGTATGAGTAAAAGGAGCATACTGAGGAAAGAACCATGAAATGTAGGGAAAACAAGAGCCAAAGAAAAAAATTAGAAGGAATATTGTCATATGGCAGGAGAAATGGCAGTGTGTCATGGAAGCAAAAGGAAAGAAAAAAGTGCTCACTAACACCGGGAAACAGAGAATAAAAAAGAAAATAAAGACAAGAAGAATACATTACATTTGATCAGTGAGAGGTGGTTAGTAACATTCAATAATTTTAGTAGGATGACTTTTTGGAAGCTAAAAAATAGGTTCAGAGGGACCCAGCAGAGAAGACACTATGTGAGTCTATAAGCCAGTATTTTTTTTTTTTTTTTTTTTTTTTGTAACAGTATAGTTCAACAAAAGCATGCCTTATGGTCCATTGTGTTAATGAGCTAAGTGTTGGGAGTACAGAACAAGGTAGCTTCCTTGATGATGCTGAGCAGGCAGGACAGTGTAACCCTTTCTTTCCTTCAACCTAAGCTCTGTTTTTATTATGTACTGAGCTTCTTCATATGCTCTCATCTGAAAAACAGATTTAAGGCAGAAGAAGAGTTATTCAGGTATTGGAACAGATGAAACATCTGTTAAAGGGCGTAACTGCCATTTAACTGTTACTGCCCAGGCCCAGAAGCTTGATATAGCCATGTTACTCTACTGATTTGTAGTTCTTCATTGCCAGAGCCTAAAGCCCAAGGCCTAAAACGGTAGGGATTGAGTGGCAAATGCTTGGTAATTATAATAGCAAGCTTATTGTGCTTACATGTTGTATGTATTTTACATGATTTTTCTCATTTGATCTTTACAGTAACCCTTGAAGGTGGGTCTGTTATCACCATTTTACAAAGGGGCAAAGTGAGGGTCAGAACAGTAGCATCCATTGTTACCAAGATAGTACATAGGGATGCAAGGACTTAAAGTCAGGTATCTGTCTTCAGAGCCTGAACTCTTGATCATTAGTCTGTAAGACCATTGAATGTTAATATCTAACATTTTCTGAGTTTATAAATTTTCTTGTACATGAAAGACTAGTAATTTAAAAAATTTAATTACTGTGACACCTTTCAAAATGATATATAAAATAGATAAAAGCAAAGCTGCTTTGTGAAGTTGAAACTGGGCTACTGGAAGCATCTGTGGGAAATCTGGAAGTTTCTTTGAGCATATTCTGAAAATTATAAATAAGGATAATACCATAGGTATAATGTAACAGTATTTTGAATTAGTTTATTGGTTTTTCATAAAGAATATCAATCATTTAAATTAATTAAATATATTAAGTATATTAAATATTTACATTGATTAAATATTAACTATAAATCATTTCAATCATGGTTGAAATAGTGTTTTATTTTCTCACTTTTAAGTTTTAAAAAATGTACTGCAATTATCACAACACTTAGTTTAAAAGACATACAGTATAACTTATATGCAAAGGCTTCTAACTTGTTGGTTTAGGTATATTAGGTCTATGCTGAAATTAACAAATGTAAAAATAGTCTATCTTCTTATTGACAGTTTAATAGGAGCATGAATTCATGTATATTTGGTTTTGATAATGTATAATAATATGATAGTAAATAACTTTTTCTTTTTTAAAACAGGGATTGCTTGGCATTTTGTACAGAACCAGTTTTTGCCAGTTTAGCCAATGTTCTTGGTAACTGGGAAAATCTGCCTTCCCCTGTATCTCCAGACATTAAGGATTATAAACTTTATGATGTAGAAACCAAATATGGTTTGCTTCAGGTATGTATTTTTATTCAACATATAAAAAAGAGTTTTTTCCTTTAAAATTGGTTTTGGCATTTTAGACTTATTATCATGTAAAACTCTGTAAACTTTTGGTTCTTCTTAGTAATTTAATCATTATTCCTATGTTCTAGAAATTTTTTCTGCAGTTTGTTGTTAGGCTTAAATGATATTTTAAATACATCAAACTGATAACATTGGTAACCTTTTTGGGGTCACTTATTGGCTGATGGATGGAGTGGATTCCTTTTGATTCATTTGAATTTTAGCTATGTGAATAAATTTCATAAAACATTCAATTGAAATAAAGTATTTGATAAAAACAAAAACTTTATCTTTAAGGAATTTACTTAGTGGATATCAAGAGGTATTGTTAGCCTTTTTATATATGCCCACTTTTTCAGATTTTCCTTTCCCTGCTTACCAAAATAATGTCTTCAAGGCTTATGCCTGTAATCTCAGCACTTTGGAAGGCTGAGGAGGGAGGATCACTTGAGCTCAGGAGTTCAGGACAATCCTGGGCAGCATAGTAACACCTTCTTTCTACAAAAAAAAAATTTAATTATCTGGGCATGGTGGCATGCACCTGTGATCCCAGTTACTCAGGAGGCTGAGACAGGAGAGGATTGCTTGAGTTTGGGAGTTTGAGGATGCAGCTATGATGATACTACTGCACTCCAGCCTGAGTGACAGTGAGAGCCCTTCTTTAAAATAATAATAATAGTATCTTCAGCTCCATAGAATAAATGTTTGTAGTAGATTCTAAGTTCCTTTGGGGCAGACTTTATTTTATCATGTTTTAACAGCTTTATTAAGATATAATTGGCATAAAGTAAATTACACATATTCAAAGTATGTGAAATTCGTCATATATTTACCCGTGAAACCATCACCACGATCAAGATATTGCATATATCCATCACCCCCAATAGCTTCCTCATACCCCTTGTAATCCCTCCATCCTGCTTCTGCAGTTTTTCTCTCCCTTGTCTCAGGAAGTCACTGACCTGCTTTCTATCACTATGGATAGATTTGCATTTTCTAGAATTTTATAAGTGGAATCATATGGCATCTATTCTTTTTCGGCCTGACTTTTTTTAACCAACATAATCATTTGAGATTCATATGTTGTGTGTATCAAAGTTGATTTTTTTTTTTTAATTGCTGAGTAGTTCATTGTATGAATATACCAGTTAGTCCATTTTCCTATTAATAATATTTGGGTTGTTTCTAGTTGTTGGCTATTGTGCATAAACCTGCTAACAACATTTATGTACAAGTTTTTTTGTATAAACATACACATTGATTTCTCTTGATTAACCAAGTACTTGGGAGAAGAATGGCTAGATAAAATGGTATGTGTATGATTCACTTTTTAAGAAAATGATAACTGTTTTCCATAGTGGTTGTGCCATTTTACATTTCTACCAGCAGCGTATGAGAATTCCGTTTTCTTCACATCTTTGCCAAAATCTGATATGTTTGGTCTCTTTAGTATCTATCAGTTGTTCTCACAGGTGTGCAGTAGTATCTCATGGTGCTTTTAATTTGTATTTCTCTGATTCATAATGATGGCAAGCACCTTTTCATATGCTTCTTTGGCATCTGAATATCTTTTTAGGTGAAATATCTATTCAGATATTTTGCCCATTTTTTTAGTGGGTTGTTTTTTTATTCACTTATTTGTGAATAAAATATTGTTTCCCAATCTGTGGCTTATCTTATCTTCATCTTAACTATATGTTTTTAAAGAATTGTGGCAAAATACTGTCTTTTTTTTTTCTTGCAAAATACTGTCTTAACCATTTTTTAAAATTATTTTTAATTTTTGTGGGTACATAGTAGATATATAGACTTATAGATGAGATACTTTGATACAGGCATGCAGGGCATAGTAATTGCATTATGGAAATGGGGCATCTCTTCAAGCATTTATCCTTTGTGTTACAATCCATTATACTCTTATACTCTTTTAGTTATTTTTAAATGTACAACTGAATTATTATTGACTGTAGTCACCCTGTTGTGCTAGCAAATTCAAGGTCTTGTTTATTTTTACTATTTTTTTTTTTTGCATCCTTTAACCATCCCTACTTTCCCCCACCTCCTGAAGCTACCCTTCCCATCCTCTCATAACCATCCTTCTACTCTCCATCTCCATGAGTTCAGTTGTTTGGATTTTTAGCTCCCACAAATAAGTGAGAACATTCGAAGTTTGTCTTTTGGTCCCTGACTTATTTTGCTTAACATAATGACCCCCAGTTCCATCCATGTAGTTGCAAATGACAGGATCTCGTTCTTTTTTATGACTGAGTAGTACTCCATTGTGTATATGTACCATATTTTCTGTATCCATTTATCTGATGATGGACACTTAGTTTGCCTCCAAATGTTGGTTATTCTGAATAGGTGTGCCACAAACATGGGAATACAGATATCTCTTTGCTATACTTCCTTTTTTTTTTTTTTTTTTTTAAGAGTATATACCTAGGAGTAGGATTGCTGGAATGTATGTAGCTCAAATTTTAGTTTTTTGAGGCACCTCCAAATTGTTCTCCATAGTGTTTGCACGAATTTATATCCCCACCAACAGTGTATGAGAGTTCCCTTTTCTCCACATCCTCTCCAGCATTTGTTATTGCCTGTCTTTTTTATGAAGGTACTTTTACTACGATGAGATGATATCTCATTGTAGATTTGATTTGTTTCTCTGATGATCATTGTTCTTGGGCACCTTTTCTTATGCCTGTTTGCCATTTATATGGCTTCTTTTGAGAAATATCTGTTCAACTCTTTTGCCCATTTTTGGTGAGATTATTAGGTTTTTTTTTTTTATAAAGTTGTTTGAGCCCCTTATATATTCTGGTTATAATCCCTTGTCAGATGTGTAGTTTGCAAATATGTTCTCCCATTCTGTGGTTTGTCTCTTCACTTTGTTGTTTATTTCATTTGATGTGCACAAGTTTTTAACTTGATGTGATCCCATTTGTCCATATTTTTTTTAATTGCATTTTAGGTTTTGGGGTACATGTGAAAAACATGCAAGATTGTTGCATAGGTACACACATGGCAGTGTGGTTTTCTGCCTTCCGTCCCCTCGCCTGTATCTGTCATTTCTCCCCATGCTATCTCTTCCCACCTGCCCACCCCCCCATCCCTCCCCCATTTCCCCCCAACAGACCCCAGTGTGTAGTGCTCCCCTCCCTGTGTCCATGTGTTCTCATTGTTCAACACCTGCCTATGAGCGAGAATATGCGGTGTTTGATTTTCTGCTCTTGTGTCAGTTTGCTGAGAATGATGGTTTCCAGGTTCATCCATGTCCCTACAAAGGACGTGAACTCATCGTTTTTGATGGCTGCGTAATATTCCATGGTGTATATGTGCCACAGTTTCCCTATCCAGTCTGTCTTCATTGGGCATATGGGTTGGTTCCAGGTCTTTGCTATTGTAAACAGTGCTGCAATGAACATTCGTGTGCATGTGTCCTTATAGTAGAATGATTTATAATCCTTTGGATATATACCCAGTAATGGGATTGCTGGGTCAAATGGGATTTCTATTTTTAGGTCATTGAGGAATCGCCGCTCTGTCTTCCACAATGGTTGAATTAATTTACATTCCCACCAACAGTGTAAAGGTGTTCCTATTTCTCCACATCCTCTCCAGCATCTGTTGTTTCCAGATTTTTTAATGATCGCCATTCTAACTGGTATGAGATGGTATCTCAATGTGGTTTTGATTTGCATTTCTCTAATGACCAATGATGATGAGCATTTCTTCATATGTTTGTTGGCCTCCTGTATGTCTTCTTTTTAAAGTATCTGTTCATATCCTTCACCCATTTTTGAATGGGCTTGTTTGTTTTTTTCTTGTAGATCTGTTTTAGTTCTTTGTAAATTCTGGATATCAGCCTCTTGTCAGATGGGTAGACTACAAAAATTTTTTCCCATTCTGTGGGTTGCCGATTAACTCTACTGACTGTTTCTTTTGCCGTGCAGAAGCTGTGGAGTTTGATTAGGTCCCATTTGTCTATTTTGGCTTTTGTTGCCATTGCTTTTGGCGTTTTGGTCATGAAGTCCATATTTTTGCTTCGGTTACCTGTGCTTGTAGGGTATTACTCAAGAATTCTTTGAAAACAATGAAAACAATGTGTATTATGTAGCCATTGATTGAAACGTTCTGTAAGTATCTATTATGTCCATATGGTCTGTGGTGCAGATTAAGTCTGATGTTTCTTTGTTGATTTTCTGTCTGGAACATCTGTCGAGAATTTCTGTCAATAACCTAGGCCTGGACTTAAGCACCTCAAGAGCCCACTTGGTACTCTTCCCTGCTGTGGCCAAACTGGTACCTAATATGCAAGACAAAGTTCCCTTTGCTTTTCCTCCACTTTCTCAGGTAAAAGGAGTCTTTCACCATAGCCACCACAGCTGGGAATGTGCTGGGTCACAGCCCTGAAGCCAGCACAGCCTAAGACCCATGGCGTACTACCTGGGTATTGCTATTGGTTATTCAGGGCCCAATGGCTCTTTAGTCAGCAGATGATGAATTCCTCCAGGACTAGGTCCTTCCCTTTGAGGCAGTGGTTCCCCTTTGGCCTAGGTTTGTCTAGAAATATTATCCATGAGCTAGTGCCTAGATTGGGGCCCTTAAAGACTCTGCCTGGTGCTGTATTCTACTGTGGCTGAGCTATCCAAGATGCAAGACAAAGTTCTTTTTATGCTTCACTCTCCTCTCCTCTCTCTTCTCCTCTCCTCAGACAGAAGGAGACACTTTTGTTGCTGCCAGCTTCATTGTCTGGGGTAGAGGAGGGGTGGTGCAACCACTCCCTTATCTGTCCCAGTTGTTGTCTGCCTAGGTATTCCTAGGACACTTGCCATCCTGATCAGTTGGTTCTAAGCCCAGCACAGCATTAAGAGTTGCATAGAAATTGCAGTCCTTTGCAATTTGGTATGTTTTTGCAGTGGCTGTTACCAGTTTATCTTTTCATATTTAGTGCTTCCTTCAGGAGCTCTTGTAAGACAGGCCTGGTGGTGACAGAATCTCTCAGTATTTGCTTGTCTATAAAGGATTTTATTTCTCCTTCACTTACGAAGTCTAGTTTGGCTGGATATGAAATTTTGTGTAGAAATTTTTTTCTTTAAGAATTTTGAATATTGGCCCCCACTCTGTTCTGGCTTGCAGAGTTTCTTCAGAGAGATCTGCTGTTAATCTGGTGGGTTTTCCTTTGTGGGTAACCTGACCTTTCTCTCTGGCTGCCTTACATTTTTTCCTTCATTTCAACCTTGGTGAATCTGATGATTATATGTCTTGGGGTTGCTCTTCTTGAGGAATATCTTTGTGGTGTTCTCTGTATTTCCTGAATTTGAATGTTGGCCTGTCTTGCTAGGTTGGGGAAGTTCTCTTGGATAATATCCTGAAGAGTGTTTTCCATCTTGGTTTCATTCTCCCTGTCACTTTCAGGTATACCAGTCAAACATAGGTTTGGTCATTTGACATAGTTCCATATTTTTTAGAGGCTTTGTTTGTTCCTTTTCATTCTTTTTTACTCTAATCTTGTCTTGAAGTTTGGCTTCATTAAGTTAATCATCAATCTCTGCTATCCATTCTTCTGCTTGATCAATTTGGCTATTGATACTTATATATGCTTCAGAAAGTTCTTGTGTTGTTTTTGAGCTCCATCAGGTCGTTTATCTTCTTCTCTAACCTGGTTATTCTAGTTAGCAATTCCTCTAACCTTTTTTCAAGGTTCTTAGTTTCCTTGCATTGGGTTAGAACGTGCTCCTTTAGCTCAGAGGAGTTTGTTACTACCCACCTTCTGAAACCTACTTCTGTCAGTTCATCAAACTCAGTCTACATTGAGTTTTTTTCCCTTGCTGGTGAGGAGTTGTGATCCTTTGGAGGAGAAGAGGCATTCTGGTTTTTGGAATGTTCAGCCTTTTTGTACTGGTTTTTCCTCATCTTCACGGGTTTATCTGTCTGCTGCAGGTCTGTGGGAGTTTGCTGGAGGTCCATTCCACACCCTGTTTGCTTGGGTATCATGAGCAGAGGCTGCAGAACAGCAAAGATTGTTGCCTGTTCCTTCCTCTGGAAGCTTTGTCCTGGAGGGACACCCTCCAGATGCCAGCTGGAGCTTTCCTGTATGAGGTGTCTTGTCGACCCCTGCTGGGAGATGTCTCCCAGTCAGGAGGCATGGGGGTCAGGGACCGACTTGAGGAGGCAGTCTTTCCCTTAGCAGAGCTTGAACGCTGTGCTGGGAGATTTACTGCTCTCTTCAGAGCCAGCAGGCAGGAACGTTTAAGTCTGCTGAAGCTGTGCCCACAGTTGCCCCTTCACCTAGATGCTCTGTCCCAGAGAGATGAGAGTTTTATCTATAAGCCCCTGACTGGGGCTGTGCCTTTCTTTCAGAGATGCCCTCCCCAGAGAGGAGGAATCTAGAGAGGCAGTGTGGTTACAGCAGCTTTGAGGTGCAGCTTGGCGGCACTGCAGTGGGTTCTACCCAGTTTGAACTTCCAGGCAGCTTTGTTTACACTATGAGGGGAAAACTGCCTACTCAAGCCTCAGTAATGGCAGATGCCTGTCCCCTCACCAAGCTCAAGCTTCCCTGGTCAACTTCAGACTGCTGTGCTGGCAGCAAGGATTTCAAGCCAGTAGATCTTAGCTTGCTGGGCTCCGTGGGGGTGGGATCTGCTGAGCAAGACCACTTGGCTCCCTGGCTTCAGTCCCCTTTCCAGAGGAATTAATAGTTCTGTCCCACTGGCATTCCTGGCACCACTGGGGTTTGAAAAAGAAAACTCCTACAGCTAGCTCGGTGTCTGCCCAAAGGCCCACCCAGTTTTGTGCTTGAAACCTGGGGCCCTGGTGGTGTAGGCAACTGAGGGAATCTCCTGGTTTGTGGGTTGTGAAGACTGTGGGAAAAGCATAGTATCTAAGCTGGAGTGTACTGTCCCTCACAGCACAGTCCCTCAAAGCTTGTCTTGGCTAGGGGAGGGAGTTCCCTGAGCCCTTGCACTTTCCTGGTGAGGTGACACCCCTCCTTGCTTCGGCTCCCCCTCCGTAGGCTGCACCCACTGTCTACAGGCAAAATACCCAGCTAGCATCAAAATGACAGGATCAAATTCACATGTAACAATATTAACTTTAAAAGTTAATGGGCTAAATGCCCCGGTTGAAATATTTTAGACTGGCAAATTGGATAAAGAGTCAAGACCCATCAGTGTGCTGTATTTAGGAGACCCATCTTATGTGGAAAGACACACGTTGGTTCAAAATAAAGGGATGGAGGAAGATATACCGAGCAAATGAAAGCAAAAAAAAAAAAGCAGAGGTTGCAATCCTAGTCTCTGTTAAAACAGACCTTAGAACAACAAAGATCAGAAAGGACAAAGAAGGACATTACATAATGGTAAAGGGATCAATGCAACAAGAAGAGCTAACTATCCTAAATATATATGCACCTAATACAGGTGCCCCCAGATTCATAAAGCAAGTTCTTGGAAACCTACCAAGAGGTTTAGACTCCCACACAATAATAGTAGGAGATTTTAACACCCCACTGTCAATATTACACAGATCAATGAGATGGAAAATTAGCAAGGAGATTCAGGACTTGAACTCAGCTCTGGACCAGGTAGACCTGACAGACATCTACAGAACTCTCCACCCCACATCAACAGAATATACATTCTTCTCAGCACCATATTGCACTTATTCTAAGATTGACCATATAATTGAAAGTAAAATACTCCTCAGCAAATGCAAAAGAATGGAAATCATAACAGTCTCTCAGACCACAGTGCAATCAGATTAGAACTCAGGATTAAGAAACTCACTTAAGGTCAGGTGCGGTGGCTCAAGCCTGTAATCCCAGCACTTTGGGAGGCTGAGGCAGGTGGATCATGAGGTCAAGAGATGGAGACCATCCTGGTCAACATGGTGAAACCCTGTCTCTACTAAAAATACAAAAAAATTAGCTGGGCATGGTGGTGCGTGCCTGTAATCCCAGCTACTCAGGAGGCTGAGGCAGGAGAATTGCCTGAACCCAGGAGGCGGAGGTTGCAGGGAACCGAGATCGCGCCATTGCACTCCAGCCTGGGTAATAAGAGCGAAACTCCGTCTCAAAAAAAAAAAAAAAGAAACTCACTTAAAACTGTACAACTGCATGGAAACTGAACAACCTCCTCCCTGCTCCTGAATGACTACTGGGTAAATAACGAAATTAAAGCAGAAATAAAGAAGTTCTTTGAAAACAATGAGAGCAAAGACACAACGTGCCAGAATCCCCTGACACAGAGAAAGCAGTGTTTAAAGGGAAATTTATAGTACTAAATGCCTATAGTAGAAAGCAAGAAAGATCTAAAATTGAAACCCTAACATCACAAAACAACTAGAGAAGCAAGAAGCAAACAAATTCAAAAGATAGCAGAAGACAAGAAAAACCAGATTAGAGCAGAACTGAAGTAGACAGAGACAAGAAAAACCCTTCAAAACATCAATGAATCCAGGAGCTGGTTTTTTGAAAAGATTAAAAAAATAGGTAGACTGCTAGCTAACTATTCCAAACAGTAGAAAAAGAGACTCCTACCTCTAACTCATTTTATGAGGCCAGTATCATCCTGTTACGAAAACCTGGCAGAGACACAACAAAAAAAGAAAATTTCAGGCCTATATCCCTGATGAATATTGATGCAAAAATCCTCAATAACATATTGGCCAAATCCAGTATGTTATTGAGGATTTGAGCAGCACACCAAAAAGCTTATCCACCACTCCAAGTTGGCTTTATCCCTGGGATGCAAGGCTGGTTCAACATACACAGATGAATAAACATAATTCATCACATAAACAGAACCAGTGACAAAAACCACATGATTATCTCTATAGATGCAGAAAAGGCCTTCAATAAAATTCACCACCCCTTCATGCTAAAAACTCTCAATACACTAGGTATTGATGGAATGTATCTCAAAATAATAAGAGCTATTTATGACAAACCCACAGCCAGTATCATACTGAATGGGCAAAAGCTAAGAGCATTCCCTTCGAAAACTGGTAGAAGAAAAAGATGCCCTCTCTCACCACTTCTATTTAACATAGTATTAGAAGTTCTGGCCAGGCAATCAGGCAGGAGAAAGAAAGAAATAGGAAGAGAGAAAGTCAAGTTGTCTCTGTTTGTAGATGACATGATTGTATATTTAGAAAACCCCATTGTCTCAGCCCAGAATCTCCTTAAGCTGATAAGCAACTTCAGCAAAATCTCAGGATACAAAATCAATATGCAAAAGTCATAAGCATTCCTATACACTAATAACAGAGAGCCAAAGCATGAATGAACTCCCATTCACAATTGCTACAAAGAGAATAAAATACCTGGGAATACCACTTACAAGGAATCTGAAGGACTGCTTCAAGGAGAACTACAAACCACTGCTCAAGGAAATCAGAGAAGACCCAAAAAATGGAAAAATATTCCATGCTCATTGATAGGAAGAATCAATATTGTGAAAAATGGCCATACTGCTCAAAGTAATTTATAGATTCAATGCTATTCCCATTAAGCTACCATTGACTTTCTTCACAGAATTAGGAAAAAACTACTTTAAATTTCTAAGGAACCAAAAAAATGGCTTGTATAGCCAAGACAATCCTAAGCAAAAAGAACAAAGCTGAAGGCATCATGCTACTTGACTTCAAACTATACTACATGGTTACAGTAACCAAAACAGTATGGTACTAGTACCAAAACAGATATAAAGACCAATGGAACAGAACAGAGGCCTCAAAAATAGCACCATACGTCTGCAACCATCTGATCTTTGGCAAATCTGACAAAAACAAGCAATGGGGAAAGGATTCCCTATTTAATAAATGGTATTGGGAAAACTGGCTAGCCATATGCAGAAAACTGAAACAGGATCCCATTCCTTACACCTTATACAAAAATTAACTCAAGATGGATTAAAGACTTAAACATAAGACCTAAATCCATAAAAACCCTAGAAGAAAACCTAGGCAATACCATTCAGGACATAGGTATGGGCAAAGACTTCATGACTAACATACCAAAAGCAATGGTAACAAAAGCCAAAACTGACAAATGGGATCTAATTAAACTAAAGAGTTGCACAGCAAAAGAAACTATCATCAGGCTGGATTTGGTGGCTCATGCCTGTAATCCCAGCACTTTGGGAGGCTGAGGCAGGTAGATCAAGAGATCAAGAGATTGAGACCATCCTGGCCAACATGGTGAAACCCCATCTCTACTAAAAATACAAAAATTAGCTGGGCATGGTGGTGCGTGCCTGTAGTCCCAGCTACTCTGCAGACTGAGGCAGGAGAATTGCTTGAACCCGGGAGGTGGATATTGCAGTGAGCCGAGATCGCGCCACTGCACTCCAGCCTGGTAACAGAGCGAGACTGTCTCAAAAAAAAAAAAGAAAAAGAAAGAAAGAAACTATCATCAGAGTGAACAGGCAACCTACAGAATGGGAGAAAACTTTTGCAATCTATCCATCTGACAAAGGGCTAATATCCAGAATCTACAAGGAACTTAACTTTACAAGAAAAAGTCTACCCCATCAAAAAGTGGGGGAAGGATACAAACAGACACATTTCAAAAGAAGACAACTTAGTTTCTAGTTACCTATCCATGGACACTTGAATTGCCTCTAATTTTTGGCTGTTGTGGTTAATGTTGCTATGAAAAAGGGTATGCAAACATCTCTTTAAGACCTAGCTTTCAATTCTTTGTAGTATCTGCCCAGAAGTGGAATTGTTGGATCATATAGTGATTCTATTTTTAATTTTGGGGGGAACAGTTGCACTGTTTTCCACCAGCAGTGCACAAAGATTCTAATTTCTCCATATCCTGACCAGCAGTTGTTATATTTTTTCTCTCTCTATTTTAATTATCTCATGGCATGTAAAGATGTGGATTTTCTTTTTTTATTTTTATTTTATTTTATTTTTTTGAGACGGAGTCTTGCTCTGTGTCAGTGGTGTGATCTCAGCTAACTACAACCGCCACCTCCCAGATTCAAATGATTCTCTGTCTCAGCCTCCTGAGTGGCTGGGACTACTAGTCCCACACCAGCTAATTTATCGTTTTTAGTAGATATGGGGTTTCGCCATGTTGGCCAGGCTGGTCTCGAACTCCTGACCTCAGGTGATCCATCTGCCTCGGCCTCTCAAAGTGCTGGGCTTACAGGCATGAGTCCTTGGGCCCGGCCTGGATTTTTCCTTTTTTTTAATAGTAGCCATCCTCGTGGGTGTGAAGTGATAGCTTATTGTGGTTTTGATTTGCATTTCCCTAATGATTAGTGACTTTGAGCATCTTTTCATGTGTTTATTGGCCATTCATATGCTTTCTTTGGAATGTATGTTCAAGTCCTAGAAATCAGGATTCATTGGCTTGCCAAAAGCTACTCCTTGGAAACAGAAGTCTGACTTTTAGTTTTGGTTGTCACATTCTGTGGTGATGTCAGGGACAAATATAAAAATTACCAAATGTTAATCCAGTGTGAGAATAAGTGAACTTCAGTTGAATATTTGAAAACTGAGCATAATACTATTTAGGGAACCTGAATTTCAGTTTGAAGTGTAAGTATATAAAAATCTTAATACTCACTATCTGCAACTTAAGAATCAAAGATTCCCTCCCTTTTCAAACTCAGGAACTGAATAAATTTGGACATCAAAGGATGCTTTATCTTTTTTTCTGCTTATATCCTTATAGGAAGGAACTTAATGTCTTTATTCTGGTTTTATGACTTGGTTTTTCTCACTTATGGTCAGATTGTTCTGGCAATTGA
The DNA here is from genome assembly GCF_048565385.1 of Saimiri boliviensis. Taxonomy (NCBI): domain Eukaryota; kingdom Metazoa; phylum Chordata; class Mammalia; order Primates; family Cebidae; genus Saimiri; species Saimiri boliviensis. Next base: position 32,653,236 of record NC_133455.1, on the reverse strand, counting down.
CTACATCAGTACTTTGGTATTTATGATGAAAGTTGATCTTTTAGCTGACATGCAAAAATTTTATTGGGAGGAGTAGCAATAATTATGATTTTGATGAGATGTTTTATGTAATTGAAAGGAGTTTTATTTAATGTAAAATGTCTGTTTTTTTCCATTTACAGGTTTCTGAAGGATTGTCATTCTTGCATAGCAGTGTGAAAATGGTACATGGAAATATTACTCCTGAAAATATAATTTTGAATAAAAGTGGAGCCTGGAAAATAATGGGTTTTGATTTTTGTGTATCATCAACCAATCCTTCTGAACAAGAGGTAATGAAAGTTTTAGTCCTAATTTTTAAGGCTGGGGAAATGTTGATTATATCTGGAATGGACTAGAGATGTTATAAGCCTTATAAATGCATGGAAATAGGCTATGTGGTACAGTGGTATGTTTAGATGTACAGCCTTGTAGAAAATTTCTAGTGTTAATTGCACCTATAAGTATTCTTTGGCACGTTACTTCCATAGTAGTTAATGTTACTTGAGAAAAGGATGCCAGAGTTAAATAAATTTAAGAACTATTGGGTTAAGTAGGGTTTTGGGTTTTTTTTTTCTCAGAATGTCAAATGTAATAACACATGTGACTCTCTAAAAGTGTTTCCCTAGTTTACTGGATCATGAAATATTCTTTAGGGAGCATAATAACAGCAACAGCAATAGCAATAGCTAACGTTCTTATTGGAACACTTTTCCACACACTTTCTGTACTTATTTAATCCTCACAATGATTCAGTGTGGTATAGAATAATACAGATAAGTAGGCTTAGAGAATTTTTCGAAAACCTGCCTAAAATTAGGTAGATGGTAAGTGATAGAGCCAGAATTTGAACCCAGCCTTTCTGCTTCCTATTTATACTTAGAGAAACACTGCATTAAATCAATTCTGTTTTGTGTTGATTGGGTCTGCATGGCATAGAAGATCTGGTGATATGGCACCTTATGTTGTATTTTAGGTTTTTATCATATATAGTTGTTAGAGGGTCCGTAATTTGACCTAAGATTTGTAATTTGAACAGCCATTTTTAAGGTAATAAGAACTAACTAGTATTGGTTGAATACATACCATTAATGGGTCACACACTATGCTATGTCAAACTTCCACACATTTGTTTAATCCTTACTACAATCTTTTGAACTTTTTAACTAAATCACATAGCTAGTTAGTGAAAGAACAAATTTCAAGCAACAGTCTCTATCTGAGCTCATACAACTTTTAAAGCCTATATATCATAAAACATGAGCCAGATCTTCACATGTTCATATTAGATATTACATTGATAATTTATCTTCTGGAAGAGACTCTAGTAATCGCAGTTTTAACAGTTGTTTCTCAGTTTGTTGTATGAACTTTTTTGCATTTGGGGATTTGGGAATTTGGGGTTTGAAGGTGTGGTGGCATTTTTACTTGCATGACTGAGTAGAAATTTAAAGATAGATTGCTACTGCTTGATAGTGATTTGCTTGAATTTGAAGTAACCCATGCAATTCCTTTTCTTACTACAGCCTAAATTTCTTTGTAAAGAATGGGACCCAAACTTACCTTCATTGTGTCTTCCAAATCCTGAATATTTGGCTCCTGAATACATACTTTCTGTGAGCTGTGAAACAGCCAGTGATATGTATTCTTTAGGAACTGTTATGTATGCTGTATTTAATAAAGGGAAACCTGTATTTGAAGTCAACAAGCAAGATATTTACAAGAGTTTCAGTAGGCAGTTGGATCAGGTATTTACCTATAAATAATTTGCTTGTATTAAAAAATTTATTAAACATATCATTGATTTTTTTTTCTAAAACGTGTTCAGAAAATTCTCTAAATGATGAGTATCTCATTTTAAGTTTGCATAAAATCAGTTTAATTTATTATATTTTATTTTAATAAAATTACAGGTAACGCAGACTAGGCCAGGTGCAGTGGTTCACACCTGTAATCCCAGCACTTGGGGAGACCCAAGGCGGGTGGATCTCTTGAGTCCAGGGGTTCAAGACCAGCCTGGGTAACATGGCTAAACTCCATTTGTACAAAAAAAGTATATAAAAAATTAGTTGGGCTTGCTGGCACCTCCTTATAGTCCCAGCTTCTTGGACTGCTGAGATGGACGGATCACTTGAGCCTGGAAGGTTGAAGCTGCAGTGAGCTGTGATTGTGCCGCTGCATGCCAGCCTGGGGTGACAGAGTGAGACCCTGTCTCAAAAAAAAAAATTTTTTTTTCAAATAAATAAAGAGGACTAGTTAAAGTTTGTTCCTAGAACTTTAATCATGGCATTTGAGTAAATATAAATACAGGAACATGTTACTGAAGGAATAGAAACAATTTTGAGTATTAAGGATACCAAAAAAGTGTTTTGCTTTGCAACAGTAGAATTAACAATTTGTTTAAAATTTAGTCAGTATATTTGTAGTACAATATTGAGTAAATTCTTAAATGCTTTCTTAAATAGACTTAATAATGTAAGTGTATATATCTTTTAAAATATTTTATACTCACATTTAATGTTATCACTCTTTTCAATAGTTGAGTCGTTTAGGATCTAGTTCACTTACAAATATACCTGAGGAAGTTCGTGAACATGTAAAGCTACTGTTAAATGTAACTCCAACTGTAAGACCAGATGCAGATCAAATGACAAAGGTGAGTACATGTGGATTTCTGCTTAAGATGGAGAGACAAAAAAATGAGTTAAAGCAGGTTAAGTTGTTTTTTCCCCCCAGAGATCCCTGATCTGAGATTAAGTTATTTTAAAGCAATAGTCAGATATAACCCCAGATAACATCTGTATTCTTAAATGTATTAAATATTCCACTTCGCTTAATTTTACACAGCTAAATAATTTACATACTTAATTGCTGTGATAGAAAATTAAGATTTCAAATAGAGTGCTAACCATCACAATTAAGCATACATATGTTCTAGACTCCCAGAGAATTCATAGTCCTCTATTTCACTCGTATAACCATGGATTTAGTTTTGTTTTGTTTTTAGACGGAGTTTTGCTCTGTCTCCCAGCCTGGACTGCAATGGCATGATCTCAGCTCGCTGCAACATCTGCCTCCTGCGTTTAGACGATTCTCATGCCTCAGCCTCCCAAGTAGTTGGGATTACAGGCACCAGCTGCCACACCCAGATAATTTTTGTGTTTTTAGTAGAGATGGGGTTTCACTGTGTTGTCCAGGCTGGTCTCCAACTCCTGACCTCAGGTGATCTGCCCACTTCAGCTTCCCAAAGTCCTGGGATTATAGGCATGAGCCACTGTGCCTGGCCAACCATGGTTTTTAACTAATAACTGGTATTTTTATGCCTTCAAGTTATTTTATTTAATCTTTCAGTATTTTAGACTTATGTAAAAGAAAGTTTTTACCCAGCCAACTCACAGGTACAGATTCCAAAGATTTGAACTTGAAAAATAATTGGTTTTCTTATTCAGAGTTTTATAATTCAAATTTATATTAAAGTGATCTTCGGCATTTTGCTAAATGTTTCTGAGTTTTTTTTTTTTTTATCATATTGTGACAGTTTTAGATACGAGAAGTACTTTCAACTTAACGTTTATCAAAACACTATATTTCCATTTTTTTTTAGATTCCCTTCTTTGATGATGTTGGTGCAGTAACACTGCAATATTTTGATACCTTATTCCAAAGAGATAATCTTCAGAAATCACAGTTTTTCAAAGGACTGCCAAAGGTTCTACCGAAACTGCCCAAGGTTTGTTGTTGATAGTTTCTTATTAATAGTCAGGATTTTAGAAGTTAAAGTTTATTTTAACTTACTACAATAACTTTCCCAAGGAAATAATATAACTTTGCCTGAGGTACATAAATGACTATAAAATGCTGCCAACTGAAGCCAAAACTTCAGTGGACCTTTTTTTTTGCATGGTCCAAAAATAAATAGAATAAAAATTTAGAAGGGTACTAGCTAGGCAAAGACAGCAGTTGGACATGAAAGGTCATTAGAAGAGTCCATAAGCTATCATGTGGAGTTCACTGTCTCACCAGCAGTTAAAGGGATACTTCTGTTAATGTTAGCCTTTCCAATTCCTTTAACTACTCCTTCTCTGACTTATTAAATCATAAGTCTAATATAGTTTTTAAAATGTTGGTGAATGCTGAAGAGGCACTGGTTGGAATACTAGTAATTCCTGGTCGTAAAAACATTTCCAGTGTTTAATCTAATCAGACATTTGTTGGTTACCTACTCTTTGTCTGAGCCTTTACTTAGATGCTATGGAGAGTAAAGAGGAAGTATAAAATACTGTCCCTGATCTCAGGCCCTTATAGTAAGTGTAGGTAGGGTTAACATGTGAAACAGTTAATGGTACGTGATAGTGTGTATGTTATGTGGTATGAATCATAAGTAATGAAGGAATTAAGAGGAGAAACAAACATACCAGTGAAGACTAATTAGGGAAGGTTTCCTACAGGTAGGGTGACTGTGTATCCCGTTTTACACACGACTTTTCCAGTTTATGCTATTTGTCTTGGCATAATTAGCAGTAGCATCCTATTTCACTCTCAAAATATACCGGTTTCAACCATAAATTGTATGGTCACCTTAACCTAAAGGGATTGGAGGTTTTAGACTTTAGTGTTAATTAATACTAAAGACCTGAAAAAATGTTCATTTTTTAATAAAAAAAAATTTTCACCTTTCAGCGTGTCATTGTGCAGAGAATTTTGCCTTGTTTGACTTCAGAATTTGTAAACCCTGACATGGTACCTTTTGTTTTGCCCAATGTTCTACTGATTGCTGAGGAATGCACCAAAGAAGAATATGTCAAATTAATTCTACCTGAACTTGGCCCTGTGTTTAAGCAGCAGGAGCCAATCCAGGTATGTTATAGATATTTTTGTGTATTTATCTACTGTTATTCATGATGATGACTATCACTGCAAACAAAAGGAATGAATATATGAGTTTTAAAAAAACTGAGGTAAATATATGAGACTTTCTTGTCCATTAGTCAGAAGGCTGTTTTACATGTTTGAAGCGAACTATTTTTAAAATTATGATTGAACTTTGCAGTTAAATGTCTACAGCTCTCCATAAGTTACTATCTCAGAAAATAAACTGCAGTGAAATTTTGCATGTGTTATACCATTCTTTATGTGCTATATATATACTTTGTAGAAAGTTACATGTTTAGGAAAAGAAATATTTGTTTTTCTTGAAGTATTTTTTGTTGTTTTGTTGTTTAAGTCTTTAATATGTAGGTGCTTTTTGCCAGTTGTTTCTCTCTATTTTATTGCTAATAACTACTTTCACTAGAATAGGAAAATGCTTACAGCACCATGGAAATAATGTGTGTGTGTCTTGTAAGTGAAAAAGTAGTAAGTCTCTCATGTATACAATATATACTTGCTAAATTCAAGGTAATTTCGATTTAAGAGCAGTAAGGTCACACATCTGGGTTGAATTGGGGCTTCTTTATCTCCTTACTTGAAGTATGACTTGCGCCGTTGCCATTTTAAAGCTTCTGTTCCCTCATTGCTACATTGAAAAGGATTGTTGAAATTAAATGAAATTTTCTGGCACATAGCAGATATAATTACATGTTTCTGCCACTGTATAGTAGTAATAGCTTATTAGTTATATATCAACTATCTGATTTAATGGTTTTATGATTCTTTGTAGTCCTTCCCTTGAAAGGAGGGGAACAGAAGGAAGTATGTGGTGGTAAGATGAGAGTTTCTGTGGATTAGGGAAAGAACAAGTGAGGGAGCTGTAGCGTTTGAAGCAGGCTTCCCCCAAATGGTCAAGTTGTCATGAGGGAAAGGTGGTGGAGCTACTGTTCCCTAAGCTATGCATCAGTCAAGATAGTATCCTAAGGAACCTATAATCTGAATTCTTACTTGCCTTCCTTCTTTTTTCTCTTAGTTGTCCAGTTAAAAATACCTTTTGGGCCAGGTGCAGTGGCTCACACTTATAATCCCAGTACTTTGGCGTGCCAAAGCAGGCAGATTGCTTGAGCCCAGAAGTTCAATTCAAACCAGCCTGGGCAACATGGTGTGAAACCCTGTCTCTACAAACAAACACAAAACAAGCCAGGTGCCTGCCTATGGTCCCAGCTACTCAGGAGGCTGAGGTGGAAGTATCACCTGAGCTTAGGGAGTTCGAGGCTGCAGTAAGCTATGTTCGTGCCACTGTGCTCCAGCCTAGGTGACAGAGTGAGACCCTGTCTCAAAAAAAAAAAAAATTCTTCCAAATATTCTTACCTGAGTCTTGGCAAAACTAATTTCTGCATAAATAGAAGGGGCAGTATGTTCCTTATAATTTAGGTATGTGGAAGAATGATCAGGGACAACTTAAAAACATTATTTTCTAAAATTAAAAAATATATGTAAGAGATAGGGTCTTGCTATGTTGCCTTGCCTGGACTCAACTCCTAAGCTCAAGCAATTCCCCTGTCTCAGCCTCCCAAATAGCTGGAACTACAGGTGTATGCCACTGTACCTGGCTTCTAGAATTTTTTCTTACACTCCTCCTCAATTCTATACTTTCTCTTTTTCTCTTGAGCTTCATAGAAGCCAAGTAATGGAATTTACTTCTTTGGGATATCTCACTTTACTGGATTTTTTTCACCTTGTAGCTTCCCAATAGTTGGTACATGTGGGCAAGTAATAGATTACTGTAGATATGTGAGAGTTAGGAGATTAGTCTTTATTTAATTAACATTTAAATTGAGAGCAGATGTTAAATATTGTGCCTCTAGAAATGTAAGAGACTTGATTTGTATGTTTTTGTCTTCCACGCCTTCAGGCTAGCAACATGGTGAGTGTGACAATATATGAGTTATTATTTTGAAGAAGCTTTACATTTGGCATATACCGAATCTCTTAAAGAGTCCAGGTTTCAATACATTGTTTCCCTTTTCTAAACAGATTTTGTTAATTTTCCTACAAAAAATGGATTTGCTACTAACTAAAACCCCTCCTGATGAAATAAAGAACAGTGTTCTACCTATGGTTTACAGAGCACTAGAAGCTCCTTCCATTCAGATCCAGGTACAGTATTTGATTTGTTTTTCTTTAATGACGATTTTGGTTCTCAAATCAGAAGAAGAGGTGTAAAGTACATTTTGGATTTAAGTCATAAAATACATAATAGTAAATATATTTATCTATTGAGTTACATTATTGATGTACAATAACTAAAATATATTCAGTCCTGATTTGAAGAATCAGTGTATTGTAAGTGAAAAAAGTGATGAGTCTATGTACATAATACCTGTATCATGAGGTAGATTTGTCTATATATATCAGAAATGTACTATTATGAAAGAAGATTTGATATATTATAGTTTGTATTATTGTATGTCTTCTTCTCTGCTTCTTTCTAAACCAGTAATTATGAACAAAAATTCCGAAGAAATTTTCTTTTCTCTTTCTATGCCATTTCCATTTTTCTTGAAACTGAGTCTTGCTCTGTTGCCCAGGCTGGAATGTAGTGACAGTCTCTCCGCCTCCTGGGTTCAAGCAGTTCTCCTGCCTCAGCCTCCCTAGTAGCTGGAACTACAGGCACTCACCATTACACTTGGCTGATTTTTGTAGTTTTAGTAGAAACAGGCTTTCGCCATGTTGGCCAGACTGGTCTCGAGCTCCTGACCTCAGGTGATCCTCCTGCCTCAGCCTCCCAAAGTGCTGGGATTATAAGCGTGAGCCACCATGCCCAGCCACATGTGCCTTTTTCTCATGAAAACATTAAGTAGGTATTTTCCCATACTCATGATTTTCCTTCATGCTTGGTAACTCAGTTTTCTATGTAGAGAGGCTATTTCTTCTGCAGTGAAGCTAATTTGTATAGCAGGTAGTTGGAAAAGCAGACAGTAGTTTAGTGTAACCATTCTTAATGCATGTATAGTCATACTTCTGTTTCACAAAGGTAATCTTAAAACACCATATACTTTGCCAAACTGTTAGTTATGTAGTCTTTGTGATTAAAATTTTGGTTCTAAGAGTTGTTTGTCTGAAAGAAATTCTGGATCACTATTAAAAATGTAATTTAGTTTTTTTTACTTTGAAAATACATACTTATGTTAAGAACATCTCACTATATAATGGTTCGCAGTAAAAGCTTATAGTCTCTGTTGCCAGTATAGAAATTTTAATGAAACATAGGATTTTATTTTTTTAAAAGTTATTTACTCTAAAGCTTTTTTTCTTAATATTAACCTGATACTACATATTTAAGGTCACTTTTTGCACTTAATTCATTCTTTGTCTTCTAAGTTATTTTGTTCATTCAAGCCTGTGAGGTTGATGTTAACATTTTTTTCCTTATAATTAGATTTGCCTTCTTAAAGGTAAGGGTATGCTGCCTTTGTCCAAATGACATGGATGAGTGGGGAAGGTGTATCTACCTCTATTTCTTAGTCATTTCTAAAGAAATTGTGAAATATAGCTTCACGAAACATTTTCACAGGCCCTGTGCAGCCAAGCTTGTTTTATATTTAGTGATATTAAAGAAGAAGGAGGGGAAGATTAAGTGATAGGAAATCCATTTTCTTTATAGTTAGTTTGGCCAATAAGCGACTTTTGTAACTTTGCTAAGCTTTGGAAACCAGCATTTCTTTTTCCTTTTTTTTTCTTCTTTTTTTTTTTTTTTTTTTTCAGATAGTCTCACTTCGTCACCCAGGCTGGAGTGCAGTAGCATAATCTTGGCTCACTGCAACCCCCGCCTCCCAGGTTCAAGCAATTCTCATGCCTCAGCCTCCCAGGTACCTGGGATTACAGCCATGGGCGACTAGGTCTAATTTTTTTGTATTTTTAGTAGAGATGGGTTTTACCATGTTGGCCAGGCTGGGGAAACCAGCATGTCTGGTATCATTCAGTGTAAAGTTTAGTAATGAAATTAGCACTGCTTGGTTGATAAAGCATATATAAACAATTGGGAGAATCCTAGAGAAAACAAGAAATGAGAAATCTTTTCTTCAGGGTTCTTGCAAATAGTAGGCTAGAAAGTAACATCTGAAATTCAGTTTTAAATTAAAGTTTTTAAAGTTAAGTTTGATTAGAAATATTTAAGAGGCTAGAGATTGTTCTGAAAACATTTGGAAAGGTAGAATATGGTTTGCAAAAGGTAGGATTCTTAAAAAGAGGCTTTTAAACATGTATATCAGACACAATTTTTGAAAATTAATTTACATTTTAAATCGATGTCCAAGTTATGTTCATCACCCCCAGCCACCACCCATTAGACAGAAAATGTAAAATAAGCAGAAGTTTCTGAGAATTTGCTAATTAGACTCTTTGAGGTTTGATTTTGTATTTTTCAATCTCCTGTTATTAAGTTCCTCATCCAGCTATTAATAAGTTTCTCATCCTGGGCCGGATCCAATGACTCACACGTGTAATCTCATGGCTTTGGGAGGCCAAGGTGGGTGGATCACCTGAGGTCAGGAGTTGAAGACCAACCTGGCCAACATGTTGAAACCCTGTCTCTACTAAAAAAATACAAAAATCAGCGATACGTGGTGGCGGGCACCTATAATCCCAGCTACTCAAGAGGCTGAGGCAGGGAGAATTGCTTGAACCTGGGAGGCAGAGGTTGCAGTGAGCTCAGATCATGCCACTGCACTCCAGCCTGGGCAACAGACTGAGAGTCCGTCTCAAAAAAAAAAAAAAAAAAAAAAGTTTCTCATCCTGTCTCCTCTTCGGGTTAGAGCTCTCCCCTACGTGATTTAGACAGAATTAAATTTGCTTCTTCATAACCTGCTGGTCTGAGTTTGATTCGATGGCATGATACTTTTCCAGTTGCTTTTTAGTAATACAGGTGTTAGGGGGACCTTTGCCATAAGTCTGTCTCTGTCTCTCTGTCTTAAAGGCTGATCTTCTGTAAGGAAACTCCTTACAGGAACATAGTATCCCACTGACTGCTAACCCTTAGCCATTCTCTTCTCCCATCTGTGATCGTTTATTATTTTTATTATTTATTTATTTATTTTTGAGATAGGCCTTCACTGTTGCCCAGGATTGCGTGCAGTGGTGCAATCTTAGTTCACTGCGGCCTTGACTTCCCATGCTCTTCCAGGCACAACTTATCCTCCCTCAGCCTCCCTAGTATCAGTGACCACAGGCACACACACCTCTATGCCTCGCTCATTTTTAAATTTTATAACCCACTTAATTATTAATAGTTCTGAGTGGATATAAATAATTAACTCTATTAGATTTGCCTTTGGAAACCTAAGAATAAGTTAAAGCAAATAAAGTATATCCCAGTGTTTTGATAACAGATTCTTAGTAGTTAATTTATTTCTATCTGCAAACTATAAATGAATATCTTGAAGTTCATCTGATATTTTCAGTAGCGTCCTGCTGATTCACATTTGTGCTTCCATTTTCCTCAGTGATCCCTTCTCCTATGCTTTACGACAAAGATCATCTCTCATAAGGTGCCCAAGATGTGTGTACTTTAGTCAGTTAGTTCTCAAGCCATTTCTTCTTCCTAGCTCCCAGTTATCCCTTTGTTTTCCCCAATTATTCCCAGAATTACCAGTTTCCATTTCTTCTGTGGTACCACATTAGATAATAAGAATGTTTTAAATTTGTTTCCCCCCACTTCTGAGTTATGCTTGCTTTAAATTTCAGAATTTGGAAGTACTTACAAATACAAAAAAAAAATACAATTTGCTCTCACAGATGACCATTTTCAAATATATCCTTCTAGTCTTTTTTCCTAAGCCTGTAGATAGACACAGGTACCTACACATTTTAAAAATTGGGATTGGGCACAGTAGCTCATACCTGTAATTTCAGCACTTTGAAAGACCAAGGTGGGAGGATCCCTTAAAGTCAGGAGTTTGAGACCTGCCTGGGCAACATAGTGAGACCCTGTCTCTACCAAAAATAAAAGATGATAAAATTAACCAGGCATGTGGTACGTGCCGTTAGTGCCAGCTACTTGGGGGGCTGAGTTAGGGAGGAGGATCACTTGAGCCCAGGAGGCTACAGTGAGCTGTGAATTTGCCACTGCACTCCAGCCTGGGCGACAGAGAAAGACTTTGCGGAAAAAAAAAAAAAAACCAAGAAAAAAAAATTTTAATTGAAATTATATAATACTCTATCTTCAATTTTCTTCTCAAAATGATTAAACACTCTTTTAAGGCCGGACTCAGTGGTTCGTTCCTGTAATCTTAGCACTTTGCAAGGCCAAGGTGAAAGAATTGCTTAAGCTCAGGAATTCAAGACCAGTCTGGGAAATGTAATGAGACCCTGTCTCTACAAAAAATTTAAAAATTAGCTGTGCATGGGCCAAGGCAGTTGGATCACCTGAGGTAAGGGGTTCGAGACCACCCTGGCCAGCCTGGTGAAACCCCGTCTCTACTAAAAATACAAAAAATTAGCTGGGTGTGATGGCACGTGCCTGTAATCCCAGCTATTTGGGAGGCTGAGGCAGGAGAATTGCTTGAGCCCAGGAGGCGGAGGTTGCAGTGAGCCAACGTTGCGTCACTACACTCCAGCCTGGGCAACAAGAGTGAAACTCCGTCTCCAAAAAAAAAAGAAAAAAAAATTAGCTGGGCATGGTGGTATGTAACTATAGTCCCAGTTACTCAGGAGACTGAGGCCAGAGGATCGTGCATGCTTGGGAGGTTGATGCTGCAGTGAGTTATGATTGCATCACTGCACTCCAGCCTGGGTGACAGAGCAAGGTCCTGTCTCAAGAAAAAAAAGATTAAAATTAAACACTCTTTTAAATGTGTTTTTTTTTAAGAAAAAGTGTTTGTATTTTATCATATGGATATATAGCTAAGAGAGTCATGAGTATTTTTACGTAATTTCATACTTGATTTTCTTTTGTGAAAGTTAGCAAAACTTAGGTGTTCTTGTTATTTAAACATAATGAGGACTTGTGTTATCAACGAAGAAGATTAGGAATAAGATCAGGGAGTTTAGATACCATGCACTAGTTATTATGACCTAGTATGACTTTGAGTAATGTCTTCTGAGCTTTTTCTCTCATCTGTAAAACTGAAAAGTGATTATAACAATTCATTCATTTTTCAAAGAGTTGTTGAAAGGACAAAATAATATATGTGAAAATTTATTTCAAACTATATGACAATTTAGCCATGCAAATGCAAAACCTTGTAATATCTGAGAAGAGATAAGAGAGTCTTTCCCTAATATTGATTCAGTTTATTTTCTTGATAGGAGCTCTGTTTAAACATCATTCCAACCTTTGCAAATCTTATAGACTACCCATCAATGAAAAATGCTTTGATACCAAGAATTAAAAATGCCTGTCTACAAACATCTTCCCTTGCTGTAAGTAATGGCGTATTAATTTTTGTTTTTCTTTCACTTGTCGGTGCTTTAAATCATTTTCTTATTATTTAGTAACCCCTTTATGTATTGTTGTTTCATCTTGGCTGTACATAACTTGTATATAGTACTATAAAATTGAGCTGTGGTTTTGATACATAATTTATAATATTACATTCCTAACCTTACTTGCTGTCCCTTTACTTTGAGTCCTTCAGTAGAAAAGTTGGGTGATTATTTTTTTCTTAATCCTTTTCTGCTATAACTCAATTTATTTTATTGTTAGTTTTAAAATATTATGAGAGTTTTTTCTTAATCCTTTTCTGCTATAACTCAATTTATTTTATTGTTAGTTTTAAAATATTATGAGAGTTTAAGTTGGTATCTAAGCCTAAAAACTTGTTGAATAGTTTCCTTTTCTAAATAGCCTTAATTTTTAGTTATTGGTCTCTAAATTTCTTGTTCCTCACTGACTTGCCCACTTTTAAAAAAGGTAGAGTACTATAAAGCAATAAGTTAATATGAATACAGGTAGGAGAAATGTAGGCCAGCGGGGTAGTTGCCTCCTTTGAATGCAAAATTTGAACACTCAATTACTTGTTAGTCAAGGAAGGTAGAATTAATAATGAAGTTTTCATTATCTCATATTGAAAGCAATAAATGTCCCCAACCTTTTCTCTAACACTAAATATAAAATTTATTACATTGGTATTTCTTTATAGAGGTAATATTGAATGCTCTCTTCAAAATAGCAGCTTTAAAGAGGGAGAAATTTTCTTCTTTTGCCTGACCAGTTCTTTATATTGATGTTTGATAATGGGCATATTATTAAATTTGCATTTTGTAAATCTAGTTCTCTGGAGATCCCATTCATCTTTATCTGGTGGAATGTGAATTTAAATAAAAATAAACATTAGCTTAATAAAATTATAGGCAAAAGCAACTTGAATGGTATGATTTTATCTTATAGCCATTGAATCTATTTTAGTTCATGTTTCTTGGTCAAAAGGCTTTGAAATGGAAAATGCAACACCAAAGTAGGTTTAAAAAAATCATTATTACTGAAACAAACAAGCATGAAATGACATGAAGTCAAGAAGCTTGAAGTTCTTATTCTCACTTTGTTACTAACTACCCCTGTGACCTTGAAAAGTCACTGTGCCTGAGTCTCTTCACTATCATTAGAAGTAGCTGTTTTGAAATTCTCAGTTTTACGATTGAATTTTCAAAATGGGTGATAGTAAATATACAGCTTAAAATTCAGTTTTCAAAATGCACTTTAAAAGATCCTGTTATCATACTATATACCTTATTTTATGGCAGCATACATTTATTTTAACACACATTTTCTCAAAGTACATATTGTAGACCAGGTATGGTGGCTCACACCTTTAATCTCAACACCTTGGGAGGCTGAGGTGGGAGGATCTCAAGCTAATAAGTTCCAGACCAGCCTGAGCAATACAGCCAGACCTCGTCTTTATTAAAAATAAAAAAAGTTTAGCTGGGTGTGGTGGCATGGCGGGAGGATCACTTGAGACCAAGAGGTCAAGGCTGCAGTGAGCTGTGATTGTGCCACTTCCCTCCAGCCTGGGTGATGGAGCAAGACCCCTCACCTCAAAAATATTTGAAACCAAAACCAAAGCAAAACAAAGGTACCTGTTCTAGTTCAGTTATGAACATATGCAGGGATATGTAGAAATGAGAAAAGCATGGATACTTAAATGATCTGAATTACTGCCCAGTGACATTTATGTTTCTTTTTAAGATGCCAACTGGCCCTTAAGACATGTTGTTTACAAGAAGTTATAATGAATGTATATATGTTAGAACAGTAACTATGAAATGGATTTACATTGTATATGTCACCTTTTAAGTGCATTTTGCATAATACTTTCAGTGCTTCTGCCTACCTCCAGAGTGGCAAATAGGAATACCTAAATTGTATTCATAGTCCTATATCTCTAAAAGCTTAAAATTCTAACTAGGAAATTCCTGAATCATGAGTTAGAATTGTATATTAATACTCCTCCCGGAAAATAAAATGTTTAAAAATTCTACACACAGGTAAAATGCTCCAAGAGCTGTATTTATTCATTACTTACATTACAAATATTTTATATAATCATAAAAGTAAATAAAATTAAACTAGTATTTTCAGTTTTGCTTAAAATATATATATATACACACACACACACGTATCTCAGTAGAATGCAGCCATTATTTTATAAAACTGATTATGTGTACAAATTAAGCATTCAGATACCTTTTTGAATTTATAATATCTCTTGTGTTTGAATTTCAGAAAACAATTGTACACTATTTTTTAGAAATGAGAATTTTTGGTCATTTTACCTGTAGTACTGTGGTGCTTTTGTAGCCAACAATTATTTTCTGCCTTTCTTGGTTTATTATTATTATTATTTTTTAAACTGGAGTTTTATTGATACTGTGGTCCTGACTTAAAGATACTCTATCTTAAGAAATTCCAGCTAAAGTAGGGTATAACATATTTACCAAACAGTCAAATGAATATGGAGTTTTGATAACAGCTTCTAAATAAGAGATCTTAATAACTGTATTAATGATATATTTAGAAATAGAAAACAAATATATGGACACCTTCACATGTTAAAATATTTAGTTTAAGAATGAATTGAACTCAAGTTAGAGTAAAATACTGGAATGTGGGTGAAATTGATCACTTGGTGGAAAGAATGTAGTCCTTTTTATTATTAAAATGTCCCTAAAGAAGTGTTCTTATAATAGTAACACATATGTAGTAAAAGCTTCTCAAATTTTAATCACTTTAAAATGTTACAAAATTGAAGTCATTTCTTGTCTTTAGCTCACTAGTGACCTGGTGAAGCAATCATAAATTCTTTGTGAAACAAGCCAAGAAAACTAGTAAATTGATAAAGGATGAGAACCTCTAAATCTGCTTTTATTCTTGAGACTTTAACATATTTATATGAAGATTAAGTTTGCATGTAAATATTTTGTTCTAGATTTTGAAAATTTCGACTAATGCAATTTACCTCTTTTAATAGGTTCGTGTAAATTCATTAGTGTGCTTAGGAAAGATTTTGGAATACTTGGATAAGTGGTTTGTGCTTGATGATATCCTACCCTTCTTACAACAAATTCCATCGAAGGAACCAGCAGTCCTCATGGGAATTTTAGGTAGCTGAAAATTTATTGTCATTTGATGCTATTTTATGCAAATAAATTTTCCAATCTATAAAGCCATTGTACTCTCCTTTTGTGTATACAGCATTTCATAATTGAAGAATGATGTGATGAATGCTGTAATATAACTTTTCTCTTTGTGTTAAGTTTAGCAAAAGCAGTAGAATCTTGACATTTTTTCAAGGAATAAGATATTTAAGAATTCTAGCTTTATAAACATCATTGTAGCATATCGTTTTCCCCGTAAAATGGTACAAAGAGAGACAAACAAAGCTGCTGGAAATGCTCGTACTGGTCTCAGTAGTAATACCCGAGGTTTATTTGGTACTCAATTTGTAAGAGGCAAAGTATTTTCTCTGCATTACCTTATTTTATTCTTCCCCAAATCCAGTGAAATAGGTACTGTTGTTTCTATTTTACAAGGAAATTGAAGCTCAGAGAGGTGAAATAAGTGATTCAAGATCATATAAGTGATAAGTCATAGGAGCTGGTTTTCTAATATGTTTAAATCTTAATTAGTATATTTTGTGGCTAACTGATATGCCGATGAAGCATATTAGCCTTAAGGCACATTGTGCTCTATCAGTATAATTACAAATAACTAAGAAACTCTGAAATCATTTACATGTTAAAGCTACGAAAGTCCAATCTGGAAATGCCAGGGAACTGCTGTACTAATAAAGCAGGCATAGCTATAGAGTCACAAAAACATTAACAAGTTCATTTTTTATTTAATTTGAGGTTCTTTGTTAATTTTTAAGAAAAACTATATTATTCGTTCATGTATTCTTAACACCTACTACAATGCTTGACCTATAGAAACTGCCCAGTAAATATTTGTAGGAATGGTTAGCAAGTATTTATTTTGTACCTCTGTAGACATAGAAAGTACTCTTGGGAAATCGCATGAATCTTTTGTGCTGAAAGAAGTTTGTCTTCTTGGCTGGGTGTGGTGACTCACACCTGTATTCCTGGCACTTTGGGAGGCCGAGGGGTAGATCACTTGAGCCCAGGAGTTTGAGACCAGCCTGAGCAACATGGTAAAACCCCATCTCTACTAGAAATACAAAAATTAGCCATGCATAGTAGCATACACACATAGTCCCAGCTACTTGAGAGGCTGAGGTGGGAGGATCACTTGAGCCGGCGAGGTTGAGGCTGCAGGGAGCCATGGTCATGCCACTGCATTCCAGCATGAGCAACAGGGCAAGACCCTGTCTCCAGAAAAAACAAAATTGTCTTTTTGGTGTAGTGGAAATTCGAGCCCTGGTCCTAATCCTGGCTCTATCAGTTCCTGAGGTGACTTTGAAAAGTTTATTTATCTAATGAGGATGAGACTAACGTCATTTTAAGATTCTTGTGAGACTTCACTGAAACAAATAAAGGGAAAATAACAAGCATAGTGCTCAGCAAATAAGCATTTAGTAAGTGCCTAATAAAGTTATTCTTTGGTTATGTAAGTCATGTGCACATTAAAAGAATAATGGGGGATGGTATGTTACAAAGCTTTGGATTATATACAAAACACTTAGAGCTCAAAAGCATTCAGAGAACGAGGAGGAAATATGCTCATTTTACTAAATGAAGGCTTTGTGGATAGATGTAACAAGTGGAGTCTTGAAGATTGAGTAAATAGGTGAGACAATAGGGAAGGATTTTGTGAAGTTTAATTCAGTTATTAAATTACAAATATGTTGAGTTTGATTTGCTGAAGAAGTGAATAAAGGTCTAGCACTTATATTTTGACTGTACCTGTACTTACACCCTTGAAATAGATGCCTTGAGTATGATTTCTGAAACATATATTTAGATGTTTCAAAATAGAAGGGCATTCTGTAACCTTACTACTGCACAATAAGAATTGAACCTGGTTCTCATAAGCTTCTAATGTTATGTTATCATTAAGTATGCTCTTAAACCAAAAGAACACCGGATAAATATGTTATGGTGTTTAAATCTGGCCAGATAATAAAGGCTGAAATCATTCTGATTCATATGTAAGAACATCATTATTCTAGGCATTGATTAGGAAAAATATGTACCACATATATTATGAAGGGATTTAATATACATATATTATTTTTGTGATTTCTATGAATTTGTGGTGTTAACTTTTAAAATTTGTCATATTCTTTTCTATCAGGTATTTACAAATGTACTTTTACCCATAAGAAGTTGGGAATCACCAAAGAGCAGCTGGCTGGAAAAGTATTGCCTCATCTTATTCCTCTGAGTATTGAAAACAATCTTAATCTTAATCAGGTAGGAATATTTTTGTGCTTTATTCATTTTATTCAGCTTACTGTTTTATTGGCATTAGATATATAAATATATTACACAGATTGGTTAAAAAAAAAAGAAAAAAAAGAAATGGGAAGAATATGCCACAGAACTAAATGAAGAAAGTTTGTGGGGTTGAAGGATGGATTTTTTTCTTTGAACATATTTATTCATTTATTTCCATTTTTTAAAAATTAAGTTCCGGGGTACATTGCAGATTGTGCAGAATTGTTACATAGATATACATATGCAGTGCAAAGGACATGAACTCAGGAAGGATGGATTGTTAAAGATTTCATTGGTAAATACTAAATGAGAAGAATGTTGAAAAATATGTAGGATTTGGGTCTACTTTAAATCTGGGCTGGAAAATTGGCATGAACAAAGAACAAAGTTACAGACTGTGTTTGGGGAGTGTATTCATTATTTATTGATTGCTACAAAACAAATTACCACAAACTTAGGGGTTTAAAGCAACACACTTTTATTATCTCACAGCTTCTGTGGGTCAGGCTAGGACATGGTTTGGTTGGATTCCCTGCTCAGGGTTTCTCACATTGCTGCAGTCAAGGACTTGGGGTTCATCCAAAGGCCCAACTGGGGAATGATCTACATCAGGCGTCCCCAAACTTTTTACACAGGGGGCCAGTTCACTGTCCCTCAGACCGTTGGAGGGCCGCCACATACTGTGCTCCTCTCACTGACCACCAATGAAAGAGGTGCCCCTTCCTGAAGTGTGGCGGAGGGCCGGATAAATGGCCTCAGGGGTCTGCATGCGGCCCGCAGGCCGTAGTTTGGGGACGCCTGATCTACATGGTTGTTGGCAAGATTCAGTTCCTATTGGGCTGTGGTACTTAGGACTTTCATTCTTAGCTGTCTATTAGCTGGATGGTACTGTCAGTTCCTAGCCACATGAGCCTTTCCAACATGGCAACTTGTTTCATCAAAGCATGCAAGAGAGAGTCTGCTAGCAAGACTGAAGTTACAGTCTCTTGTAATCAAGGAAGTGATATCCCATCCTGTGCCATATTCCGTTGCTTTAGAAGTAAGTCTCAAGTTCAGCCTGCACTCAAAGATAGGGGATTCCACAAGTGCATGAATAGTGGGAGGAGGAGATAATTGGGGACTATTTCAGGAGTCTCTATGCCACTGAGAAGGAATAATTCAATTTGGTTGGATATGTGTATGTATAATACAGTAGGGGAATAATAGGAGAAAAATAATTTGAGACTAGAATAGGTAGACTTTAAATGCCTGTCTGGTTTAGGTATTTGAACTTTCAAGGTGTGGTAAATGTTTGAGCAAAGGAGTAATGTGTCCAAAGATTATTATGGAATTGTCTCTGCATACCTCTATCGCTGTTTGTGACAGCTGTGTTCTTATGTGACTGATTCTTCCTAAAGATTAGAAACTCTTCAAAGGCTGGTTATTATAGCTTCTTCTTCATTATAGCCCCAGCACTTAGTGCAACGACAAAAGCAAAAGTGTTTATTGAATTGAGAGAAAATTCAGATATGGAGTAGAGATGAGCCACTTTTGTTCACAACAGAACTAGTATTTAATGAAATATAATGGAAAAGACTGAGTTGGGTTACTGTTTAACTGAGAGCATCATAGATGGATAGGCAGGGAAGATTTAGAACTGAAAGTGAATTACAGCAATGAGGGAAGCAGAAAGCTGGAATTTGAGAGCTTTTGGCGTTGGGGAAGAGTGCTGAGTGAGCAGTTTTGGAGGCAAATTTATAAAATTAATCAGAACCAATATTTCATTTGAAGTAATAGGGTAAGCCTCTAAAAATTTGTTCCTAGGTTTTAATTTTTTTTGTTTTTTTTTTGAGATGGAGTCTCACTTTGTCACCCAGGCTGGAGTGCAGTAGTGCAATCTCTGCTCGCTGCAACCTCTGCCTCCCCGATTCAAGTGATTCTTATGCCTCAGCCTCCCTAGTAGCTGGGATTATAGGCATGAGCCACCACGCCTGGCTAATTTTTGTATTTTTAGCAGAGGCAGGGGCTACCTAAACCCCGGACCTCAAGTGATCTGCCCACCTTGGCCTCATAAAGTGCTGGGATTACAGGCGTGAGCCATCATGCCCAGCCCCCTATATTTTAATTTTTGGTTTGGAAATTTCTTTGTATCTTGGATGGTAGAGTTGAGGTTAGGGTGGACAAAAAGGGAGACAGTGAATATTGGGGAGGAATAGGATAATATGCCTAAAACAGTCTTCAGCTTTTTGCCATTTCTGTTCTAAGTTCTTATATTTCTGATTTAGTGTGTTTTTAAATATTCCCAAATGCTCATTTTAGGATATATAGGCTCACTCCTCTCATCCCAGCACTTTGGGAGGAAAGGTAGGTGGATCGCTTGCACTCAAGAGTTTGAGACCAGTCTGGGCAACATGGTGAAACCCCATCTCTACAAAAGTACAAAAATTAGCCAGATGTGGCAGCGTGTGCCTATAGTCCCAGCTACTAGAGGGAGCTAAGGTAGGAGGATTGCTTGAGCTTGGGAGGCAGAGGTTGCAGTGATTTGAGATTGCACCACTGCACTCCAGCCTGGGTGGAAAAGCATGACCCTTCTCTAATTCCATTTGAAATGTTGTGTTAATTTACTTCAGCTTAGTGGGTTTTTGGGGTGAGGGGTGGCTATTTTCATCAACAAATATTTTGATTCGTATCTTCTTGTATTTTACAGTAGTTTGGCATGGATGTGGTCTGTCTTCCCGTGGTCAAGGTTTCTAATTTAAGACTGCCTTCTTAGGTCATTTCTGATTTAAGATGATTTAAGTATGTTTTATATTAAGTGACAAAGATAAGTAACTTAGGAAAATACATTTTCAGCATTTGAATAAAAAAACAGCAAATGCCCTGCAGCAATCCACTGAATAATCAATAACTTGTGTTTGAGGGGAGTTCCTAAGACCACCCCCAGATTGGATGATTTAGTCAGAGGACTCACAGGACTCAGCATATAGTTATGCTCAGGCTGTGCTTTTTTATGGTAGAAAGATACAAAGCAAAATTAGGAAAGGGAAAAGGTTGGTTCATAGGGCAAAGTCTTCCAGAGTCTTTTCCCAGTGAAATCACACAGGATTCCCCTTGTAATGAATTGTGACAATATGTGTGAAATGTTGCCAACCAGGGAAACTCATTAGAGACTCAGTGTCCAGAGTTTTCTGTGAGGGCTGATCAAGGAACACTCTCTGCCTGGCATGTACTCAAATTCTAAACTCCCAGAAGGAAAGCAGGTGTTCAGCATAGAACATACTCTTTGTGCAATCTGTTTAGGCAAGTGAGCCACTGTTACCAGTTAATAATAGGAACCTTTCCGAAATCTGAGTTCCCAGACACCAGCTAAGGCCAATTTTGCAAGCAGGACTTTTCAAGAATAGCGGTTTAGGCCTACAATGTTAACTCTTTTCTGCACAAACTACATGTAACGATATGGATGACACTCACAAACAACATGTTGAGTGAATGAAGCCAGGCATAGAAGAGGATCTGCTGAATGATCCATTTATATAAAGTACAACAACAGTCTAAGCTGTGCTGCTAGAAGTCAGAATAAAGTTTACCCAAAGGATGTGAGGGTAGAAAATGATTGGAAGGCGGTATAAGGAAGCTTCTGAATGTTGACAACGATTTTGCTTTGTTTTTGTTTTTGTTTTGAGACAGGGTCTTACTCTGTTGCCTAGGCTGAAGTGCAGTGGCACAATCTCAGCTCACTGCAGCCTTGACCTCCTGGGCTCAAGTTATCTTCTACTTCAGCTTCCCAAGTAGCTAGGACTGCAAGCGTGCACCACCACTCCTGGCTAAATTTTGTATTTTTTCTAGAGACGTGGTCTCTCCATGTTGCCAAAGCTGGTCTCAAACTCCTAGGCTCAAGTGATCCTCCTGCCTTGGCCTCCCAAAGTGCTGACACTACTGGTGTTAGCCACAGCACCTGGCCCAATGTTGTTTCTCTCTCTGGCTACTAGTTACATTGGGTGTGTTCAATTTGTGTGAATTGTGAATTTTTTTTTTTTGTCTATGCCCTTGAACATACAGACTTTTCTGTTAGTATATTATACTTCAGTAAAAAATTTCAGTAACCCTAATCAGTGAAAAGTCAGTCATAGTAAACTGTTTTGGGAACATGCCTTTTGCCTTTCTCGTAAGATGAAGAAGCTGCCGCTGATAGTGCATGGCGAAAGGCAGTGTAATGTAGTAGAAAAAGGGTGCAGACTTTGGAGACAGGCTTAGGATGAGTGCTAACTCTGCAATATGAGCTCTTTAGCATCTGAGTTGCTTTACCTGTCATTGAGCCTGAGTTTCTTCATTTGTAAGTTAGAAATATTAATGAACCTACTTTGAAGAGTTGTGAGGATTAATAAAATGGTGTCTATGTAAACACTCAGCACAAAGATACAGTTATAAGACTTGGCGAGAGGAGGAGAGCAGTTTCTAGATTCTTCCTGTAGTATGTGGTGTTACTCAAGTAAGTTGGTTATGATGATCCTGAAGTACCGTAGGGATGAATGATCAGCAGTTGACAAGAGTTAACCAAAGCTTAAACTAGTTGAGACGTAGTGCTAAGTATGCTTTATGAACTTTAATTATTTGAAAGTTGTATTATTTAATATTTTGACTGTCAGAAAACAAGATTTATTTTAGCCAAATATGTCATTGCAATCTGAATAAGCAGGAATTTTCTGTGCATATTAAATGGATTATTTCTAGATAGGCACAAATTCAGATGGTTAATTTTGAATTATTCCAGGAAAATCAATATATAACTGCTGAATAAATATATAATTTATACAAGGCCCCTGAATAATAGCTGTTAAACAACCCAGGATATAAAACTCATTATTGAGACATGTTTTCTGGAACTTAAAAGCCTCATCACCTATCATATCACCACCATACAAAGATACCATAAAAGCTTGCTATGGCATGCTGAATTTAAATGTATCACTCTTATTGAATATCAGTGCTATGACTGGATCCTATTCTACTGGTAAAAATGGAGAATATTATGATTAATGTATTGAATTATCTTAATTGATAACATTTGCTCCTAACTTGAAACATTATAACCATATCGATTTCTCATTATACCAGTTCAATTCTTTCATTTCCGTCATAAAAGAGATGCTTAATAGATTGGAGTCTGAACATAAGACTAAACTGGAGCAACTTCATATAATGCAAGAACAGCAGAAGTAAGTAGTTGCACATGAATTCTTTGTGGTCCAGGAGTGAGATTATAGTGTCTTATCGATTTTCTAGAATATGGATTAGAAAAATTGCTGCATTTAAATTTGACCATATGTAAAACATTTCAAAATTTACCATCATATTAATAAGTTGAACTGAAGTAAAATAGAATGTGGTTGAAAAATCTAATGTCACTTCTGAGTACAAAAGTATAATATGATATAATTTTAGCATTTTATCTACATAAAGAAAATTCTGTTTCTGAGAATCCCTTGTCAGCAATAGCCACTAGCATTGTAAACTCAGGTTGTCAAAAACTAAAAGCATCACCTATGAAAATTTTTTAAATTTATGAACTCAGTGTTTTGATTTTTTTTCATTCTGTTTTTTGTAGCCCCAGAAACATTTATAGAGCATTCATTTCATATTTAGCATCACAACATCTACCTCTTTTTATTTTTAGGGAGGATTTTCTAAATTATTTGCAAAACATTAGCTTTCAAAGAAGAAGGCAAAGATGGAAATCGTTGACTGTTGAATCCAGTTTATTAAAATCAAAGCCCCACTATATTTTTTGCTCCAGAGTAAAACACATGAATTTAGGATACCTATTAAAGTTTAATCCTGAACCAAAAACATCTAAAAATCAGTAAAATTGATATAAATCATAAACAAGGTCCCCAAATAGAAACTGCTTCTGCCCAAAGAGATGAAGAGTAAGAAAGGAAATACACATGGTATAGAAATAGGTGAAATAGCCCTTTGTATGCTTGAGTATTCTGTGGTGTGTATGTGTGTGGTGTTTGATAAATTGACTATGTTAATGCAAAAAATCTTGAGAAATAGTTTTTTAAATGTATTATAAGTATAAATAAATTTTTGATATCTAGTATTTATTTTGAGTTGGAAAATAAACCTTTCCTTTTTCTTTTTCCTATCTAAATCTTACCTATTTCTTAGGACATAGATCTGGCTCACGTAACAGTCATTGTGGCATTGTTAGTATCCCAGACTCAGAATTTAATCACATTAAATCCCCCATATCATATCTTGTCTTTCAGTGAGGTGTTAAGCTCTTTGATGGTAAGAACCAAGCTTGACTGGTTTTATGACACCTTGAATAAATTCTCCAGTAAATCTCAAATGTTGAGTCTAAGAAATGGACTTAAATACAAATGTTATTTTTGGGTCAAGCAAACATTAATGGTAGAAAATAATGGAGAAGATTATGACTCTTCTTAAATTATGAAGCCACAGTTTAGTTGGGGTCTAATACATTCCGTGTGGATGAATAATTTTTAGCATGAATATTTAAAAATATGCATTTCTTTTCATTGTTTTGTCATAATTCAACTTTCCTACAGATCTTTGGACATAGGAAATCAAATGAATGTTTCTGAGGAGACAAAAGTTACAAATACTGGGAATCAGGTAAGAAGATGTTTAATTTTTGTAGAATGAGTGCTTCATTTGGAGGGCTTTTAATTTTAAGCAGCAAAATCATATTTTTATTGAACTCTATTTAAATAATTGACCTTTTCTTATTTCAGCAAATTGACAAGGTTTTTAACAACATTGGAGCAGACCTTCTGACTGGCAGTGAGTCTGAAAGTAAAGAGGATGGGTTACAGAATATACATAAAAGAGTGAGTTTCCTTACTGTTCCTTCAGCCCTTTTATTTATACTGTAGGACTTCCTGTAAACCACAGATATTTGTTGGGAAATACTGTTCAGCAGCTTAACAAGAAACATTTGTGATTATCTTTCTGAAATTCCTTTATCAGTGAAACATGACCCTAACCCATTTTGAGAGTAAACATACTTAAGATGTTTAGCTTCCATTATTACTTGATATGCATGCCACAAGGTAATAATTATAGACTCCTTGACTTCTTTGTTCTTTTTCTTGTACTTTGCTAATCACATCTCTTGGTGATTCCCACTGTCTCTCCTCTGCTTCTGCTCCTCTGTTGATGGCTTCTACTGTAGATTTGTGCTGTCCATCATCTATTTTAGGCTGTCTCTGATCGTTGCTCTTCAGTATTTTGATTTCTCTCCCACTCACTACTTTCCCAACAATTTGAGTTCCAAACTCTTTGCATTCTTTTTGAGCCTAGCAACCTCATCTTTCTTCTGTCATTTCATGGCGTTAACTTTTATGGTCCCTCAGATTTTCACTTTCACACTTTGAGAGAATACAGGTCAGTTATTTGGTAGCATGGCCATCAATTTGAGTTTGTCTCATGTTTTCTCATAATTGGATTAAAGTTGTACATTTTTGGCAGGCATACTACAGAAGTAATGATGCACCCTTCTTGATTTATTCCAAAAGGAGTACATGATATATATATGACTTACTAATGGCAGATCAACAATATTTTAAAGAGGATTTTCAAAATAGATTTGATTCCGTCTCATAAGTAAATAAAAAAATCTTGAGTACATTTTTTTCTTCTCTATTTCTTGCTAAAATACCACCCCCCCAATTTTGAATAATAAACTATAATAGTTTGTTATATTTCCTCTTGGTTGGCATCTAATAAAAAAATCAAGTCAGTTTGTGACTTCTATTGAGGGCATTTTTCTATTCATTCACTAAATATGAATACCTGTATGTGTTAAAGCCAAGGGACTACTGGACATAGTAGTTTACAAAACTGTGAGAGAACATTGTGAACTTATAGTTAAAAAGTTGATAAAAGACAGGACATTGAATTGCTGTACACATCAGCAGTGAAAAAATTGCTAATGTTGTTTAGTTCTTTCTTAGCTTTTTGTGAGTTCCTAAAATATTCTTGGGGTGTGATAGATCAGAGTTTAAAAAAGATTTTCCGATTTTCAAGAATGAAATAACTTAACCATATTGTCATTGTCTGGAAAAAGGCGATTCTAATAAATGGTTTAAAAATAATAACTGTTTTCATACTGGAAATATTTTCCTGTGAGTTTTTATCTAAAGTTAAATTAGATAATAATTTGAAATACAACTTACTGTGGCAATTATCAAGACAGGAGTATTTTGCTTTTCAGTGAGGTAGTAAGATGTCCTTTACCAGAAAAGAAATCTTTTGTTTTACAAATGGACTTAAGAAATTGCTAGTTGATTTTTTTCCTTTATTTTGTTTTAAGGCATCACTTACACTTGAAGAAAAACAAAAATTAGCAAAAGAACAAGAGCAAGCACAGAAGTTGAAAAGCCAGCAGCCTCTTAAACCCCAAGTGCACACACCCATTGCTACTGTTAAACAGGTCAGAATTCATTTCTTTTGCGTAATTTCAAGAATACTACTGTTAAGAAGTAAGGTAGTATAGAACTTAGTCTACTAGTATTTGTATAAAAATGTATTTCAAATAATACTTTAATATGTGGTTTCTAGGAAGTATGGGCATAAACGATTTTCCAACTCTACTTTAACCTCCCTAATGTATAATGTTTTGTGACAATGCTTGTTATCTATAAAGAAGCAAGAAGAACAGGAAGGGTTCTTAAAAGAGATTAGGGCTCATGTTACTCATTCAACTCTGTTCACTCTGAAATGATAGAATATTATATTCATACTCAGTGTATTTTTGAGCTAAAGTTATTTTCTATGTTTGACTTTTCAATTATAGTTAGGTTTGTAACTTGATTTAAGATGTACCTGCATAACCTGGCCAGTATTTATTTTCTTCTGTGTCCCAGGTATTGTTCTAGGTATTGGTGCTATGGCAGTGAATAAGGGCCCTACTTGTAGAGAGTTTACACTGTTACAGGTTTCAGAATTAGCTTTATCTTAAAAACTTTCTTTATTTTTTTGTTAACCTCTTAATCACTAACATTTTCTCTGAGAAAAACATCTTTGTGGGCCAAGAGGCAGAATTGAGGATATTTTGTAGGTACTTATATAAGAATAGAGGAAAAAAATTCCTATACAATTTTGATGGAATTCAGAATATAAAAATAATAGTTAAAAAGTTATATTTTTTGTAATATAGAATAAGAAGAATGCAATTCTGTTTTTGAAGAGATAACATTTTGCTTAATTGGAGTTTAAAGTTAGTGTTCCCTATCATCAAATCGATTGCAGATATTCATCTGTAAAAATCATACAAAAATAGGTGGCAGGCTGTATTTGACCTGCAGACTATAGTTTGCTGACTTGGTGTAGACCGTTGATCTTAATTCTAACTTGTCCTTTATAACTTAATCTGACAGCTGTTTACTAATTATAAAGTAATTTATATTTCTTAGAGATAAAGTACTTCTCTCATATTTTTCAGACTAAGGACTTGACAGACACACTGATGGATAATATGTCATCTTTGACCAGCCTTTCTGTTAGTACCCCTAAACCTTCTGCTTCAAGTACTTTCACTTCTGTTCCTTCCACTGGCATTGGCATGATGTTTTCTACACCAATTGATAATACAAAGAGAAATTTGACAAATGGCCTAAATGCCAATATGGGCTTTCAGACTTCAGGATTCAGCATGTCCGTTAATACAAACCAGAACTTCTACAGTAGTCCAAGCACAGTTGGCGTGACCAAGATGACTCTGGGAACACCTTCCACTTTGCCAAACTTCAACACTTTGAGTGTTCCTCCCGCTGGTGCGAAGCAGACCCAACAAAGACCCACAGATATGTCTGCCCTTAATAATCTCTTTGGCCCTCAGAAACCGAAAGTTAGCATGAACCAGTTATCACAGCAGAAACCAAATCAGTGGCTTAATCAGTTTGTACCTCCTCAAGGTTCTCCAGCTATGGGCAGTTCAGTAATGGGAACACAGATGAACATGGTAGGACAATCTGCCTTTGGTATGCAGGGTAATCCTTTCTTTAACCCACAGAACTTTGCACAGCCACCAACTACTATGACCAGCAGCACTTCAGCTAGCAATGATTTAAAAGATCTTTTTGGGTGAGGTGTCTTGCTTCTAATTTGAAGGATTATTTCAGTTTCAATCATGGGTGAGCTGATTTACATCTTTATATAGTTGGCTTGGAGGAACTATTTCTATGGGAAAGTGAATGGTTCTGTGACAGAAAACATCTGTGTCCATGCCAGCATAGTAGTTATAAGGACTTCTAACCAGTTGAGTTTTTTTTTAAGGCATTGAGGATTTTTTTCCTCTTACCAACTCCTCTTCAGGTTTTTAAAGACCCAACCCTTCCCAATCTCAAAAGAGAAAAAGGACAATTGAGTTATCTTGACTAGCAGAATTTTTTAATTAAATGTTTATTTTGGCTTGTGAGTCTTGGTGTTATTTAGAAAGTTGAGTTGATGGTCATTGCAAGCTCATCTATTAAGTCTACATGGTACACAGTCTACCTTCACAAGTCATTAGTCTTCATTTTAATATGTAAAAAATCTTGATGCTGTATTGATTTGTTTGCATTTGCGATGACAGTGAGAAAGTGATAAGCATAAAGAGAAGTATCAGGTTTGCTTTTTCTGAACTTACTTTTCAGATGAACTAATATTTAGTACAAAGAGACTGAGCAAATACTAAAAAATTTAACTTAACCTTCATTTCATTCGTTTAAATGCATTATTAACCATCTTAAATGCAAACTAATCATTGTAAATTATATTTTAGCATGGTCTGCCTCAAATAGTAATGTATTTTTCTGCATTCACTTGGATATATTTAGAATCGCTTTTTTCCTCCTCTGTCACAGAAGAGGTGTGTTCTGATTTGTTTGGATATTTGACAGACATTCTGATGTGACTTCCCTGACTACTACCTTCATATTTCATTTCAAATTCAAACTTCAGAGGTTGCAGCATATATGAGTTGCATTTTCAAAAGGAGATTTGTAAGAATTAAACTATATTTAATTAGTAAACTTTTGAGATTTTTGCTGTGTTGTTTCAAATGTAATAAACTTCTCTAAAAATTGAGCAGTTGTATCTTCTGACTATCAACAGATTAATTTTCAGCTTGCCAAATAGTCTGACCTCATTAATTACTGCTACTGAAATTTAATTTTTTTCTAGGAACTTTAGGAACCTTTTGTTCAAACATTTTAATTTCATTATTAGTCATTCTTAGGAAGGAAAGAATCAATTCTCTTAACAGGAAACATGCTTTAGTTTTCAAAACCTTTCTCTGATATTTTTCTTTAATTTGGTGATTATTCAACCACAGAGCCTTATGCTATAAATGTAATTTGTATTTTAAAAAATAATATTCCATTCTTATGTGATAGCTTTAAAACCATCTTTCAAAGAACTATTTGTATTACAGTTGCAGCCATAGAGTTGATGGTTTTTAATTATCTGGAACCAGCAATCATTTAAAAGAAATCACATTAAGTTTAGTGTGGAGGTACTAAGTTTATTCA
The DNA here is from genome assembly GCF_048565385.1 of Saimiri boliviensis. Taxonomy (NCBI): domain Eukaryota; kingdom Metazoa; phylum Chordata; class Mammalia; order Primates; family Cebidae; genus Saimiri; species Saimiri boliviensis. The sequence continues at coordinate 32,623,936 of NC_133455.1, read as the reverse complement.
TTGCATATGAATAGTCATTGAAAATATAAACACATATATATGTAATACACAGCACTTGATTACAAAATATAATTTGATTACATTATTGCTGACAGCATTCAGTTAAGAGAGTACTTTGAAAAATAGAAGCTAGCTTTCACCTCTGATTTCTGTATGGGCCACACTTGGTTAACTGGATTTTAGGAAAAGTATTAACAGAATTGCTAAAGAAATTTATCCAAGAAACGAAAAACAGTAGGAAGATCTAATGTTTTTGTCAAATATATTCACAACTTGACCAGATTTGCTGTCTTATTTGTAACGCAATATTAATATATCTTTTGTGAAAAAGCTTACATATGGAATAAAATTACTCAGTGTTGAAGAATTTTTCTTTGTAACAATTTAGTAGTCATTGTTTATTGAGAAATTGTTTTTTATTTTGTAAAATAACATGGTGTTAGTGTTGAACTCCTAATCAGGAAGAAAGCTTACTATAACAGCTTATAGAACGTGAACTACTAAATATGAAAATAGATTATTTGAAAAAAATACTATATGTAAAATTTGCTCATTCGTTGAGGTAATGGTGCTATGTTTTTACAAAATTGTTCCTACACCTTTTTTCTACTTTCTCAAAGATATTTTATTTAAACCATTTCCATCAATTGAACTGTTACCATTGCCTTTTTCTGTTGAGAAATTGCCTCTGAAAAATAGTGCTATTTTTAAGCTTAAGTGTTCTTAAGTTGAATGAAATTTTCAAAGTTCTAGATCACCTTAAAATTATTTCACATACTGAAAACAGTTAAATCCCTTATGCTTAGAGTAGAAAATTTTTAGGTTAAAGAGCCTCTGTCAACATTAAGAATCTACAAAAAAAGATTCCCTTTCATTTGAATTGGTTCTCTATTCTCCTGTTGCTAAAATGTGTGATATATATAGAGGATGTATAAAAGGAAATGGAAATAGAGTATGAACTTGTCTGGTTTTTGTTTGTTTTTATTTTGGAATGCTTATAAGCCTTCTTTTCACTGAATAAGGAAGTAGTTTTTTTTTTTTTAACCTGTAAAATACCTCACATGGTTGTTTTTACACATGAAAGAGAAAGGTATATGCGAACATACCTGATATCAAGTGGAGTATGCACCAAATAAATTTTAGCTTTAATAAAACTTTCCATATTAAGTTGTGATTTCATACTTTGTGATTTACTGGTCTTGAAATAATTTTAGAACAAATGAATCTGTAGGAATTCAAACTATATGGGATTTTAAGAGATTATCTACATCAGTGGCTTTCAAACTGTGATACTCAGTAAGAAAGACATTTTACCCTGCAACTGCTATATAAAATATATACCTGAAACAGAAGTTTCAGGAAATGTCTTTAATGGGTGTAGTGTACTCTATTTTTATTCTATTAATTTTTAAAAAGTTGATTACAATTGCTAAAGGATTTTATGACTTAGTTTGAATAAAACCAAGGGAATTCAGCCCTATGTCTCCCAGCAGAGGTAGAAACAGAGGGCCTGAGGTTTGCATGGTTTAACCAGAAAAAATCAGAGCCTGGAATAGAAGCTAGATTTTTTTCCTAATCTGCTCTCTACCACCTTGCATCTGTTATTGTATGAATTCCTCTGGAGGTGCTTTTGTTAAGATGTAGCAAGTAGGTGTTCAGTACTTACTGGGTATCATAAATATGTTTACATCGAAAAGAAATGGCTATGAAGAGGGGAGAGTTGAGGGAGATGACAGTAATGTATGTGGTCAAAATCAGCCTCTGGGCTGCTGGTTTGAATTATGAGTGAGGAGAGTTGGAGGACCTGGGTTAGCAGTGTTTGCAGTACCCAGACGTAGAAGAATTAAAGCTTTTAGACTTGGGAAGAAGGGAGTGCAGTTGAAAAAGCCATTTCACCAAGATGAAACTTATTGAAGATTAGGAACTTTTTCTATCCTAGGAAGCCAAGTTGCTTGAGCCACTCAGAAAGGATTTAACTACCAGGGGTAAAAACCACATATGTAACTTAAAATTTTTCAGTAGTCCCATTAAAAATAGGTGAAATTGATTTTTTGTTTGTTTTTGTTTTTCTTTGAGACGTGTCTCCTCTTGCTCAGGCTGGAGTGCAGTGCTATGATCTCCATTCACTGCAGCAATCTCAGCTCACTGCAGCTTCTGCCTCCCAGGTTCAAGAGATTCTCCTGCCTAAGCCTCCTAACTAGCACTACAGGTACCCACCACCACACCCAGCTAACTTCTGTATTTTTAGTAGAAACGGGGTTTCACCATGTTGGCCAGGCTGGTCATGAACTCATAACCTCAAATGATCTGCCCGCTTCAGTCTCCGAAAGTTTTGGGATTACAGGCGTGAGCCACTGTGCCTGGCCCTGAAATTTATTTTAATATATTTTAGTATTTATTATATATTAATATATTTAAATATTGTCAGGCATGGTGGCTCATGCCTCTAATCCCAGCACTTTGGGAGGCCAAGGTGGGTGGATAGCTTGAGTCCAGTATTTCAAGACCAGCCTGAGTAACATGGTGTAACCTCATTTCTATTAAAAAAATACAGAAAATTAGCTGGGTGTGGTGTCATATGTCTATAGTTCCAGCTACTTGGGAGGCTGAGGTGGGAAGACTGCTTGAGCCCAGGAGGCAAACATTGCAGTGAGTTGATATCACACCAGTGCATTCCAGCCTGGGTAACAGAGTGAGACCCTATATCAGAAAAAAAAAAAATCTAAAATATCATTTCTGCATGGAATTAATATGAAAAACTCATATATTTTACATCTTTTTTGGTACTTAAGTCTTTGAGATGCAGTGCATATTTTACACTTAGCACATTTGCCTCAGACTAGTCATATTTCAGGTACTTAGGAGCCACGTGGCTAGTAGCTGCTGTATTAGATAATGTGGATGTAGGCTGGGTGTGGTGGCTCACGCCTATAATCCCAGCACTTTGGGAGGCCGAGGCAGGTGGATCACCTGAGGTCGGGAGTTTGAGACCGGCCTGGCCAATATGGTGAAACTCCATCTCTACTAAAAATACCAAAAATTAGCCAGATGTGGTGACGGGCACCTGTCATCCCAGCTACTTGGGAGACTAAGGCAGGAGAATCGTTTGAACTCAGGAGGTGGAGGTTGCAGTGAGCTGAGATTGCACCGTTGCATTCCAGCCTAAGTGACAGAGCGAGGCTCTATCTCAAAAAAAACAAAAAGAAAATGTGAATGTATATGGAAGCTTAGTGACCAAAGGAGTGAAAAATGGCAATTATCAACTTATGGTCTCAGTTCCAAACCCATTGTTTGCCTTGCCTTCAACTGTTTTTCTCCTTTGCCAGCTGGCAAAATGAGGGCTCCAGAGTAGACTGCAAAGCAATAGCTGTAGGAAGACACTTTACTTGTGGTTCTGGTTCTCCATTTTATCCACCATAAAAGCCTAGCAGTCCAAATAGAGGAGCTCCAGCTGCACCTTAGGTTACCTTCTTCCAATACTGAGCCACTGTGGAGCAGCTCCCATGGGCTGCTTCCGTGCCAGCTCTGCCACTCCATCAAGCAACTGTTTCCCACTCAGTGCCCCATTCCCTTTGACAGGTTTCTTCACTATGGCAGGCTGAATATAGAAACCGCACCTTCTCCAGAGAAATCTGATTTCCAGCTTGGGAGTGGATTAGGGGAAGATAGCCTGTGTTGGTCTTATAGTTCATTTTATTTTTTTCACATTCCTTCAGCCTAGAGGTAATATTTGCCTTTCACCTGCTACTTCTGTGCCCCTTACAGTACTCTTTTGCCCCTACATATAATTAACCAGTTTCTACTAGTTAGCAAATACTATATTAAAACTTACCTGTTCAAGTATCTGGTGTGGGGTTTCTGTCTCCTTACCATACCGTCACGGATACCACCTGAATCCAATAAGTCATTTTAAAATGGGGCCATATGACTCTTAAGACAAAACTCAAATATGAGGCATATCCATGGTCACACTACTGTTATCAAAAGCCATATGGAATTGTGTATACCTATCCTATATTAAAACTTTCTGAAAGTTATATTGAAAGTGCCCACAGAAGAAATATGGTTTGGCTATATTAAATACACATATTGGATGCCAATTTTGTCGTTTTTCCTCCTATGTTTTGGATATGTTCCTTTGTGTAGTGACCTTGGTTGCTAGTAAAGGCAGTGTTCAACTTTTACATAAAGGTAAATGAGATAAAGACTTTAATGTCTGGAGTTTGAATGTAGGAATAAACATAGGTTTGCCCCAAGTCTAGGTCCCTAAGCCTACTAGTCGTTTTGATCACAGTGATCAGGCAAAACTCAAATAGGAGACATATTCATGGTCACACTACAAGCATATGGTGTATGAAGTTTGGAGCCAGATAAAGGTGCTTTGTTTTAATTTCAGACTAAAATCGTAGTATCCACTTTGTAGATGGGCAGGGTACTTAGCACATTTGTTTGTGTGTTGTAACAGATCCAAATTTGTGTTTTTTCTAAGAGTCTGGCTCTGTCACCCAGGCTGGAGTGAGTGGTGTGATCTTGGCTCACTGCAACCTCTGCCTTCCAGGCTCTAGCGATCCTCCCACCCAAAGCCCCCTGTGTAGCTGGGACTACAGGGATGCACCACCATACCCAGCTAATTTCTGTATTTTTGGGTGTTTTTTTTTTTTTTTTTTTTTTTTTTTCTGGTAGACACAAGGTTTTACCACATTGCCCAGGCTGGTCTTGAGCTCCTGAGCTCACGCAATCCATCCACCTTTGCTGGGAGTACAGGAGTGAGCTGCCATGCCTAGTCCCAAAATTGTTTTTAAGAAAATCTTGTCTCTTAACAGTTGGCACTCTTAAAATGACTTCTGTAAAGAGATGGAAAGGCCTTTCATTGAGCTAGGTGTCCTCATTTGACTGCTTATGTTTCATAAGAGGTTGTTACTTGTGTCTTTAGCTACGGTAATTATGTGAAACTTCCCTCAATCAGCAATAGTACCTATACTCTAGGCACTTGTCAGAGAGCAGCCTTTAACTCTGTTGCCCAGTGGGCAAAATCTTTTTTGAGAAATGTTTATGGAGGAGGCCAAAAATTGAGTAATCCATTCCTTTATCTAGAAATTCTGAATTAAGCCCACTCTTGAGACCTTTGTGCCTTGGTTGCCTTGTTTTGACCGTGCATCAGGTTTCTTTCATCATAGGTAGCTTTTGACTATGGTGTGAACTGTATTTATGCCAGGGATGAAACTGGTTCACTCACATAAATAGCTTCTTTGAGGACCCACTGGAGATATTTCAGGTTTTAGTTCAGGAGTAAATGTGCTTCTAAGGAAGTGGTTTGCCCTTACTTTTTTCTTTTTTTTTTTTTTTTGAGGGTGAGTTTTGCTCTGTCACCCTGGCTGGGGTGCAGTGGTAAAACCTCTGCTCACTGCAACCTCCACCTCCCGGGTTCAAGCAATTCTTGTGCCTCAGCCTCCCAAGTAACGAATTACAGGTGCCAGCCACCACGCCCGGCTATTTTTTTTTTTTTTTTTTTTTTTTAATTTTGAGTAGAGACAGGGTTTCACCATGTTGGCCAGGTTGGTCTCGAACTCCTGACCTCAAATGATCTGCCCACCATGGCCTCCCAAAGTGCTAGGATTACAGGCTTGAGCCTGGCCTGCTCATACCTTTTAAAGTATGAATAAAGTAACAAATTAGGTAATGGCAGCTAAGACATTCAGCCAAATTTGCCATTTACCTGTAGCAAATGTATAGGACAATAATAGTATGCAATATTCAATGCTTACCCTCTGCTTTATCGGATTTAAAAAAATCCTTATTTCTCCTTTGCTCTGATTTCCTTTTTAAAAAAGTTTTTTTTTTTTATTTTTTTAAATCTATATTGATAGACATTCTCTTTTGGAATCAGGCAGAGTTTAAACAGTTACGTGGACTGAATAAATCTTGTCTCTTTCACTGACTGACCAGAGTAAGTTTTCCCAGCTATTAAATAAGATCACACCTTACAGGGCAGGGCAGGGCAGAGGGGAAGTTATTAGGATTAGATGAGGTAAAAGTGTACAAAGCACCTAACAGCTCCTGGCACATAGTAAGTGCTCAATAGATTTTTCCACTCACTTTGTGATGGATATAGATCTCTCAAACTCTGCTTTAATGAAAAATACTTCCCTGACGGGGTGCTGTGGCTTATGCCTGTTATCCTAGCACTTTGGGAGGCCTAGGTGGGCGGATCACTTAAGGTCAGGAGATCGAGACCAGCCTGACCAACATGGTGAAGCCCCATCTCTACTAAAAATACAAAAATTATCCTGGTGTAGTGGTGATGTCTGTAACCCCAGCTCCTCAGGAGGCTGAGGCATAAGAATTGCTTAAACCCGGGAGGTGGAGGTTGCAGTGAACTGAAATTGCACCACTGTCCTCCCTCTGGCCTGGGCAACAGAGTAAGAGTGTCACAAAACAGACAAAAAAAACTTCACCTGGTACCATTTGAATGCACTTATTTGTCAATAAACACATAAATAAAACTAAGCCATAAAATGCCATAGGCTTGGCACTGTGAGATTCTTGGGATGAAAATAGGAATGAGGTACAGGCCTTGCCTTCAGTGGGGTTGCAGGTAGTTATAAGGTAGTCAAGTAAGCAGATAGTTGCAGAACAGCGTGACACATGCTGTGAACAAAATCCATGTAGAAGGGACAAGCAATGTAGACTAGACAGTCGGGAAAGCTTAGAGGAGACAGGGCCTGAGCCCAGCTGCACAGAGCCTTTGTAAACTTTTTTTTTTTTTTTTACTGTTTTTGTTGTTATTGTTGTTTTTAGTGCTACCAAATGATTACTTAGGTCACATTTTCCTAAATTAAGTTTGACCTATTGAGGAGTGGATTTGAGCAGGTAAATCCCAAAGTTCTTTTGAATTCTGAGATTATATGAAAACTTCTCAAATTAAGGGAAATCTGGTCAATTTTTGATGACCAAGAAAAGCAGAATTAATGTTAGCTGCCTAAATTAGAACACATGGAGAAAGACCAAAAAGGAAAAAGTGTTACTTGCTTAAAATATTTTCTATTAGCGCCAGAGACGACAGCAAGGCAAGGAGCAGAATGAGTGAGGTATAATGTTATTTTTTAGCTGGTTTATATTTTATTGACTATTTTAGAAATTTAAGAATCCACACTTGGGGGCTTAATGTATATAGAATAAATTTTTTAAAACAGTGGCTGGATTCTGGAGTTGTGAGGGGAAATGTCTGCTATAAATGTATTTAGTCTGTAAACCACCAGAAGATGTCACTCTCTCCCAAGTAATCATCCATTACAGTAGCCCTTATACAGGTGCTTTTTTTTTTTTTTTTTTTTTGAACATGAATAAGTGAGGGAAGATATTGGTAAGACTATCTGCCTTTTGGTGTAGCATCTACAAAAGGAGGGCACCTCATGAGATACCCTTATGAACAGTATGTGGGTTTGTTCTGCCTTGACTCTTAACCCTCCAGATATCATCCCTGTTCACTATTCTATATGTTAAAATTATCTGGACACTCAGGGTTCTATCTGCACCTTCATGAAAAATGAAGGTGGTAAGAAGCCTTTCAATATTATCTCTGGTCTTGACCTTTCAACATTTCCGTTTGCATTATTAAGATACAACTGTATTTAACAGATTACCAGATTATCTAGGATATTTTGGTTTTGGACATAACCTAAGTATCCCTGAATATTTTTTTCAAGTCATTATGCATAGTGCGTAAAGTAAATCTAGTGTTTCCACACTACAATAATACCTAGTAAAGGGAGTCAGTCTTTCCTCATTTCCTCAAAAGGGGGGATTTTGGAGCACACAGGTAGTAACACATATTAAAAAAATAAATAAGCCTGTAATTCCAGCACTTTGCGAGGCTGAGGCAAGCAGATTGCTTAAGGTCAACTGTTTGAGACCAGCTTGGTCAACATGGTGAAACCTCACTTCCACTAAAAAATTAGCCAGGTGTGGTGACACACACCTATAATCCCAGCTACCTGGGAAGCTGAGGCAGGAGAATTGTTTAAACTTAGGAGGTAGAGGTTGAGGTGAGCTGAGATCATGCCACTGCATGCCAGCCTGGTTGGCAGAACAAGAGTCTGTTTAAAATAACAATTTCATCGTCTTTATAGTCAGAAAACAGACTAAAAAATTGATAATTGAGTGTCTTATGTTGGGATAAGATACCTTACCTTGAGGAGAGAGATCCTCAAAGATGAAATGAGAAATAATTTGTTACAGGCAACCCAATGGCAGCAAGCAAATGAGCACATGGGTATGACTTCTTGTCCTATCTCTGCCTGACCTCAAAGCATCACTGGCCTTCTTTATGCCTTGGACTTCAACAATAAAGTGGAGTAGTCACCTCAACATAGTTCTTTATATAAGTAGCTATAAGGCTCATAGGAACAGTGAAAATAAAAGTTCTTCATAAATATAAGGAATTTAGGTTCAAACCAAATTCTTGATTTTTATGGTATGTGAAATACTTAAATGAATGATTACATGCTGTGTAAAAACACCCTAACTTTCTATATTTTTGGTTATCTGGTCATTTCTTTTAAAATTTCATTTAATATATTTGGGAAGAAAATGAATGATACCCAATATTTAGGCAGTTAGAGTGACAGACTGAAAATGGATATTGATGTGTTTCCAGGGTCTCCATGTATGCATCTTTATATTTGCAAAGTATTATAGAGATGTCTTTTATATGTAGTGGCATAAAAATCCTATAATTTAGCAAACGAGAGCCAAATTAATTGAACTCCAAATTAACTGAGTAGCTGACTTACAGTGAGCTGAAATTAATGGAACTAACAGTGTTTTATTATGGACTGGAAGCAGCCTGTAAAATAGTGACATTTGTAATCAGGTGGGTTTAAATCTCAGCTCCACAAATAACTATGTAATTTTGGACAAATTATTGAATGAGCCTCAGTTTGCTCACATGCAAAATGGGGGTAATATCAATTTGGTCATTCTACTTTGTCATATACACTTTTTTATTCTCTGTGAGAATAAAATGATCATGAAACTCAAGTCATAAAGATGATACAGAAGCAATTGCAATAGAATGGGATAAAGGTTCCCATTAGCCTTCCCTTAGAAGGGGAGTCTTACTCAGGATGGGGTGGGTGCTGGCAATCTTAATCCAGAGGCCAGTATATCAGTGTTTGATATGAATTTCTCTTCACTCTGCTCTTAATTTCCCTAATTTCCCGTGGAACATTTTAATAAGAGAGAGAGATCAATATGTTATCCTAGATTTAATTGTTTCAGAGATGAGGTATTGCTATGTTGCCCAGACTGTGCTTGAACTCCTGGGCTCAAGTGATCCTCCCACCTCAGCCTCCTGAGCAGTCGCTGGGACTATAGGCACATACCGCTGTGTCCCACTCATGCTTTATTCTAAAAATGTCCATGGTAGCTAAGACAAGCGTATCTATAGTTAAGTGCTCAATAAAGTTTCTGAAAGCACAAAGATTCTGATTGTATGTTTCCTGAGTTACACTAAAGACACTCTTTACTACTCAGAGTAAGATTATATGATCACAATGTACCGTGTACCATGGTGTTACAAGTTCAGGAAATGATCTTTAGGACCTCGTCCCAGCTCTCTGAATTCTGCTGGCCAGGTTACCTTGGGCAAAATTTGCATCTTTATTTCTTTATCTGCTTATTTGTTCTCATAAGGTTATAGTGAGAATCAAATGAGATATTTGAAAATACTTTGTATATAAGCTTGACTATCAATAGCAGAATTAATGTCAAATATGGGAGTTCAATGAAAAAAATCAAGTTTTATGTATATTTTGGTTAATACGAATGATAGTTAACAATATACAAATTTTAAAGGATTGAGGGAAGTCCTGGATAAAAGAAATTTTTATGTCTGTCTCAGGATGTTATTGGGGTGAGAAGGAGGAGTGTGGAGTTGGGACAGGGAATAGGGTTGGCAGGAAAAACTGCCACAGAATTTAAAAGAGAAGGAACCCCAAATGACCAGTTCTCTTTATTACTTTTATTTCCTTATGAAGTCTGTTTTTGAAAAGGGTGAATCATTTGGTCATCTTCTCTGATCCTGGTTAAAATTCTCCATCTAACACTTTGTTTGGATTTGATGAAATAATTTTCTCAAGTAACTTTTTGAGTTACTTGTTTGGGATTTGTTGGTTTCCTTTTTTCTTTTTTTTTTTCCTTTTTCTTTTTTTGTCTAGGTGGCAGATTAGAACAACCTGTCTCACGACCAGCTCTCCTTGTTTCACCGTTGCATACTGGAGTCCTGCACATCACCAAACTGGGCAGTCAGGCTCACCAATCTAAGGTAGAGAAACACTTGGCACTACAGGATTTGGGTTTTAAATCACTGCAATAGTCAATACTCTTTATTTGTAAGGAACAGAAACTATCTTGGGCAATTTGTTATAAAGACGTGAGTATTTTATGAAACCCAAGGATAAAAGGACAACTGAGTCTAGGCAGGTGAGGCCTGGAAGGCCGTGAGAAACATCCTCACCCTGTGCCCTCATGCTGTTACAGTTTCATTGTTTTATTTCTCACTGTTTTCCAAGACCAGCGTTCTCTGCACAAAGTTAATGTAATCATCTTACGGTTCCAGAGTCCTGCAAGATTAACTAGCAGACTTGCAATTTCAAAGTTAAATTTGGAGGGCCAGGTGTGGTGGCTCACACCTGTAATCCCAACACTTCAGGAGATTGAGGCAGGCAGATCATTTGAGGTCAGGAGTTTGAGACCAGCTTGGCCAACATGGTGAAATCCTGTCTCTATTAAAAAAAAAAAAAATTAGGGCATGGTGGCACATACCTGCAATCCCAGCTCCTCAGGAGGCCGAGGTGGGAGAATTGCTTGAACCCAGGAGCTAGAGGTTGCAATGAGCTGAGATTGTGTCACTGCACTCCAGCCTTGGTGACAGAGTGAGACTCTGTCTCAATAGACTAAATAAATAACTAGGAGAATTTCACATCTGACTGATTCAGGTTTGTGTAGGTGCCTACCCTGGTCCATTCAACAGTGCTCAGGGGGATGGGAGACATTATAGTTGACTACAGGACTTTTGGAGGCCTGTCACTATGAGAGGGAGGGGTCAGAGGACACTGGAATTTCCCTAAAAATGAAAAATTGCTCTGATCTGGGAAAGCACCCCTAAACATGCCTTAGTTACTATTATTTTCTCTAAGGGAAGAGGTGTTTTTAATATAAGACGATGGGAAGTCACTAAATATATAGCAATGGTGGGGTTTTTTTTCTACTATATCTGCAAGATGGCCATATATCCCCAGCACGGACCCAGGCTTTTGTTTCACACCCCCTACAGAGAATTCCACACTGCACATAATTTTCTATCTTTGTTATATTTGATATTTTGAGATGGGGAGCACGTGTTTCTTTTTTTTTTTTTCTTTTTTAAAAGTTTTGTCTTTATTGAGATTCCTTATTTGTTGAATTGTTGTCATTGCTTTTTTCCTTTAATTTTTTTAACTTTTAATTTCAGGGGTACATGTGCAGGTGTGTTACATAGGTAAACCTGTGTCATGGGGATTGGTTGTACAGATTATTTAATCACCCAGGTAATAAGCCTGGTGGTATCCATTAGTTGCTTTCCTGATCCTCTCCCTCCTCCCACCCTCCAGTCTCTGACAGGCCCCAGTGTGTGTTGTTCCTCTCTTTGTGTCCATGTTTTCTCATGGTTTAGCTCCCACTGGGTAAGTGAGAACATACAGTATTTGGTTTTCTGTTCCTGTGTTAGTTTGCTAAGGATAATGGCCTCCAGCACCATCCATGTCCCTACAAAGAACATGATGCTGGTCTTTTTTTTTTTGAGACGGAGTTTCACTCTTGTTACCCAGGCTGGAGTGCAATGGCGAGATCTTGGCCTACCGCAACCTCTACCTCCTGGGCTCAGGCAATTAATTCTCCTGCCTCAGCCTCCTGAGTAGCTGGGATTACAGGCACGTGCCACCATGCCCAGCTAATTTTTTGTATTTTTAGTAGAGACGGGGTTTCACCATGTTGACCAGGATGGTCTCGATCTCTTGACTTCGTGATCCACCCACCTCGGCCTCCCAAAGTGCTGGGATTACAGTCTTGAGCCACCGTGTCCGGCGATGCTGGTCTTTTTATGGCTGCATAGTATTCCACATTTTCTTTATCCAGTCTGTCCTTGATGGGCATTTAGTTTGATTCCATGTCTTTGCTGTTGTGAATAGGGAAGCACATGTTTCAGTGCTCTGCTGAAACAACTGAATTGCATAGTACTCAAGATCATCATTCCAGCTGTGTTTTCTACCCTATGAGCACTCCTACCTGACTCTCTGACACTATGCAAGGTTCCCCCAAATGCCATGCTGTCTCATGCATGTCTTAGCTCTCCTGTTTTTTCCTTTTGTTTGCCTCAGTCATTCTCCTCCCTGATGGTTTATACTATCCTCCCCTCATCTAGGAAGCCCTCTTCCATTCCCATCTGCAGGCTCAGGTAGGTGTCCTTGTTTATGCTCCCCCAGCCCTCTCTTGTGGGGCTCACTGCACTGTGATGGACTCATTCATTTTCTGGTTGGTTTGTTTCTTCAAGGGGAATATCACAGTTCAACCTGTATCACCAGTGCCTAAGAAGGACCTGCTTACCAGGTAGGTCCTCCAGAAAAGGAAGCCATGAATAAATGAATGAAATGAGCATCAGTTCTGCACAGTCTTGGTTTATATTTTCTAGTCTCTATTATCAACAATTCTACTGTAGAAGGTAAGAGTACAGGCTCTGATGCCAGATTTTCTGGGTCCACATCCTGTCTCTGTTCAGTTTCCTAGATATGTGAACTCGAAGAAGTTTACTTCACCTCTGTGTGCCTTAGTCTCCTTATCTGTGGATGGTATAATGAGGTATAATGACACTTCCTACTTCAGGGTCATTGTGGGGATTTAAGTGAGTTAATGCATGTTAAATGCTTAAAGTCTGGCACCTAGAAAACTCTGTAAATTTTATTATCAAACATCTAAATCACGCCAACAAACTCCAGATCTAGGTATGCTTCCTGAGCAATACATTCTGCAGGAATGGTTAGTGCTCTCAGCAGTCATTGACCCTCAGGAGAGATGGATGTGGTCTTTGCCTCCTATTGCTTCTATTATGTGTTCTAAGAGATAAGGAACATAAGGGTATGCTAAGCTAGAGGAATGGGTTAGAAGCTCCACCAGTGGATGCCTTCAGTAAGAGAGTATGTTTATCATGGTTTATTGTGATTACATTTGCTTTTAATGAATGAGTGAGCTTTTTGAAGACAAGCAAATTATTGGTGGAATGATTAGACCTGTGGATTCCTGGGGACTTCATGTTCTTAGTCTTGAGTGGTTATAATCAGAATGTTGGTGAGCAGAAACTATGGTTTTAAAAGCCAGACCTAGACAGAATTTTGTTGTTGTTGAAAATGAAGTGTTTAGGAACAAGCTGAGGGCCCGGCATGGTGGCTCACACCAGTAATCCCAGCACTTTGGGAGGCCAAGGCAGGAAGATCGCTTAGGCCCAGGAGTTCAAGACCAACATAGGCAACATAGTGAGACACTGTCTCTACCAAAAAAAAAAAAAAAAAAAAAAAAAAAAAAAAATTAAAATTAGCTGGGCATGGTGGTGCACATCTGTGGTCCTACCTACTTAGGAGGCTGGAGTGGGAGGATTGCTTGAGCCTGGGAAGTTGAGGCTGCAGTGAGCCATGATCAAGCCACTCACTGCTTTCCAGCCAGGCAACAGAGTGAGACCCCATCTCTAAAAAGAAATAAAATAATCCTGAAGTAGGAACAAGTTGTTCCTATAATTTATAGGAAATGCAAAAGATCTAGAATAGCAAAACAATTTTAAAAAGCAAAGATCAAAGACATTCATTTTTCAATTTAAAAATATACTATAAGCCGGGCGCGGTGGCTCAAGCCTGTAATCCCAGCACTTTGGGAGGCTGAGGCGGGTGGATCACGAGGTCGAGAGATCGAGACCATCCTGGTCAACATGGTGAAACCCCGTCTCTACTAAAAATACAAAAAATTAGCTGGGCATGGTGGCTCGTGCCTGTAATCCCAGCTACTCAGGAGGCTGAGGCAGGAGAATTGCCTGAACCCAGGAGACGGAGGTTGCGGTGAGCCGAGATCGCGCCATTGCACTCCAGCCTGGGTAACAAGAGCGAAACTCTGCCTCAAAAAAAAAATAAAAATAAAAATAAAAAAAATATATATATATATATACTATAAAGCTACAGTCGAGGCAGTGTGGTACTGGCATAAAAATAGATACATTGGGCTGGGTGCAGTGGCTCCCAGCACTTTGGGAGGTCAAGGCATATGGATCACTTGAGCCTAGGAGTTCATTCAAGACCAGTTTGGCAGCATCTCTGCAAAAAGCACAAAAATTGACCGGGCATTGGTGGTGCATACCTCTAGTCCCAGCTACTTGGGAGGCTGAGGTAGGAGGATGGTCTAAGCCTGAAAGGTGGAGGTTGTAGTGAGTTGAGATCACACAACTGTGCTCCAGCCTGGCCGACAGAGTCAGACCTTGTCTCAAAAAAAAAAAAAAAAAAAAAAAGACTTACAGATAATAGACAAATAGAACAGAACTGATAGTCTGGAAATAAATCTTTATATTCAATAGATTTTTTTTTTTTTTTGAGACGGAGTTTTCGCTCTTGTTACCCAGGCTGGAGTGCAATGGCGCGATCTCGGCTCACCGCAACCTCCGCCTCCTGGGTTCAGGCAATTCTCCTGTCTCAGCCTCCTGAGTAGCTGGGATTACAGGCACACACCACCATGCCCAGCTGATTTTTTGTATTTTTAGTAGAGACGGGGTTTCACCGTGTTGACCAGGATGGTCTCGATCTCTTGACCTCGTGATCCACCCGCCTCGGCCTCCCAAAGTGCTGGGAATATTCAATAGATTTTTGATAAAGTTGCTGAGGTAATTTAATTTATTAAAGAAAGGATAATATTTTTAACAAATAATGCTGGGACAGTTGGATATCCACATGATGAACTTAGACATTTATTTCACATTATATATAAAAATAAACTACTAAAAAAAAAATTTTTGTGAGACAGGCTCTTGATCTGTTGCCCAGGCTGGAGTACAGTGGTATAGTCACAGTTCATTGCAGCCTCAACATCCTGGGCTCAAGGTATCCTTCTGCCTCAGCATCCTAAGAAGCTGGGACTACAGGCACATGCCACTACACCTGGCTACATTTTCATATTTTTTGTAGAGACATGGTCTCACTGTGTTTTGCCAGGTTGGTCTTGAACTCTTGGGCTCAAGTGATCCTCTCACCTCAGTCTCCCAATGTGCTGAGATTACAGATGTGAGCCACTGTGCCCAGCCTAAAAATAAACTAAAATAGATCATAGACTTAAGTATAAGAGCTAAAACAATAAAACTTATAGAAGAAAACATAGAACATCTTTGAGACTTCAGGTTAGGCAAAGATTTCTTAGATACAACAACAAAGGCACAGTCCATAAAAGAAGAAAAAAATGAATAAATTGAACCAAATCAAAATTCAAAGTGTTTGCACTTCCAAAATGCAGAATAGATAAAATGAGAAAACAAACAGCAGACTGGGAGAAAATATTTCTGACACACATATCTGATAAAGAACTTGTATCCAGAATATATACTCATGTACCTCAATAACTAACAGATAAAAACCCACTTTTAAAAATGGGCCAAAGGCTGGGTGTGGTGGCTCACACCTGTAATCCCAGCACTTTGGGAGGCCAAGACGGGTGGATCACCTGAGGTCAGGAGTTCAAGATCAGTCTGGCCAACATGGTGAAACCCTGTCTCTACTAAAAATACAAAATTAGCTGATTGTGGTGGCACACAGCTCTAATCCCACCTACTTGGGAGGCTGAGCAGGAGAATCACTTGAACCTGGGAAGCAAAGGTTGCAGTGACCTGAGATCCCACCATTGCACTCCAGCCTAGGTAAAAAGAGCAAAACTCTGTCAAAAAAAAAAAAAAAAAAAGGGGGGGGGGGCGTAAAAATTTTATCAAAAAGAAATATGAGTAGCTAAAAAGCACATGGAAAGATGGTCACTAGTCACCATGGAAACACAAATTAAGACCACAATGAGATACCATGTTACACTCATTAGATTGGTTACACCAAAAAAGAAAACAAATACAGCAAGGATGTCTAGAAATGAGACCCGCCTACATGCTGCAGGGAATGTAAATTATTGTAGCCACTTGGAAAATAATTTGTTCATTTCCTAAAAAGCTAAACATACACGTACTTTATGATCCAGCAATTCTATTCCTAGTATTTATCCAAGAGAAATGAAAACATATGTTTACACAGACTTGTATGCAAATATTCCTAAGTCCTATTTATAATGTTCAGAAATTGGAAAGACAGGTAAATAATTGGTGGAGTGATTAGACTGTGGATTCTTGGGACCTTCATGTTCTCAGTCTTAAGGGGTTATGATGGGAAGGTTGGTGACCAGAAACTGTCTTTTTAGAAGCAACTGTCCTTTTAGAAACCATCCTAAATATCCATCAACAGGTCAATGGAGATACAAAAATGTGGTATATGTTTACAATGAAGCATTACTCAAAAAAAAGAAGGAACAAACTACTGATACATGCTGTGACTGGATAGACCTCAGAATCATTATAGTGAGTGGAAGAAGCCAGACACAAGCAACCCTAGATTGTATGATTCTATTTATGTGAAATGTCCAGAAAAGACAAATCTTTAGAGGTAGAAAGTAGATTAGTGGTTGCAGGATATGGTATGAGAAATGAGGATTAACAGTGAAAATGAAGGGTCTAATTGGGGTGGAAATATTCTAAAGCTTCCAGTTATACAACTTGGTAAATTTATAAGAATCTGAATTGTCTACTTGAAGTGAGTGAATTATTTGAAATGCAAAGTACATCTCAGTAAAGTGTGTGTGGGGAGAGAGAGGTAGGGAGGAAGGTAGAGGTGGGGGGAGAGAAAAAGTGGGGAGGAGAGAGAGAGAGAGAGAGAGAGAGAGAGAGAGAGATAGAGAGAATGAGAAATGGTTGAAGCCAGGCTCTTTGGATTTGGAACCTGGGTCTGCTGCTGTATGATCTCAGGCAAGTTTAACCTCTTTTTGCCTCAGTTTCCTGCCAGTAAAATTGTGGAAAATAAGAAGTAATTTACTACAAAGCCATGCTGGGAAGGTTGTGGTGATACTTAAAGAGTGCTTACTTAACACAGAGCTGAGACCTTAGAAAGAGCTCAATAGATATTAGCAATAGTTAGCCTACCAAGGATCCAGCACAGACTTAGTTGAACTTAATTCGAATCTTGGAGGATTTGGACAATGGCTTGCAGAGGATATTGACTGGTCTTGTGGAATTGACTCCCGGGGACCCTAAGAGCCTACAGCAGGTGTCCCCAAACTACGGCCCCCCCGAGGGCCACATTCGGCCCCCTGAGGCCATTTATCTGGCCCCCTGCCACACTTCAGGAAGGGTCACCTCTTTCATTGGTGGTCAGTGAGAGGAGCACAGTATGTGGTGGCCCTCCAACGGTCTGAGGGACAGTGAACTGGCCCCCTGTGTAAAAAGTTTGGGGCCGCCTGGCCTACAGCCTGTGAGTTGTCAGTTGCATGCAGACTGGGGGATTGGAACACAGGAGCCTCAAAGATGAAGAGTATTTTTCCACCCCAGCAGCATTTGCAGAGGTGTCATCCTGCTACCCATAAATGTGGCCACGATGTGCAATGTTTCAGTCCCGGTTCAACAAGTGTTTAGGTTATGCCCACTCCTTGCCAGGTCCTGCTGGGGCAGAGGACAGGTGATTTGGAGGCACAGAGGAGGGACACCTCACCTTGCCCATGCAGTTTTCTAGAGGATATGATGTCTTAGTTTGATTTGAGACCCCTTAGAAGTTACCCAGATGAAGGGGTGCAGAGAGTTACCCAGGCAGAGGGTATAGCTTGAGAAAAGCCTAGAGGCAATAGGGAGCTTGCTGAGTTCAGTGATATGAGGATGTGGAAAGCAGAATGACAAGAAGAAAGACTTGGGGTCCCAGGGAAAGGCCTTGGGTGCCATGATAAAGAATTTTATTGTAAATAGTACTACATTAAATTTGTGTGCATGTGTTTTATAGCAGAATTATTAGAACACATGGACACAGGCAGAGAACATCACACACTCAGGCCTGTTGGTGGGTGGAGGGAGAGCATTAGAACAAATACCTAATGCATGTGGGGCTTAAAACCTAGATGACGGGTTGATAGGTGCAGCAAACTACCATGGCCCATGTATGCCTATGTGACATCCTGCACGTTCTGCACATGTATCCTGGAACTTAATTTAAAAAAAAAAAAAAAAAAGTCTGTCTAGAGGGAGAAATGGGGAAAAAACAAAAAGAATTTTATTTCTCCTGAGGGCAATGAGAAGTGCAGTTTCTAAGTATCTTCGGGCTCAGAGATCTTCAATTAAATGGTCCCAAATGGCATCTACCTATCATACTTTGATACAGCCTGTTCTGTTGATTAGGAGCAAATAAATGTCCTCCTGGATGTTTATGGCCTGAGTTTTTCATTTGGGCAACTCAAATGCAGGTTCCTTCCAGGACCACATCCATGCTACTGGCTGGCTGAAAAATGGCTTCCTGGCTCTCACAAGGGGAATACAAAGCATGGAGTGGTGGCTGTGAGCCTGTCTGCAGGGACAGACCTCAGAAAAGCAGAGAACTGTAAATGTTTCATAAACTTCTCTCTGGGTGCCTGCGCTGGCTGAGAGCCCATTCATAAGCCTAGGCGGCTGAGGCGCAGGTATTGTGCCGGTTACTATAGTATCACCTTGGAAAGGCTCACTTGGTGAGAGCCGCAGCCGAGCTGGGGTGGGGCAGGAGGGGTACGCGGCTGGCTGGAGGGACTGGCGCTAGGCCACGGATGCTGCTGCTGGTCTCAGGACTTCTGGTGGTCCGGAGCTCACGCTAGCGTCCCCAGCTGCAGCCTAGGGAGGGAGGCTGCGCTCAGTCTGAGACAGCGGCCACAGGCTGCTGCAGAGAGTGCAGCTTTTGCAAGGGGCTGAATTCCCAGCCAGACACCCCTTGGCCTCCTTTTTGGAGGGGTGGGGCAGAGAGAGGAGGGAGTTGTCTCATCTTGGAAGGTCTGGGCTGGGTTTCATCTCCTTTTTGATTTTGAGTGGTTCCCTCCATGAGAATTGACTTCCAGGTGTTCGCCAAAGGAAACAAGGTGCTCCCCACACTGGAAATTCTCGAGAAAGGATGACAGTTTTTGAGACTGACTGTTAACGGCTCAGAGGTGCCCCTCATTCAAAATGCCTTTTAAAGCATTTGATACCTTCAAAGAAAAAATTCTGAAACCTGGGAAGGAAGGAGTGAAGAACGCCGTCGGAGATTCTCTGGGAATTTTACAAAGGTAAAGTTTGCGAACTTCAGTTCCTTTCTGAGTAGTCTCCTATATGTGAGAGACTTGGTATCAGGTTTTTAAAACTACTCTTTAACGAGGAGGGGGTGAGTCAGGTTAGATCCTTCTGGATCCCCTTCTAGCTTCAGTAGTCTGTGCCTGGAGGAAAAACAGATGCATCAAAAGTATTGGGTTGTATTAGGAAAGTGTTAAGACAAATATTCTATTTATATAGCTGGATTAGCACTTTCTGGAGATGGTGATATTGCATATGGTATGTTTGGCATTGAATTAGAAAATATTTAGGGAGACAATATTTCATGTTAATTCATTAGTAATGACATATAGTTATGCCTTAAATAATTTTTATGAGTTTTTCACTGAATCTTTCCACTATAAATGACAATTAAATTTTTGCAATTTTTTAGCCTATTTAATAAAATATATAAAGTGGTTCCGGATTGTATAGTTTGCAAAGAGAAGCATAGTCACACAATAGTTTGAAGGAGGTAACTGAAGAAATTTATTTAAAGCAGAAAATCTCACATAATTGCATTGGGAAAATGTTAAGTACTATCATTGAATGTAATTTTAGTTCAAACCAAAAAGTAAATATTTTTTAAGGTAAAATATATTAGTGAAAAGAGAGTTTGCCACAAATGAATGAATTAATGTGACATTTTAATTTATGAATTTTTATAGACATAGTAAGTGCCTTCTCAAGTTATATAGATGATTTCATAAGTTGTCCTTATGTGCAAGGTAAAATGACTGCTTTATCTCTCCTATATACACAAATGTGAAACATACCTTTGGTAAGTTCTTTGTGTGTTGAATGATTATTTCTAATCTTGGTGAGTGAAAATGCCATCTGGTATGTCCTTTTAACTTTTCTATTATCTCTTAAATTTCAAAAGTTTTTCATTTAAAGAACTATTTCCAGGCAATGTGAGATTCATCCCGTTTCTTGTGTTTTAAAACACATATGCTCCTGTCAGTTTTAAATTTTCCATTGTATCACTCTTAATAAACTTTCCTAATAAGAAAAAGGAGTTGGACACATTATTTCAGTAATTAAAAACATGTAGGCTTCAATCAGACCTATACTAAATTAGCATGTCTAGATGAAAACCTAGCTCAGTGACAGCAGCATAAACCAACCAAATATAGAAAAAAAAATTACAATTAACATTTTTTCACGGGGGTTTTATCCTTCTGCTGAGCACTCCCCAGGAAACATCTTATTGTGATGGCATTCATTTGATTAGAAATGCAAAAAGAATTTTTGCATAATAAGCACAATAGCTTAACTGGCTTATTCAAATGATGACAAAGGAATCTGGCAAAGTCAAGAATAAAAATCACAGGCCAGGCGCAGTGGCTCACGCCTATAATCCGAGCACTTTAGGAGACAGAGGTGAGAGGATCACTTGAGGCCAGAAGTTCGAGACTAGCTCAGGGAACATAGAGAGACCCTGCCTCTATGAAAATATAAAAAATTAGCCAGCATGATGGTGCATGCCTGTCATCTCAGCTTCCCAAGAAGTGGGAGTATTGCTTGAGCCCAGAGGTTGCAGCGAGCCAAGATCGCACCTCTGTACTTCAGCCAGGGAGACAGTGAGACTGTCTCAAAAAATGGAAGAAAAAAAAAAAAAAACAAAAACAAAAAAAACCAAAAACCCATGACTTTCGGCCATAGTCACCATTATACTCAGCAAACTCTGCCTTAGTTTATAAAATATTTGGTATAAGAAAATACATAGGAATTTTCTTTTCAAACTTAAGTTTAATTGCTTTTTTAAAAAATTTAATTCCTTTTTTCAATAGAAGACTGAGTGAAGAACCGGTTTTGCTATGTTCGATTGGAGGGGCCACATAGAGATCTTTTTGATTACCAAATTGGTTTGCTTAGGGGTATAACAAAATTAGTGATTTTCCAAATTGTGTGACCTCAACTAGAAATTGGGCTATGTGTCTAGGACTGTTTGAACAGTTTCCACAGAACAATAGAAAAACAGCCAGCACAGTGCTGGAGATAGAGAATGCACAAAACAAACGCTAGATATTGTCATGGTTGTCCTAATTGTAGAATGGCTTTAGCAAAAATAAAGCCAAGGTCAAATCCTTTTTTCAGTGATCTATAGAGAGAAATTATTGGCAGAAGCAAAAATAGACATTGCTTGAGCAGTGATCCAAGTTGACCCTCAGTTCTAGTGGTCTTTGAGCAGAGCTCCCAAATTATCAAGACCAGCTCTGCCACATGTTTGGCATTAACCACAGGTGTATAAGGTAATTATATGTAAAGGACCCTGCTCAGAGCCTGGCATATACTGGCCATTTCCTGCTCATTTCACTGATTTTCATGTAAAACCAGTTGACAGAATCCCATGTAAAAAAATCACAAAGAACTGTTTTCTGTTTTGTAGGAGCATTTGGAAGTTGGAAGCCTCTACATTCTAACTTAGAAGGCAATGTAAATCATAGCTGTCTAATAATGTTTGAGACTGAGGTCATCATCTAAATGGAATTCTTGAGATGCTTTTTAATCACAGTGTTCCTCACAGTCAGGGGAGTGGCAATTGCGCAGGGAAGCATTTGAGAGTTCCCACACAGAGTTGATTACAGTCAGGCATGATTAGCCTTCCTGGAAAACAGTCATTGATAAGAAGCAGCTGAGCAATTATTCAGCTAAAGGTAAAATAATGTTTTAGAAGTGTAGGAAGAAAGAAGATGCACTCATTTATAGTTTAGTGTTGTATTATATGGATGACAAAGAAAGCATTAAACTTGGAAATTAATATCCAGAAATTGACAGGCAGATTTGTTTGATTTAAATGACCATTTATGTGTCCTTTAATTGTTCATGTCTAAAAAACATAATAGTAATGAAACAGTATGTTTCAGACACTGTAAACTCATTAATTCTATTAAAAACCCCATGCAGAGGGGACTAGTATAATTACAATTTTTCTCACTCTGTTGCCTAGGCTGGAGTGCAGTGATGCAATCATAGCTTACTGCAGCCTCAAACTCCTGGCCTCAAGCTATCCTGCCTTCCTGGCCTCCCAAAATGCTAGGATTATAGGCATAAGCCACAGTATCTAGCAACAATTTTACAGATGAGAAAAGAGACACAGAGAGGTTAAGTAGCTTGGTTATTTAAATCACAGCTCATGAATGGCAGAGTTGGGTTTCAGACCTGTTGTTCTACGCCCATCGTTCTTAATCATTACATTGTTACCTCTCTAATCAAGTGTTTTCCCTCTTCCCACTCACTGTCTTGAAATTATGCCACTTATTTAGGTTTAGGGAGGTACTTGGACTGCAATGTAGCTAGAAACTTCTGGACCTGCTGGCAAGTGTGGTGGACTGTTCTCTTAATCAATTGTACCAGTATTGAAGGCTTTCCCCAAGGAAGGTATAAGGGGAGTCTGGTCTCCTTACAAGTATGTCTATCTTCCCTTTAAATGAAACTAGTCCCTGCATCGTGTCTGTCCTCAGTATTCAGGGGTTGTGTATTAAACATATGTACCAGATGTACACTTCCTGCTCCATCAACAAAGGCGAATGTGTTAAAGCTTCTCTGAGATCAGGCAATCCTGGGTTCCAATTGCTGCAGCATCCTTTACTTCCCCTACCTGCATGACCTCAGGCAAATTGGCTGCAATGGGGTGACTCTAGGAAACCAGCTCAGATCACATCTCCCCACTGCTCAAAGCTGCCTCATTCAGAGTTAAAGCCAGGGCCCTTTCAATGGCCTTCAAGGTCCTCTGTGATCTAGGACTTTGAGAAGACCCTCTGACTTCATCTGTGACATTTTCCTGCCTCACTCTACTCTGGATTCACTGGCCTCCTGGCTCTTACTAGAACTCCTCAGATCCACTCCTGGCCCGGCTTTTGCCCTATCTATTTCTTTTGCTTAAGTGCTTTCCTCCCAAATAGCCTGATGGCTCATTCTGTCTTTCTTCAAGTCTCTGCTCAAGGATCCCTGCTTTCCTGACCATCCTGTTTAAACATAAGGCTCACCTGCCCTCCTCCTCCTGCCCTCTTCTCTGTCCCTCTTTCCTGCTTTATTTCACCTCTGTCTTAGGTAGGTTACCTAAAAAGCACAGACCAAGACAGGCATTTGGATGAGCCTAGAATGTGATTTATTGAGAGAGCTCTTCCTGAAAAAACTGAGAGGGAATAAAACAAGAAAGGAAAGGAAAGGCTGGGTGCAGTGGCTCACGCCTGAAATCCTAGCACTTTGAAAGGCCAAGGTGGGCAGGTTGCCTGAGCTCAGGAGTTCAAGAACAGCCTGGGCAACACGGTGAAACCTCGTCTCTACTAAAAGATAAAAAATTAGCCAGGTGTGGCGGTGTGCACCTAGAGTCCTAGCTACTTGGGAGGCTGAGGCAAAAGAATTGCTTGAACCCAGGAGGCAGAGGTTGCAGTGAGCTGAGATAGCACTACTGTACTCCAGCCTGGGCAACATAGGGAGACTTGGTCAAAAAAAGAAAGAAAGCAGGAAAGCAAGAAAGCAAGAGGGAGGAAGGGAAGGAAGGAAGAAAGAGAGGGAGGGAGGGAGGGAGAGGAGAGGAGAGGAGAGGAGAGAGGAGAAAGAGCCAAGTAAGAATGCTCGCTCACAAAGATTTAGACCTCTCAGGATCTTTCACAGGGGAAAGATCCTGGAGCACAAGCGATGTGCCGAGTCCTTCCTTTGGGGCAAGTGAGGCAACCTTTTTTTTTTTTTTTTTTTTTTTTATCTCTGCCTCAGTCAGTCATTGGCTGTGGGCTGCCCCACTGAGGTGAGGGATTTATTTGGAGGCCACTGAGGAAGTTCTCCAGGGTCCCTCATGCCAGGACCAGAATCCCAGGCAAGGAGTCACCATAGTAGCAAGGTGAACAGAATGGATTGCCCGAGCTCAGGAGTTCGAGAGCATGTTGCCTCATCATGGGAGCAGGAAGAAATGTGTTTGGCATCTAGGCGATCCACTCAGACATCTCCTGATACTGCCTTGGATAGCTTTTTTGTTTTATTTTAATTTTTAAAATAATAGAGATAGGGGTCTTGCCATGTTGATTAGGCTGGTCTTGAACTCAGATGATCCTCCCACTTTGGGCTCCCAAAGTGCTAGAATTACAGGCACAAACCACTGCACCCTGCCTAGTTTTAGCTGCAAATGTGAAAACACAGCAACTGTGACCTGCTAGCAGCTCTGAAAGTAGAGTTGTGCTTGCCCAATAAGGGGAACTGGGGAGTGCGCTATGGTTTCTATGACAGCCCCCCACTGCACTGCTCAGATCAACTTGCTTCTCACAGGAAGTCCACTCCTTCCAGGGTCAGCTTCTCCAAGACTCTATGGTTGCAGTTCCCAAGGACCCTTCCATAGAAGAGTTATTAAGACAGAATCCAGTGCCCACTGTGATGACTGGTCCCTCTTCTCCATCCCTTTCTGATTCCCCTCTTCTGTTGGCTTGCCCGATGGGTTGCCCAGATCTTCATCCCTGAGAGGTCTAAATCTTTGGTTAACATAACCTCATCGGTCGTGGTTGCTGTATTTGCCCACTGACAGTTAAAAACTAGCCAAGGCAGTATCAGGAGATGTCCCAGCGGATCATCTGGGTGCCAAACATATTTCTTCCTGCTCCCATGATGAAGTGACAGTTCCGGTTCCTCCTGAAGATCAGGATCCATGACCTTTTCCACTGTAGTGACTTCTTGCCATGTCTTCTGGTCTTGGCACGAGGACCCCAAAGTGACTGAGCAGCAGTCCTAACCATATGTTGACTGGGATCTCCATTGTGTTCCTAAATGGAAAAACTCTTCCTTGTGAATCAGGATTTCTAGACCCTCAGAGCCTAAGTTGAAGAGATGAGATATTCCTCAGGTGGGTTAGTGGGAATAATGGCAAATGGGGCCACTCCTTCTCTCACCCCTTGTTTCATTGACCTGTGTATTCTGCCCATTGGGCACACAGCACCATGTCATAACTGTTGGGTTGTTTATTTGTTTAAGATGGAATCTTGCTCTGTCACCCAGGCTGGAGTGCAGTGGCTTGATTTCGGCTCACTGCAACCTCCGCCTCCCGGGTTGAAGCAACTCTGCCTCAGCCTCCCAAGTAGCTGGGATTACAGGCACCCACCACCACACCAGCTAATTTTGTATTTTTAGTAAAGATGGGGTTTCAGCATGTTGGCCAGGCTGGTCTCGAACACTTGACCTCAAGTGATCTGCCCACCTCAGCCTCCCAAAGTGCTGGAATTACAGGCACATAACTGTTGGTTTATGGAATATATTGCATCCTGGAGTATAGCACCTTACCTTCCCAGAACTTAATCTCCAAGATTATGCCACAGCTGCATCTTTAAGAAGCTTCTTCAGAGGCTGGGCACCTTGGCTCAAATGTGTAATCCCAGCACTTTTGGAGGCCAAGGCAGGTGGATCATTTGAAGTCAGGAGTTTGAGACTAGCCTGGCCAACATAGGAAAACCCCATCTCTACCAAAAATACAAAAATTAGTCAGGCATGGAGGTGGGCACCTGTAATCTCAGCTATTCAAGAGGGTGAGGCAGAACTGCTTGCTTGAACCCAGAAGGCAGAGGCTGCAGTGAGCCAAGATCAAGCCACTGTACTCCAGCCTGGGCAACAGAGGAAGACTCCATCTCGAAAGAAAGAAAGAAAGAAAGAAAGAAGGAAAGAAAGAAAGAAAGGAAGGAAGGAAGGAAGGAAGGAAGGAAGGAAGGAAGGAAGGAAGGAAGGAAGGAAGGAAGGAAGGAAGGAAGGAGAAAGAGAAAGCTTCTTCAGCACTGGCAGGCTGTCAGCTTCTAGATGGTGTGAAATATTGTGGGGCTTGTGGGTCCCGTTTTCATGTGCCCACTGCTATGCTATCTTTGCTGTAAATTGGGTGTCTTGATCTGAGAAAATGTGATGTGAGGTCCCATGTTGAGAAATCAGACACTGAATCCTCAGATAGAGATGCTGGCTGAGACTTGTAGTCTGAATGGGCAAACTCATACATAGAATATGTCAACCCCAGTCAGGATGAATTGCTACCCTTTCCAGGATGGAAGGGGTCCGTTATAAACAACTTGTAAACAAGAGACTGGTTTGTCCCCTCAAGAACTGTGCCATCTCATGGGCTCAGCATTGGTTTTTTTGCTGACAGCAGCAGGAGCAAGCTCAGTCCTGGTGAGTGGGAGCCCCAACATAGCCTCCATCCCTGCTGCCATGGTCACTCTGTTCACAAGTGCACTGCTCTAGCACTAGGTGACTGAGGATGGAAGCTGACTGATATTAACTGGCCAAGTCAGCCTGCCTATCGTCTGCTTTGTGCCTCTTCCAAATGGCTTGTGTTAATGTGCAAGCAGGAGAGCTCATACTAGGCATCCACCTATACTCATCCAGATCTCTTCCCCAGATCTTCTTCCCAGTCCTCCAATATTGCCCTATCTGATTCCTGACCTCCAGTGAAGTCACTCACCACTGCCTGTGAGTCCATGTATACCCTTACCTTTGAATGTTTCTCTTTTCATACAAAATGGGTGGCCAGGAGACTGCTCAAAACTCTGCCTATTGGGAGGCTTTTGCCCTCACTGTCCTTCAGGGCCATCCCTGGGTGGGCTGGAGTACAGCAGCAGTCCATCTGTAACACACTCTAACATACCAAATTGACCAGCTTTGGACCGAACTCAGTTTTCTTCCTCCTGTAATTTGTCCACAAGTGTGAGCTCATAGCCATTGGTACAGCAGATATAGGTCACATGGCAACATGGCCCCTCTGACATGGGCTTACTTGTGCCATGTGGCCCTGCTGGTGTTAGATTTCAGATAGACCACTTCCATCTTAGGACAAACAGTTGGACTTCGCAGGTTTGATAGTACCTAGCTCATGATGGGTAGTTTTAGCTGCGTGGTATCTTGATATTCCATGGTCAGAAGCTGTGACTCCACCAGGACTCAGTAACATGCCATGAGTTATTTTTTGTCTGTTTTATATTTCTCCACTATAGATGGCATGGCCTTGTCCCAGAATCCTAAGGCTCTATGCTATATTTCTCCTATTGAGTTTTGCCGGAAACCTCATATAGAGTCTTTTCCTATTCAGGTGCCTTTAGTACCAAGGGTATGCTGGAGAACACAGCCCTAGTGGCAAGGTCACTCCTATTGCAGCCTGGACTTGCTACAGGATGCTTTCTTATTGTTGGATCTCATTAAAAACTAGCAGTCTTTTATGTCACGGAATAAGTGGGTTAGAACAGTATTTCCAAGTGTTGGATACATTGCCCCAAAAACCCAAAGAGGACTGCCAACCATTGTGCTTCTTCCTTGGTGGTTGGAAGTTCAAAGCACAATAACCTTTCCTTCACTTTAGAGGGAATGTCTGGATGGTCTCAAACACTAGACCCCTGTGAACTTCACCCATGTGATGGAATTGTCTTTGTAGTAATTATTTCCCACCTAATGGAGCACATATGTTTTACTGAGGCATCCAGAGTACTTGTCAATTCTTGCTTCTGAGGTCTCAACAACATGTTGTCATCTATTGGTCATAATAGATAAATGTGATGTTCTGCAGAAGGTCCAGAAGGTCTCTCTGGCTATATTATGAGAGAGGACAATCCATGGATATCTACTGTTGTTCATCTCATGTCATTGTGAACTTCTTAGCCTCCTTTCTAATGGATATGGAAAGAATGCACCAGATCAAGATAGGCAAGCTACGTACCTGAGTTAAGAGTGTGGTAGTTCCCTGTCGTCCACTGTGATCCCCCTCCCCCCACCTTTTTTTTGCAGGTGGTTAGGCTGGTGAATTACATTGGGATCTAATGGGATGTAACACCCCTGCATCCTTTAAATCTCTGAAGGTACAATAATCTCTGTCATTCTGCATAATGTGATACTGTTTCTGATTTATCTTCTTACCTAGGGATGCCAGTTTTAAGGACTTCCACTTGACTTTTTTCTATTACAACAGTTTTTATTCTACAAGTCAAGGAACCACTGAAAGGGTTTTTCCAAATGCTAGCTGTCTCTCTTCCAATTACACATGTGGGAATTATACACGGGGAAATGACCACTGGGTGGGTCCATGGACATGAACTCACTATGAGGCGAACCTGGGCCAGGACTCCACTTACATGAGCCCCACTCTAACGGAGGCAGGATAATGCTATAAATCCCTGAGTATCAACATCAACTTGCCCCAAAATATCGAGGTATTTTTCTTTCTTCAGTGTATGTTTACCCAAATTAATGGTGCCAGATTCCTTCGGGGAAGGACTGTGGGCATCATGACTGCGTTTCTTTCAGTGGTATTGTGGGTTCCTTTGTCATGGAACCTTCAGTCTTCTCCATCAGTCTTTAGATTTTAAACTGGGAAAGAGAGTGTGACTTTCCATAGGGATGGCCAGCCTCAGTCTACTGCCCATTCATCAGCTCTTGATCTTTCCTGGTTTTCTGTATGTGAAGCAATACACAGACATTGGCTGCCCATTTCTTTTGCTCCTAGGAGCGCCATGTTCTGTGAGACATCTCTGAGATTCCTATGATCTGATTCCGTAACTGTCATTCTGAATTTCCTGCCTGTATGTATGATGGTTAAGTGCTGCCAATCATCCTAACTGCCACTGGTTCTGGAACAGCATCTCCTACTGTGAGCCTCAGCCAGCAGACGACAGCAGCTTCTGAGCATCTCAAGGGTGCTGGTGGCCCCATCGCCACTGCATTCCTTATTATCTTAGCAGCAGGAGTATTCCTCAGGCCTCCTGGGGAATATAGTTCGTTTGTGGGGTTTTCTGGTCTTACATGGTAAATCCATTCCTGCATATTCATTTATTTGAGACTTTTGATCTTTCTTTATAATCTGCTATAACAGTTCCTGACATTTCTCATTTTTAAAGAAAATAAGTTAAAGAGAGACTTTTTAATTGATCAAGAGTGTGATCAATATTAAAGATAAAACAATTATGGAATTCTTACATTCCAAATAATAGAGATCAAAACTTTACTAAAGGAATAGAAGACAGCCAATTTAATTCTCAGTAATTCAACACTATAACTGGTTCAAATTCAGCAGTTTTTATACCAGGCATTAAAAAAATGAAATAGGCTTGTAAATTAGGTTTAGATAATAGTTAAGGAAAAGAGAGGATGTAGACCTAGACCAAAGTAAGGACACTCTTTTGGCCTTGGGCATTCTCTCCTGGAATGGATAATTTCTTCTTCTTATTATTATTTTTTGAGAGAGGGTCTCACTACATCACATAGGCTGGAGTGCAGTGGCACAATAATACCTCACTGCAGTGTCAACTTCCCAGGCTCAAGACGTTCTCCCACCTCAGCCTTCTGAGTAGCTGGGACTACAGATGCAAGCCAACATGCTTGGCTAATTTTTAAAATATTTTGCCAAGACAAAGCTCTTGCTATGTTGCCTAGAATGGTCTCAAACTCCTGGGCTCAAGCCATCCTCCTGCCTCAGCCTCCCAAATTGCTGGGATTCCAGGTGTGAACCACTGTGTCCAGCCTTCAAGTTATTTTTTAAAAAGTCATGGTGGCCATATCCTATGTCTCTGTGCACAATGTAATAATGACTAGAAATTAGTACAGAATTATATTTTAAAAGTCACCAGGATCCTCGTGACATCTCTATTTTGTTTAAGTTTCCAAGAACTATATTAGCAGTTTATCAGGACCGTTTCTCTTAAAGCCTTTGCTGGGATGTTAGACCCTGTGTCATGGGATCTTGCACCCTTTATTAGTTTCCTAGGGCAGTGGTAACAAATCGCCACAAACTGGGTGGCTTAAAGCAACAGAAACGGATTCTCTCACAATTCTGGAGATGAGAAGTCCAAACCCAAGGTGTTGGCAGGGCCAAGCTCCTGCTCAAGGCTCTGAAGGAGGCCTCATACCTGCCGCTCCCTGACTGCTGGTAGCTACTGGGAATCCCGGGCATGCCTTGGCTTGTGGATGCATCACTCCAATCCCTGCATTTGTTGTCATTTGGCCTTCTCCCCTGGTCTCTACATCTATGTGTTCAAATTCCCCTCTTCTTATAAGGACGCTAGTCAGAAATTAGTATGACCCCATGTTAACTTGATTACATCTGTGAAGACCCCATTTCCAAATAAGGTCACATTCACAGGTGTTGGGGGTTAGAACATCAACATATCTTTTTTGGAGGACACATTCAATCCAACTCCCATACTGACAAACTCTCCCTTATCCAACTTTATTATCCTACTCCCTCCAAGTCTAGTATATTCAGGATCCATTCCCAGATATACTTTCCTGCTTCTTGATGTAAATATTCATCAGATTCTATGACTCCTGCTCCTGGTATCTTTTCATAGCTCAAAAGTATATTTTTTCGTCTAAAATTTATATTCTCTCTTTTTCCAACTTTTCCCAAATACTTTTACAATAATCAAATTTTCTAAGTGCTTCTTAAAAGTTAATAAGGTCTATAGATTCAATACCTACAGAGTAAAGCAAATGTATTATGTATCTTGACATAGACACAGTACATATTAACACATAGAAATAGTCTCCACTTTTGCAAAGACATATGTTGTATCATTTAAAGTTCTTAGTTGCAGTCAACAGAATCCGGTCTAGCTAAAGTAGAATGAAATTTAGTAAAGAATGTTAGCAATTGGGCCAGGTGTGGTGGCTCACCCCTGTAATCCCAGCACTTTGGGAGGCCGAGGCGGGCAAATCACCCGAGGTCAGGTGTTCAAGACAAGCCTAGTCAATATGGTAAAACCCTGTCTCTACTAAAAAAATATAAAAATTAGCCAGACATAGTGGCACATGCCTGTAATCCCAGCTACTCAGTAGGCTGAGGCAAGACAATTGCTTGAACCCAGAAGGTAGAGGTTGCTGTGAGCCAAGATTACACTACTGTACTCCAGCCTAGGTGACAGAGCAAGACTTCATCTTAAAAAATAAATAAATAAAAAATATGGCTGGGCTTGGTGGCTCATGCTTGCAATCCTACCACTTTGGGAGGCTGAGGCTGGTGGAGGATCACCTGAGGTCAGGAGTTTGAGACCAGCCTGGCCAACGTGGTGAAATTCCATCTCTACCAAAAATACAAAAATTAGACAGGTGTGGTGGTGCATGCCTGTAATTCCAGCTACTCAGAAGGCTGAGGCAGGAGAATTGCTTGAACCAGGAAGCAGAGGTTGTAGTGAACTGAAATTGCACCACTGCACTCCAGCCTGGGTGACAGAGCAAGAGTCTATCTCAATAAATAAATAAATAAAAACCAAAAACCAATAAAAGAATGTTAGGAATCATTCAGACTTCCTGGAAGTATCAGATCTGGGTACTCTATCACCAAAAACAAAGCAGCAAAGAATGTCTACCACTAGACAGTTTTGGAAAACCCTGCTGCCACCACTGCCTGCCTCTAAGTGCTGATTATATTCATGACTTGTTCCAGAAATTCTGCCACAGCAGTCACAGAGAAGCCAGTTGTCTCTGTTGCATTCGAAACCATCTGCACTGCCCTTCCCCTGTATGTGTATTCTCTTCTTGTTCTGTCCCGTATCTAAATCTCATTCAAGTGCTTTAGATTTAGCAGAATTCACCTCTTGTGCCTGCACTGTAGCTGCAAGAGAGCCTAGTAAAAGTAGATTTTTTTTTTTTTCTGCTCCAGCAAGATTCAAAATATCAAGAAGTCATTAAGATATTGGACAGCTGTAAATAATGGTATTACATATGTGTGCTACTAGTTAATTTTTCAACTTTTGATAGAGACATGGGTACAAAACATTTTTCTTATGTCTTGAATTAAACTACAAGAAAAGCAATGGTGCAAGTATGATGTTAAACAGCAATTGAGCTCACTGTGGAAGTGACAATAGGGAGTGGTGGGGACTGTGGTAAATTGAGAGCTAATGGTAGCCATGAGTGACAGCTTGATAATTTCAGGTCTTCAGATATTTCAGAATAAACAAGAAATCCAAGGCTTTATACATGTGCTTGTTTTTGCTTTTTTGCGCTATCTCCTGATTTTTATTTATTTATTTATGTAATACGATTTTTAAAAATAGAGATGGGGGTTTGACTATGTTGCCCAGGCTGGCCTCAAACTCCTGGCCTCAAGCAATCCTCTTACCTTGGCCTTCCAAAGTTCCAGGATTACAGGTGTGAGCCACTATGATGGGCCTTGGTTTTTAAACTCTGTCAATCTATTTTTTGTTTTTTTTTTTTTTTTTTTAGATGGAGTTTTGCTCTTGTTGCCCAGGCTGGAGTACAATGGTGCCATCTTGGTTCACTGCAACCTCTGCCTCCCAGGTTCAGGTGATTCTTCTGCCTCAGCCTCCCGAGTAGCTGGGATTACAGGTCTGCACCACCATGCCCAGCTAATTTTGTATTTTTAGTAGAGACGGAGTTTTGCCATGTTGGCCAGGCTGGTCTTGAACCCTTGACCTCAGGTGATCTGCAGGCCTCAGCCTCCCGAAATGCTGGGGTTACAGGCATGAGCCACTGTGCCCGGCCCATTAAATTAATATAAGTTCTAAAAAAAAAAAAAAAAAAAGCAAAACCCATACACACAGTATACCATATAAACAAAACATGGCTATGGGCCACATGTGGCCACTGGGTTGTCAGCTTGTCATCTGTAACATAGGCTTTTTAAAGCCATAGAGACTATCTTTTTTTCCTCTTGTTCAGCTAATGACCCCTCCTGAGATAAGAAGCACTGTTTCTCTGCTTAAATCACTGGATAAGAAAGGGTCAAATTACCAGGAGAAAACAAAAACATCGTAGATTAATACCTCAAAATCTGTGAAGCTGGGCTGAGTGCTAGAGATTTTTGGTTCCTGATTTTCTGAATTTATAATCTACTGGAAGAGGCCAATATTAATTTAAAAAATGAGAGATACAGGTACTGTGAGAGCACTGACCGGGCTGCAGTTGGCCGGGTGCACTTTAGTGAGATTCTTTTAAATGTGGTATACTGAAATCCTTGCTGATGAGATCCTATTTCAAATCTCAAACTAGCTTGGGGATCGTATTTTAAATCCTCCTTCCCTTCTTTAAAATTTACCATTTATTATGTATCAAGTGCTAGGAATGACACTAAGCGTTTTGTAACTCAGTCTCATTTACCTCATTTAATGTTCCCAATTGTCCTGTCTTCCTTTCACAAGTGAGGGGACTGAGGTTGAGGGAAGTTAGGTAACTTGCTCAAGGCCAGACACCTAATAAATACCACAGTCAGCATTGAACCCAGAACTGTCTGCCTCCAGAGCATTTTCTCTTAATCCCACTGCAATACTGCTTCTCCAGAACCTTTTTAAAAAAGTCCTGATCCCCCAAAATGTATGGAAATTTTTTTAAAAGTCAAGGGTTGGGGGAAAAATATACGTATGTATTTGCCAATATGTGAACAAAATACCTCTGGAACGATGGGCAATAAACTCAAAGCATTAATGCACTGAGAATGATCAACATCTGGAAGGAGGTTTGTTCCACTGAACATTCTCATAGCTTTGGAAATTGGTGCCATAGTAATGCACTTCATTTTAAATAAATAAAATAATTTATTTAAAATTTAAATTTTTTGACAAAAAATTTTTAAAAATGTTTGTTGGCCGGGTATGGTGGCTCATGCCTATAATTCCAGCTACTTTGGGAGGCTGAGGTGGGTGAGGTCAGGAGTTCAAGACCAGCCTGGCAAAGATGGTGAAACCCCGTCTCTACTAAAAATACAAAAAGTAGCTGGGCGTGGTGGTGTGTGCCTGTAATCCTAGCTACTCAGGAGGCTGAGGCAGAGAATGGCTTGAACCCAGGAGGCGGAGGTTGCAGTGAGCCAAGATCGCACCACTGCACTCCAGCCTGGGTGACAGAGTGAGACTCTGTCTCAAAAAAAAAAAAAAAAAAAAAAAGTCTACTTAGGTACAGCACTCACTATTTGGCGCTTTCTGATTAGTTCCTGTGGCACGCTGGCACCAATAGACTGCAGAGCAAATCTCAGTTGTGTTCTCTCTTCACCAACTGCAGCTGGATGATGATCATTAGGCAAGTTTTTTTGTTTTGTTTTGTTTTTTGAGACAGAGTCTCACTCTGTTGCCCAGGCTAGAGTGCAGCTCACTGTAACCTCCACCTCTCAGGTTGAAGCGATTCTCCTGCTTCAGCCTCCTGAGTAGCTGGGATTACATGCGCTTCACAGCACACCCAGCTAACTTTTTTTCTGTATGAGATGGAGTCTCACTTTGTCACCAAGCTGGAGTGCAGTGGCGCTATCTCGGCTCACTACAACCTCTGCCTCTTGGGTTCAGGCAATTCTCCTGCCTCAGCTTCCCAAATAGCTGGGACTATGGGACTACAGGTGCGCACAACCACGCCCAGCTAATTTTTCTATTTTTAGTAGAGATGGGGTTTCACCATCTTGACCAGGATAGTCTCAATCTCTTGACCTCGTGATCCACCCACCTCGGCTTCCCAAAGTGCTGGGATTATAAGCGTGAACCACCATGCCTGGCCCTGGCTACCTTTTATGTATTTTTGGTAGAGACAGGTTTTCACCATGTTGGCCAGGTTGGTCTCAAACTCCCGACCTCAGGTGATCCACTTGTCTCGGCTCCCAAAGTGTTGGGATTACAGGCATGAGCCACTATGCCCGGCTGGGCAAGGTTTTAAGTATTCTGAGTCTCAGTCTTCTGAACTGTAAGATGGAGATAAGTGCTATTTGTCAAGACTATTTGGAGGATTGAGAGAGATAATATATATTTTATAGGAACCTCACAGAGTGCCTAGATTGTAGGAAGTAGTCAATGTCCTTCAGTTTATTTTTTTCTTCTGGTAGAATAGCAACTCAAGGATTGTGTAGAAGACAATGTGAGCTAAATGGGACCTTTGTGAGGAGGACAAATTTGAATGCTGTATTTGTTTGTTAGGGCTGCCACAACAAAATACTACAGACTGGGTGGCTTTACCAACGGAAATTTATTTTCTCCCAGTTCCGGAGGTTAGAAGTTCAAGATCAAGGTTTGATTTCTCCTGTGGCCTCTGTCCTTGGCTTGCAGATATTGCCTTCTTGCTATGACCTCAGATGGCCTTCCTCTATGCATGTTGTCTCTGCGTGTCCAAATCTCTTTTTATTTATGTAATTTTTCAAGACAGGGTCTCAATCTGTACTCCAGCCTGGAGTGCAGTGGCATGATCGTAGTTCACTGCACTGTCCAGCTTCTGGGCTTGAGTGATCCTCTCCCCTCAGCCTCCCAAGTAGCTGGAACTACAGGCATGCATGCCACCACACCTAGCTCAAATGTCCTCTTCTTATAAGGACATCATTCATATTAGATTAGGGCACACCCTAAGGGCCTCATTTAACGATAATTACTTCCTTAAGCACCTTATCCCAAATATAGTCACATTCGGTGGTACTAGGGGTTAAGACTTCAACACATGAATTTTGGGGCACACATTTCAGTTCATAACAAATACCATAAGTGAGCAAGTAAATTGATTTGAAAAAATATTTTTTAAACATATATACATTTTATTTTTTAACTTTAGACAGGGTCTCTCTATATTGCCCATGGTGGCCATGAACTCCTGGGCTCAAGAGATCCTCCCACCTCAGCATCCCAAACTTCTAGGATTGCAGACATGAGCCACTATGCCCAGCCAGTAAATGGATTTTTAAAACTCACAAAAGCATCTGCAAGTTCTCTTACTTTGTGCTCCAAATGTTGATCTTATTACCTAGAAAACAAAAGAAAACCTTTTCTGCAATTAGTGGGAGCATTTGAATTGAAGGTAAATGGTTCTGTAAGTGCTTAAAGGCTAGTTAGCATATCTTAGGCAATTAGACCCCTGGGGCTTGGATGTTTGCAGGACAACTGTGTCTGAGAATAGAGAGTAGGCACCTCCCTAATGTGCAGAGGGGCAGCAGTCCACAGACCACAGCTGTCTATATTTGGAGAAACAACAATGAGAATTCACTCTAGAAAGAATGAAGATTCTCTGATTTAAAAGACCAACTGCAGCCAGGCAGGGAAGGAACACTGAATGGGATAAATAGCTCTTATGGATAATTATAGTCCTCCAACTCCTAAGAAATGACTTTTTTTCTTCTCTTATTCTTAAATAACTTTCTCCTCTCCTTCCCTTTTTACAAAGCTTTTTTTTTTTTTTTTTTTTTTTTTTTTTTTTTCTGGGCAGGGATGAATTGATTCTTAATCCTGTCTATAGGTGCTTCAAGCCAGGAGTGATGTTTGGAATTGATCCACCAATTCCATTCAGTTGGACAAGGATTCATTGTTTCCAGGCAAGATACTGAACATGGAGAATAAAGATGAGTAGGAAATGGTCCTGGGATCAGGGAGCCCTTCATTCATATGTGTGGACACAAATTATTGACTTTCTTTCTTTCTTTCTTTCTTTCTTTCTTTCTTTCTTTCTTTCTTTCTTTCTTTCTTTCTTTCCTTTTCTTTCTTTCTTTCTTTCTTTTCTTTCTTTTTTTTTTTTTGAGACAGAGTCTCCCTCGGTCGCCCAGGCTGGAGTGCAAAGGGGGGATCTCAGCTCACTACAACCTCTGCCTCCCAGGTTCAAGAGATTATCCTGCCCCAGCCTCCTGATTAGCTGGGATTACTGGTGCCCGCCACTAAGCCCAGCTAATTTTTGTATTTTTAGTGGAGACAGGGTTTTATTCACCATGTTGGTCAGGCTGGTCTCAAACTCCTAACCTTAGGTGATCCACCTGCCTTGGCCTCCCACCTACAGGCGAGAGCCACCGTGCCTAGCCCAAATCAGTGACTATTTCCTTGGCACCTATGCTGCTGAATGAAAACGACCCTAACTCCATGTGAGAAGTGCTCTAACAGAGGAATGTATAAAATGCCAAGGAAACACCAGGGATGGCAGAGACCCTAATGTTCAGGCATGTCTATTCATTTATTGGTGATAATGTGTTACTCTTTGTAGGGTAGGGTCATGTAATCTTAGCAATAGCTCTGTGAGATAAATATTTATTATACAGAAGAGGGTATGTGAGATTCAGGAAGGCCAGGTTATTTGCCCCCGAGTCACACAGCGTGTGTTTCAGTGGCAGAGCTGGAGATCACATCCAGGTTATCTGACTGCCCCAAAGCCTGGTATATTCCATGACACAGGGTGAGGGGTTTCTCAGTCTTCCTCTGTGAGCTAGGCTGTACAAGAAATGGCCTGCTATTTGAATGCTTTTAAAACAAATCAAATCTGGCCAGGCACAGTGGCTCATGCCTGTAATCCCAGCACTCTGGGAGACTGAGGTGGGTGGATTCCTTGAGGCCAGAAGTTCGAGACCAGCCTGGCCACCTTGCTGAAACCCTATCTCTACTAAAAATAAATTAGCTGGGCGTGGTGGCCTACACCTGTAATCCCAGCTACTCAGGAGGCTGAGGCATGAGAATCATTTGAACCTGGGAGGTGGAGGTTGCAGTGAGCCGAGATTGTGCCATTGCACTCCAGCCTGGGTGACAGAGCAAGACTCCATCTCAAAACAATAAATAAAATAAGACAAATCAGATCTAACTCTGAGGCCCCTGCCTAGGGGGAAGTTCTGTTCATTTTGGTGCTCCCCTTTTGCCACAGCAAGGTTGTGCAAAGGACTCACAAACAACTCAGGAGGTCCTCTGCTAGTTGTTGATCCTCATTTGCTCCTGAGCCCTTGAGTGGTGGCTCAGCTGCCACTTTGGGCAAAGGAAACTGAGATTTTGTGCCCGGACCCCTCCCCTCAGCTCCTGATATCCCATCTCCAACTGGAGAGCTGCTTTAGGGGCTGGCTTCAGGTCAGCCAGCTATAGGTCCTGCTTCTTGGGGAGCCCAAGACTCCTTCTTTTAGGGTTTCCCTTTAATCATTACTTTCTCCCTTTTTTCCCCATCTCCCATACTGTATGTATTTCCCTCTGGAAAGCCTCAGGATGTCTAAGATGGCAATGTACACACAGAGGGTGCTTGTATTGGTTCAGGTCTTCCAAGAAAGCAGATTCCAAGACAGGACTCAGCACATACGAGACATGGTCTTGCTCCGTTTTCCAGGCTGGAGTGCAGTGGTACAATCACGGCTCACTGCAGCCTCAAACTCTTGAGCTCAAGTGATCTTCCCGCCTCAGCCTCCCAAAGTATTTGAATTACAGTCATGAGTCACCACACCCTGCCAAGAGATTTGTTGAGGGGAAATGGGGAAGGAGCTGGAGGAGGCTGGGAGAGCGTTCACACTGCTACCTGTGTAAGAGAGAGGGAAGGAAGAAAAGTTAGGTGGGAAGACTTGCAGACTACACTACAGTACTGGGAAGTTTTGGCATGGCCAATGAGCAGTCCTGGAGCCAGTCACTGTCAGAGGTGTCCTGCCTCTGGCAGGAAAGAACGGCCTCTCATCCCTGGGGTGCTCAGTTCTTGGCGGAATAGCAGCCTGTGAGAAAGAAGTGCTGTCCCTGCGCCAAAGAGGTGGTTGATTCAGAGCACAGCAGCTGGGGCTGTCTGCAGTTAAGCACTGCAAAGTCCCACAGTGCTTTCAGTTTTCATTAGGCTTCATCTAAAGCATCTGCATGTGTATATAGAGGGCTAAGCTTATGACTGGTGACACTTTATTAATAGCAGTAGTGATAGATAGTACTTACCACTTATTACTCTAAAGCACTTTTTATGTAGCAGGCACTGAACTGAATCATTTATATGCATCAATCACTGAACAACCCTATGAGATACCCATTATGATTACCCCAGTTTAGAGATAGGGATTCTTGTGGGCTAAATTGTGTCTTCATATGATTCCGCCCTCATTCATTATGGTGAAATTCTAACACTCAGTACCTCAGAATATGATTCTGTTTGGAGATAGGGTCTTTAAAAAGGCAATTAATATTAAATAGGTCCGTAGGGTGGGCCCTGATCCAATATGACTGATGTCCTTATAGGAAGAAAAAATTTGGACACACAGATCCATAGAAGGAAGACTATGTGAAACCACAGAGAGAGACAGCCATCTGAAAGCCAAAAAGAAAGGCCTCGGAAGAAACCAAGGCCTGCTGAAAGCTGATCTCAGATTTCTGCCTCTAGAATTGTAGGAAAACAAATTTCTGTTGTTTAAGCCAGCTAGTTTGTGGCACTTTGTTATAGCATCCCTGGAAGACTAATAGAAGGTCAAGTAACTTAGCCAAGGTACAGAGCTAATTAATACATGAGAGAGACAGCGCTGGGTGTCTCTCAGACCAGAACCCATTCTCTTACCCTACTCTTCTGGGTCATGATGGCTGAGCAAGGGCTACAAAGTAACAGGTACAGACGACAAAGTGACTCGGTGAGATCACTGAGAAGGAGCATGACCTGGTGGGCTGGGAACACACAGGAAAGGGGCCCAGGAGACCTAGACAGCAAAGGAGAAGGGTTTCATATCTTGCCTCTACCCACTAATGGCTGTGTGATCTTGGTCAATTTGTTCTTGCTTTCTGAACTACAGTTGTATTTTATGTCAAATGGGAGTATTAGATTACCCATGTCTCACTGAGCTGTATTAATGATCAAATAAGAGAATTACATGAAAGCATCTATAGAGAGGAGGGCAGGAGAGAACTGAATTTGCCTTATACAAGTATTACTGTGGTTGTTACATATTATCCTTGTTTTAGCTGCTAGGAATATATTATTATAGTAACATGTCAATATTAGAGTATCAATATTCTTTCTTCTTTTTTCTTTTTTTGAGATGGAATCTCACTATGTTGCCCAGGCTAGAGTGCAGTAGTACGATCTCAGCTCACTGTAACCTTTGCCTCCCCGGTTCAAGTGATTCTCATGCCTCAGCCTCTTAAGCAGCTGGAACTACACTGCACCACCACACCTGGATAAATTTTGCATTTTTAGTAGAGATAGGGTTTTGCTATGTTGGTCAGGCTGATTTCAAATTCCTGACCTCAGTGGATCTGTTTGCCTCAGCCTCTCAAACTGCTGGGATTGTAGGCGTGAGCCACCATGCCTGGCCTAGAGCATCAGTTTTCCATCCTACTTAAGTTATACATATTTGGTTGCTAGAAAATTCATGGAGACTACGAGGGTAGCCCATTATAAAGTCCTATCATCCAACTGCCTCTCTGAACTAATGTCATCAACACTCACTAGCATCGTAGGCTCATTAAGTGATGGCGAAGATTAATGTAATAAAAATAGCTGACATATGTTGTGTTTTTATTATGTGGCAAGTTCTGTTCTAAATTACCTAAGTTTAATAACTCATTTATGACAATCCTAAGAACAACCCTATGAAGAAGAAACTATCATTATAATTCCTAGCTTACAGATGAAGAAACTGAAGTCCAGGGAGATCAAGTAATTAGGCTAAAGTCACACAGCTGAGTAAGTGGGAAACTCAACATTCACAGTAAGGTACACAGGCTCCCCAGTTGGACACAGATTGGAGAAACAGTGAGGCAACCAGGATGGTTTCACGATTTTTGCTGGAGCAACCAAAGTAGCAAAATTGTCATTACTTGTGATGGGAATGACTTCAGAAATTAATTTTTTTTAGGGAAAGTCAGTTTGGACACGTCAAGTTTAAGATGACTTTCAGGAGTCCAAGGAGATGTCAAATAAGTCTAGATATAAAAATTGGGAGCCGTTAGCATATACATGATACCTAAAACCCAGAGCCTGGCTTAGATGACCTAAAGGGCAGAAAGCAAGAAACCCGAGAACAGAGTCCTAGGCATTCTAGTTTATATAGGTCAAGGAAAGAAGGAATCGGCATAAGAGACCAAACAGAAGAATTAGGAGGATGATCAAGAGTTTTCCTGGAAGAAAATAAAATGGCCAAGGAAGAGAAAGTGGTCAATTGTGTCAAATGCTGCTGCTGGGTTGATTAAATCAGATGAGGACTGAAAATGACCTTTAGACTAAGCCATGAGGAGGGCATTGATAACCTTAAGACGAACAGTTTTGAGAGGACAGGTTGGGAAGACCTGGCTGGAGTGGGTCCAGGAGAGAACAGGAGGAGAGGAATTGAAGACAGTCATTTCAGTTTTTCTTAAAAAAGGAAAATGAGAAATAAGAGGATAACTGAAAGAGAAAGTATCTTTTATTTTAGATTCTAATATGAGAGGAATAAAAACTTATTTATTGGCAACAGGAATGATCTATTATACTAGGGAGAAGAACATAATGGCTGGATATATGGGGGTGGGGATTTCTGGAGCAATATTCATGAATGGATGAAAGGGGATGAGATCTAGTGTCCAGGAAGAGAGACTGGCCTTAGTTAGAAGCATGGACAACTGCAGATTAAAAGATAGACTCCATCAGTATAAATGCAGGCTGGCAGGTAGGTAGGTATGTTAGTAGGAAAATGGTTAGAATTCTTTTCAGATTACTTTAATGTTATGGCACACTTACTAAGCTTCTACTCTGAGCTCAGAAGTTGAAATTCTAAGCTCCTTCCAATGTTTCGCCATTGCTTTTCACTTTGATTTCAACAAAACCCGCATTGTCCGGTAATTATAACTGCTTGTATATGTGTTTTTCTTTCCCACCAGCCTGAGAGCTGGAAGAAGGCAGAGAACACGTCACATTCTCTATTGCTCCCCAACACTTAGCACAGTACCTGAGACACAGTAGGCAATACCTATCTGATGAACTGAATTGAATCCAATATATTTGTTTCTCTACACTTATGCTGGAAATTTGATTTCCCTTGAGTCATAAGAACGTGCCAAGATTATCTTTCATATGGACTGGTGGGCAAATGACTTGTGTTTCATCCAAACTATTGGATTAGCCATTATATTAGCTATTTATTACTGAATTTAATATTGATGAAAACTTGCAATCTTTGATCATTTTTAAAAAGACTTGAACCTTAAGTGGGCCGTGGCAGCATCCTCAGAAAGATGACAATAAGTAAGAGGATACAACTTCCTTTATAATTGACAGATAGGGTTCAGTTTGCCAAATTCCTTCTTTTAGAAGAAGAAATAAATTCACTGTAATAAGCGTGCCATAATTGCAGTCTATAGAGGCCAGTGAAAAATTCTACCATTTGAATAAAAGGTGCTGGAGGACTACCTCCTTAGAGAAACTATCTGAGGAGAAAAGGATATACAACCGAATGGGTGTGCATTAGGATAGGAAATGTACCTCTCTACCTCCACTTAGTATTTTATTAACTTAGAAAAATTAAACTCAACTGTAACAGCTGGGTCGTGCAGTGTGAACGAACTCTGTCAATACGCTTTCAGCAGGAAATTCAGCATGACAGATTGTTTAAGACATAGAGTCATAGAGTCTGGCCTTGGGCTTCTATCCTACCTCAAGTGACTTAATTTCCTCACCTAAAAATTGGCATGATGACATTATCTACCTCATGGGGTTGTTGTAAGATTCAAATGACTGATTTAATGCTTATAAAAGTTCCACACAATACCCAGAACATCAGTAGTTTTAGGCACTATAACTTATTTTAATAATAATGGTAGTATTTAATAATAATAACTTGCTTTAGTAGTAATAATAAATCCATAGTATTCTACTACGGTTTATCCTTTTTGTTTTTCATCTGCTAATACCTTTTTTCTTTTTGCTTAATATACTTTCTTTTTCTTTTAACCCTAGCTTTTATTTTCTGCCTATTCTTTTTCCAATGTAGAAAATTTGATGGGACCACTGAGGAAGAAGATAACATCGAGCTGAATGAAGAAGGAAGGCCAGTGCCGACGTCCAGGCAGAGCCCCCCACTCTGTGACTGCCACTGCTGTGGCCTCCCCAAGCGTTACATCATTGCTATCATGAGTGGGCTGGGATTCTGCATTTCCTTTGGCATCCGGTGCAATCTTGGAGTTGCCATTGTGGAAATGGTCAACAACAGCACCGTATACGTTGATGGAAAACCGGAAATTCAGGTTGGTATCAATCCATGGTGGCAGCCTTTTCTTTTTGAGACAGGGTCTCACTCTGTCTCCCAGGCTAGAGTACAGTGGCGTGATCTTGGCTCACTGCAGCCCTGACCTGCCTGGTTGAAATGATCCTCCTATCTCAGCATCCTCCCATCTCAGCATCTCAGATCAGTAGCTGAGACTACAATCATAAGGGAACTTTTTTTGACTGCAGCTCTGTCAATACTTTGCTCCTTGAGAGAAAGCCTTGCAATTCCTTCAGCGATGTGACAAAAATGGAGAGTGGCTACTTGTGCTGGGCATTGTGCAAAGTGATGGGGATAGAAAGGTGAACGACCTAGACTGGGCTCTGTCTTCATGTAGACAAGTAAGTGATGACAGTTTGGGGTGGTAGGTGCTGTGTTGGAGATACACGGGGTGCTCAGGCTCATAGGAGAAGGCCCAACCCAGATTTTGATATTGTGAACAAATTCCCAAAGTGATGGCTGGGCCAGACAAAGAGGATGTGGGGTGGGAAGAAGAATGTTTGAAGAAAAAGGGACTGCAAAGGACTGTAAGAAAGAGATAGAGTAGGCCTGGCGCAGTGGCTCATGCCTGTAATCCCAGCACTTTGGGAGGCCAAGGCAGGTGAATCACAAGTTCAAGAGATTGAGACCATCCTGGTTAACACGGTGAAACCCTGTCTCTACTAAAAATACAAAAATTAGCTGGGCGTGGTGGCACACACCTGTAATCCCA
Source organism: Saimiri boliviensis (assembly GCF_048565385.1). Classification (NCBI taxonomy): domain Eukaryota; kingdom Metazoa; phylum Chordata; class Mammalia; order Primates; family Cebidae; genus Saimiri; species Saimiri boliviensis. Next base: position 32,579,935 of record NC_133455.1, on the reverse strand, counting down.
GCTACTCAGGAGGCTGATGCAGGAGAATTGCTTGAACCTGGGAGGCAGAGGTTGCAGTGAGCCAAGATTGCACCAGTGCACTCCAGCCTGAATGACAGTGAGTAAAGAGAGAGAGAGAGAGAGAGAGAGAGAGAGAATGCACACATGCCATCTAGGTATATTTTAGGAACTGAAACAGGAGCTTATCATCTTTTCTGTGTCACGGACTCCGGGTGATGACTGATGAACCTTTGCCAAAGTAATGTTTTAATTTCTTAAAATACAGAGGATGACAAAGGAAGCAAATTATATTAAAGTATAAATACCAAAAGGTTTAAAAATTACATTTGTGACGTAGAAACATATTGGCTTCTTTATTAGCACATCAGTGACAAAAATCTAGCATTAGGTCTAACATTTACCGTGATTTGAAGTTGGAACGTAAGCCATTGTTGGAAATAGTAGCCATGACTGTAATACGATTTGAACATATTTACGATTTCCACCTGGGACAGTCGTAGGTACTAGTCATACGACTGTGGCTTTTTGCCTACGTCCATAATGGCAGAAATGCTACATTTTGGTTAAGAGTGAAAGTATCCCAGCACTTTAGGAGGCCAAGGCGGGTGGATCACGAGGTCAAGAGATCGAGACTATCCTGGTCAACATGGTGAAACCCTGTCTCTACTAAAAATACAAAAAAATTAGCTGGGCATGGTGGCACGTGCCTGTAATCCCAGCTACTCAGGAGGCTGAGGCAGGAGAATTGCCTGAATCTAGGAGGTGGAGGTTGCAGTGAGCCGAGATCGCGCCATTGCACTCCAGCCTGGGTAACAAGAGTGAAACTCCGTCTCAAAAAAAAAAAAAAAAAAAAAAAAAAAGTGAAAATAAAGATGCGTTTTTTTTTTTCCCATCCAAGTTCTCAGATCCACGGGATTCCAACCACAGACATCAGGTTGAGAACTCCCTGTGACTGAATAGAACTCCTTGAGGTGGAGGCAGTGACATAAATAGGGGGCTGATCGTCTAAGGCCTGACAGCCATGTAGCAAGGGGCTACAAGCACAGGGTGATCACATCCATGCTCCAGATTGGCCACTGCCCGATGGGAGAGGGCCAGATTGAAGTGAGATAGGAATGGAGGCCACAGGGCCAGTTCAGAGGCTGGCATAGTTATAAGCAAGGATACTTTGAAGTGACTTAAATCGCTGAAAACATAAAATCTGGTTTGCTGCTTACATGATAGACCTAGAGAAGTACTGAGGTTATAGGGAAAATAAACAAAAATATCTGCCCAGTGGACACCCTATAAATGCATGTTTCATCGTACTAAGCACACACACACTGCAATGACTCATGCAGAAATCCATTCATTTGCAGAGAGGCATTTAACAGTTCTCTGGTCCCTCCTTTGAAGAAACATTTAGATCACAGTTTTCTGAACTGGCGTCTGGGGAATCACTGCTCTGCAGGCTGTGCCATGAAGGCAGTGCAAGACCTGGAGCCCATACTGTGCTGTGTCCGACGAGACTTTCCAAGAGGGAGGCGTGGTAGGCAGGATTTCTTGGACTCACTTGATCACAGAATGCCCTCTTTCATGCCGCATGTATTAGCATCAACGGCACAGTCTCCTGCCAGGCGCTGGTTTGAGAAAATTTGATTTCAATCTGTCAAAAAGAAGTCTTTAGTTGGTCTGCAAGCTATTTGTCTTTGCTTTTTTTAAAAAAAGAAGATATTATTCTGCCAGAGGAAAATAGCACCATGGAGATCCTCCTAACTAGTCTCTTTGTGATGCCACATCCAGATCTGTCCTAAAAGGATATCCTGTCTTTTGTGGGGGTGTGGGGTATAGAGGTAGAAGGGCATATCATGCATTTTAAAAATAAAGAATAATGTATATTAGCAAGGTTTCAGATGTGTATCACATGCATTCTTTCAGCCTTTTGTGAGCAAGGCCAGCTAATTAAAACTTGTCTGCTGAGGCCCAGATCAAAATCAGATGCTGTTTTGCATTTGTTTGTTGCCTGAAAAGATAGACCTCAGTCAATAGAGTCTGCTTTGAAGCATATGGAAAAGACATTTTTTTTTTTTTTTCTTGTAGCATGTGACTGTCGTCCCCGCTACTTGGGAGACACAGGTGGCAGACTTCCTTAAACCCAGAAGGTCGGGGCTGCGGTTACCATGATCATGCCCCTGCACTGAAACCTGGGTGACAGAGCAAGACCCTCTCAAAATAATAATAATAATAATAATAATGGCAGACAACTGGGCAGAATGTGCATTTTTTTTTTTTTTTTTTTTTTTTTTTTTTTTTTTTTTGAGACGGAGTTTCGCTCTTGTCACCCAGGCTGGAGTGCAATGGCGCCATCTCGGCTCACCGCAACCTCCGCCTCCTGGGTTCAGGCAATTCTCCTGCCTCAGCCTCCTGAATAGCTGGGATTACAGGCACGCGCCAACATGCCCAGCTAATTTTTTGTATTTTTAGTAGAGACGGGGTTTCACCATGTTGACCGGGATGGTCTCGATTTCTCGATTTCTCGACCTCGTGATCCACCCGCCTCGGCCTCCCAAAGTGCTGGGATTACAGGCTTGAGCCACCGCGCCCGGCCCAGAATGTGCATTTTTTTTTTTAAAGAATAATAAGAAAAAGAATAAAGAAGAGGAAGAAAGAGAAAGAGAAAGAGGGAGAGAGAATGGGGGTATTGCTTTGTTGCCCGGGCTAGAATGCAGTCTAAATATGGGTATGCCTATAATTGTCCTTAATAATGGAGACATGAAAGAAAATGAGGGAAGAGAATAACAAACAAGGAGCCAACCAACATTTCGTTTAAACTTCTTTTTTTTTTTTTTTTTTTTTTTTGAGACGGAGTCTCGCTCCTGTTACCCAGGCTGGAGTGCAATGGCGCGATCTCGGCTCACCGCAACCTCCGCCTCCTGGGTTCAGGCAGTTCTCCTGCCTCAGCCTCCTGAGTAGCTGGGATTACAGGCACGCACCACCGTGCCCAGCCAATTTTCTGTATTTTTAGTAGAGAGGGGGTTTCACCATGTTGACCGGGATGGTCTCGATTTCTTGACCTCGTGATCCACCCACCTCGGCCTCCCAAAGTGCTGGGATTACAGGCTTGAGCCACCGCGCCCGGCCTCGTTTAAACTTCTAAGTTGATATGATGTGGTACTGATAAGAGTGTATATTTTGTGTAAAGTGGAGAGTTCTATAAATGTTAATTACATTTACTTGTTCCAGGTCTGAGTTCAAGTCCTGGATATCTTGCTAATTTTCTGTCGCATTGATCTGTCTAATATTAATGTTGAAGTCTCCCACTATTATTGTGTGGGAGTCTAAGTCTCTTTATAAGTCTTGTATGTCTGGGTATTCCTGTATTGAGTGCGTATATATTTAGGATCTTTAGTTCTTGTTGTTGCGTTGATTCTTTTATCATTATATAATGTCCTTCTTCTTTTGATCTTTGTTGCTTTACATACTACATACTATTTTATCAGAGGCAAAAATTGTAACTTCTGCTTTTTATTTATTTATTTTTGCTCTCTGTTTGGTTGGTAAATCTTTCTCCATCCCTTGTTTTGAGTCTTTGTGAATCCTTGAATGTGAGATGGGTCTGGATGCAGCATACCGATGGGTTTTTGTCCAGATTGCCTGTCTGTCTTTGAATTAGGGAATTTAGTCAATTTAAATTTAGAATTAATAATGATATATCTGAGTTTAATACTGTCATTTAATATTAGCTGGCTATTTTGCCCGTTAGTTGGGAAAAGACATTTTGATAAACCCAAGGAACAATGCTAGTGTGCACTCTCTAGTTTCTATGGCTGTACCCTCTGGAGTCTTAGAGAAACTGATTAAAATCTGAAATATGGTTTAACCTTTTTTTCTCTGGACTCAGGAGTAGGGATTTAGTATCAGAAACTCTAGCACAACTCCAATTTATAGCAGATTATTTCTCTCTTGTCCATATAGAACAAAGCTTAGATATCAACTGAGCATGTTCAACCAGATGACAAAGACTTTGCTAATTGTATTAAGAAAGGCTCCGGGCTGAGTGCGATGGCTCATGCCTGTAATCCCAGCACTTTGGGAGGCCGAGGAGGGCGGATCACAAGATCAGGAGTTCGAGAACAGCCTGACCAACATGGTGAAACCCCGTCTTTCCTTAAAAAAAAAAAAATTATCCAGATGTGGTGGTGTGTGCCTGTCATCCCCTCTAGTCAGGAGGCTGAGGCAAGAGAATCATTTGAACCTGGGAGGCAGAGGTTGTAGTGAGCCAAGATCATGCCACTGTAGTCCAGCTTGGGTGACAGAGTGAGACTTTGTCTCAAAAAAAAAAAAAAAAAGAAGAAGAAAAAGAAAGGCTCTGAATATCTGAATGGCTGGTATGTTTTTTTTTTTTTTTTTTTTTTTTTTTTTTTTTTTTTTCGTTTTAAGGGGAAAACTAGATATCTGGCACTGAGATATCTTTAAATCTTTATTTCAAGAGAAGGGGAGAAATAAGCAGTATGAATAAGTAGATCTTTCAAATATGTGGCGTATGTTCTACAATGGAATGGAGGGTGATTTTAATTAATTCATGAACAATCTTCTTGTTTGTTTGTTTTGAAACGGGGTCTCTGTTGCCCAGGCTTCAGTGAAGTGGTTTGATCATAGTTCACTGCAGCCTTGACTTCCTGGGCTTAAGTGATCCTCCCACTTCAGCTTTCGAGTAGCTGGGTCCACAGGCTCACCCCACCATTCCTAGCTAATTAAAAAAATTATTTTGTAGAGATGGGGTCACCCCATGTTGCCCAGGCTGATCTCAAATTCCTGGCTTCAAGGGATCCTCCTGCCTTGGCCTCCCAAAGTGCTGGGATTACAAGCATGCACTACTGTGTCTGGCCCATATTTTTAGTTTAATAGTTATGAGTTAAAACATGTGAAGTCTTAGAAAAGTGTTTGGCATATAGTAGGAAAAAAACAAATGACTGAAGTTTGAGAAACTTGTGGTTTTGTTTTTTCATTACTCTCAGGAAAAAGTTCAAATTCCTCCCATGGATCATGGGCGCTGCAGGAGTCAGAGGATGGGCTTTGGAACTGGCCAGATCTGGTTTTAATGAGCTCTGGGACCTTGAATAAGTTGCCCTTGTGTCCTGGTCAGAAATTGCTCGTTGCAAAGAAGAGAAGTGCAACGAAACTGGCTCAAGTTAAAAGGGGATTATTTGGGCCAGGCACAGTGGCTCACGTCTGTAATCCCAGCACTTTGGGAGGCTGAAAAAGGTGGATCACCTGAGGTCAGGTGGTCTAGACTAGCCTGACAAATATGGTGAAACCCCATCTCTTCTTCTAAAAAGATACAAAAAAAAAATTAGCTGGACGTGGAGGCACACAACTGTAACCCCAGCTGCTTGGGAGGCTGAGGCAGGAGAATCTCTTGAACCTGGGAGCTGGAGGTTGTAGTGAGCCAAGATGGTGCCACTGCACTCCAATCTGGGGGACAGAGTGAGACTCTGTCTTAAAACAAAACAGGTGGTAAAAGGGGGTGGGGATTATTGTAAGGCTATAAGGAGATCTGTGAAAGCCAAGGGCAGAAAGCAGAAAGCAGGTCTGTGGCATTTGTTTGTGCAGTCTGCGCTCAGGACAGAGAAGCCAGCCTGAGGTGGGGCTGAAACCAAGGCTATCCTCCACCCTGAGAAGGGAAGGGAGTCTTTATGTCATTCTCTCTGAGGCCGCAGGACAGTGGTGTGTTTGTAGCTCATCTTAACCTTGACCAACTCCTGGGCTCCAGGGATCCTCCTACCTCAGCTTCATGAGTAGCTAGGACTAGAGGCACGCACCACCACAACTGGCTAGGTGATGATGATGATGATAATGATGATGATGATTATTTTTGAGATGCAGTCTTGATCTGTCACCCAGGCTGGAGTGCAGTGGCATGATCTCGGCTTACTACGACCTCTGCCTCTTGGGTTCAAGCAATTCTCCTGCCTCAGCTTCCCGAGTAGCTGGAATTACAAACTGATTTTTGTATTTTTAGTAGAAATGGGGGTTTCACCATGTTGGCCTGGCTGTTCTTGAACGCTTGACCTTCAGTGATCCACCTGCTCCGACCTCCCAAAGTGCTGGGATTATAGGCGTGAGCCACCGCACCCTGCCTAGCTAGCTAGATTTTTAGTTTTTTTGTAGAGATGGGGTCTTGCTATGTTGCCCAGCTGGTCTTGAGCTTCTGGCCTCAAATAACTCTCCTATCTTGGCCTCCCAAAGCATTGAGATTACAGGTGTGAGTCACCATGTCCATTAATATAAATATATAAATATATATTTAAATTTATACATAATCTCTTTCTTATTAGAAGGTGAAATCTATGAGAGCAGGGACTTTGTTGTGTTTTGGTTTTGTTTTTTAAGATGGGATTTCACTCTGTTGCCCAGGCTGGAGTGCAGTGGCACTATCTTGGCTCACTGCAGCCTCGACCTCCTGGGCTCAAGCCATCCTCCCACCTCAGCCTCCTAAATAACTGGAGACTAGAGGTGCACACCACCACGCCTGGTCCAGAACTTTTGCTTGCTGCCCAGGTATGTAAGATGCCCTTCATAGATACATGCTGAATAAATGAAAAAGAAAGACCTCATGAGGTTATTATTGTGTAGGCTCATTGGTGAAAAATGCTTGTCAGATTTTTTCTAACAAACACAACTATATCTGATTTCTCATTTCCAGACAGCACAGTTTAACTGGGATCCAGAAACAGTGGGCCTTATCCATGGATCTTTTTTCTGGGGTTATATTATGACACAAATTCCAGGTGGTTTCATTTCAAACAAGTTTGCTGCTAACAGGTAAGATAATTTGATAGAACATGATACAAATGAATAAAATATGGCTTTGTACCTTTATAAATTCTGCATAGCTGGCTTTCAATTTGAGGGTGCAGAATGAAAAACAGGAGCCATCTGGATAGATGCAGTTCACAAATATTGATCCCAAATGATCCTGCTCTTAATTTATTTTTATTTTTGAAACAGTGTCTCACTCTGTCACCCAGGCTGGAGTGCAGTGGTGTGATCTTGGCTCACTGCAACCTCCGCCTCAGTCCTCCCCCACCCTACTCCACATTCAAGTGATTCTCATACCTCAGCCTCCTGAACAGTTGGGATTACAGGCACGCACCACTACAGCCAGCTACTTTTTGTATTTTTTAATAGAGATGGAGTTTCACCATGTTGGCCAGGCTGGTCTCAAACTCCCAAACTCAAATGATCCAATAATGCCCTTGAGACTCTGCAGTGGGTGTTTGAGCAATTGAAAGTGTTTAAGAACAGAGTGAGCTGTCTCAAGAAGCAGTGAGTTCTCTGTCACCAGAGATATTCAAGCAGAGGAGGACAGCCACTTGGGGGAGATGTTGTAGAGTGTATCATGTACTGGAAAGGAGTGAACTAAATCTCTTCAGGTTCTTTTTAATTGTATTTCCCATATGACTTTCCATAAATAGATTTCATGAAGTGCATTCCATTTTAGAAAACAGTGTTTTTTTAAAATCTAAAGCACAACTCATTACATAGTTGTGAAAAAAATATGATTTACCAATGAGCATTTTTAAAAAAGAGAGAGACAAACAGAAGAAAAGATAATAAAATAGAATAAAGTAGAATAGAAAATATCTGAGTTCATTGCACATAAGGGTAAATACTAGTTTTTGAGACTTGTTTTAGTTATATTTGTATGTATGAGTATGGACTGGGTTGCAATATAAAATATATTTTGCTTATGGGTTAAGGTAAAAAAAAAATTGGAAGCCACTACCATAAGATCTAAATATGTATAAGCATGTATTTATTTAGGTTCTTGTCTAATTTATGTCTTTCATTTATTGTTAGTTACCTATTGTATTGTTTTTAAAAAGTGATAAAATATTGGTTGCTATGGTTTCCTTGGTTACTGCTTACACCTCTGCCCTGAAAAATAATCACACATAATTTAATTTCCCAGCACGTAAAAAGTGTAGAAACATCATTAACATGTGTAAGAGGGGAAGAAAATGCTGCCTGACCTTTTTTCACAGGGCACCCTGAGCTGGGCAGGGAATGGGAGCTAAGACAGGTAAACGATCTGTCTTGTGGTTGGCTGGTCCCAGGATATGAGATGCTTCTTAGATAGTCAGGGTTTCCTTCTGGTAAACTGAGAGTAGCTCTGGGAAGTAGGAAACACAACCTCAAGCATGCAGGAGTCATGCAGTAACAGTCAGAAAAGGTCAGTCGGGGGAAACCAGGCAGAATCGTAGGTCTCTAGCAAGCTTACCTGCACCTGGCCAATCTCCAACTTTTCAGGACATCATCCAGGCAGGACATCCCTGTGCTACCAAAAATTTGTTCATAATTGGTCCAGGGGCCAGAGCTTGGGAATCAAAGAAGCCCAAGAGTCTAGCTTGGGACTCTAACACATCAATTTCTACAAATTAATTTCTATTAATTTCCACAGGGATCTCTCATGAACTCTTAGGTTTGTTTCTGGTGCTTAGCTGAAGTACCACATCCAGCAGCGGCCCGCCTAATAACACAGTGCTTTGATCCTTCAGGGTCTTTGGAGCTGCCATCTTCTTAACATCAACTCTGAACATGTTCATTCCTTCTGCGGCCAGAGTGCATTACGGATTCGTCATGTGTGTCAGAATTCTGCAAGGTCTAGTGGAGGTAGGAGATACTTTCTTTACAATTTTTGATGTTGCTAGAGACAGCATGGTCCTTTAGAAAATTCAGCTTCTGGAAAAACAAAAAACCAACCCTTTGCTCAGTGTATATGTATTTTTCTATATCTTCTTCCTTTTCCTGCTATTTCCACTCTTTGGTTATATCTAAAATTTCAAATATTTCAACTAAAATGTCTTCTTTGATTTTACATTTATGAACAATAAAAGACCCTTCCATAATGATCTTAGAGATAATCTAACCCAACCCTCTTCATTTTAATAGACAGTGAAACTGAAGCCCAAACCTGCAGTTCACATAGCAAAGGGTCATTCCATTAAAGCAATTTAAGTGGATTCATTACTAAATCTGTACATTTTCAAGGGAGTAGTCTGATGCAGAGATTTAACTCACCGAAGGAGGCAGCATGGTATGGAGCCAGAAAGTAAATATTCTGGACTTTGCAGGCCATACAGTATCTGTCGCAGCTACTCAACACCGCTGTTGTAGTGCAAAGGCAGCCAGAGACAATATGGAAACAAATGGGCATGGTTATGTTCCAATTAAACATTTCGCAAACTGAAATTTGAATTTCATATGGTTTTTGTGTGCCATTAAATATTATTCTTCTTTTGATTTTTTTCTTACCGTTTAAAAATGTAAAACACATTCCTAGCTTGTGGGCTATAGAAAAACAGATGGTGAACCCATTGGGCCATCCTTTGCCAACACCCTGTGTGCAGCAATGCTTTGCAGACAGTCATTCACTTCTGACCTTCGTCAGTTTGTTACGCCCATGTACAACCCATGCTATTATTTGCTTATTGTTTTCCCCTAGATTGACTCATTTAAAACAAAAAATAAAAAAATACCTGTTATTCTAAGCAACAACATCTTTGGAGTCATGGATTTGATGTTCTAGTTACATCTTTTTCAAAGCATGCATATATATGTATATATACATATATATTTATGTATATATAAATGTATAGTTATATGTAAATTAAATTATATATAGATTAATTATGACATATATACTAGCATATATATGTATATATTATATTAATACATGTATATACATATACACAGGGTTAAGGTTAGGGAATTAATATATGTATATTAATTGGGAAATGATATATACATATATTAGTTAATATATTAGTTAATATATGTATACACTAGTATATATATGTTATAATTAAAAATGTAGGTTGTCATATTACATCAAATCCAACTCTAGTCCCACTAGAGAGACATATACTATACTTTGGGATGTACCATGTGGTGGAAAGAACGTGATATTAGCATCCGTGAAGACTAAATTTTAGTCACTTTATGGGTCTGAGCCTCAAGTTCTGTATCTTGAAGTGAGAAGTTGGACCAACTGATTGTTGAAGGCTCTTCCTACACTGATAGTCTATGATAATATGAAATATAACTATGAAGACCTTTTCTCACATCCCCTACCATGCTTATATGTGAACTGTATTTGAATTTCAGCATCTGTACTATGAGTCAAAATAGCTGAATCATGCCATTTAGTGTCTGTCTTAGTCCATTTGAGCTTCTATAACAGAATGCCGTAAACTGGGTAACTTATAAACCATAGATTTTTTTTTTTTTTTTGAGACAGAGTCTCACTTTGTTGCCCAGGCTGGAGGGCAGTGGCGCAATCTCAGCTCACTTCAACCTCTGCCTCCTGGGTTCAAGCGATTTTTATGCTTCAGCCTCCTGTGTAGCTGGGATTGCAAGTGCATGCTACCACATCTGGCTAATTTTTGTATTTTTGGTAGAGACAGGGTTTCGCCATGTTGACCAGGCTTGTCTCAAACTCCTGACCTCAGGTGATCTGCCTGCCTCGGCCTCCCAAAGTGCTGGGATTGCAAGCATGAGCCACCAGGCCCAGCCTTTTTTTTTTTTTGAGACAGAGTCTTGCTCTGTTGCCCAGGCTGAAGTGCAGTGGCTTGATCTTGGGTTTACTGTAACCTCTGCCTCCCAGGTTCAAGCAATTCTCGTGCCTCAGCCTCCCAAGTAGCTGGGATTACAGGCATCTGCCACCATGCCCAGCGAGGTTTTGTATTTTTAGTAGAGATGGGGTTTCATCATGTTGGCTAGGCTGATCTCGAACTCCTGACCTCAAGTGATCCGCCCACTTTGGTCACTCAAAGTGCTGGGATCATAGGCATAAGCCACTGCACCTGGCCTAGAAATGTTTCTTACAGTTCCGGAGGCTGGGGAGTTGAAGATCAAGGAGCTGGCAGATGGATGACTTGGGAGGGCCAGTTTCCTGGTTCATAAACAGCTACCTTCTCTTTGTGTCCTCATGGCAGAAGGGATGAGGGAGCTTCCTGGAGTCTCTTTTGTAAGGTGCTAATTCCATTCATGAGGGCTACACCCTTACAACCTAGTCACTTCCCAAAGGTCCATCTCCAAATACCATCACATTGGAAATTAGGTTTTAACATAGGAATTTGGTGGGGACACAAACATTCAACCTACAACAGTGTCTATGAATTGGGCTTTTATATTGTAGCCTGTGTGAAGAAGCAGCATCCATGTTTTAAACACAAGCAGAAACTGGAGTCAAATCAACTAATTTATCTGTAATTCGTCTGTCAGGGTGTGACCTACCCAGCCTGCCATGGGATGTGGAGTAAGTGGGCACCACCTTTGGAGAGAAGTCGATTGGCCACAACCTCTTTTTGTGGTAGGTATATCAGAACCATAACAAATTTTATTTATGAATGCTTTTTTGGGCTCATGTGGTGGCTCATGCCTATAATCTCAGCACTTTAGGGAGGCCAAGGCGGGAAGATCACTGGAGCCCAGGAGTTCGAGAGCAACCTGAGCAATGTAGTGAGATTTTTCTTAAAAAAAAAAAAAAAAAAAATTAGCTGAGCATGGTGGTATGTGCCTGTGATCCTAGCTACTAGGGAGGCTGAGGCAGGAGGCCTGCTTGAACCCAGAAGTTTGAGGTTGCTGTGAGCTGTGATGGCCACAACACTCCAGCCTGAATGACAAAGTGAGACTTTGTTTCTAAAAACAATAAATAAAAAAGAAATGGAATGCTTTTTTGGCTTCAAGTAACTGAAAACCCTGCTAAGGGCCTTAAAATGAGTCTACCTATTTTATATAACAGAATTCTAAAGGTGAGTGATTGCTGGTGTTGGGTCTGCTGCTCAAAAATCCATCCAGGGCCTAGGCATGTTCTGACTTTCTACTCTGCTGTAGTTTGGGATACTTTTTTATTTACTCCTGTGCTTATTCCATCTGTCCCTTTCATCAGGAAAACTAAAGCTTTCCCAAAGCCCTCTACCAACCTTCAACTTTCATTTTTTTGATCCTAACTATGTCTTATGCTTTACTAACTGCAGAGGAGGCTAGGCAAGCAGATACCTAGCTTCGCCAGCCTCTTCAGGAGTGAAGGGGAAAGGAGAAAGGGTTGTAAGTGGTTGTTGGATTAGCCAAAAAATGACATTTGCTAAGGACAAAAGTGGAAAAGATAGGATCATCAAGCATCCCACACCTCTCCTTCTCATATGAAACTAAAGTTCAGTGACTTGCCCAAGATCGTGAAACTAGAACAAGACCTGACTTTTGATCTGGAATTTTCCTTACTTCACACTCCTGCCATATATACAGGGTCTCACTCTGTCATCCAGGCTGGAGGACAATGGTGTGATTGTCATACAGACATTTAGTTAATTTTTGCCATTATATCCTGGATAATAAGAAGTAGAGACCACCCATCTTACCTGAAAGTAAATGAGTAGCCCCCAAGTAGTGTGTGACTTTAATTCTTGGGCCTCCAAACTTCACTTCGTTGAGGTTGCCCCTCTCCAAGCTACTCCTGTGGGACTGGCCTTTCCAGGTGTTGTTGGGTCTCTAGGTATCAATCAACAACAGAAAAACAACAGCACATGCTGCTGCCATCAACACAGCTGTAAATGTATTGGGGGAAGTGTTCATGAAGGTAAAAGTATCTTAGACCAACCAGGCATATTGGGTGGCTTGTACCTGTAATTCCATCACTTTGGGAGGCTAAAGTGGTGAATTGCTTGACCCTAGGAGTTCAAGACCAACCTAGGCATTACGTTGAAACCCCATCTCTACCAAAAATAGAAAACATTAGCTGGATGTGGTGGCTCTTGACTGTGGTCCCAGCTACTCATGAGGCTGAGGTGGGAGGATTGCTTGAGCCTGGGAGGCAGAGGTTGCAGTGAGCTGAGATCACACCATCATACTCCAGCCTGGGTGACAGAGGGAGACCCCATCTCAAAAAAAAAAAAAAATGTACCTTAGGCCACAAAAGTCACAATGTGGCCTAGGTTGTGTGAATTACAGCTTAGGTCTGTCTGATTTTCAAGCTAGCACACCTTTCCTAAGATAAGCTAACATATACTTATTTGCTAAGGGGAGAAATATAGTTTTCTATTTATTTCTGCAAGTGTCTTAATTTACCTCTTCCTGCTGGCCTTTTACCTCCTTGAAATAATAAAAAAGTAAACTTGAGAATGTGGTGTAAGGTATTCACTGATATGCCTGCTTTGTGCCTAGTTGGGAATTGTGTGCACAGCCAAGATGTCTTTATATCACAGTGTCTCTCGTCCTTAGAAACCACCTTCATCCTCTCCTTTGCAGTTTAAGAGCATCTCCATCCCCACTATTGAGCTTACATCAACTCTAGAAGAGGGTAAGACTCCACCCCAGCGGGCCTTGTGGCTTGTTAGATCCTTGACCTTACTTTCTTCGGATGGTTTATTTGTAAGACATTTCGTTTTGATTTGTCAGCAAAACAAGAATGACTAGCAGCCACTCCCCATTCTTAGTGTGTTTTTATAGCCCTACAAGGGCTGATTTAAGAAATGGTTTGACTCTCAAGGAAAGTTACCTGATCAAGGACACAGGCCTCATTACATGTCCCAGCTAAGGTGTGGCCTTGGTTTCAAAGAACAGCCAAGGGAAAATGTTAAAGAAGGAAATCCAGGCTTGGAGCCAGTCAATTCTTAATCTCAAAAGATAAGGGAGTCTAGAAAACATCCAGTGATATGGTTTGGCTCTGTGTCCCCACCCAAACTCATCTTGTAGTTCCCATAATTCCCATGTGTTGTAGGAAGGACCTGGTGGAATATTATTGAATTGTGGTGGTGGGTCTTTCCCATGCTGTTCTCATGATAGTGAATGGGTCTCATGAGATCTGCTGGTTTTTAAAACGGGAGTTTCTCTGCACAAGCTTTCTTTTTGCCTGCCACCATCCATGTAAGATGTGACTTGCTTTTCTTTGTTTTCCACCATGATTGTGAGGCCTCCCCCACCACGTGGAACTGTGAGTCCAATTAAACCTCTTTCTTTTGTAAATTGCCCAGTCTTGGGTTTGTCATTATCACATGAAATTATCAGCATGAAAATGGACTGATATAACCAGTTATAACTCACTGTTTTATAGTTGAGGAAACTGAGGCTCAGGGAGGCAAAAAAAGATTTAAATTATTGCAGCTAGTGAGAGCAGAACCATGGCCTCTTTCTCACCCCCAGCTCTGTTCTTTTCTTCTCCCCATTACCATTCAACAATCATCTGAGGCCCATAGGACTGAGCTGCAGTCTGCTCCCCAGGGCAGTCTGGAAGCAGTGGGGGCAGCTGCAGTAAGGGCTGAATGCCCTGTTGTCTGCCTCAGGGGCTGTGTCTAATAGGAACTGACATTGGAGAATATCCAAAAGGATGAGGAAGATTTTTTTTTTTTTTTTCTGATGGAGAAGAGGGGTAGTTTAGGTCACATTGTGTATTAGTCTGTTTTCACACAGCTTATTATAAAGAACTGCCTGAGACTGTGTAATTTATAAAGGAAAGAGATTTAATTGATTCACAGTTCTGCATGGCTGGGGAGGCCTCAGGAAACTGACAATCATGGCAGGAGGCGAAAAGGGAGGCAAGGCACATCTTACATGGTGGCAGGAGAGAGAGAGAGCATGCAGGAGAAAGTGCCAAACTTTTAAACCATCAGATCTCATGAGATCTCACTCATTATCATGAGAACAGCAGGGCTGAAATCCACCCCCATGATCCAGTCACCTTCCACCAGGTCCTTCCCGCAACACATGGAGATTAGAATTTGAGATGAGATTTGGCTGAGGACACAGAGCCAAGCCATATCACATTGTAAAGTTTCCCCAATGAGAGAATGCTTCTTACTATGTAAGGGGAATGATCAGGTGCTTTTGAGTGAAGGAGCATGACTGAATGATTAAATAAGAGTGAGGGCTTCGGAGTTAGCAATTCGTCACTTCTACCCATGTGACCTCAGGCAGTCCATCTCCTCTCCCCAAGCCTGGCTTTCTCATTATAAAATGGGGGTCATATTTGTACCTACCCTGTCAGGTTGAAGGAGGGCTAAACAAAGTCACGGGTACAGAACACTTAGCATGGTGCTAGGTGCCCAGAGAGCACTCAGTGCATCTTAGTTAGTGCATCTCTACTTTTCCCTGTCCCAGGCATTCCTTTGCATCTCCTAAACCAGACACGCCCAGCCCAGCTCCCAAGGTATTTGGCCTGGGGATGAAGGCCAGCCTGTCCCCACGCACAGTACAGTCAGACCTGCAGCCCGTTCTCAACACAGGCCTGGAGTGCTTGCCTTATTGGTTTGAGAAACCCTGAGCTTGCTTTTTGATTGTGTTGTCATTCTGTATCATGATAATAGCTATAATAGCTGGCATTTGTGTAACCCTTTATCCTTACAAAACATCTTCACCTACATTATTTGACCCACAAAACAACCCTTTGAGATGGATATTTCATTCCCATCTTGTCTCTGGGGAAAATGAGTCTCTTGACTTCTGGGTCTCATGATGTTCAGATTCCAGATCTCAGGCTGAGGTTTTCACCGAGGGTCAGGCCCACCTTGGAAAGATGTGATTTAATATATTTCTCTGGAAGATTCCCAATCTCCCATTTCCTAAAGATCCTCCTTAGCATCGAATTCTGGGATATAGAATTTTCTTTCACCACTCACTTTTTCTGAAGTGAGAGTTTTTTCATTCATAGCCCAGGGGGAGTTTCAGAGAGTAACTTTTCCTTTCAGCTAGTAACTCCCAATAATGGGAGGTCACAGGGCTCATGTTTACCTACCGGAAGTCCAGAGGATAGATAGTAGAGGTCAGGTCACTGCCTCTAGTTGCAATTACCTTGTCTAGACAAGATAAACATCCACACACAGGTAAGCGTTTGTAAGGTTATGTTTTACAAAGTAAGAAACAAATGTAAAAATGTACACATTCAGCAGCTGAATGGAGACAGCAGCCCTCTTGCCACCTGGAATTTAATTGTTCCTCCCTCAGCTTTTTTCTCTTTTGAGACACAGTCTTGGTCTGTCATGGAGTGCAGTGTTAAGATTTTGGCTCACTGCAACCTCTGCCTCCTGGGTTCAAGTGATTCCCGTGCTTCAGCCTCCTGAGTAGCTGGGATTACAGGTGTGTGCCAGCATGCCAGGCTAATTTTTTTTGTGTTTTTAGTAGAGATGAGGTTTCGCTATGTTGACCAGGCTGTTCTTGAACTCCTGGCCTCAGGTGATCTGCCTGCTTCAGCCTCCCAAAGTACTAGAGTACAGGTGTGAGCCACTGTGCCTGGCAACCCCCTCCTTTTTTTTTTTTTTTTTTTTTTTCCCAATCAAGACTATAAAAATCATGGTTTTCTAAATAATTCATTGTCCTTCACTTAAAGACCTGGATGAGAATCCTCCCAGTCCTCCTAAGCAAATTTTGTATATATATATATTTTTTTCTTTGCTTGCTCTTTTTTGTATCCAATCGTGCCTGGTTGAATTTTAAAAAATTATCTTAAAGTTTTACATCTTCTGATTCCATTCTCTCATATAATTCCAAATTGTGGTGCTGGAGCAATCTTTGTCCAAATCCTGTGTGGTCCCTGGATGAAGTTAAAGGGCATCTTGGTGACCTTCCTCTCCTGAAAGCCCTGTTTTAAGGCACACTGGAAGTTTGCCTGTCTCTGCACGGAGGCAGTCTGACTCCTGCTCAGTTTGATTCATTCCTGAATTTACCACATGAATTCGAAATGGGCTAAAAAGGTTTGCGTGATGATTGGTAAGATTTCCTCGTTTTTTCTTGTTCCAGGTTCCTATGCGGGGGCGGTGGTCGCTATGCCCCTGGCTGGGGTGTTGGTGCAGTACATTGGATGGTCCTCTGTCTTCTATATTTACGGTGAGTGATTTGACTCCACAAGTTCACATGTGACTCAGAGAGATGGTATTTTACTGTATACGGGTTTGGCTAAGAGTTTATTACATCAAAATAGAGATTACTAAAACAAGTTTATTGTAGAAATGCAATACTTTATCTGTGATTTGATTAATGTTTATATTAAAGTTGACTTAAAAGAAAAAAGCAGAGGCCGGGAGCGGTGGCTCAAGTCTGTAATCTCAGCACTTTGGGAGGCCAAGGCGGGTGGATCACGAGGTCAAGAGATCGAGACCATCCTGGTCAACATGGTGAAACCCCGTCTCTACTAAAAATACAAAAAATTAGCTGGGCATGGTGGCGCATGCCTGTGATCCCAGCTACTCAGGAGGCTGAGGCAGGAGAATTGCCTGAACCCAGGAGGCGGAGGTTGCAGTGAGCCGAGATCGCGCCATTGCACTCCAGCCTGGGTAACAAGAGCGAAACTCCGTCTCAAAAAAAAAAAAAAAAAAAAGCAGAACATTTTCTTTCTTTAAATGCCAGTTAACAGCAAGAGGAACATCAACAAAGTACTTTCCCCTACCCGAACATACTGCCATTTGGAAATATTGTAAAGATCCCTTTGTAGTTCATAAGTGTGATAATTGGGTGTTCACATGCATGTGTGAGATGTTCGAGTCCTTCAAATCTTGTTATGACACTGGCATTGTTACTCATCTGACATGAAAAAATAATATGGTAAAAATTGAAAAATTTAGAAATGAAAGAAAATGAGACCATATAACCAAGCCTTTTCTTTTTTAACTGCAGGTATGTTTGGGATTATCTGGTACATGTTTTGGCTGTTGCAGGCCTATGAGTGCCCAGCAGCTCATCCAACAATATCTAATGAGGAGAAGACCTATATAGAGACAAGCATAGGAGAGGGGGCCAACGTGGTTAGTCTAAGTGTAAGTATAAAAAGACAAATGAAGACTTGCTTCTTTTGATGAGTGATTGTCTTATCTTCTTACAGAAAAAATGTCAACATCTTTACTAAAAATCTCATGATGTTTTTACTCCCTAGAAATTTAGTACCCCATGGAAAAGATTTTTCACATCATTGCCGGTTTATGCAATCATTGTGGCAAATTTTTGCAGAAGCTGGACCTTTTATTTGCTCCTTATAAGTCAGCCTGCCTATTTTGAAGAGGTCTTTGGATTTGCAATAAGTAAGGTAAACACACAGATGCTTCAAATATTCTTGAACTTTAAGTCTCTCGATTCTACAGAGAATAACTTTACATGATAAAATAATTAAATTTCAAATTGTAATTCATAACAGTTCTGTGACACCTAATAGTCTGGCTGTCTGGCAAGTTATACATTCTATGCATAGTATGCGTAGCTATTTAATTTCTTCTTAGCAAGGATCAGAGCTGTATTAAACTGCTTTAAAGATTTATGGCTTACCCAATTTCAAAGTGGTTTTGAAACTGGCTCAAGGATGGCATATTAGGCAAGGATAAAAAGATTTGAGGTTATGGGTTTTCTTTTTGTCCTGTAAGCTACTTGGTGAGTAGCAGTAAGAGCCTTACCACTCATTTTGCAGACCACCCCCTCTCCATAATGGTGGCTATAGCAGTAGCAATCACTGCTTGCAATGGTTTAGGAAGAACCTCTTTTGGCCAGGTGTGGTGGTTCACGCCTGTAATTCCAGCACTTTGGGAGGCTGAGGTGGGTGGATCACCTGAGGTCTGGAGTTTGAGACCAGCCTGACAAATATGGCAAAACCCTGGCTCTACTGAAAAATACAAAAATTCGCCAGGTGTGGTGACGCGTGCCTGTAATCCTAGGTACTGGGGAGGCTGAGACAGGAGTATCACTGGATCCCAGGAGGCAAAGGTTGCAATGAGACAGATTGCACCATTGCACTTCAGCCTGGGCGACAGAGCAAGACTTTGTCCCACTCCAAAAAAAACAAAAAAAAGAAAGAACCTCTTTCAATGCTCCAGGACATTATCATCAGGCCAATTGTGTTTTAGGGAGGAAAGATGTGGATATTGAATCATAAACCATCATCATAAGATAATTAAACATCTTTCCTACAAGGGAAAGAACAGTAGCCAAGCAGACACAAATGTCTGCCTAGCTACAGGACTGTCAGAAGTGACTACAGAAGAGCTGGCATAGTAATGGTGGCTGCCAACAGTCATCAGTGCTCACTGGATGCCAAATGCTTTATCTCCCATATGCCATGCCCTCTGTGATGAATAAAAGTCATCTCTGCCCTCAAGGAGCTTCCAGTCTGGTGGAGGCCTAAAATCATTCACTCATTCATCATTTATTTATTATGAAATTCAGGCCTACCCAGATCCCATATAATTAAATGCTTAAATTTGGTGGTCGTAAGTAGGGGGGCTGTGAAGTGGAGCTGGGTAAGGGAATTAGGGAGGCCCCTCTCTCAGAAGTAATGACAAATTGCTGATTGTTTCTTTCCCTTCCAGGTGGGCCTCTTATCAGCAGTCCCACACATGGTTATGACAATCGTTGTACCTATTGGAGGACAATTGGCTGATTATTTAAGAAGCAGGCAAATTTTGACCACAACTGCTGTCAGAAAAATCATGAACTGTGGAGGTACTGCGGATTTCATAAATGGCTTAGGCAGCTTTTGTAGAATTAGAGTAAACAGAACTGCATGGCATATACTAGGGGTGACATTTAGTCATTGGAATGGATCTTAAAGACCCCTAAGTCTGTCCCTCAGCAGATACTTGAGTGTTATCCATCGCACTGCTGCCAAGTGGTCAGTGAGCTGAGACCCTTCCATACATCCCTCCACATGTATTGTTTGCTTATGTAGTTTATTCCCTTCTCTCCTTCTTACCTTTCTACCTATCCATATGTTTTGGTTAGAAGCAGAAGAAAAGTAGTCTCTCCGCCTAGCCTATGCTTGTGCATAGGGTATATACGCATGCACACACACACACACACACACACACACACACACATACACACAAATACACATACACCTTTCTCTTTCCTGGTTTATTTAGCTTGTGCTGTATTTTTTAATTTTGTAAAGACAAAGTGTATGTTAGGTGATTTCCCAAAAGAGGTAGGTGAAAGTAATTGTCAACCCCTACAGTGTTCACGAGTGCTTTTTTAAAAAAACGTATTTTTGTCTTTCTTTTAAAATTAACATTTATTGAATACTTTCTGTGCTAGACACTAAGCTAAATCTTTTACATACATTATCTTATTTAATCTTCATAACCACAATATGGAGCAGGTACTATTACTATATTCAATTTGCAATGAGGAAACAGAGGTAAAATAAAGGGACGTGCTCAAGTGGCAGATCCCTGCAAGGTATCAGGTCAGCCGGAGCCCACTGTCAAAGCTCTTAGTTTGCTGCTACCCCTCCAGAGGACTATCGTCCGGATGAGCGGCAGGAGGTAGAGGATAGCGCCACCTATGGACAAGAGCTCACAATTCTCATATTAAATTGAAAAGGGACGGATTGCGCATGCTCTGACAGATAAGCAAGGCCGGGCAAGTTTAGAAGTGAGGACTATAACCAGGGACACAGAAGCAGGCACAATCTGATCCCACAGCATTTCGGGAAGAGAGCCTAAGAGTCTGTTGGCATCTGTTCTCCCAGCTGCTTGACTGCTGGTCCCGGGCAGGGATGTGTGGGCCTGACCTTAGCTTGAACTTTCCTGTAGTGGACTGAGGGTTAGCAGATGTAGGTCTGCTGTCTGGTGGGCAGGAGGTGAAGCTCTGGGATATTGCATTCAAGTCCTCTCCAAGGGAGCTGTAGCAGGCAGAATAATATCCAAGTCCCAATCCTCGGAAGGTGGGAATACGTTTCCTCACATGCCAAAACAGACTTTGCAGGTGGAATTAAATTGAGGTTCTTGAGTTGGGCGTTTATCCTGCATTATCTGGGTGGGCCTGATATAATCACAATAATCCTTATAAGAGGAGGAAGGAGGATCAGAGTCAGAGAAGAAGATGTGATGGTTGAGGCAGGAGTCAAAGTGATGCAGCCATAAGCCAAGGAAATAAGCAGACCCTAGAAAATGGAGAAGACAAGAAGAGACTCTGCCAGAGCGCCTCTAGAAGGAATGCAGTTCCGTAGGCTGCCACCTTGACTTTAGCCCTGTACCATTTTGGATTCTTGACCTCCAGAACCATAGAGCAGTGCAGAGCATATTTTAGAGGTGACATCTAATCATTGTAATAGATCTTAAAGATTCTTAAGTCTATCCCTTAGCAGATACTTGATATTGGTGTTATTTTGAGCCACTAAGTTTGTGGTAATTTATTACAGCAGCAAATGAAAACTAATACGGTGGTAGGCCTGATGCAATGGCCCATGACTGCAGTCCTAGCACTTTGGGAGGCCAAGGCATGCAGATCACTTGAGCTCAGAGGTTTGAGATCAGCTGGGGCAACATAGTGAGAACTCATCTCTATTCAAAAATAAAAATTAAAAAACAAAAAGAAAACTAATACAGTAGCCAAAGCCTCACCCTGCTAATGATAAAATTCTGTTCCAGCTGAACAGCCCTCACCCAAGCCCTGAACATATCTTTGTCTCTGACTTTGCCTCTTCCCTTTCTCTTTCCCTGTGCGTTCTCACCTTCACCTCTCACCCCAGTCCTCTCTACACATCGAGCTCAATTCTTCTCCTCTTGCATTTCCTTAAAGCCATGCCATTCTCCAGTGATCCCTCTGAATATGTCCACATGGCTAGACTGGTAACGTGTCACGTGCTGTCTTGTTATAGCTCTCTCAGGAAAAGATTTTAGGCAGAGGAATTAGCATGTGCAGTGACCCTGGGGCAGACAGGAATGTGGCATGTGTGAGAATAGAAGGAAGGGGAGTCAGAATGGCTAAGTTACAGGCAATGGGATCAGGATGTTTGTCTGCGGTCAGATCTTGGCCGGCCTTGTCCGCACATGCAGAGCTTGAGTTTTATTTGAAGTACACTGAGATGCAGACGATGTAAAGCATGGGGTGGATATGATCTGATTATTATTATTTTTTTTTGAGACAGTCTTGCCCTGTTGCCCAGTCTGGAGTGCAGTGGTGCAGTCTCAGCTCCCCTCTGCCTCTTGGGTTCAAATGATTCTCCTGCCTCAGCCTCCTGAGTAGCTGGGATTATAGGCATGGGCCACCACGCCTGGCTAATCTTTTGTATTTTTGTAGAGATGGGGTTTGACCATGTTGGCCAGGCTGGTCTTGAACTCCTGACCTCAAGTAATCCGCCTGCCTCAGCCTCCCAAATTGCTGAGATTATAGGCGTGAGTAACTGCACCCAGTCTGATTTACTTATTTTTACTCTGGGGAATCATGCAGGGTACAAGAGTAAAAGAAGGGAGACCAGGTAGGAGGCGATTTTAGTTGTCCTGTCTAGAGAAGATGGCGGCTTGGACAAATGTGATGCCAGTGGAGATGGAGAGAGGGGGGCCGAATTTTAAATTCTTGGGGCCAACATTTCCCATCTTTAAAGTCTAAATAATAGCATTTACTTCAGGGGATAGTTATGAGAGTTAAATGAAACGATGTGTAAATGTACCTAGTGCAGTGTTCAACCTATAAAAAGTTCTCAACAAATGTTAATGCTGCTTTTCTTCTCCAGTGTTCAAGACACAAAAACACAGAAGTGTTTCAAAGAATTTTTTTTAAAGAAATATCTGCTATTTAATCGTACTTTCCTTGGCCAAAAACATGTACTTCTAAACCAGCAACTTTAAAGAAGGCTCTGGATTTAAACAGTATTTGCACAACCTCTTCTAACCCCAGATGCATTAGAGATTCTTGAACATATTTTGTGGGAATGTCTTGTTCCTATTTAGTTCTGCCCCAATACCTCTGCTGTTTCTCCTTAATTGGTGGTGATGGTGTTGTGTTGTGGTGATGAGAACTCTTAAAGATGTTTAATTGCTAACAAAGTGCCTGTTGAGAGGAAATAGATTTTTTCCACAGAAACTTGAAGGCATATGTGGAATCTTTCTGCCTCATCTCCCATCTTTAAAAAACTACCTCTTCTCGTTGGCTTTTCATGTTTTTTTATATTTTGTTACAGTAGGACCAGTGAGTTACAGATAGAAAACAAAATGTTAAAAAAGACCATAACGGTACCACTTTTTCTGCTTAAATACAGAGATGCTAGACCAGAGATAACTACATGAAAACAAAGTTTTGTGCCATCACTGAAGACTGCAGGTTGATTTGGAAATGGTGAAGCTCTGGTGTGATCTTCCAGAGAATTTTGGTTGGTGATTTGGTTTCCCAATAAGAAATATAGAAGGCATTTCTCATCTGAGAAGGATGACACATATCTTGGAGCCTGACATCTTTTCTTTTCATTGATTTTTATGTGCCATTAAAATCATTTAAAGCAAAGAAAGATCACCTTAAGACATGATGTTGAATTCTAGTTCATTCTGAATCAGCGATCACCTCCATGATACTTAAAGACAGTTGCCAAATTCCTGTATTGCCCCCTCTGTACAATGTGTAAAGTGTGACTGAAATCAAAAATTCTATTCTGGCTGAATCAGTTGCATATGTGAACTTCAGACTATTTTAATAGGAAATAAAATATTTCTTAGACCTTTAAGTTCTAGTTTTGTTTCTCTTGGCATCTCTAAATAGGTTCAGTTTAAAAGAAGATCTCCTGATTACTCCTAAAGCACAAATTTTATCTTTGAGCTCCTGAAACATACAGTCCTGTCTCTAGTATTTTAACGGTCAATAAAAACCATTTGGGCTCTTAAATACTCTTTTCCCTTTGGCAATCTGCTATTTGGCCAAACTCTTTTTTTTCTTACAGATGAACTGATGTATCATTTCTAAGTTTTATTCTTTACACAATGTCATCATTCTAATGCTTCAGACGAATTAACTTTCTGCACTCTCAACACTTCTGCTGAGAGTGTTAAAATAAAAGAAGTTTCAGCTAGATGCCTTGTTATTTAGAATAAGCCACTTCTAAAACACACATAGTTAGAATATGAAACACTAGCAATTTTTCTCTATGTGTTATCTTAAATGTTGTAATAAAATTAAGAACAAATAGCAATGGTATAAAGCCGATAGTTTTAAAAGTACAACTTCCCTAATTATGTTTCATCTTATTATTTAGAAGTCATTTCAAACAATTATTAGTTCTTGCCCTTCTTTGTAGTAGTGTTGAAGAAATAGGTTCAAAAAGGTAAGTATTAATAAGTAAACTATCATTTACGATAAGTACTTTAGCTTGTAAACCTTATTTTCTTGATTTTGGGTCCCATTCCTTTCCTTTGCATTACTTCATTAACCGTTATTTATTTATTTATTTAGAGACAGAGTCTCGCTCCGTTGCCCAGGCTGGAGTGCAGTGGTGCAATCTCAGCTCACCGCAACCTCCGCCTCCTGGGTTCACGTGATTCTCCTGCCTCAGCCTTCCAAGTAGCTAGGATTACAGGCACATGCCACCGTGCCTGGCTAATTTTTATAGTTTTAATAGTGAAGTGGTTTTGCCATGTTGCCCAGGTTGGTCTCAAACTCCTGACCTCAGGTGATCTGCCTGCCTTGGCCTCCCAAAGTGCTGGGATTTCAGGTGTGTACCACCACGTCTGGCTAAACATTATTTATTGAGTGCATACTACATGCTAGCCAGACTCTGTGTTAAATATACAGTTTTGTGGGAGAGGCAGAAACAGAAATGAAAAATTACAAAGCAATATTGAAAAGTATAAAATAATGAGAAGGTGATGACAGCTTCATCGGTGGAGGGCAGGGAGCAGGTTGTTATGGAGGCTTTCTAGAGGAGACACTGTTTAATCTGGACTTTAAAAACAGTAAGATTTATGCAGAAACAGAGAAGGTAGCGAGAGAAGAGTATCCCAGGTAAAGAAAAAATGTACGGGCACGAGACAGTGTTATGTGGTTAGAAAACAGCTAATAGAGCAGTAACTACAGCACAGAGGGCTGCCTGTTGAATGGGGCAGTAAGCAAAGAGATGAGGGCTGGAAGAAGATGAAACTGGAACAGGAGGAGGGGTTTATTAGAGAACGTTATGATGTGGAGCCCATGACAAACATGTTAAGCACAGGAGCGACTGATGAGGTGTGTGGCTTAGAAAGACAGTGGTGTTGAGAATGCATCAGAGGAGGATGAGTTGGGATGACTACCAAAGTGGCTTGTTGTGGCTGGGCATGGTGGCTCAGGCCTGTAATCCCAGCATTTTGTGAGGCCAAGGTGGGCAGATCACCTGAGGTCAGGAGTTTGAGACCAACCTGGCCAACATGGCAAAACCTGATCTCTCTTAAAAATATAGAAATTAGCCAGGCGTGGTGGTAGGTGCTTGTAATCCCAGCTACTGGGGAGGCTGAGTCAGGAGAATCACTTGAACCCAGGAGGCAGAAGTTGCAATGAGCTGAGATTGTACCACTACACTCCAGTCTGGGCGACAGAGCAAGACTCCATCTCAAAAAAATAGAAGACAAATAAGTGGCTTATTGTAGTTGCCCTGTTAAGAGGTCACAGGGCCCAGGACTAAAGCAGTGACAGAGGAGGGGAAAGTGGCAGTTGGACAGAACAGATATTTCCGAGGCCAAACCTGCAGATTTGCATGTGAAAGCTGAGGCAGGAGGAGAAGTTCAAGGCAGTTCTCAAGTTTCTGTGTCGGACTTCTGGCTGCCATTTGTTGAGCTGTGCCCATGTGCCACACTCAGTACCTCATATACCAATTTCATTTACTCTTCCAGTGCCCTACAAGGCTGTGGTATTATCTCCGTCTTTTGGATGAGGAATCTAAGAGGTGTAGTAATTTGTTCAAGGCCACACAATTACTGAGTTTGAAGTGGAAAGTGAATCCATACCAGTTTGACTCTAAAGACTGGGTTCTAAACACAGAAGATAGAAGATTAGAGAAGAAGAAGAAAGCACGTGGTGCTGGCAGTTTGCCTTGTTTGTTTAGGAGTGAAAAGTAGGGAAAGAGGCTGGGGGCGGTGGTTCACGCCTATGATCCCAGCACTTTGGGAGGCTGAAGTGGGTGGATCACATGAGGTCAGGAGTTCGAAATCAGCCTGGCCAACATG
Organism: Saimiri boliviensis; assembly: GCF_048565385.1. Taxonomy (NCBI): domain Eukaryota; kingdom Metazoa; phylum Chordata; class Mammalia; order Primates; family Cebidae; genus Saimiri; species Saimiri boliviensis. The sequence continues at coordinate 32,554,019 of NC_133455.1, read as the reverse complement.
GCAAAACCCAAACTGTACTAAAAATACAAAATTAGCCAGGTGTGGTGGCACATGCCTGTAATCCCAGCTACTTGGGAGGCTGAGGCAGGAGAATCACTTGAACCTGGGTGGTGGAAGTTGCAGTGAGCCGAGATCGCACCATTGCACTCTGGCCTGGGCGATAAGAACAAGACTCCATCTCAAAAAAAAAAAAAAAAAAAAAAAAAAAAAAAAAAAAATAGGGGAAGAGAGAATTGATTTGGGCATGTTGCCTTTGAGGTACTGTAGGACAATTGTGTAGAGATGTCGGGAATCAGCAAAGAATCTCCAAATGAAGCACCACTAATTGTCTCTCCCCCTCCTAGGGCATTCTATATACTTGGAAATGATATTTATATCATTTTTCTGTCTGTTGTTGGCTGAACTTTTTTTTTTTTTTTTTTTTTTCTGGTGAGAAGGAACTTCTTCATAATTTCCTCATCTTTTTTTTTTTTTTTTATGCTAGACTTACTTATTCTGAATGAAAGGAACAGAAAGTACTTTTGTTCTACAATATTTTCTGTGCAAAAATCTCATGTATTGTTTGTTGCTGTTTTTTAAGAGGCATGAGAGCTTGGTGACCTCCTGAAGTAGTAAAATTTTGACTTATGCTTTACAAGTGGTGAAGTGCTATGTTTTGTTTCAGTTATTTGCTACAGTGTTCTGGTTGCTTTTGGCAAAAAATATTAGAGTGTTGTCATTTTACTTTTATGGGAAAGGCCATAACTTAACTAGTCAAAGGGGGATCATTAACACAGTTATACAGTAGAGTTTTAGTATTTAACAATGGCAGGGGCAGCTACCCATGACGCAACTAATAATTAACATCCCTCATCCCAGGCGCATCATCAGAACCTATTGTGACCGTGTGGTGTTAAAGGTGCACCAGGATAATGTCAGAAGGTTCATGAACACTCAGGGAATATTACTATAGTCGTATGTCGTGAGAGACCTGGGTAGCATTATAAGCACTGTACCAGAATGTGGGTCTGTGGAGGAACAGAAAACCAAACACTGCATGTCCTCACTCATAAGTGGGAGATGAACAATGAGAACACATGGACACAGGGAGGGGAACATCCCACACCAGAGTCTGTTGAAGGGGAAGAAAAGGGAGAGCATTAGGACAAATACCTAAGGCATGCGGGACTTAAAACCTAGATGATGTGTTGATAGGTGCAGCAAACCATCATGGCACATATATACCTATGTAACAAACCTGCATATTCTGCACATGTATCCTAGAACTTAAACAAACAAACAAAACAAACTTAGGTCTGGAGAAATATATATTCGTTCTTGTTTGATAAATAAATGAACTTCAGTTGACTGATATGAAAATGACATTTTTCCCCCCTTGCTCTTTCCATTTGCAGGTTTTGGCATGGAGGCAACCTTACTCCTGGTGGTTGGCTTTTCCCATACCAAAGGGGTGGCTATCTCCTTTCTGGTGCTTGCTGTAGGATTTAGTGGCTTTGCTATTTCAGGTAATGTGTCCTTTGGGTTTCCAGATCTCGACTATAGATTCAACAAGTCCCAGCAAGAAGGAAGGACGAGGATATTGTAGCATCTGCTTTCAGTAGCCAGTCCATTCTCAGAGAGCAGGACCATCACCCAGAGAATGTCATCTAGAGAAGGTGATTTTGTAAGATCACTGAGAACTGGGCTTGGGAGCCCAGTTAAGGTGGTTTTACTGCTTACTTCGTTATGGAAAAAGACACAAAGTGCAGGTGACCCTTCTGAAACATGAGCAGAGGCTCAAGCATATGTCCTGGGTGAAGTGGACTTTCGCACTCAGCACCATGACACCCTACCTAACAGAGGCTCCTGTGACTTTTTCAAGCCTCACCTTTCGCCAGAGAACTGCTAGTGTCGTTACAGTCATAAAATCAGAAGTTTTTCTGAGAGTGAAAACCTTCTTTAGGTTTTTGTCTACTGCATTGCTTTCATTTTTCAAACAAGAAAATGCAGGTCCAGAGAGGGGGAAGTGACTTTCTGAACAGGGTAAAGCTGGTAAGAATAATGACAATGATGATGTGAGCTAGCAATGAACAAGCACAGATTCTGTGCTGCAGACCGTTCCAAACCATCTGTGTATATTAAGTCCTGTCTTTCTCACAACTACCCTAGTGGGTATCAGTGCTGTTACAATCCCCATCTTACAAAAGCAGAAACCAGTCTACTGCATGTGTGAGAGAGGCCAGGGTGCAATCATATCAGAAGCTTCTTATGCAGAACTGGGTGAAAGAGTGAAATTTAGTAGTTTGTCTATCTCCAAAGCATTGTAAAACATTGCCCAGTTATTGGCTGGGTGCAGCGGCTAGCACATATAATCCCAGCACTTTGGGAGACCGAGGCAAATGGATCACTTGAGCCAAGGAGTTTGAGACCAGCCTGGGCAGCATGGCAAAACCCCATCTCTACAAAAAATGTGAAAAGTTAGCCAAGTGTGATGGCACACACCTGCGGTCCCAGCTACTCAGTAGATTGAGGTGAGAGGATGGCTGGAGCCTGGGAGGTGGAAGTTGCAGCGAGCTGAGCTTGTGCCACTGCACTCCAGCTGGGATGACAGAGCAAGACCCTGTCTCAAGAAAAAAATAAGTAAATAAAATAAAAATTAAAAATTGATTAAAAATGTTTTACATATGGTGCATATATCTCACAACATTGTGGAGCAAGTAGTAGTATATCACTACGTTACTGATTTTTCACTATTTTACTAAAGCTCAGAAAAATTTGGTACTTTCCTAATGTCACACAGTTGGTGGCAAAGGAAGGATGAAAGAACGGTTCTGCCTGGCCCAAAGCCTGTGCCCCTTCCATTATTCCAGGCTGCCTTAAATATCAAATAGAGCATTAGTGTCCCAGAAAATTGGAACCTCTGGTCTAAACTGCCCTAAGACAGGGGCTTGAATCTATCAAAATAAATAGAGCCGATGAACAGTTAAATTAGAAGATAAAGTAAAAGTCCAAATTAAAAGTAACTTGCGGCTAAGGAGCTAGGTTTAGAGATGCATAGACCTGGGTTTGAGGCCTTCTTTACTGCTTACTATTTACTAACAAAATTTTTTTTGCTAAATTATGAAAACTTTCAAGCTTCAGTTTTCTCATCTAGAGATTGGAGAGATAAAATGGCAACTTCATGGGGTTGCTGGGAGATGAACTGAGATCATTCATGTGTCTCCTCTCACTTCTTGTGGGCTGAGCATTATTCTTAGCACTGGGGATATTGTAGTGAACAAATGAAAGATTTCACTCCCATAAAGTTTGCATTCTACTGGAAATATTTATTCAAATAAAGGCCTTAGCTTTATTTATTTGAAGCTCTTACAGTGCCAGATGCATAACAAAATTAACAAGTATTCACCATGATTGTTCTATTAGTACACACACCAGTTCAGTGCTCATCAAAGTGTTATGTGAAATCACTCTAGGATATTTCAGAATGCAGATTCTGAAATTTGGTAGCTCTAGGGTGGAACCTGAGATTCTGCATTTCTAGCAAGCTCCCTAGTGCCACTGCTGCTGCTGCTGCTGAGTCCACACTTTGAGTAGCAAGGGCAGAGCAATCACGACTTGCTTCCAGTAGGATGCTGAGGAACACCTTCACTTGATAACTTTGTGATGCAAAAGAGATCCATATCCTGTTCCCAGAGATATTGAAATGTTCAGGTTCATAGTGCTTCCTTTCCCCCAATTGCCAATTAAGTCACAATCTGTAGGAGAAAAACCCAATACTCCAAATCATAACTCCAAATCACAACAGCTACTTTTTTTTTTTTTTTTAAACAGGGTCTCTTGCCTTGTGCAGTGGCTCATGCCTGTAATCCCAGCACTTTGGGAGGCTGAAGCAGGTGGATCACCTGAGATCAGGGGTTCGAGACTAGCCTGGCCAACATGGCGAAACCCGTGTCTGCTAAAACTACAAAAATTAGCTGATTGTGGTGGGTGACAAAGAGAGACTTTGTCTCAGAAAAAAAATAGGGTCTTTCTCTGTCACTCAGGCTGGAGTGCAGTGGCATTATCACAGATCATTGCAGCCTTTACCTCCCATGCTCAACTGATCCTTCTGCCTCAGCCTCCTGAGTAGCTGGGGCTACAGGCATGTGTCACCACGCCCAGCTATTTTAAAACAATTTTTGAGGCAGGGTCTCACAATGTTGCCCACGCTGGTCTCAAACTCCTAACCTCAAGTGATTCTCTTGCCTCAGCCTCTCAAAGTATTGAGATTACAGGTGTGAGCCACCATGCCTGGCTTGCTTGCCACTTTTTAAACATGATTTCATTCAATCCCCATTGCAACCTTGATGAGAAGGGTATTGCTGTATTCACTTTACTGGTGGGGAAACCAAAGTGTGGTTTAACTTGCCCAGTGAGTGGCTGGGAGTAGAATAAAGGTCTGTTCGTCCCAAGAATGACACTATGGGAGGGATTGTGGCCACGGGGGCAATAATTCCTCAGGATCTGTGTCTGCCACTTTTAAAGGAATAAACATGGATGCCAGGGAAGACTGACCGGCACAATTTAGGTGCTCATTATAGACAAGACTGCTGAGATGGATGAGATTAAATTAAAGGGATGAGTGATGTCTGTTTTGGGAAATGGCCTGGACAGAGAAGACAGGTTTTCTCTGTTTGTGTGTAATTTTTTTCATCTACTATAAAAATCTATCAATATCTCAGTATCTCAGTGATTCTCCTACCCTGCCCAAATGCCAGGATTGTGCAGCTAAAAACCTAAATGGCTTTTTCCACATTATCTTTAGCTAAACACAGATGCCCAGGTTTTGTATCACAGCATGATACTCTACAGTCTTATTAATTGCTTCTTATCTCTGGATTCTTTTCTAATAAAGTGTTTATTACATTCCAATCAACGGTAAGATTAATGAACTTGCAACTGTTTTATATTCTGATTATTTGACACGTTGACCTGAAAGAGAAGGTATATTTATTAGCAAAAAGTTTTCTCAAAAATTCTCTCTGAAGGGAGGTTTTTTTTGGTGCTAGATTAACAACGAATCAATGTGCCAGATTAGACCAAAAAATGTTTTAAATCCTATTTTCAGGTCCTTTGCACAGAATAGAGAAGTAAAAAGCAAAATAAAGAAAAACAAAAAGATGAATAAAACCTACAACCCCTTGCTATAATTTCAGTAGCTGAAGTTGGTAATTAATTTAACAAATATTTATTGCGTGACTACAATGAGCCAGACACTTTGCTGGTTCAGGGAAAATGCTAGGAAACGAGAAGGACAGGTAACCACCTGGAAAGAACATGCGTGTTGGTTTTCACGTCTATACACCATGTAGTTAATGTACATTATTTAACTTAATTCCTACAACAATTTTATAAGAATGGTTATCTCATTGTATGGATGATGAAACTGAGGTTCAGGAAGTTTAAATCCTTAGATTAGGCTTGCATCTCAATTAAGCTGCCAGACTGAGGTCTGTCTGATTTGAACATGCACCCCTGGAATATATTGACAAAGTTGGTTTACAGTGCCTTAAGCTTCCTCTTTTGTAGATTTGCTTTCCCTGTCTTTACTCCTCCCCCCTCACTCCACTCATTCTTCTCTCCTGATAAATGGATTAATTGTGAGTCGGCAACTTACAATTTGACCACTTTCAGCATTCTTATTATTATTAGACAGAATGTTGCTCTGTCGCCCAGGCTGGAGTACAGTGGCACAGTCTCAGCTCACTGCAATCTCTGCCTCCTGGGTTAGAGCAATTCTCCTGTCTCAGCCTCCCAAGTAGCTGGAATTACAGGCATGCGCCACCATGCCTGGCTAATTTTTGTATTTTTAGTAGAGACAGGGTTTTGCCATGTTGGCCAGGCTGGTCTCAAACTCCTGACCTCAGGTGATTCGCTCACCTTGGCCTCCCAAAGTGGTGGGATAATAGGTGTGAGCCACCATGCCTGGCCAGCAGCATTATCTTTCGATAGAAGACCTCAAAGAGAGGGAGTTACTTGGCAGTGGCAGCAGAAGGTAGTAGTAGTAGTAGTGATAGTTAGTATAGCTTTGATATTTGCTGAGGGCTTCACATACCTATTTCTCCTGAGTCTCTATCACAGCATCTTTATGAAGTGAGTAGTAATATTATCCTCATATTGGAGATGAAGAAACAAAGGCTCCCAAATTACTTGTTTACATAGTAGAAATAAGATTCAAGTCCAGATTTACAGACTGCAAATCAAGTAGATGCGTGAAAATGCTTCATAAATTACAGAAGTTTCTGCCAATGTTTGTGCAAATGTTTCATTGAAAAGTATGCTTTTCATTGTGTGAAAATGTGGTTATGTGGCCAATAAAGTTGGATTACTCTTGGCTGCCTTTTAAGAGTGAGTCCGGGGTAGGAGCAGGAATTTTATGAGGCAAGATTTGGGTCTAATCATACTGTATGTGATTGTGTAATTCTTTACTCTGCATAAATGTGATTCAGGCTTTAGGCTTTTCAATATTGCACCAAACACCGTATTTTGGAATTCAGAACCTACAGGGTAGAGATGCCATAATTCTTCTTGTAGAGAGAGCCCATGATGGATATCGATAATCAAGTCCAGCATTATCTACTGGTGTTGCTTTGTGCAAACAGCCTCATGAACCCAATTCTCTTGGTCTGGAAACTAATATCCATCAGTCATATGCTAGAGGAAACCGAACAGATTGGTGAAAGTTGGGGCAACTGAGTATTTTCCAAAGTGTATTTGGAATTCTGTTCTTGACTGATTTTGAGGTTTTGACTTCACTGTAGGTTTTAACGTCAACCACCTGGACATTGCCCCCCGCTATGCCAGCATTCTCATGGGGATCTCAAATGGAGTGGGAACCCTTTCTGGAATGGTCTGTCCCCTCATTGTCGGTGCAATGACCAGGCACAAGGTAAAGGTCTTGTTTGTGGCTGTGGGTTACAGTATCGGAAGACTAGAGCACTACACAAACTTTGGATTTCAAGGCTCTACTGCAGTGTGTAAATGTGTATGTCCTTGACCTTGACTGAGTCAGTTGAATTTCTTTCTTCTGCTGATTTTCAAATCATTGCTTATCAATGGCACCAAGGCGAGTTGTTTTGTCTCTGTTTTCTCAATTGAGGAATAAAAATCTGGAAAGAGGGGTATGGGCTATAGAAACTGTTTAGAGACACAAAGAAGAAACTGAGGCAGTTAACCCAGGATAAATGAGTTATTGCAGTTTGTTTTCTCATTCTCAGTGACTAAACTTAATATCCATCCATTGCTTAGCATGTTTCAGCAAATAAAGATGAGTGCTGTTATACTTCCTAGTTAAGAATAGAATAAACAGGACATTAATAACCCACCCAGTTGTTACTGAGCCTTTGTGATTTTAGACTAGGGTGGGTGGTAGAGGAAGATCCATCCAGAGTTCACTCACAGCCCATGTGATTTCTTTATCTTTGTCATTGAAACGTCTCAAGATGCTGCTTTCTGCAAATAATAATTCTTTGATACCATAGAATTATTTCCCCCAACTATTTTCTTAGTTGGATTACCTATTACAAATACTCCTTCAGAAGTTTTTTGAGCTTCCTGCAGAAGAAAGTGTGAGATAAATTTTCCTACTTTTTGACAGAAAAGGAAGGTAGGAATTTATAGCCAGAGAATTCATGTTTTCCCTGTCTGTTCATGAAATGATAGGATTGATAAGATGACTATTAAATCCAAGATATCTTCCCCCAGTCTTAGACACAAATTCTCATTATTTTTGATTACTTTTTTATACTGTAGATATGATTATAAATAAAATTCCTGTCAGTCAAGGGTGAGAACTTTAATGGCTCAAATATTGTTATGTATCCAACAACAAGCAAGGAGACTTCTGATATTTAAAATGGTGGGTTCCTAAAACAAGTTTAATTTAGTTGTGAAAGGAAACCTGACTTGCATATTTAAAAAGCTATGCAATGGTGCTGCATGTATTAGTATTTTTATATGTTGTTTATTTTAAAATGTGTTTTCTAAATTTAAAAAATACATATTAATTGTTATGTCTAACTTTCATATTCATTGTAGTCCTAACTTTCTTTCTTTCTTTCTTTTTTTTTTTTTTTGAGACAGAGTCTTGCTCTGTTGCCAGGCTGGAGTGCAGTGGTACAATCTGGGCTCACTGCAACCTCCGCCTCCTGAGTTCAAACAATTCTCCTGCCTCAGCCTCTCAAGTAGCTGGGACTACAGGCACGCACCACCATGCCCAGCTAATTTTTGTATTCTTTATAGAGACAGCATTTCACTATGTTGGCCAGGATGGTCCCTATCTCCTGACCTTGTGATCCACCTGCCTTGGCCTCCCAAAGTGCCGGGATTACAGGCATAAGCCACTGTTCCTGGACTTAACTTTCATTTTTGAACATTTTATTTTAAATTAGATTTGAATCCTAGATGATGCTTCTGACACATGTCCTCCCTGCCAGGGAGCAGAGGAGCATCGCCTCCCACATGGGCAGGTGCTTTTTCCCAGCGGAGGCCTCCAGGACATACTGGTAATCTCTGGTTTTCGTTAAAACATGAATAATTGGCACTTTATTTCCTTATTTAGACCCGTGAAGAATGGCAGAATGTGTTCCTCATAGCTGCCCTGGTGCACTACAGTGGTGTGATCTTCTATGGGGTCTTTGCTTCTGGGGAGAAACAGGAGTGGGCTGACCCAGAGAATCTCTCTGAGGAGAAATGTGGAATCATTGACCAGGATGAATTAGCTGAGGAGACAGAACTCAACCATGAGAGTTTTTCGAGTCCCAGAAAGAAGATGTCTTATGGAGCCACTGCCCAGAATTGTGAAGTCCAGAAGAAGGAATGGAAAGGACAGAGAGGAACGACCCTTGATGAGGAAGAGCCAACATTCTACCAGAATGAAGAGAGAAACTTCTCAGCTACATCCTAATGTCTGAGGGGCACTTCTGTCTTCTCCTTACTTTAGAACCAGAAAGTATCCAAACCTATTGCCTTTCTTGTAGCCCAGCTTGTCAGAGGTCCAAATATGGGGAGAGGAGAAGATCTAACCAGTGACAGGGAAAAGAGAAATATTATCTTTCGATGACATGCATAGGTAAAAAGCTGAGCTCAGTTGGTAAAATAGTTCATAATACGTATTTTTTGAATTGACAGTTGACCCTTCTCTCAAAGAGCTGAACTTATTCAGAAAGGCATGACTAGAGTTGTTCAAAGAAACATAGAAGGAAATGGGGATATTTGGCCAGAAGGAATGTAGACAATAGCTGCCACCACATCTCTAGGGTAGCCATGCAGAGGATAGATGCCGCCACATCTCTAGGGTAGCCTCGTATTCCCATAGAACCCCACACTGTGGCAGGTGCTGTATAAACACTCTTATTTAATCTCTGCACCTTTATGACACACATTTCCTGTCCCATTTTACCACCAAGGGAACTAAAGCAACAAGATACAAACTTGCCCAAGGTCATCTACCAGAGTTGGTGCTGAGATTGTTGAAGCCCCCAGTAGGTGGCAGTTCTAGAGAAGATTTCCACTCAGTGTAGGGAAGACATTTGTAATAGTGAAAACTGAAAATGGAGTAATTGAGTAATTCACCATTTTCGTAGATGTCAGGTAAGGGAAACTTTTCAGTTGATGAGGCAGAGGGGATTCAAATGTGTAAGAGGCTAGATCCAAAGACCTTTAATGTCCTGTGTGAAGAGTCAGATGGTTCTGTGACTCCATAGTTTTTAAAGTAATGAGGGTCACAAAATACATAGGAGATTCAAATAGGTTTTTCTTTTTTTTTTTTTTTAAGCTAAGCAAGACAGCCACATTTTTAGAAATCTGATGGTCAAAATGGCTAGAAGCAGTAAACAAGAGATTGGCTATTAAGTTTCAATCTTCCATAATGTTAAAAATGTAGCTAAATGATGTCCCAAATTACTTATAAACATTTAAGACATTTAATAATTTAAGAAGTAGGTTAATGCCTTTTTTCTTAGGTAAAATTCTTCTGAAATAATTTTCTATTTGAAAAAAAATGCTTATCTTTAGCCTTTTTTTTTTTTTTTGCTGGAGATTGTATTAGGAAGTTTCATCAGATTATATAAAATTATGATTTTATATCAAATGTATTCATAATGACTCTATTTGGAATGATATTCAGCGAAATCACAATAATGTAGTAGTAGTTATACAGGGAAATACTAGAGTGAAAACATCTGGGACAATTAGACCTACAGTTAGTACTGAAAAGTTTACCTTTGATCACATAAGGCAATTACATGGATACTTTTAGATATATTTAAATTTTTAATGTTGGCATCCAAAGGGTTATTTGAAATTAAAATTATTTTCCTGTTCATTGGTTTTGAAAATTTTATTTCTACTTTCGGAAGAAAAATATAATATGAAAAAAATTATAGATTTACTTGTAATTTATTAACGTAAAGTGTTTTTTTTTCCCCCTAATTTCTCCCACATGTATTTCTGGTCCCCAGTTATACTAGCTGAGTTATAGTGTGTTTTATAAATGAAATAATCTTGGGGAAAAATTGTGACTCTTCATTAAATAATATTCTTTATGTCACTAGTACACAATTTATGTTAGTAGACATTTTTAAATCTCTTTAATGAGTGAATCCATGCAAGCCTCATAGAACAATTGCTAGCATGCAGAAAATGCTCAAGTAAATAGTTGGCATTATCATTATCATCTTCTAACATTTTTGGACTTTTCAGTTGAAAAGAAAACATGCTGTGTCAGTTTTATCCATTATCTCCAGAACTTATTGTGAAAGTTGTGATGTTTTCTAAGTAAAATATGAAATAAAAATTTAGCAATTTATGATAGCCAGTGTTTTATTTTGTGTGTGTGTGTTAATTAAGTCAAATAATTGTATTTAAAAAACTCATGATAATCCTTAAGGTAGTAGTATTGTATATTGTGACACAAAGTTGTATTTATCACATTGCTTGAAGTTGGTGTGATGTGCAGAAAATCTACATTTTTTTTCATAACTTGACTTTTAATATGTATTTTTTTAAAAAAATGGAGTCATAGCTCAAGGTGTTAAAAACTAGAAAATATATTATTTGGTTATGATGGGTTTTTCTCTGTGTAGGTTGCAATGGATAAATGATTACATTTTAACACCAGACAGATGCCATTTACAAATCATTGTATATTTTGCTGCAAATGTCCATTTGTAAGTCAATTCATGGGTACAACCCATGGATTCTAGCAGGAAGGGAGGCCTGTAGGTGTGGGGTTCTTTAAACAAGAAAGAGCTGATGATTCTTTCCAAACAGTGAAAGTTTTCAAAATTCCTTAATATGACAAGAAAAATAAGTATTAAAGAAATAATGGCACATTTGTTATCCATGTCTGGATGTCAAATTCAACAGGTAAAAATTGGAACCTACTATGTGTGTTTCTCCTTCACCCTGCCTCCTCCCAACCTCCATAAATCTGTTTTTCTTTCTGTGTTTCTTATCTCAGTTAGTCTCATCATCCTTTTGCTCAAGCTAGAATTCTTACAGTCATCCTGGACTTAAAGTTTTTTCTCCTTCTTTCTCTCTTCTCTGCCAAGTTCATGTAATTTAATTTTCAGTCTATAGATCCATGTCTTACATCAGCTTGGGAAACTCTCAGCCATTACCTCGTAATATATTTCATTTGCTCCATTCTTTCTCTACTGTTTTTATAGGCATTCAGTTAAATGTATTCTAGACTGTATGTAGGTCTCTGATCACGTGTTCTGTATTTTCCAATGCATTGCCTCTTTATATGTCATGCTGGATATCTTCTCCTGACTTATTTTTCAGTTCTTTATCTCTCTCTTCAGTGAGGTCTAATCTGTAAAAAATCCATCCATTGTGTTCTTAATCTTAGTGATTATATTTTCAGTTATAGGATTTTTATTGGTTCTTTTTCATTTCTGCTGTGTCTTTTAAAAAATATTTTTAGCTCTCTGCTGAAATTTTTAATCCTGTATTTTATTTTCTGGGACATAGTAAGCTAATTGTTTTAACGTCTGCTCAGTGCCAATATTTGGAGACCATGTTATTCTCTTTCTTTTTTTGTTCTGTTGATTTTGCTGGTCCTTATTCATACTATCTTAACTGCATCTATACTTGGTTTTCTTTGACTTTGTCAGACATTGCATTTGAAAAATTGTTTATAGAAATAGTTGTAGCAATTTTAGCCTTGAAATAATGCTGCTGCTGCTGCTGCTGCTGCTGCTGCTGCTGCTGCTGCTGCTGCTGCTTCTTCTTCTTCTTCTTCTTCTTCTTCTTCTTCTTCTTCTTCTTCTTCTTCTTCTTCTTCTACTTTTCTTCTTCTTTTCTCTTCTTCTTTTTTAAATTTCCTTCTGGGAGTTTTTTGTTTGCTTCTTTCATGAGCCTAAGGGTATTAACAGTCTGGGATCACCTTAGTCCAGTTGCAGGGCCTGAGGTATTCTGTGCCACCCAGATGATTTGAAGCTGGACAACAGGATGTGTGAAGGCTCTTTTACCTCCTGTTCACCCTTACTGCTACAGCATAGCACTTTAAGGTCCCAACCCACACTACAATGTTTTTACTGGAGTCCAACTTTTGTCCCCATAGCAGGCCATCAAAAACACTGCTCAGCCATCAAACACTGGCTTTCTCAGAATTAACAAATGCTCCCAGCCAAAAAGTGGACTCAAATCTCAGACTCACTTCTCTGAATTTTCATCTTCTCTCAGATGTCAGATGGTAGCCTGGAAAATTTTCACTACCATGTTGGCTTTCCAGTGTTTTTGAGCAGAATTTTAAAAAATACTTTTTTTTTTTTTTGTTCAGCTTTCCTAGTTCAGCTTTTTTTGGTTCAACCTTCCTAGGAAGGTTGGTCTGAATTACCTAGTCTGTCATTAACAAACAGTGAAATATCTTTTAATTTTAACGTCACAAGTTCTCTCAAATTAATCTACCTCCTTAGGGATAGTGTAGTAATAAATTATACTTAGACCTCAGTGGTTTAATATAGCAAATGTTTAGTTCTATCTTATGTTACAAGTTGAATGTGGGTTGGTTGGGGTCGGGTAGAGTGGTGACTTGTTCCAGACAGTCACTCAGGTATCCAGGATGTATTTTCTCCATTCACCATCTTGTACTCAGTTATTGGGAACACATAAATTCTGATATCACCATGAAAGGGAAGGGAGAGGAGGCACACTGGGTTTTACTGATTCACTTGGAAACAATCACTTTTGTTTCCAGTCCGTTGACCTACACTAGCCACATAGCCCCAACCTAACTTCAAGGGTGGCTAGGAAACAAAGGGAAAGAGTAGATTGCTGAGCAAGTATGAATTACACCTTCCCTTCAGCTCTAGCTTTGGTTCAGGGTCTTATGAGCTCTTACTTAGCATGTTGAAATAGTTTTCTAACCCCAACTGACATAAATGATGTAAACCTGCTATGTGTCATTCTGAGAGATCTGAACTAGGTTGTAAGGAGCAGAGCTTTGCAGGGAAAGGGGCCATGGGCTTTCTCCAGAGAAGATCAGGGGCCTCAAAGATATCAATTCTCTGGAATAAAATAGATTATTGCCTGATTCTAACTTGAATTAATAACCACATGGGCCAAACTGAAGAGGCAGGAAACTTGACTTTTCCTTTAGATTACATGTAGTACAGTATCCCAGGCCTTATAGTAAGTCCTTTCCATACATAATCTCATTTAGTTATCAAGGCAACCCAATGAGAAAGGTTAATGATTTCTTCTTCCCAATCATTTATTAATAAGTAAATGGTATTTTAGAGGAAAATTTAAAGTAAGGTCCCTAAAGGCCTTTTTAAAATCTTAATTCTTAATTAAGACTAATAATCTATTCTTAATTTTAAAATTCTTTATTTAACCATAAGTCTAATTAAGATCAAACTCATATTTTAATCGAATCTTAATTAAATCATAATCTTAATCCTTAATCTTTAATCTGTTCTCCATGGCTTCTCCTCGCTAGCAGTAATTCTGGACAGTAGTGTTCTCAAAGTCAAAGTGTCCTGGTTATTTCAGTGAAGTATGATCAAAGTGTTGGAATGAACCCTGACAGTTCATTCTAGACCCAAGGAGATAGGGACAGATGAAAAACCAGACGAATGTGTGAGATCTCTCTTCTCATCAACTGCTGGATGGCAGTAGGACTCCAGAACCAGGGGCCTCTGTATTTCCCCTATTTCCCTAGCTACATAGATAGGTAAGATAGGAAAGTTGAACCCAACGCTTATTATGTGTGTTTGTGTTGAGTGGGTGTTGGTTTGCAAGGGGCTGACTTTTTCCCAGGAATCCCAGGTATAGACACAACAAACATTATCCAGCTACACAGTACATGCCTTGCACAGACTGGGTGCTCAACCAATATGATATTCAAAATCTGATGTGGGGTTTAAGGAGATTATGCTGGTGATGGCACTCAGGTTGTCTTATTAAACATGGCCCATTAAATAGAGTCAGTTCTATCTGCTTTCTAAAATTAAAATAAAAAAACACATAAACTTGCCAGGACAAAGTGAAAGAGGGAGAAAAATCACATGCGAAAAGCTGAATGAGGATGCATGAGTCTTAACTGACTTAACCAGAACTGAGTGAAAAAGAAGAAAGCTCTTTCATGTTACTGTACCCAAGAAAGCTTTAAAGTGGAAAGGTGCCAGCACCTGATCCCTCTGGAGGACAGGGTGAAGAGAGTGGAGTGGGGTTGGAGGAGGAGGACTGAGAGATAAGGATTGGTTGAAAGTTAACATTACCAGATTTAGCGATGCTGTTGAAAGTGCATGTAAGAAAGCGGTTATCACCCCAGAATCTCTCTCTCACCAGCTCAATCAAGAAACTGCTCCTCCCCACACCTAGTGGAAAATGGGAGGCTCATTTTCTGGATGGGGGTACTCTGAATTCAAGAACACCTATCATAGCTGAGTATTGGCTCCAAAAGCTAAGGAGTTTAGTCCATTTTTGGTTACTGATGTATCTCAGCTATCTAGAGATGCCTGGCAATGGCCACCTGGTAATTATTTGTCAAAGGCATGCATGAATGAATGAACCTTATTAAACACAAGGAAATTAATTAAAATTTTGCATACTGAACAATGAAAACTTCCAGCTGCCTTTGTAGGCTGAGCTTCCAAAATGCTGCCAGGAAGAATCATATTCCCTAGGCAGGAGATTATAGGATTCATGGGATGAGTGGTGGGAACTCACATATAAGTAAAAGGGCTAATAGCTATTGACATTTGGGGGTTTCTCCATCAAAATAAACTGGTCCTTGCCAGTCACTTCCTGTGGGACCTACCCACCAAGCCCCACCCAAGTAAACGAATTCATTCATTCATTTACTTATTCATCCAACAATTTTTTTTTTTGGAGACAGGATTTCACTCTGCCATCTAGGCTGGAGTGCAGTGCACCATCATAGCTCACTGCAGCCTCAACCTCTTGGGCCCAAGTGATTCTCCCATCTCAGCCTCCTGACTGGCTGGGACTACAGGCACATGCCACCATGCCTACCTAGCTAAATTCAACAATTATTTAGCATCAATAATGAGCATCTAATGTTCTAGGTACTAGGGCTAGAAAATAAGTAAACAAACTAGGTCTCTGCTCGTATGGAGCTTATATTCTAGGGGAAGACACAAAAAATAGGATTGTTAATGAGTAAAACCAGGACACAGTATGTCAGTGCTAAGTGCTGAGAACAAACATAAAACCAGGTAAGGAGATGGGGAACATGAGGGATGATGGGTTAGGTCAAGTGTCCAGGGATAATGTGAACTTTGAGTGGAGAACTGAAGGCAGTGAGGAAGCAATTCAGGCGCATTTTGGGGAAAAGGGTTCCAGGCAAAGGAAAAAGCAAGGGCAAAGGCCCTGAAGTAGGGACATGATGGGCATGTTTAAAGAATACTAAGTCCCTTAAAATATTCAGGTTCTGGAGATGTTTTGAAGGAAGAGGAAACATTTTCTGAGAGGCAGAAGACTGGGGAGGAGCAGGACAATACTGGGGGAAGGAACCAGGAATTTTAATTTGTTTGATTTTGGAACTTTCCTTGCCTATTGATATCTCAGTGACAATGTCAGGTGGGCAGTGGAAATACAGTTTAGGATTCAGGCCAGAAGTCAGAGCTGGAGCTGTACATTAGTGAGTCATCATCGCATCACATAGTTGGTCTGTAAAGTCAGGAGACCAGATGAGATCATCAAGATTCCCGTGCAAAGAACATGAATCAGCCCTGGGGACACTCCAACATAGAGTCATCAGGAAGATGAGTAGGAGCAAGTAGGAGAGATAGAAAAAGGGAGATAGGGGGTGCGGGTGATGAAACTCCAAGAGAGTGGTGTCCTGTGACCAAGTGAAGCAGGGTGTGGGGAAGAACAAGATCCATGTGTCAAAGCTTCTGCTAGGTCAAGGAAGATGAGCACTGATGATGAGCCGTTGGATTTAGCAAGAGGGAGAACACAGGTGCCTTAACAGGGGCAGTTTTAATATAGTGGTGAGCTTTTTATTGTCCTCTTACTTATGAACAGACAGCCAAGGGTTGCCAGATAGTTTGGGGAAGTTTCCAATATGAAAGACAGAGACCAACAATCAGGAAGAAAGATACTTGGAGGAAACCAGACATCACCGGGAACAGAACAAACATGAATTTCAAAGAGAAGAAACAATACTGCATGCATGAGACAAAAGTAGAATTCTAGTTTCAAAAAAGGAAGATACATTCAGAGGAGACGAGATTGGGCTAGAGAGAATCTTGAGTCTAGGAGGTCAGTTAGGAGTCTATTACAATAATTTAGAAATGAGGGCATAGACTAGGATTCAGGGGATAGAAATGGGAAAAGAGGCTTGTTATAGAAAACCTTAAAAAACATCTTTTTCTAACCAGGTGTGGTGGATCATACCTATAGCCCCACCTTGGGAGGCCTAGGAAGGTAGGTGGCTTGAGGCCGGGAGTTTGAGACCAGCCTGGGCATCATAGTGAGAACTCATCTCTACCACAAAAATTTTAAAAATTAGCTGGACATGGTGGTGCATGATTGTGTCTCAGCTACCTGGGAGGCTGAGGCGGGAGGATTGCTTGTGCCTAGGAGTTTGAGGCTGCAATGCACTGTACCACTGCACTCTAGCCTGAACAACAAAGTAAGACCTTGTCGAGGAAAAAAAAAAAAAAAAAAGAATGAGGGAGAACACCTCCCTTTTTTTCCTAAAAAATGTAATATACGCTTCTTATAGAGAAGTTTCAATATATAGAAAAATGTATTGAAGGGAATAAAAATGACTCTAGTATTACAGCAAATTTAATAGCTCTTGAATTCCTCAAGCAATCCTCTTGCCTCAGCACTTTCCAAAGTGCTGAAATTACAGGCATGAGCCACAAAGCCCAGCCTCAGATTGAATAACTCTTAACATTCAGGTATCTATGCCTCCAGTCTTTGGGGTGTCCAATCTTTTGGCTTCCCTGCGCCACACTGGAAGAATTGTCTTAGGCCACACATAAAATACGCTAACACTAATGATAGCTGATGAGCTAAAAAAAAATTGCAAAAACACTCACGTTTTAATAAATTTGTATTGGGCCACATTCAAAGCTGTCCTGGGCCACATGCAGCCCATAGACTGTGGTTTGAACAAGCTTGCTGTACACATGTATTTTTTTAACAAAATTGGGATCATACCATAGCTACGGTTTTCTATCCTACTTTTTGCACTTAACCATATAGAATAAGTCCTCATGTATTTAAATACTCTTTGAGAACACGATTTTTAAAAATTCACATACCATAAAATGCACAAATCAGGTTTACCGCTTGGTTGAGTTTTGCCTTTGTATACATGTATCTGTGCAAACATTCCTCAGTGGTAACCACTGTTCTGATTTCTATTATTGTAGATTAATTTGGTCTGAACTTAAGCTTCCTACAAATGAAATCATACAGTATCAGCTCTTTTGAATTCTATTTCTTTCCTTCAGTAATATTTTAAAAATTGATACATGTTTTGTATTTATAGCACTTCATTTTTTAATAGGATGTGTCATATTACATTGCATGGGTATACCAAAATTTGTTTATTTATTTTTCTATTGATGGCCATTTGAGTTGTTTCCAATTTTTGTGGGTAGGGTATTATAAATAAAGCTTCTATAAATATTCCTGTCTTTTTGTGAACATGTTGTTATTTCTTTAGGAGCAGAATTGTTGGATTCTGGGGCAAGTGTATATTTAGCTTTATAAGACACTGCTAAGCAATTTTCCACAGTGCTTGTACCATTTTACTTTTCTAGCATTTATGAATTCGAGTTCCAATTACTCCACATTCTCATCAATGAGAACACAATTTTAATGACCAAATGGTATCCACCTAGACCAGTTGTTAGATGTTTAGATGTCAGTTGTTAGATGTTTTAGAGAGTTTCTACATTTTCACCATTATAAATAGTAGTAATGAAGTTCTTGACTATAAACCTTGACTTCACCTGTAAGGGATATTTTCAAGGGAAAATTAACCTCACTTTCTCTCTCCCTGCTTTTTTATCTTTTCTTTTCTTTCTTTCTTTTTTTTTTTTGAGACAGAGGCTCACACTGTCCCTGGGGCTGGAGTGCAATGGTACGATCTCGGCTCACTGCAACCTCTGCCTCCTAGTGATTCTCCTGCCTCAGCCTCAAGAGTAGCTGAGATTACAGGTGCGCACCACCATGCCTGGCTAATTTTTTGTATTTTTAGTAGAGACGGCGTTTCACTTTGTTGACCAGACTGATCTCGAGCTCCTTACCTTGTGATCTGCCCTCCTCAGCCTCTCAAAGTGCTGGGATTACAGGCGTGAGCCACCGCATCCAGCCCGACTTTCCATTTCTATATCGTGTATCCTTCAGTAAGTAACTGCTTAAATTTACTAGCAACATTAATAGAACAGACAATGTGACAGTGCAGCTGACTGAAAAACAATTTCCAGGTGGCTTTCACGTGCATTTCTTCCATAGTTACATTTGAAGTGAACAGATGACTGAAATTCCAGGATTTGAAAGCACTTCAAACACAAGAATAACCCAAGGTAATAGTATCTCTATTTCTTCACTCCCCTTTCCATTCCCTTCTCTCCCTTCCTGTTCCCTTCTCTTTCTTCTCCTGCTCGCTCCTCCTCTTCTCTTCTCCTCTCTCTTCCTCTCTTTCTTCTCTCTCTCCCTCCCCATACTTGTATTCGCTCATCATGTCGGGATTTTATAATAAAGTTTGAGTTAAGCCAGATCACAAAGGCATACTACTGGCTTGAGAGAACTTTGACACTTTCAGCCACCTGTGTGGTAGCATTTGCAGAAACAGGGCAGCTAGGCTCAGGTGAATCCACTTCCCGTTCCTCCTCAGCTGTCCCCAGTGAAGCTAAATGGCACCACCCTTTCAGCCAGGCTCATGGCAGAGCAGGACTAACTTCCCTTATCAAAACTGGGGGAGAGCTTTTCTGGTAAACCTCCCGCTTTGCCACACATTTCCTAAGGAAAACTGTCACAGGGAAGGAGGAGCTATTACAGTGCAATCACGAAGCCAGGTAAGCCACCGTTGTTCTGGATAGTGTTGGTGTGGGAGTAGCTATCCCAGTGCCTTGAGGAGAGACCTTCAGAATTCTCAATTTGTGGTCCATGGGATGGGTTTCCAGAAAACCCTGAGAAAATATGAACTAAATCTAAGTGTATGTGTGGACATTTTCCTGAGAAGAGTATCTGTCTACAGTAAACCCTTGAACAATATGGGTTTGAACTGCGTGGGTCCTCCTATACACAGATATTTTTCAATAAAAGTTATATCAGCTGGGTGTGATGGCTCACACCAGTAATCCCAGCATTTTGGGAGGCCGAGGTGGTGGATCAAGAGGTTAGAAATTTGAGACCATCCTGGCCAAGATGGTAAAACCCTTTCTCTACTAAAAACACAAAAATTAGCTGGGCGTGGGGGTGGGTGCCTATAATCCCAGCTACTCGGGAGACTGAGACAGGAAAATCACTTGAACCTGGGAGGCGGAGTTTGCAGTGAGGCAAGATTGTGCCACTGCACTCTAGCCTGGACAACAGAGCAAGACTCTGTTCCCCCACCAAAAAAGTTAACATCAAGTATGCCTACCCCTACCTCTCCTGCTTCCCCTTCCACTCTTCTACCTCTTTTATCTCTTCTGCCTCTGCCACCACTGAGATAGCAAGACCAATCCCTTTTCTTCCTCCTCCATCTCAACTTATTCAACCCAAAGATGATGAGGATGAAGACCATTATGATGATCCACTTCCACATAATAGTAAATAAATTTTGTCTTATAACTTTCTGAATAACATTTTTTTCTTTAGCTACTTTATGTTGAGTGTACCATATAATATATATAATGTACAAAATATGCATTAATTGACTTTATGTTATTGGTAAGGCTTCGAGACAACATTAGACTATTAGTAGTTAAGTTTTGGGAAGTCAAAAGTTATATGGATATTTTTATTTATTTATTTATTTTATTGCATTTTATGTTTTGGGGTACATGTATATGGATATTTTTGACTGAGTTTCAGTGCCCCTGATCACTATATTATTCAGGGGTCAACTGTACTCTATAGCTGTCACCATATTCTCAAAGTTGTCCAAGGGCCAAAAGAGGTTAAGATTTGCCCAGAAGGAGCTACAGATAATGTGCTAAGCTGAAGGAAACCTAACAATTATGTAGTGGCTTTGTGACCACTGCCTGAGATGCCCTTTGTGAAAAAGCCTAATTCTTTGGCTTAAGAATCTTTCTCTTCTCACTTTCTTTTTTCCCCATTTAACTTCTTTGGTTTATTCTCTGTCATATTTCAGTTGTCTCTTTCCTTCATTTGGAGTTGTCTTCTTTTTCTTGTCCTTCTCCATGTCTCTCTTCTTCTTTCTCTAACGCAATAGATAACCAGAGGAAATTGGCTTATCGTGGTGAGGTGGTCAGGTAGATGAGAACATCTCTGATTGATTCCTCTTTCATCTTTTCCCACCATTCTAAATAGTGAATATAAAATAATAGACTTAAATAAGTAAAGTCGTTTTGAAAGAGTCTGCTATTTCCTCTCAATTCATGTAACATCTGACTATAATATATTATGAGGCTGAGGCGGGAGGATCACAAGGTCAGGAGATTGAGACCATCCTGGCTAACACAATGAAACCCCATCTCTACTAAAAATACAAAAAAAAAAAAAAATTAGCCAGGCGTGGTGGCACCTGCCTGTAATCCCAGCTACTTGGGAGGCTGAGGCAGGAGAATCGCTTGAACCCAGGAGATGGAGGTTGCAGTGAGTTGAGATCATGCCACTGCACTCCAGCCTCGGTGACAGAGCAAGACTCTGTCTCAAAACAAAAACAAAAACAAAAACACAAAAACCATAGTGAGGAACACCTCAAGAAGATAATGCTAACATCCTTCAGAAATTAATGGAAAATACTATGAATACTGTGAATAAATAGCCATAAAGCCTGGTTAAATCTTATTACTTGAAGAACTACTTACAATATAATGCTACTTATATAACCAAAGTAAATCCCATTTTTCCAAAAATCAAATAATTATGAACAACAAAGGCAAACATCTTGGCTTTTGCTAACTACAGAATTTTTTTGACAAAATAGCTTTTTACATTTTCAGAGTGCTGGTTGTTTTCAACTTGTTTCCAAGACTGCATACAAAAGATCATCATCTTTCTTTTCTTTTCTTTTTTTTTCAGTAGTTTCAACTGAAAGATCACTTTTCAATCTTTCACATTTAATAAAAATGAGTTAAGGCTTCCTTGATTATTTCAGCAGAACATAAAATCAAAATAACACAGTTTAGAGTTCTCAGATACTTCCTTTTTAATCTTCTTTAGGAACACATTTCATAATGAGTTCTGGCCTAAAATGTGATCCTGGTTTTCATCAGATTTCAAAAGTTCTATTCTCAGCTAAAATGTGGTAAAGAGTCAAATGACTTTTGGCTTTTTAATTTAATGTTTGTGGTTTCACACAATTTTAATATGTTTGGGGACAAGATTTCATTTTGAGGAGAAGTGTTTAAGGCCCCAGTAGTCCAACATATCTCTGTGAGTTGTATTCTCTCTGATAGAGGCTATAATATTTTTATATTTTTCAGAAAGATTGATGAAGATCATGATTCTTATGGATAAATCCATCAATGTATTTGGGACAAAATTGGTCTTTAAAACATATAAATATTATTTTGCTCCTTATTTAAAACTCCAAAAATGCCTGTATCACTTATCTATTACTGCACAACACACCACCACTGTTTTTATGTTTTTAGAACACAAAACTATTTGCTCACAATTCTGTGGATCAGCACTTTGGGTTGGGCTCAGCTAGGTGGTTGGTTTGCTGATCTCCCTTGGTCACTCTTGTGACTATAGTCATCTCAAGTTTGACTGAGGTTAGGTGTACTAGACAGCCTCCCAGGCAGTTGATGCTGCTTGCTGATCATGGTGCCCTGGTTCTCCTCTAAATGGCACTCATCAAACAGTTGGCTAGACTAAATTTTTTTTACATGATGGACTCAGAGCAGCATTGTAAGAAGAAATGAAAGCTGCAGGGCCTCAATGTCACTTCTTCCACATTCTCTTGGTTACAGGGCCAGACCCAGTTCAAGGAGAAGAAAAACAGACTTTGCCTCTTGATGAGAGCCTCAAAGTCACATTGCAGAGGAGCATCCATACAGAGGTACAAAGATTGTTCGGTCCTCTTTGCAAACAATCTACCATAGCTTTTCCTCGCAAGTGGAATACAAAACAAATATTTACCTACAACTCCTCACATCACCTGATGCCTGTCTTCCTTTTCTATCTGTATTGTTCTACTCATCCTTTTTTTCACAGGCCTTCTTTCTGTTATTCAAACTTACCCAACTTGCAGTTCCCTCTGTCTAAAGTGCTCCATTCTTAAATCTTGGCTCCTTCCTCCATTCAGTTCTCAGTTCCATGTGATTTCCTCAGAATGCTTAAAATTGCCTTTCCACTTTCTTAGCTTCTTTTGATTTTATTACTGTATATCCTTTTATCTATTTTATCACTCTCTGAAACTACCTTATTATGTATTTATCTTTAAATTTCGATAGGTTTTTTGGGGGAACAGGTGGTGTTTGGTTACATGGATGAGTTCTTTAGTGGTGATTTCTGAGATTTTGGTGCACCCATCACCCAAACAGTGTACAGTGTACCCACTGTGTAGTCTTTTATCATTCATCCCCTCCCATCTTTTCGCCTCAGTCCCCAAAGTCCATGGTATCATTCTTATGCCTTTACACCCTCAGAGCTTAGCTCCCACTAATAAATGAGAACATATAATGTTTGGTTTTCCATTACTGAGTTACTTCACTTAGAATAATGACCTCCAATTCCAACCAGGTTGCTGCAAATGCCATTATTTTATTCCTTTTAATGGCTGAGTTGTATATATATATATATATAAAATGGAATGGTATATATATATATACCATTTTTTCTTTACACATTGGTTGATGGGCATTTGGGCTGGTTCTATATTTTTGCAATTGCAAATTGTGAATTGTGCTGCTATAAACCTGCATGTGCAAGTGTCTTTGAAATTGCCTTATTAAAAATATGCTTATTGCTTATTTTCCTACTAGAATATGAGTTCTATGAAAGCTAGGGCTTTTTCTGTTCTGTTCATTTTTTTCTATGTACAGGGACTAAAATAGGCCTATAATAATGGTTCTCAACATTACCTATACTTTGGAACCACTCTAAGGATGCACCCATGCTGCCCTGCAGACAATTGGTGGTTCCAGGTGATCTCAATGTGCAGCTAAGGTTAAGAACCACTGGCGTTGCCTGAAAAACCTTATAGAAGAGATAGAACCAGGAATAAGTCTTGGAGAGAATGTAAGATTTCAACAGGTGGAGGAAAGGCAGCCTTCCTGTCAGGGTGGGCATAGGAGAGACAAAGAGGATAGGAAACAGAAGTTGCACAATGAGCAATGCCAAGAAAAGGCCTGTAAACTTGATTTAGTAAGCAGTTGCTACCTCGATTATTCTTCCTGAATTTCCCAAGGAAGCTCTGATTTGAAACTCTTTATTCCATTTTTCACTTAAACTAACAAAACATCTTTTAACATTTCAGCATCCAAACTCCATTTCTTTTTGTTTCTTTTTTTGAGATAGGGTCTTACTCTGTTACTTAGGCTGGAGTGCAGTGGCACAATGATGGCTCCTGCAGCCTCCACCTCCCAGGGCTCAAGCAATCCTCCAAGCTCAGCCTCCCAAGTAGCTGAGACTATAGTCATGCACCACAATGCCTGACTAAATTTTTGTAGAGATGGGGTCTCAGTTTATTGCCTGGGTTCAAGAGATCCTCCCACCTCAGCCTCCCAAACTGCTGAAATTATAGATGTGAGCCACTGAGCCTGACCATTAAACTCCATTTTCAATGCCTGGAGGAAGCCACTCTTTCTGATAAATTGATCAATGTTAGTGTTTACCCAGAAAAATTTCACTCAGAAGAGCAAAGCCACCCTTTTCTTATAGCTGTGACACTACTGAGCCATCATCAGGGTTTATGACTTGCTTCTTTCTTCAAAATGCCTCTCAGATCTACCTGCAACTTTCTGTCCCCATTAAAATGAGCCATTTCCACTTTACTGGATAAATGTACCAGCCTGGCTGAGGTTTCTAGCTCTTTCCTCTTCCTATTTCTAATCTCCAACCTGTTCTAACAGACCAATCATAAGACATCACTCTCATCCCTTCTGTGCCCTCCTTAAGAATCTAGAGTTGCTTCCTCCAGGCATTTCCCATATCAGGGAGTATATTTTCTGAAGAAAAATACAGGAATTATCACCTGATGCCCGTAGTTTATTTGGCAGAAAAAAAACTTTGAAAACTTGGAACTTATGTGTAGGAGGTATGGGAGCAAAAGGGAGAGTAACTAGTGGTGAGAAATTTGGGGACAACTACTCTTAACAGCTGCCTAAGAGGGTCTTGATTAGAGCAGTTGGTTAATTGCTGAGAAATTCCAGGGAAAAAAAAAGCTGCATTCTAAATAAACGTTTATCAGCACATAACATTTGACTAGTCTGTTCAAAGGTTCCTGTTGCAACTCATTTTGGCAGCACTTGTGTAAAACCAAGGTAGAGCAGTAAGTGACAAAGGTTTTATTTATCTCCTGTTATTATCTGTTGACTTTTAAAGGGCTCAGTAATGAACAGCTGCAGATTAGCTAACCCATGGGAAAGGGTGAAGCAATGTCTTGTGAGGCCCAAGGTTCCCGTCAGCCCCCTTGGAGCCCTCCAAGCCAGTCAAGGTCATGGTCTTACACTGGGAGAGAACACCTCAATGAACCCTTTTATTGTAGGGCTGTGAGAATGAGGCCCAAAGAGCAGAAGGAACATATTTAAAGCCACACCATTAAATAAGAATCTGACCAATGTAAAATGAAACTACTAATTTGAGAGAGTTCACATTAATTGTGCTCTGATCAAACCAGACACTTTCTGTATGTTATATCATCTCTTCAGTACTGCAATCTTTTCATACAGGTATTATTTTTCCCGTTTTATATTCAAGAGACCTGAGACTCACAGAAGCCAAGTATTAATATCTCACCCAGGGTCCCAAGTAAATGGCATATCTTTGACTGTGAAAATCTTTGATCAATTTTTTGAATCATAGTGTCTCCAAATGGGAAAAATCTCTTTCTGTATAGGCCTCATAGTTCCTGTTCTTTGGAATTTACAAACAACGAGGATGCTGATAGTAATAATAATAACAACTTATATTTGCTGAGTGTCTACCAGTAATAGGCATTATTGTAGCTTGTGGGAATACATAAGTGAATAGAAGAAAGAAAAATTCCTAAATATAATATATAAGCAATTTCTGTAGTTTTCTTTTTTAAGGGTGGTAAGTGTGATGAGGAAAATAAATAGAGCAAGATAAGGGGTAATGAAAGTATTTGAGAGTGTGGCAAGTTCAAAAAGAATCAGGGAAGGTTTTGCTAAGAAGGTGATACTGGAGCAAAGACCTGAAGGACATAAAGATGCAAATATTTGGGTGAAATCTTTGAGGCAGACAGAAAAGTCTGCGCAAAGGCCCTGAGGTGGAGACATACCCTGTGGATTTGAGGACACTGAGATGATTTCTGTAACTAGAATGATTACAGTAAAAGGGAGAACGGTGGGACATGAGGTCAGGCAAAGTGGGGGCTAGACTGTGTGGGCCCTTGTAAGCCAAGGTAAAGATGTTGGCTCTTAATTCTTTATGAAAGGAGGGAATCTTTGCAGGGTGTTGGGCAGGGTAGAGATGAGATGTGGCTTCCAAATTAAAAGTATTCCTCTGCCTGTTGTGTTGAGGAAAGTCAAGGGTGAGAAGGACAGTGAGACCACATAGAAATCTATTTCAAAAATCTAGATGAGGCCAGGTGTGGTGGCTCATGCCTGCAATCCCAGCATTTTGGGAGGCCGAGGGGAGCGGATCACCTGAGGTGAGGAATTCAAAACCGGTCCTGCCAACATGGTGAAATCCTGTCTCTATTAAAAACACAAAATAAGCCAGGTGTGGTGGCACACGCTTGTAGTCCCAGCTACTTAAAAGGTTGAGACAGGAGAATCACTTGAACCCAGGAGACAGAGGCTGCTGTGAGCTGAGATCGTGCCACTGCACTCCAGCCTCGGTGAGACACAGCAAGTCTCTATCACAAAAAAGGAAGAAAAAATTCTAGATGAGAGATGATGATGATTAGGGTCATAGCAATGCAGGTGGAGGAAAGTGACTGGGTTCTGGGTAAGATTTGCCAAGGGATTTGAGAGAAAGAGAGGAATCAAGGATACCTACAGCTTTCCTGCTGGGGACCTACCTCTCTCCTTGCACTGAATCCTCTAAATAACAATGCCACAAAGGATTTGTGTGTTCAAGAACCTTCACAGTGCGTGTGTGGCAGATGGCAAAGCATTGACCAGTAAACTATTTCATTAAAACAATCTACTCAGGTCATAGTGCTGTGAATTCTAAGAATCAGAATACAGTGCCATTATCTCTCTGCTTGATCCATGATCCAAATCACTTAACTTCTCTGAGCCTCCATTTATTTTTCTGTAAATAGGGATCGCTGTTCTGCTTCCTCAATTGTGAGGAAATGTGAACTCTAAGAAAGTAGTGATTGTTGGAATATTGCTGTACCCAGGCACATTTCCAGATGTGCCCAACACATAATAGGTCCTCAATAAATAGTTGTTGAGTGACTGAATGAATGAGAAAGATCTTTGAAGAAAATACATAAATCTATGTTAGGTTAATTATTAGTGAACTAATATAACTGCTGAGACAAGGAGCTTTTGAAGAGGCCTGAATTAACAGCATAATTACTTTGTTTTGACTCTGCCTGTCATTTCTGGTTGTTCATTTAATGGAATAATGAGGACATCCCCTCAGAGTTTCTAGCCTCTGGTGCTCATAAGCATTTTCAGAAGCCAGCAGCACCTGGACAACTTATGTAAGAACAGCTTTGATGAACACCCTTTTTGAAATTAAGAACATCTGCTCCTTTTTTAGTCTCATTAGAGAGTTTCTTTGCACCATGAATCTGTTCACTGGTGAAGTTGACTGTACAAATGTACAAGGTACACAAAACCAGAGGGAATTGAATTCTAATCTCAAGTCACTGAGGAAATGTGAACCCTATAACAGTGACTGTGTTGGATTACCGCTGTACCATGGCACATAAAAAAGTACCTGACACATAGTGGGTTCTCAATAAATAGTTGTTGAATGGTTAAATTAATGAAATGCATTTGAAGACTTTTGGGGGGAAAATACATAAATCTATGTTAGGTTTATGAATGTTAATACATGAAAGCTCTTATAACAATGCCTGGCTATAGAAAATATTTAAGAAGCACTAGTTATTCTTATTACCTATAAATTCTCTCCTTTCCTTCTTTCCTCCCTCCCTCCCTCCCTTCCTTCTGTCCTTCCTTTCCTCCTTCATTAATCCATTTGTTTTACAAATGATTTCTGACACCTGTTTTGTGGCAGGTGTAGGGAAATGAAGGTGAATGAGACACTCACTGCCCCTGCTCATGAGATAGTCACATGAAGCCAATTAGAAAACAACTTGGAAGTGGCATTTGACCAACCCTTCTCTTTCCTGACATATTAATGTTACATAAATGCTTGAGTAGGTATCCTTATATTCCCCAGACTTTTGAAGTCCTTTCTCTCATCCTAGTGAAATAAAATGACTCAAGCCTCCATTGTATGCACTGCGGGGAACACAGCACCGTTCCCTAAGCTCCCTGAGGATTTCTGGTGGTCAACTCTTACTCCGGTTTCTCTCCTCTTTGTCATTTAGCCTTCTACTTTCTCTGTGCTTTCTCTAAATGAATTGACCACAAGCAACCCCGAAGCACACCAACTCAAGGTTACAATGGATATGAGATTTTTTTCCCGTGTGTTTTGTGTGGCTAATGGAAGGTAGGGCATGTGATTTAAACACAAAATTGGAAAACAACTGCAATGTCAGACTTTAGTATTCCTTGAAATGTACTAGCCATTTCCCTCAATTCCCCCATTAGAGATGTTCCTCTTTAGACTTTGGCTTGTTGCACTCTAAATGAGACTCTCTTTTACTCCTCATAATGTTCTTTTATGACCCCTCCTGTTCTTTCTAGGAACTGGGGTGAGGGTGGGGGTGAAAGTGTAGAAACAGGAAGACCAGAAAGAAGGCTGTGGCAGAAATCTAGGCTACCGATGGTGGTGATTTGGACCATCGTGAATGGAAGTGGTGAGAAATGGGCACATAGATTCAGAATTGTCTTAAAGGTAGAGTTGACAGGTTGACTGATAGATCACATATGGGGTTTTAGAGAAAGAAACAAAGTTAAGGACGGCTCCAAGATTTTTGCCCTGAGCAACAGGAAGAAGAAAATTAGTAAAAGTAATTCATGTTTGATGCAGAGTATCTAGAAAATTTCTAAAATATATGTAAGAAAACAATTGCTCACAGTTCCTATAATCTAATGATCCTCCTTGCTAACCTTTTTTCCATCTGGTCATTATTTTCTTTCTTGTTAATTGTTCCAGGATGTGTGTGTGTGTATGTGTGTAAAATATACATATTTTATGCATATACTTATACTTACATATTTATCTTGCATAAAAAACTTAATGAAAATACCTCTAAGCTATTGATACCCAACATTTTTCTGTTAGCAAGCAGTATATGAAGACACTTCTTTGTAACATTATTTTCTAGCATTGAGTATTTCTCCATATCATTAAAATGTTCTAGAGGCCGGGCATGGTGGCTCATGCCTGTAATCCTAGCACTTTGGGAGGCTGAGGTGGGCGGATCACAAGGTTAGGAGTTTAAGACCAGCTGCTAACTAAGGATATCACTTAGGATGATAATAAACAACTGAGACCCAGTAAAACAATTGGGGAAATTCAGATGTGCAGGCAAGAGAAAACATGAGAACAACGTTAGATCTCTGGCTCTGAGGCAGACTTAGACTTCCACAGCCCTTGCTGAATTGCTTGGTTTCTGGTTTGGCTTGGCAGTGCTACAACAAGTGTGGTTATATTATTCACATTTAATATAGTTAGGTTCATTTGTTACTGCTTGTATTTCATTTTCTGTTCCCCTTCCTCTCTGTCCACATGCACACATTCATCTTAGTTGGTGTTAATTGACTTTATGTTTTGACATGTGAAACATTGCATTGATTCCAGAGTCTAGGCTGTCTAAAAGGTATATTCAGAGAAGTGTCCCTGCACCACCCTACCCCAACCCCCATCCCTACCACCCCATTCCACTTTCTTTACTTCATTTCCACTTACTCCTTGCAGGTAATAATCTCATTAGTTTCTGGATTATTCTTCCTGTGTTTCTTTTGTGCTAATGAGCAGAAACAGGTATATTTTCTATAAAAACCTCCTCCTCCTCCTCCTCCTCCTCCTCTTCTTCCTCCTCCTCCTCCTCCTTCTTCTTCTTCCTCTCTCTCTCTTTTTTACAGAGTCTTGCTCTGTCACCTAGGCTGCAGTGCAGTGGCATGATCTCAGCTAACTGCAGCCTTCACCTCCCAGGTTCAAACGATTCTCTTGCTTCAGTCCCCTGAGTAGCTGAGATTACAGGCACCCTCCACCACACCTGGCTAATTTTTGAATTTTTAGTAGAGACAGGGTTTCACCATGTTGGCCAGGCTGGTCTTGAACTCCTGACCTGAGGTGATCTGCCCAACTCAGCCTCCCAAAGTGATGGGATTATAGGCATGAGCCACTGCTTCTGGCTCAGAACCTTCTTTCTTACTTGAAGGGTAGAATGTTGTACATACTCTTTTTCATTTTGCAATGTAGCCTGGAGATTACACCCTTTCAGCTCATGGAAACATTTCCCATTCTTTTTTACAGCCGCATAATACTCCATTGTGTAGATACATCATAGTTTATCCAACCAGGGTCCTAAAGATGGGTGTTTAGGTTGTTCAATATTTTTCAGCTATAAACAATGATGCAACAAATAACATTATATATGTTATATATATATATGTTGGAGATGTATTTTCAGTGGGATTGCTGGTTTAAAAGCCAAGTGCAAATACAGTTTTGTAATGCATTGCCAAATTTCCTTCCAGGATTGTTTTACCAATGTGCATTCCCACCAACAACGTAAGTTTCCCCATAGTCTTGCCAACAGAAAGTGTGGTCATACTCTCTAATTTTTGTCAGCTAAGAAATGGTACCTCTTCAAACTCTGACTTCTGTCCCCTCAATTTGGCAAGATTGCCAAGTGAGTTTTGTTTGGCATGCACTGGGGTCTGGAAACTGCCTCCAGGAAGTAAGCTGGGGCAATCATAAGGCTCACCTCATTTGTTTCACTTTTCTCAGGCTGATAGCCCTATATCCTATTACCCAGTGTCTAAAAGCCATCATTTAACATATTTTATCTAGTTTTCTGCTTGTTTAGGGAAACAGCATAAAGCCTTTCCCTGTTACTCAGTCATGGTTAGAAGTGGAAGTTGGTTCAACATTCACCTAAGATTCCAGACACAGAGAGGAAATAATCAAAGATTAGGAAAGCAAGAGAAAACATTCTAGACCTGAATAGAGACATGTTCTTAGATCGAAAATAGCCAAAAAATTTCAGGAAGAATGAATGCAACAAAAATCCACCTGGTTAAAATTCTGAACTCTAAAAAGAAAAAAGAAAACAAAATAGAGAATGTCTGCAGAGGAAAAAAGAAAAGAGAAACGGAAGCTTTCTCTACAAAAGAAATAGAAGCTGAGTAGTAATAGACCTCTTGTTGGTGGAAACACTAAAATACAGTGGGTCAAATTTTCAAAAGGCTGAGGGCATTCTATTTGGAATGTAAAATTCTGTAACCAGGCAAATTAGAATACAACTGGTAGTAGGATTGCAAGAGAATATTGTGAACAGCTTATCAGCAACAAATTTGAAAATAAAGTTGAAATGGATAATTTTCTTGGAAAATGCAAATTACCAAAACAGACTCAAGAAGATATAGAAAAATTGAATAGACCTACATTCATAGAGGAAATTGAAAATTAATTTCAAAACACACCTATTAAAGAAATACTAGGGCCAGAAGTATCTATAGGAGAGTTTTATTGAATTTCAAGGAACAGAAGACAAAATACGGAAAGCTTTGTAACTCATTCACAGAGGCTACCATGGCCAGGTGCGGTGGCTCACACCTGTAATCCCAGCACTTTGGGAGGCTGGAATGGGTGGATTACTTAAAGTCAGGAGTTCATAACCAGCCTCGCCAACATGGTGAAACCCCATCTCTACCAAAAATACAAAAATTAGCCGGGTGTGGTGGATGGTGTCTGTAATCCCAGCTACTTGGGAGGTTGAGGTGGGAGAATCACTTGAATCCAGGAGGTGGAGGTTGCAGTGAGCCAAGATTGTACCATTGCACTTCAGCCTGGGCAACAAGAGTGAAACTCCGTCTAAAAACAATATATAAATAAATAAAATAAGCTACCAGCCAGACTCTGTTACCAGTCAGGCAAGGATAATGGACTGTGAAGGTCTATTTGGGAAAGGGAAAGCTTGCCAGTTATTGAAAAATGGTAAAATAAAGGAAAAAAATAGATAACTAGATATAAAACTGTTATTCAGGTGCTTTTCAGGTGACTGAAAAGACAAAAAGAGAACTCTTAGTTATCACAGTTTTAGCAGCTGCAGAAAGAAGCTTTTACTTCAGTGGGTGAAGGAATGAAGGGAATAAGTTGTATCTATTAGTATACAGAAGTTCGGAGGAGGAGCCCCATGAACTGAAACTCAGGTCTCTGAGGAGGGGTTGCTGCCCTGCCTGTACTGGTGTCTCTGATGGGAGGGGTGTGATGAGGTTGGTTCTGCAAGTATTGGAAAACACTGAACTGGATTCAGTTGTTGCTATGGGAAAAACCACTGTATGGATAAAGAAGCATTGCTGGGCTACCGCACACAGGAAAAGGAAGCAGACAGAAGAGCACAGCAAGTTGTCAGGAGCAAATCCTTTCTTCCTCTTTTAGCCCTGCAGTCTCCTTTGTTAGTCTAACAAGAAGCCAGCTGGCAAGGCAGCAATGCAGTTTGCAGAGTTCCAGCTCCAGCATCACAAATTAAAGCATGGAAGGGTAGGCTTGGAACTGAGAGACAATCAAGGAACAGGGGATGCAGCAAGCACACTCAGAAGGAAGTTTATGTCCATCCCACTTACAAATGGATGAAAAATCTTAAGCAAATCATTTGCATAAAAATGGGACTTTTTTTTTTTTTTTTTTTTTTTTTTTTTTGCCCAAAGAAATACACTATAGACAAAGCTAAGAAATGTATGACTGGCTGGGTATGGTGGCTCATGCCTGTAATCTCAACACTTTGGAAAGCCAAGGTAGAGGGATCATTTGAGGCCAGGAGTTTGAGACCAGCCTAGGCAACGTGGTGAAATCCTGTCTCTACAAAAATAGTAACATAAAATAGCCAGGCATGGTGGTACTCACCTGTAGTCCTAGCTACTTGAGAAGCCTGGGTGGGAAGATCGCTTGAGCCCTGAAGGTCAAGGCTGCAGTGAGCCATGATCCATGCCACCTGGGTGACAGTAACAGAGTGAGACTCAGTCTCAAGAGAAAGAAAAGAAAAGAAACATATGACTGATTGGGAAGAATGTTTTTGCAACATAGTTAAAAAATTTTTAGCCCCAAGAACCCCAGTGTTAAATATATAAATGTATGGATTTAGGACTTTTAGTTATTTGTTAACAGTGTACTATGAGCCAGGCACTGTGCTAGCTCTTTCCAGACATGATTTAGTTCTTGGAACTACCCCATGGAGTTGATATTATTATCTCCATCTGGCAGATGAAAAACAGACACTCAGAAAGTATAAGAAACTTGCTTAATTTCTCATAGTTTCTAAGTGGTGAGGCCAACATTCAATACCAACTCTGTATAACTTCAGAGCTCTTTCCCATGCCCTTTTCGCTTCCTTGTGCTAAATTAGTTTACCTTGAACATTTCTGAAATTGCACTATTATCTCACATAAAGTATTCTCTGACCTCGTCTTTTATGCTATGGTCTAGCAGACTATTATGCCCTTAAACTATTACTAACACAATGAAAAAATAAATGTATTATAAGGATAGTGTAATGTCAGTGAGTCTACAAATATTTATTCTAAGTGAAGGGAGAAGATAACTTATCACATCCATTCACAATTAAACACTAGGCAAAAACAGTAGCTAGTAGAGAAATTTGAAGTTGGCCAGTTCACTAATTTGGTGCATGATGCTGTCAAAATTATTCATCAGCTTGGCTTCATACTGACAAGCAATTATTTCTCCAAGGCTAAGTGAATTTCATGACCCAAACCCATAAGAAACTCTAAAGCATGGAATTTAAAGATGTTCACTTTATCAACAAATGACTCCAAATGAATTCTTGATTTGGAATAATGGGGTGAAATAAAGAATGAAGGTCACAGAAATTTAAAAATCTTTATTTAGATTTTAAAAACCTATGGTTTCTGTTTTTCACCTTATCTTTGGCTAAATATTTGAACAGATTTGCAATTACAGAGCCAAATGGATCTTTTTGAGTTACATTTTTTTAAGACTTTATTTTTTAGAGGAGTTTTAGGTCCACAACAAAACTGAACAGAAGGTACAGAGTTTCCACATACCCCTTCTCCGCAAATGCGTAACCATTCCTACTAGCAACACCCAGCACCAGAGTGCTGCATTTTTTACAGTGAACCTACACTGACACATCTTTACCATTCAAAGACTATAGTTTGCATTAGGGTTCACTCTTGGTGTTGGTGTTGTATATTCTGTGAGTTTGGACAAATGCATAATGATTTGTGTACACTATTATAGAATAAAAGTATTTTCAGGGTTACGTTTAAAAACATTTATTTTCTTGTGGTACTGCTAGATTATAACTACTGTAAGCTTTGTGATACGGGATGGTTAACATCTCTTGGTCTCGTTCTTCTCACACCCCTTGGCAGATTCTTCTATGTCCTTTTAACATTGGCATTTTTTGATTTCTATCCAAAATCTTCTCTGCTGGCCTCATCTACTCCTATAGCTCTATTTATCAAGGGTATGCAGAAGATATCTGCGTTACTTAGGGAAACTGGCTCCAAATGTCAGCGTCCCCAATAATGGCCTAACAATGATGATATTTAAGTATCTCAGAGAACAATAAGTCTGGAGATAGTCTGTTCCAGGGTTGGCTCAGAGGCTCAGAGGTGTCATCAGATACCTGGGCTGTTTTGGCCTTTCAGCACTGCCTTTCACAGAGCTGTCTCATGGTTTCAAGATGGCGACTGGAACTCCAAGCTTTAGATTCTCCCATAACACATTTAAACTGAGAAGGCAGGGGGTTTTGAAGGTGGAAGTGAGATTTCTTCTCATGCTGTTTTATCAGGGAGGAAAATCTTTCCTATAAGTTCCCCAGTAGACTTCCCTTGCCTTAGAAATGGATTATATATGCACCCTCAACCAATCAGTGACAAAGAGAAGTGGGGTTACCATGATTGGCTTCCTCAATTTTTATCACATAAACTGAGTAAATCACTGCCTAAGCAAAATTGAGGTTCTGTTAGCAAGGGAGATGGGAGAAGATGTTGTTAAGTTAATTAGCAGTGTTCATCATAGCACTCAAAAATTAACGACTCCAAATCAGATTTACATGTAGTTTAGACCCATTTATGCAAATACCTATAAAATACCTCAGGCCCCTCAGATTCCATGAACCCATCATCTTCCCTGACAGTCTTCAGCCTAAATTCAGTCTTCAGCCTTCCCTGACAGTCTTCAGCCCTAACACACGTGCAAACCTCCTCCTTCTGCTTTAGCATAGTGAATGGCCTTGACATTCATTCAGGTGCCCAAAACAGAAACCTAGGTATAATCCTTAACATCACCCATCCCTTAGCCTTCACACTGAGTCCATAACATATTCCTATCCGATGTATCTTCTAAATAGTACTCAGATTGCTGGACTTCTCACCTTCCCTTCCACAGAAGCAAGTCAATTCACCAAATGATTGACTTCCCAGTGAACCAACTCATTTATACAGTATTTACAAAGTTTATTGATCATACTTTTAACATCTTTAATATAACTTTTTATCAGCTTTAACAAACATTTTGAATTTTAGTTACTGATAAATGACATGTTTTTTTAAAAAAATTTGAGCCAATTCTCTTAGTCTAGAGTCCCTAGAAGGACAGTATGAAACAAAATATACATGCTATTGCTTATTGAGGAGAGGGATGCAATTCTACAGAAGACGAAGAGAGGGAAAAGGGCAAATAAGGAGGGAAAGCAATACACGTTGGTATGTTGCCAAGCTTAGTCATGGCTTCTCAGGAAAACATCACTGACTAACATGGGACTTCTCCAGAGTGGTCATGTGGAGTCACTGATTCTCAGAACAGTATGCTGTGGAATAATAAGAGCAAGAAATTTATTTGTAAGTTTGTTTTAATCGTGCGCCTCATTGGTGAAAGCCAGCTCTTCAGAGCCTTGAGTCCCATTTATTTGCCAGTTGTATTACCAGTCCCTCTGGGCAACTGTGAGCTGGGAAAACCAGAGAGTCTGTGGGGTTTAGTCAGGTTGAACCTGTGCACAGAATCTGCTGTGGCTCCATGCCTAAGCCCAGTCCTCATCCCTGGAGGAGGCTAAGAAAATTGGAGACATTAGGATATGAGATGATGGTGGCAGCAGTTGGGATATGAGCCACCTCTGGGGTTGCTCCAGCCTGGGAAGAAAGGCAGGTGGCCAAGGCTGGAGAGTGTGTGAGGATGAGTAGACCTGGAGTCGTGCACCCACTGAGCTCAGTGTTTAAACCAAGGATCACACACTGCATGAGAAACTAATGAGAAGATCCTAAACGTACTTAATATTTGACCCCTCCCCACCCCACATATGACAGAATTCTGTCAGCTACTTATGACATTTTTCTGGATATGTTTGAATGTTATTTCTAATTTTTAAAAATCTGGTTCCTTTTGGTTTCTTTCACCAATCCCTCAGATATCACAAGACCCATGAATTGGCATTCCTAGAATTAAAACATTTAAATTCAAAATTATATTTACTTCTCCATGAATTAAAGATCTGTATTGAAAAATAAAACTTTAAAATTATTAGCTTAAAATATATGGGAATGTTTTTATGATTTCAAGTAGGAGAGGATTTTTCATCAGAAGACAAAAGCACAATTCATAGAAAGAATTAACACAAAAATGTTTAAATTAGGTACATCAAAACTAAAAGACAGCTTATATGTTGGGAGAAGATATTTGCAATGCATATAACTAAAAAAGGTTAAGATTCTCAAAATATAAAGAATAGCCAGCTACAAGTGAACAAAACAGCCAAATAACACAATAGTAGAATAGGCAAAGAGGCAAATCACAGTAGAAAAACTAATTGGTGAGTAAACATAGCCAGTAATCAAAGAAACGTCAATTAAAATGATAATGAGATACCACTGAATACCCATTCCATTGGCAAAAAGTAAAAAAATCGGACAACATCACATACTAGTAAAGCTATAGAGGAATGAGAGTATACATTGGTAGAGCAAGAGAAATTTAGCAAAGTTTATTAAAATTTAAAATACGCAGACACTATAACACTACCATTTCATTTCTAGGCACACATTCTAGAAAATGAGCCTTTGCATCTGGAATTAGAAAGTTCATTGAAGCATTGGTTGAAATAGTGAAAAAGTAAAACAACTTTAATATTCATTAATGGAAGAATAAATACACTGCAAAATAATTATAAAATAGACTTAAAATTAATGAACCAGCATCAAATGCTGAGTAAAAAAGCAAGTTGCAGAATGATATGCTTATAATTTATTTATTTAAAATTTGAAAATATACAGAAGAGTATTATAAGTGGCTTATGATTAGGTAGATAGTAAAAGCATACGTATGTATGTAGGAATGATAACACACAAAGCTCATGAGAGTGGCTACCTTAAGGGAAGAAGGAATGAGAATGGGATCCGGGAGGGCCCATGGGGCTTCCAACTACATGAACAGTTTTATTTTTTTCAAATAAAAAACTGAAACAAATCTGAAAAACTCTTAGGGTTTCTTGAATTTGCTAGTGATTTTCCAATGATATGTAAGGTTTTATTTCTTTCAAATAAAGAATGGAAATAAATTTGACAAAATCCTAAGATTTCTTGAATTTGATTGCTAGTGATTTCTTAGGGTTAAAAAATTCTGTTTTTTTTTTCTGAACATTTGAAGACTATTTGTGTTTTCAAAAAATCTGAAAGAAGTAAGTCATAAGCTTAAAAAAATCTACATAGACATTTTAAATTAAACTTCAATGTAAACTAAAGTTAAATTCAGCAACATGCAAGATTAATTGGAACTGGTTGAGAAAAGTCCCACCCCATGGCGTATAAATGCTAACATTTTAAATTTATAACCAAAAACAATAGAGGTCTGTTAGCTTGGTAAGAGTCTGCAGAATGATTCTATGAGAAAGAGGAAAATAATAAAGCAAAAGAAATGAGCAGGGCTCATTCTATTGGATAATCTGATTAGAATGCCTGTCACACGTCTATTGATGCTGCTAATGTTTGCCAATATCTGGAAAAAGAGGTGTATTTGGCAGGATACGGTATTAGTGGCTGTCACCAAGAACCAAAGTAAAAGCTTAAACAAGGGAAAAGTCTATTTCTGTCTCACATAATGGTCTGAGAATAAATAGTTCAGGACAGGAACAGCAGCTCTGTAGTGCTAGGGATCAAAGCTCCTTCTATCTTTTTGCTCTGTCATTTTCAAAACATGTCATTCATTTATGGTCCAAGATGGCTGCTCCAGCCTTCATCATCACGTCCGCATTTCATCCAACAGGAAGGAGGTAAAACAAAGTGGAGGACGTACTCCATGACTATTAAGTTGCTCACATGTGGTCTGCTCATATTCCATGGCTACTTCTAGCTGCAAGAGAGGCTGAAAAAGACAATCTTTATTCTGGGTGTCCATATACCCAGCTGAAATTCAAGGGCTCTGAGTGAATACAGCAGGAATGAATATTGAGAAACCATTAGGAAGCTCCATTGAGGTGGCAAATATAATTCTATAATAGCTTGTATGAGATTGATCTTAGGGAAGGAAATATCTTTGTTTAGGAATATATCTTAAAGAGCCAGTTGGGTGTGAAAATATAAGCACTGGGGCAAAGACTAGAGAGAGAAGGTAGAATAAAAGGAGTTTGGATGTTTCTCTGTATAAGTAAATGAAGATATTTTAATTTTTTTCTTCTACAAAGAGAAGCAAGGAAGGGGTACCAACTTACTTGACAGAAGTCTGGACTCCCGAACTCCCCAAAGTTTTTTGTCTGCCACATAATGATAGGCCTTGTGACATTGTGTTTTATGTATGAGTGTGTGTGTGAAAATCCAGGAAAGGAGCTGAGGCTCACGTGTGTGCCAGGATTGTGAGTGACAGGGAGAGCACTCGAGTAAGTGATGAGTGCACAATTTGAAAGATGTAGAACCACCCCTCAGCTTTACACTGGCTTGTTGCCTTTGAATCCAATTTTATAAGAGTGATTTCCCTAGGGTCTCCTGTGTTTCTGTACTGAATGAACTCCTGGCCGGCTTCATTAACCAATCTTCCAGCTGTGACAAGTCCTAGGAAGAACTCAACCTAGGGTCCAGCTGTGGGCCCTGCTAGACTTGATTTCCATCTTGTGGCGGGGGGTGGGGGGAGTCCTTCTGCCCCTCTCTGTCCAAGCTTCTCCTATCACTAAGGACAAAGTACACCACCAAGATTCCATATCAGAATATTATGTGAACTTGATAATTTTGTATTAGTAGCAATGTTTGAGAATTTGGTGAAAATAATCATGAAGAAAATAGTCAATCTCTTAAACACTGGGGAAGGCCTTGAAAGTTCACTAAAAATTGACTCTGAGATTTTAAAAAGTTCTTGTTTTGCGGCTGACAGTAAAAAAAAAAAATCATGTTTAAATTGTTCTTATTTTAAAAGTTTTTTTGTATCTCAAGTGGACTCAGTTAAAAGATACTCATTTGCTCCTTCACTATGATAAGCACTACAGAAGATAACACACTACCTTAGATATGGTCCTTGTCTTCATGTGGCTTTTCATTAATCGATTGGTTCATTCAATGATTCAGCAAATATTTATTGAGCACCTACTACTATATGCTTGCTACTAGGCTAGGAACAGAAGATGAATGGGGAGAATGAGATGGGCTGCCAGCCTTCAAGAAGTTTATGGATGAGGCAGGCATGGAAATAAACAATTAGAAGACAGTATAATGTGTGCTATAGAAGACAAAGGCTTAATGTGCTGGGCTTGCTGATAGCTAATACACAACTTTTAAAGCCAAAGTCATTTGTGGTTCTTTAAGATTAAAAAAAAATTGCAGACTGGGAGAGCCTTCTGGTTTTCAAAGCATCTGTGATTTCTCTGGTATTGTTTATAGAACAGAGCCTGAGAAAAATCTTTCTTGCTAACAAGCCAGAATTTAGTTTATAATTAGACAAGAGGGCTCAACAACAAGGGGTGATGGAACATGGCCGAGAATTTTGGAGAGGACCAAAAGAAAACAGTTTCAAATTAATTTAAAAGTTGAGGTTTTAAAAATGTCCATTTATTTTTCATGGAAACCAATCTCAACCCACCTCAGAGACAAGGTATTTATGGATAGAATTATTTGTTGTATGTTTACCTGCTTTAACACAAGCAGTGACTATTAAACATTTACCATGTGCCATGCCATGCTAGGTGCTTTTTATACATTATCTTATTTAATCTTCATGAACATCTTATGTGGGAATTCTTAGACCCGTTTTTCAGGTGGGCAAACTGAGGTTCAGAAAGCATAGTTTGTCTCAGTTTATACTGCTACTGGGGCAGAACTGAGATTTGACTCTAGAGGCTATGGGATTCCAAGCCCTGAGTGCTTAGCTATAGTAAGTTCCAGGACTTATTGTTTTTACAATAAAATTATTTTATTATTTATTATTTACATTTATACTCTCATGGCTACTTCCAAAAGGCACATGTAATAAAAATACACTGTACTAAATGTATAATAGAAAAGCAGTTACAATAATGATAAAAAGGAAATCAAAGCTCTATGAGGCAGAGATAAGATAATGAAACTAACGTAATCATTTTCCATAAATGTTCACTGAATGAATAAATAAATGAATTAAACTACAGTTAGAGGGTTCAAACTTGGAAGTTTCTAGAAGCTAGAGCAAAAAGTAGAAACACAATGAGTTACATACCTAACATAAGAAAGCATATAAGCTTAGCAAAACCATTTATTGCACGGACTTTAATAATGAGGGTAACATAAGTGACCATGTCTTCAACTGCTGTATTTCGGAAGAAACAAAAATGATTCACAGATAGAAGTTGTTTATCCAATGGTCCCCCAAAAAATAGATGGCAAATCCTTACAAAACATTACTATGAGGGGCTAAGCTAATATGCTCTAGGTATGTCTCCTTCAATTATGTCAACATGATGCAATACTTGAGCTTAGAGATTGCAGGGTTATAAGACTGTGTTTGATGGAAAATTGAGACCCCTGAACACCTGACAAACTGTGATGGCATCAGCTGTGAGAAACTCAGTGAATAGGGACTAGATGACCAAAGGCCAGACCCACTCCCACTTCTATTTGCCTTTGCTCTTTTCTTCTTTCACCCTCTCATCTTACATTTATTGAGCACCTGGGATGCATGCAAAACCTGATGGCAAACTGAAGGATAGATACCAAGATCAGTAAGAGTGGGCTTTGCACTGGAGGAGCTTATATTCTTTCTTGCTGCCTAATACAGAATGAAATATTTCTGCCTTCTCACAACACAGCTACCGCTAAGGGTTTCCTTCCAGGCACGTGAGCAGGGAGAATGAGATTGGAGCCCCTCAGGTG
Organism: Saimiri boliviensis; assembly: GCF_048565385.1. NCBI lineage: Eukaryota > Metazoa > Chordata > Mammalia > Primates > Cebidae > Saimiri > Saimiri boliviensis. The sequence continues at coordinate 32,512,572 of NC_133455.1, read as the reverse complement.
TACAGTCAGTAGATTCCTCTACCAATTGGCATCTACTGGTAGATGCCTCTACTAACTGGAATCTACTGACTGCACACCTGAGTGTGCAGAGTTGTGGGGAGCTATGTTGTGAGAAGGTGGGAATATTTCTTTCTCTGTTCTGTGTATTTGTTGTGGTTTTCGGTGCCTAAACTGCTAGAATAGCCATGTTTTCATGTCCCTCAGATACTCCCAAATTCCTCTGATTCTTACTGAAGGAAAAGTCCTCTGTCCAGAGGGTCCCCTATAGGGGGAAAGAGTGTAAGTGTTGGAAGACTGATGGGCTTTGGTTTACACTCCACTATTTGGACTTTCTAGCCTTGGCTTTCGGCAAGCTCCATAGCAAGCTTCAGTTTCCTTGGCTGTTCAGAAGGAAACAGGATCTACTTTGGAAAGTCTGCATAAGTATTAGTTACATGAAAAATGGCAGGTCAATACATGACAAGTATGCTGATTATCTAATTTTCTTTGATTCTTCTATTTGCAGCCATGGAGGTTTATATTAAAATTTACCTCAATTATCTTCAGTTACTTTTTACTTTCATACAATTTTTTCCCATTTTTAAAATGTGAAGTGGGTTTAGAGTTTGCTAGATAATATGCTTCGTGAAGATAGAAAATGGGTCAGCCTTGTGGTGTGTGACCAATGGCTGGCCTAGCACAGGACTCAATAAATACATATTGAATTAGTGAATTAATGCATGAATTAGGGCAAAGTAGGGGGTGCTTGTGCCATAACTACACTCATCCTCATTACACTATGCATCAAGGTTTCTGATGTGGAAAATATAGTCCTTCTCATATTACATTGTACCAGAAGTTATCTTCTGATTTTGAAGCGGTTGAAGGATTTGAACACCCTCTATCCCTCACTGGCCTGACTGATATTCACATATTCCTTTTTCTGCTACTTCTGAAGATTGGTTTGATTTTTGTAATCCTCTTGTCCATCTTACTTCTTTTTATACATTAGGAGGGAAACAATGAAATCCAGATCTGGTAATAAGTTTAGACTTCATATGTGGTTGCTACAGACACATTTGCTCATTTTACCATGTAGGTAATATCTTTGCTTTCAATATTGTGCATTCAGCAATCAAGTCCAGGGAAGTCACATTTGCTGATAGATGGTTTAATGTTATGCTATAAGAGCAATACTGTAATCAATTGGCCATTAATGGAAACTCCCACGGTTAGGTGTATTTATCTTTGGCCATGGACTCACAGAGAAGATATTACCAAAGTGATTCTTAGAGACTAGTGTTTGGAACTGAATTTTAAAAATCAATTAAGAAAAAATGTTAATAACCCAGAAATGTAGTACTTACAAATATGTAATAATAACATCAGAAGGGATTTCACTGAGGAAGAAATTTACAGGAGTTTTCTTCAGAAGTCGAAAATTAAAGTAGGCATTGACAAAATTAAACCCAATAATTAAAACCCAATGAGTAATGATCTATCTTTTTTAATATATAAAATAATGCTTAGTCTTGTTCTGATGATAATCTGATTCTCTTTGATAAATACAGTAGCAGGGAGGCATAAACTTTGAAAATGAGCTTTGATAAAATAACAAAGCATTCACTCTTCTCAGCTTCATCCACGATATCTGATCTTCAAGCCTGATACAGACACACTTACTTCCTTTGCCTTGAGACCGGAAAGAGAGGGTTGGGCTGACAACGTCTTATGTCTAAAATAATTCATCATCCTGCAGTGAGATGTGTCTCCCCACAGTATTACCTCGTCTGTTATCTTCCCAATATGATGGATGATGATGAATTGTTGTAGGAGGAGGATGAGTTTGTTTCTAAAACATAAAGTCCCAGAGATTGGTGTAGATCTTTTGCCTATTGTCCCAGTCCTGCTTGTAAGACACCAACCTGGGATCATATACCCAAGGGGTAGAGTCTGATTGGCTGGGCTGGACCAGGAGAGAAATATCTCTGATGTGACAGAAACAGTGCTCTCATAGGCCACAGTCTGCATGATCCAGGAAGGAAGATTTCAGCCAGAACTGCAGAAGTACCACCGAGGTCCAGGAGTGAGCATGTTTAAACCTCAGACCAGAACCTCAAGTCTAGGAAAAAAATAAACCTGTTTTCTGTCGTGTCAAGTTGGCTAGAAAATAAATCTTGATCATCATTTAAGACTCTGCTCCAGAGTTGTGTCAAAATTTTACCTGTAGTCAAACTTTGCCCACCACCAGGCACCATCCATAGTGTTCGCAATTGGACTACCCATTGTCCCAGTCTACGTGGGACCATGCAGTTCAGTGGTTTCTGCACCACACTTGGGGTGCCCAAATACTTAGCAGGACTTGGAATCCCTGGAACTAGAGCCCAAAGTTTCTAGACGCCCCACATAGCTGTTCCTTGGAGGTCCTCCCCACTACCCAAGGCAAGGCAGAGTACCATTCTCACTAACCTAGTTTCACTTCCCAGTCTTAGGAATAGCTTTCCTCTTAATCACTAAGTGGTAGATAAGCTCAAAGGAAGAATAAACAGGGCACTTGCCTGGCAGGGCTGCACACACCTATATAAACACACACAGAAGCTTTTAAAAGAAACTTTTAAGAATAAATAAAATAAAATCGTAATATTGATCAAAAGGAAAACTTTGAATGTAATTGTACTTCTTTTACTGATATGGATAAATATTGTTTCATGAAATCAATCAACTGGGTCAGGAAAAGTTTTTTTTTTTTTTTTTTTTTTTTTAAAGAGTAAAATAAAATAGAAAAATGTCAAAATAGGTGACACATAGAAAGCCTAAGTATTTTCTTGTAAGCTTTCATTTCAGTTACATGTATACAAACGTGTGTGTCGCCATGCTGTGATATGAAAGTTATCACTGTAAGTCACAGTCCAAATATTTGAAAACCTCTGCTCTGTATGATACTCATCCAGAGAGTAAGGTTGTTAGAAATGCAATTTTTGAAAAATGGCTGACACCAGAACTTACAACAAAATCAGATGAAATGAATGTTTGAATATTTATTCCAATCTTAGCTACTCAGGAGGCTGAAATGAGAGGATCCCTGGAGGCCATGTATTCTAGGCTACAGTTAGCCTTGATCATGGCACTGTGCTTCAGACTGGGCGACAGAGCAAGACTCTTGTCTCTAAAAAATAAAATAAATATTTACTTCAGAAAATTCAAGATTTTGTTATAAAACCGTACATAAAATTATTGATGATGTGCTTGGGATATTTTCTTGAATCAAAGAGACCCTTGGACCATCCCAAGTAACTGTCTCAATTGCTTACAACCATGGCTGATAGCCACTGTCTCTTTTACCCTAAAGGGCACTAGCTGCTATTTAATGACAATTTACTATATGTAAGGTCCTGTTCTAAAGGCGTTGTCCACAGGATCTCTTAGTCCTTATGACAACTGTAAGAGGCTGGTATTATTTCCACCGTTTAAGATGAAGACACTGGGAAACAGGCAAGGTGGCTGACTTGTCCAGCAGAAGGAGAATTCAGACCCGGTCGACATCCACATCCCCAAGTCTAACCTGGAAGGAGGGATAGCGATACCACATCTTCCCTGAGAATCTGTCCCCTTGGTGCTGAGCAACTTAGTTTTTTTCTGACAGAAAGATTTTCTCTGGGTCTAACTTAAAATTGCTCATGCTGCAGTTGAAGCCCTTTCCCTCTTTGTCTCCTTTGTGGCAGCCAAGAACAGCTGGTCACTGTCCCACTGACAATGATGTGAAGTAGGGGACAGTGATTTTCCTCCTTCAGAATCAACAATCCCAGCTTCTTGAACCATTTTTCCTTGGCCCTATTTTCTCCCAACCCATCAGTTACTTCTTTGCTTTTTTTGCCCAGTTTCTTGGGGATAGTTCCACAGCTTTGCTCCTTTGCCAGCACTGGATATGGGGGCAGGATAAGGTTTGGGCACTTCTAGTTTCTATTCCTCTGAATTTCCCTGGCTTCTAATCTCATTCAGTCACTGGGGGCCCTGACAGCCCCTTAGACCCCCTGTGCACACAGATCTTAGCCTCCACACGTCCACTTGCAATTGTACAGGGCACAGGTGCCTCCAGGGACCTTCACCTCATTTGTGGATCACTATTGTTAAAATTTGTCACAGTCTCCTAACTCAGCCTTTCCCCTAAGGATGCCCTTCCCCCACTCTCCAAATACCCTTGAAATCCTCTACTCAAGGGCTCAGCAATTCCTAATGACCAGGAGCTTGGAATCTTGCCTACCCTTGGCTAGCTGCATGCCTTTTTCTATTCCCCTCTAAGCTCTTTTTATCTTCTGCCTCAGAGTTTTTATGTATGTGTCACATCGTTCTTTTTTATGATCAATTTGTAGTTTAACTTTTAAGACAGGCAAAACTTTCACATGTTATAAAATTCAAAAGGTACAAAAGGCATACACAGCAAGCATTTTTCCTAATGCCTTGTCACCCAGAGGCATGTGGCTAGCGTTACCAGTTTTTTGTATATCATTCCAGACATATCTACTTATCAGATATTTTATGATTTTACATATACATACACACACATTTATATGTGATACATATCCAATTTTTGATAGATACACACATTCATGTATACATATAGATTATGTATTATCCATGCACTGGGCATCTACTGCACACATTTTTCTGTGCTTTATTTTCAGTTAGTATTTAGCTAGTAGTGATAGTAGTGAGTATCCCATCATGTTTATAAAGCGCTTCTTCATCTTCTTTATGGCTGCATAATACTCTGCTCCATGGATAAACCCTAATTTATGTCATCAATCCCTCCTGAAGGACTCTGGAATCAGACTACCTTGATAGAATTCTGGCTTGATCACATATTAGCTATATGATCTTGGACAACTTGCTTAACTTCTCTGTGCCTGTAGTTTTCTCACCTGTAAACTGGCAATTAAAATAGCACCTTCTCTTAGCATTGTGGTGAGGATTAAATATGTTTATCAGTGTCAAGTACTTAGAAAAGAGAATGCACATAGTAAGCTCCAGTAAATATTAGCTATTGATTGGGTTAATTCCCAAGTTTTGCTATTGCATTCTGTGCTGCAGTAAATAACCTTGAACATAGGAGTGATACACAAATATTTAACGACTATTACAGCATGGGCACTGATGAATCAGAATGATGCTGGCCATAGTGCTGAAGCAGGGTTCCAGAGGCCCCATGTGGTCTCAGGCATTTACGTCTTGATTTGCTGGGTTGCAGCAAGGGTTAGGAGTTCTTGGGGAGGGATTGTATGGCAGGACAGCAGCATTTATTCATCAATAAGTAAGCTTTTTTTTTTTTTTTTTTTTTTTTTTTTTTTTTTTTTTGAGACAGAGTCTTGCTCTGTCACCCAGGCTAGAGTGTAGTGGCACAACCTTGGCTCACTGCAACCTCCGTCTCCCAGGTTCAAGTGATTCTCCTGCCTCAGCTTCCCAAGTAGCTGGGATTACAAGTGTGCACCACCACGCCAAACTAATTTTTGTATTTTTGGTAGAGACGGAGTTTCACCATGTTGTCCAGGCTGGTCTTGAACTGCTGACCTCAGGTGATCCACATGTCTTGGCCTCTCAAAGTGCTGGAATTACAGGCATGAGCCAAGCATTTCAATATTCTAACCACCAGTCCTGAAGCATACCAGAACAGGTACAGTTGTTAACTATGTGTTCAAACCTCATTTCATACATACGTGCATATATCTTTTAGGATAAATTCTGGGAAGTGAAATTGCTAAGTCAAAGATTATGAACATTTGCAATTTGTCCTCCTTGGAGATTGTACTAATTTGCATCATTTCCTGCAATATATTTGAGTAGAACTTCTTTTTATCTTTGCCCATCTAATAGGTGAAAAGTGATACCTCAGTGTGGTTTGAATTTCTCTTATTGTGATTGAGTTTGAATGTCTTTTAATAGATTTAACAGCCACTTAAGCTGAGCACAGTGGCTTATGCCCATAGTCCCAGCACTTTGGCAGGCCAAGGCAGATGGATTGCTTGAGGCCAGGAGTTCAAGATCAACCTGGCCATCATGGTGAAACCTCGTCTCTACTTAAAATACAAAAAAATTTGCCAGGTGTGGTGGTGTGTGCTTGCAGTACCAACTACTCAAGAGGCTGAGGCATGAGAATCACTTGAACCCAGGAAGCAGACATTGCAGCGAGCTGAAATCGTACCACCACACAGCCTGGATGACAGAGCAAGATTCTGTCAAAAAAAAAAAAAAAAAAAAAAAAAGGATTTAACAGTCATTTACACTTTTTTTTGGTATTTTATTATGGTTCATATTATGATCGAGTTTTAATGTCTTTTTATGTGTTTAGCAGTCCTTTACTTCCTTTTCTGTGTACTGCCTTCTCATATGCTTCACCCATTTCACTTTTATGTTATTGGTCTTTTTTTATATCGATTTGTAGGGGCTCTTTATTTATCATATGCCATTCATTCCTTGACTTAACTATACAAATTTATTGAGCACCTGCAGCAGGTGCTATTCCAGGAATAGGTATACAGAGATTAAAAACAACACAGTATTTGCCTTCAAAGAACTTGCAGACTAGTGAAGAAGACAGGTGGAAAAAAAAAAAAACATTAACAATAATGAATACGTGCTTTGAGAGGGGTGAGCATGGGCACAGAGGGGAGAGAAAATTTGCATGAACCATGTCTGATTAGGGATTTCTGAAAAGGGTGTTCAAAGCCTTTGAGTAGTAGATGCTTGATAAATACTTGTTCTGTGTGTAAAGACTGATTGACTCCTGTGGGTAAGTGTCTGGTTGGCTCCCTGCTTCAGACTCATTTCTAAGGAGGCCAGTGTTCTGATTGTTGTCATATCTGATTTTGCTCCATAGCTACCACTTATTCCCAGCCCCTGAACCATGCAAAGAATAGTATAAACATGTTATTACCATTACTGTGAAAGCTCTGACTTCACACCTTTCTGATGATAAGTAGCTTTATCTCTGTTGAAGAAAGATAGTTTACCATTGAGCTATCAGCTAGATTTCACGAATAGATGGGGGCTTTTCCAAATACAAAACAGGCCATATTCCCAAATGTGGTACTTTGTTCTCCCTATTAATAATCATTTAGCAACCTTTGGGTTTTCAATGCTGGTTGGACATAATATAGCACTCAGGCCCAACAATAACCTGCATCTTTCTATTATATCTTTTATTGAGGACCTGCTGTGAATGTTTCATATCCAATTAACCTGTATATCAGCACATGATATTAAATGGGTCAACTTATTTTAAGACTGTTTTTTATAAAAGTCGAATGCAGTTTGGACAATCTATTCCAGCTGGGACTGAAACAATTGAAGACAAGCCTTGGGCAGAACAAAAGTTCTAAACAGCTTCAGATTGCCTTGTGTGTGGTCTAGGGCACAGCTGACTCCTTACAACAGTGCATGTCGTAAAGTCTCAGCAGCTCCTGCCTTTATCCACCAAAGCTGAGAGTTCTTGCTTCAGCTCTCAGCATTGCTAAAGAAAAGGATTTCACTTTTCTGTCAGGACCATGGCATGTTGTCTGAATTCATGGATAAGAGTGGCTACATAATTAGTGGGGCTCAATGCAAAGTAAAATCATGGGACCTCTTGTTTAAAATTATTAACAATTTCAATTGATGATCGCAGAGTATTAAACACAGCTGGGGAGAGACACAGTCAGATCTGCAGTCATAGATGTAATGTGACTAAAATACACGGAAAAGGAAGGTACATATTATTTTCCACACCCTTAAATTTATAATTTCCTCTATTATAAACCATGACTTATGGTATATGTTTTTTAGTAGCTAATTTTGTGTACCTTCCTTCCCCTTCAAATTATGCCCAGGGTCCAAGTCTCTTGAGCCCTGATTCAATGAACTTTTGACTCACCAGTACTTTTCAAACTTTCTAAAGTGTGACCTTACAACAGCGTTACATCGAAATCTAGGTCTCATCAACAGACACATATATAAGTAAATAAAAGCTCCATTAATGGATGTTTTTACTTGCAATGCAAATATTTGCTATGCTATTCTTTTAGATACAATTTCATTGAAAACAAGTGTCAGTCATGACCCACTATATTGATTTTATGAACCACTAATGTGTCATATCACACAGTTCAAAAAAATACTGCTTGAATGTCTATGTTGCTTATCTGCTGAGAGTGGTAGGTGAAGCTTGGGGGCATTTCACAGAAAAACTTCTCTAGAAAAAGAACCACCAAGGCCCAGATGTGGTGATATTTGGGCAAGAAATAGACACATGTGGACTCTAATAGGGGAATCTAAATTGGCACAACCTTTCTAAAAGTAGTTTGTTAAGTTTACTGTATAGTCTTAAAAATGTGTTCACTCTGACTCAGCGATTCAACCTTTAAAAATCAGACCAAGGAAATAATCATTAATGTAGACAAAGACTTAGCTACAAAGGATGATCAATGCAGTATCATTTGTATAATGGAGGAAAACTGGAAACAGCTTAAATGGTCATCAGTAGAGAATTAGTTAAAGGAGGCCATGTATCTATGAATTGAATGTACTGCCATTAAGTCATGTGTATAATGGAAGATTAAGTGGTAAAATATTTATGATAAATTAATTGAGGAAAGCATATACAGATACTGTCAGTATGAAAAAGATAAGGATTTATATACATCTGTATGCATTTAAGGCCAGGCACAATGGCTCACACCTGTAATCCCAGCACTTTCGAAGGCCGAGGTGGTTGGATCACTTGAAGTCAGGAGTTTCAGGCCAGCCTGGCCAACATGGTGAAACCCTGTCTCTACTAAAAATACAAAAATTAGCCAGGTGTTGTGGTGCATGCCTGTAGTCCCAGCTACTCAGGAGGCTGAGGTGGGAGAATCACTTGAACCCAGGAGGTGGAGGTTGCAGTGAGCCGAGATTTTACCACTGTACTCCAGCCTGGGTGACAGAGTGATACTGTGTCTCAAAAAAAAAAAAAAAAAAAAAAAAAAAGGAAAAGAAAAGAAAAGAAAAGAAACTGTATTTAAAGATTTAGAAGAAAACATATCAACTATTAACAGTACATTCTCTGAATCTACAGTGTATTAGTCTAGGACTGCCATCACAAAATACCACAGACCGGGTGACTTAAACAATTGACATTTATTTCTTACAGTTATGGAGGCTGGTAGTTTAAGATCAAGGTGTTCATAGGTTTGTTTTCTCCTGGGGCTTCTCTCCTTGGCTTGAAGATGGCCACCTTCTTTCTGTGTCCTCACATGGTCTTTCCTTTGTGCATGCATACTTCTGGTTCGTCTTCCTCTACTTATAAAGACACCAGTCCTATTTGTATTAGGGTCCAGTACTTATGAGGTAATTTAATCATAATTACCTCCTCAAAGGCCCTGTCTCCAACTATGATCACATTTGAGATTAGGGCTTCAACCTGTGAATTTTGAGGAGATACTATTTAGTCTATAGTATATGGGTTGTAAGATTATAAGGGAATTTTATTTTCTTTCCTTTTTAATTTTCTAGTCTTTCTACAATGACCATTGTGTAATTTAAATTTAAATGACTTTCGTAATTAAAAAAACAACCAACAAAGGGCTCCTCTAGAAAGAAGAGTGGGGCAGGGAAGATAATGAAAGCAGCATGCATTTGATGTAGGATAAGTGAAAAAACTCATTTGGGACTGCCTAACTATAATACAGTACTATTTTAGCTCCTGGGTTACATATTCAATAAAGCAGCTTGTGAATATTTCCTTTTTAAGGGTTCTAATCATTAGCACTGGCTGTCCAAGCTCTGATGAAGCTTCAGCTTCATTCTTCATCCATCTGTAGAAGAGTTTCTCCACAATTTGGACTCAGGAATTTCAGTGAGTCACTTAAAATACCTTGATTTCAGGTGGGTGTGATGGCTCATACCTGTAATCCCAGTGCTTTGGGAGCCTGAGGCAGGAAGATCTATTGAGGCCAGAATTTCAAGACCATCCTGGGCAACAAAAATTTAAAAAATTAGCAACAACAAAAATTAGCCGGTCATGGTGGCTCACGCCTGTAGTCACAGCTACTTGGGAGGCTGAGGCAGGAAGATTTCTTGAGCCCAAGAGTTTGAGATTACAATGAGCTATGGTCGTGCCACTGCACTCTAGCCTAGGTGAAGGAGCAAGACTGTCTCTAAAAAACAAACAAACAAAAAAACCCAGCTGATTGCAGGGCTGGATGGGGCTCCCATATGGCTACTAGTTTCTGGAAGATTTCATGTCTAATAGGATATGCCATTTTCTTCTCTTTGATGTTTTTTACCACACATTTTCATGTGATATTTCAGGCTGATCCTTACAATAACCCTATGACATAGGAATTTATTCCTTACTATCATATATATATATATATATATATATATATATATATATATATTTTTTTTTTTTTTTGTATGAAGAAACTAGGGTCCCAGAGATTGACTTGCCCAAGGTCACATGATCAGACCAGAGTTTATACTCTGGTTCAGATTCAGAGTTCAGACCCAGGTTCCTGACCCTAACATCCATGTTTTCAATACCACCCCTACCATGCTGCCTTTAGGTCTTGGAAATTTTGTCTGGTTCTGAGAACTCAGAGCTGCAGCCACCAAGCACTTTCTAATAGATTGATTCCGTGTTGAGACAAAGACACACACTCACAGCCAAGCCTAAGCCAGTGGGGACAGAGGCCAGTTGGATTACCCATGCTCTTCTTCCTTCCCTCTCCTTGTCCATTTCAGTGGCCCCTTTGTGGCCACCCCTTATGAAGCTGAATGCCCTGACTCTGTACTCTGACTGTAGTGCTCACTCAGCCCTCAGAGTCCAGCAGAGACCCCACCCTTGTTATACCAGTATTCAAACTTTGCCTGTGCGTTGTTGGCTGTTTGTTTCAGAATCTTACAGTTCCCGACCTGCTGTTAACTAAGTCACTGAGAAGGGCGAGGTGAGGAGTGCAGATGTTTAATTAAAAGAGAGAGAATCCTGGAGAGGGTAAGGAAGTCAGAACATTGATAAAAATAATAATTTCTATGGATGCAAATCTTTTTAGCAGAATGCCCTTTCTGCTATATTCCTAATATTATACCAGAGTTGATCACTAACAATATGTTAATGGACTTCTATCTCTATTCTATTCAGCAATTAATTAAAATGTTCCAGTACTGATAAGCATTTCACAGAGTAATTATTTTGATTTCACTTTGCCTGGGTTGATAGTGTAGTACAGGATAGGAGAAAGTCTGTCAGCTTTGGAGAAAACAAACCTGTATCTAAAGCCCCTGCTTTGTCTCTTTTGCATAAGTCTTTGTGTCTTTGTCTGAATCTCAGGCTTAGTCTCCTCATTTGTTAAAGGAAGATAATACTGTCTAGCTGCTAACTTGTATGGACTAAGTGAAAGAAGCTTTTGTTCTCCCAGTGCTATCCTGGAGCCAGCTTATCCTGGTTCATGAGAGTCAGTTGTTAAATTTTCAGGGCGTTCTGAGCTGGTTGTTGTTAAACATAGCCCTTATCAAAAATTAAATTATAGGTGGGGCGTGGTTGCTCATGCCTGTAATCCCAGCACTTTGGGAGGCTGAGGTGAGTGGATCATGAGGTCAGGAGATCGAGACCATCCTGTCCAACATGGTGAAACCCGTCTCTACTAAAATACAAAAAATTAGCTGGACATGGTGGTGGGTGCCTGTAGTTCCAGCTACTTGGGAGGCTGAGGCAGAAGAATCCCTTGAAGCCAGAAGGCAGAGGTTGCAGTGAGCCGAGATTGAGCCACTGTACTCCAGCCTGGCAACAGAGTGAGACTCTGTCTCAAAAAAAAAAATTAAATTATATACACTTATAATTAAAGACATTAAAACTAACAAAAGTAATAAACACTCACAATTTGTCATGCCCTAATTATTTTACTATTTTACGATCTTCTATGATGTTGGTTATTGATGCCTAGTACATCTATGTGGTGGCATATAATGCGTGCCACTTTGTATCGGTCCCCAGGACCACTGTTAGGTGATATTACATTGGTAGTTGGAAATTAGCCAAGATTAGAATATTTACACCATGGAAAATGTCTACAAATCAAGACCTGATTTATTGTAATGTCAATTGTCCAGATTGTCTAAGGCAGGCCTGTTCAACTTTGGCACTGTTGACATTTGGGCCTGCATAATTCTTGGTTGTGGAGGGAGAAGCTGTGCATTGTAGGATGTTTAGCAGAATCCTGGTCTTTGCTTACTAAATGACACTCCCTCCAAGTTGTGACAACCACAGCTGTCTCCAGATATTACCAAATATCCTTTGGCGAGCAGAATTGCCCCTTCTCTCCATTGACATTGGTCTAAGGAGTTGGCAAATTAAGGTCAGTAGGCAAAATTTGACACAGCCCTCAGGCTAAGAAGTTCTACATTTTAGAAGAATTGGAAACAAAACAGAGACTAGATGTGGCCTGCAAAGCCTAAGGTACTTACTTTTTGGCTCTTTAAAGAAAATGTTTGTTGACCCTTAGTCTTAGTGACAGAGAAACTGTTAATAAAGCAGATTAAACTTGGAAGTGTGTCATGTTAGTAGCTGTTACATTGTGAAGAACACATACAAAAACCAAAGAAATGTTCTCCCAGTGGATGAAAACTGTTATTTGATTCAGCAAAGTAGCTACTCACATCACTCACAAACAAGTGAATTTCCAACATACAGAAAGTTGGAACTCAAGGAGGGTTCAGTTTAACAAAAATAATTTATATGAGAATCATAGTTTAACAGTAGATCACATATAACATTTCAGGACAATATTTATGTTGGGGAAAGAACTAGTGGCCTAGAATGTGGCTCCATTTGTCAAACCATGGCTGCACTGCAACCATAAGTTGGCTATCAATACAAGAGTTTGGCAAAACTCAATGAAAACATTCCAGTTGACTCACTGGCTACATGGAACACAGAAATTGTAAATTTATTATTATTTGTAAAATGTGTTACTTACCTGTTCAATCCGTAAAATTTAAAATAAATATATGTATATATTCACCCACCTCTCTGAGAGCTGGTTGTTAATCATTTACCAGCACACAACTGCTCCTGCCTCCTGTTCTACCCGTACTTCTTTATTCCTCCTCCACATTCTTCCTTGAAAGACATTGTCCTTCTCTTTATTTCACGGGATTCTCCAACCTCCGTCCTGTCTCAGAGCCTTTGCTGCTGTCTTTTCCTACCCTGCTCCCTCTTCAACACCTTTCACTCCCAACACATCAGAGATCCTTCTATCTTAGCTAAAAACATGACTTCCTTAGGTGAAGGCTTTCTAAAGCCCTCTGACATGGTGGGGGCTCCTTGATAAATACAATCACAGCACCCTGTACTTTCCTCCATAACATCCTGTCACAAGGGAACTTATAAGATCATCTGTGTAGTTTTTATTAATTGTCTCCCACACTAGGCTGTAAATTGCATGACTAAAAGGAACACATCTTTTTTTCACTGTTGATTTGCCAGTCTTAACAGACTGTTTGGAAAATATTAGCTGCTCAGTAAATGCTTATTCCTTTTCCCCTTTTTTCTTTCTGTGCTAGTTAGAATTAATCCCATGAATGGAGAGCACATTTTCTGTTTGTCATGATTAATGGAGAGTATTTTATGAGACCCTGAACTTTTCCGTCTTATCACATAACACAAGTGAATATTATTCACTCTTTATGTGATTTAATTCATTATTATTATTATTGCTGTTATTATTTTGCAGAGTTTCCCTCCTTCATTGGATGGTGAGCTTTCAGAGCTTGGGTTCTGGGCCTCTCCTACTCAGCACTAGCACATTGCCTGGGGCACCCAGTTATCAGGGACACAGTGGTGAACAAGATAGGTATAGTCATCTATCTGTATTCCATATAGTGAAAGAGACATGAAACATGTCCACGTATGCCAAGTGATGCCTAGTGCTTAGTGCTACAGGGGAAAATAAAGCAAGGTAAGAATGAGAAGAGAGGCCAGGCACAGTGGCTAATGCTTATAATACCAGCACTTTGGAAGGTCGAGGCAGGAAGATAGCTTGAGCTTAGGCTTTTGAGAACAGCCTGGGCAACATGACAAAACCCCATCTCTACTAAATACAAAAAATTAGCATAGGCAACACAGCCAGACTCTGTCTCAAAAAAAAAAAAAAAAGGGTTGGGGGGATGGAATGAGAAAAGAGATCCTTGACTGGGGAGAGAAATGGCGTTGTATTTGGTGTGTCCAGGAAAGGCCTCTCTGGTCAGGCGAGTAGAAAGCTGTAGCATGCAATGGAAGGTTTCTGGGCAAAAATCAATCCAGGCTATGAAACAGAAAGTACAGAGGCCCTGGGGAGAGAGTGCGCTTTATGAGTTCAAAGAACAACAAGGAGGCCTCATGACTGGAGTGAATGATAGGTGAAGTTAGAGCTATGGTGGGATAGGGTAGGATTCAGGGTCATATAGATCCCTGGGGTCACTGTAGGAAGTTCAGCCATTATTCTGAGAGACATGAAAGCCAGTGGAGGTTTTGAGCAAAAGACCACATGATCTTTTGGTTTTGGTAGGATCACTCTGGCTGCCATGCTGGGAACAAATGGCAGAGTGCAAGCATGTAAATAAGAAGCCATGTAGGAGGCCATGGCACAAACCCAGGTGCAAGAAACCTGGCGTGGACCAGAGACGTGGCAGTGGAGGTGGTGGGAAGGTATCAGATCCAGCACATATCTTGTAAAGTTAAAAATTGAATGTTTTCTAATGGATTGATTGTGTGGTATGAAGAGAAGACAAATAATTGTTGAAATTTTTGAATGGACACTTATGCCTAGCATTACATAGTATACCATTGAAGATCCAGAAGGATGGTAAATACACGCCACCCTCAAGGCATATCCAGTGCAGTGGGCAAATACGATTGTCAGTGTGAAGACCCAGAGAAAATAGTAACAGCTAACCCTTACAGAGCACTTTCTGTGTGTCAGCTACCAGCACTTTGCATAGATTAATTCGTTATATCCTTACAATAACCTCATGAAATACATAGTAATTATATATTTATTTTATAGATGGGGAAACTGAGACAGATGTTAAGTAAAACCCTAAGGTCTAAGGTCACACAGCTTGTAAACGGCAGAGCTCGGATTTGAACCCAGCCAGTCCAGTGCCAGAGTCTGTGTCTTCAGTCATTGTCTCCATCTCTGCTGGAGAGAATGAAATCACAGTACACGCTCTTATCATCCAAGAAGAAATGGGCTTGGGATCACATAGAAGTCACACAAGAGTCCTTCAGGCAGCCCAGAGCTACAGAGTGCAGTGAGTGTCAATCCAAACTCTCTTCAAATGAGAATGTACAGGCCTCTTCCTTGTATCAAAGGGGCTGGAGGATGGACCACAGTACATTAGGAATCCCCAGAAGTAGGTAGGAAGTGGGAGCCGGTAGGACCTACAAAAATGCTATTTTATAAGAGAAGCAAAATATAACATTTAACAGTTTCGCTTATAGGTCTTCTGCTAGCTGACCTTGTGACTGGAAACAAATGACAGACATCACAGATGGAAAATGCACACATTACACACACACACACACGTGAAGCCATGCTACTTTGGGAAGTTGTTTCTCAGCTCACTCATTGAGTTAACAAAGAGTTATACAATGCTTTTTCTGTGAGAGGAAATGTGCTAAGCCAAGGAATAGATACAAAGACAAGTCTGCTACCATGCCTGGTCCTCTGGAAATTATGTTTTTATAAAAGAGTTTTCTAAAATGTTCTTTTATAGTAGAAAACTATAATATATAAGGTCAGAGGAGTTAAGGGACAGCAAGGGAACTAAAAATAAAAGATCAGGGTAGTTTGGTGGGCAGAGTAGGGGCAGATGAGGGATGGGGCTGGCTTCAGGGAGAACCCTGCTTCTGTTCCATGCCTGAAAGACGTATGGCCATTAAAAGAAGGTAATTGAGGTAGAAGGAAGAGCTTGTGCAAAAGTGTGAAGAGCTTGGTGTATGTTGGCAGAGGTTGTCTGAAGAGACAGAATATGAGAAAATCCTAGCAACATTAGGGCTAGATCATCAGGGGTGGAAGGGGCTCTAAATGTCACGCATTTTGTGTTTGTTTTTTAGGCATAGAGAATACATTGGGAATTTTTGATGAGGGGCGTACCTAGCAAGTTGCTGGGTACATAGTAGGTAGACAATCAATCAATGATGGTTCAACTAATGAAGGAAATAATAATGGCCACAACTTACTGGGTGATTGCTATCTGCCAGACACTTTTCTAAACATTTTAACTACTCATGTAATTCTCACCACAGCCCATGAGATGGTTTCTCCACATCCATTCTACAGATGAGGAAGCTGAGACTCACAGAGGCCAAGTGTCTTGCTCAGGTTGTGACTAAAGAGTGGGCATCTAACCAGAGCCCATGCTTCTACACTGCCATGCAATTTGGAAAACAGAAGAAGGGGAGAGAAGAGAAAGGGATTATAGGACCAATGTCATCCCGAAAGGAAGCTATGATAGGCCCAAAATAGGAGAGGAACAACGTGGGTTGGAAATAAGAGACATTCCAAAGATGCAATCAACCCTAATACGTTATTATTTGATATGGGTGGCTGGACGGACAGAAGAGTCAAAAAGGCTTCCAGTTTCTTGTTCAGTCTCTGACAAGTGATAGAGCTATTCAAAGAAATTTGGAGTGAGAGGGAGGGAAGATGACAGTTTGGTGTTAGTTGATGTGTACAGAAATACAGGTGCCCAGGAGCCCACAAAATGGCCAGTGGAGAAGTGCTTTAAAAGGCAATCTTCAGGGCTCCTTGGTTTTGTCACATTCCTCATTCTGGGGCTCTGTGGATTTGTCTTGGGAATCTCGAGGCTCTCCCAAGATTCCTTTCTATGTTTATGCCATTTAGCAGGGAAGGATTGTTAATGACTAATCTGTGTCCATGAGGCACAGAGCCAAGGAAGAGATGCTGCTGCTAGCCCGGAAGACCGCCTGTGATCATGCACAGCACGCTAGAACTCTCTCCTCCTCCTCACCTCACTGTCTCCCTGACTTATCCTAATGCAAAATTGGATTCTGAGCATTTGTAGCAAAATTTCTGGGATCTGGAGAGGAAGACTGGATTCAGAATCCTCTCAGGGTCTTGAAAGTCCATCTTTGACCCAAAACAATCCAAGTAAGTACCTAATTCTTTTGGGAGTGGGGTGTCTATCTCACAGCAACAGAGGAAAAATAGTCACTTAAAAGTTTCTCTTTGACATCAGTAATTTTTGTCAATAAGTGAATTCTAAGTTAGTAGAGTTTGATATAAAGTTCCGAAAATTAAAAAAAGAAAAAATCTCAAAAGCAAAAGAAACAGAAGCAGAAGTTAATGAGTCTAACAGTTGCTTATCTATTGAAAACTTATTTAGAAATATCCTTTCATGGTCACCTGAATAGAATCACTGGAGACAGTACATTTCAGAAATGTTTCCATTCTGATTCCATAGACAATTTGACCCATATAGTGTGCTATAATTTGGTGATTTGTCAAATATTGATGTGAGTTTGGGAATATTGCTCATTTCAGATGACTAGGGAACTAGGAATAGAACATTTAACTTATGCTTAATTGAATGAAGGTTTTCCCTGGGAGAAGAGTAGGTGGAAAAAGTGTTCCTTCTTGACTTCACTTGTAAACTCTTCTATTGTCTTCCATTTTCAATATTAACATCAAATGGAAATATCAGATGGAAATATTTTTAAAACATAGAAATGTATGAGGAAGAACTTTACTATTACAATTGTCCAAGGACTATATCTACAGATAAGATACCTCTTTGCCTCTTTACTGATACAGTGAATTGGGCAACTGTGGAGCCTGACTTCTTTTAATTGGGTTTTTATTTAGAAGGGAAGGGCAGGAAGGAATGACAAGCAACTCACCTTGAATTCTTTCTCTAAGGAACTCACACCTGAGTTTTAAGCTTTAAATAAATCTGATGCTGTTCCTGGTGCTGTCTTGGAACCACATCAGGAGTATTGACAAGAGGAGTAGGGACCCTTAGAAATAATATTAGTGATAAATAAGAAGACAGGAGGAAACTTTCAGAGGTGAGGGATAGGTTTATGGCATAGATTGTGCTGCTGATTTCATGAGTGTATACCTATCAAAGTATACACTCTTTTGACTACTTTTGACTACTCATCAAAGTGTGTACATGAAATAGGTACAACTTTTATATGTCAGTCACACCTCAATAAAGTGGTTGTGAATATATATATACATTTTTTTTATGTTCCTAAAAAAAGGAAGGGAGAAGAGAGGGAAAGATGTTCAGGGAGCCACCATTTTGTTTCTAGCTAGGATTTTATAAAGTAATAGACACTTTTATCTTGTGTTACCTTCTTACCCCCAGTCCTCCAAATTATGGATCTGTGCCATTTGTACCGTGGACTTTTCTGTTTTCTGAGGATGTTGCAACAAATTCTGATGCAATTCCTGGTTAACTGATAAAGTACTGGCCAGGAACAAAGCTCTCTTGTCCTGGGACCCTTCCTCAAGATTTGCAGCAATTTTCCACCATGTACCTCTGCCCTCTCCCCACAGCTGAAGAGGCAAAGTCATGAAATCCTCGTCCTTCCTCTTGTTTCCACCTCTCCAAGATCAGGCCAATTGTAATGGAATATCCAGTGGCTATGAGGCCCTCAGTACTCTGCAAGGAAAAAAAAAAAGAAATGTGTGTATGCATGAGTGTGTGATGGAGCTAACTTTTCAATGTCTACTAACATGTCCTAGCTTTTACTTCATTTGCCTGTTTACTTCTCACAACAACCCTGTATGGGAGTTTTTCTTTATTGTTTTATTTTTATTTTTTGAGACAGAGTCTCGCTTTGTCACCAGGCTGGAGTGCAGTGGCACAATCTCGGCTTATCTGCAACCTCTGCCTCCCAGGTTCGAGTGATTCTCCTACCTCAGTCTCCCGAATAGCTAGCTGGCACTACAGGTGCATGCCACCAGGCCAGCTAATTTTTGTACTTTTAGTAGAGACAGGGTTTCACTGTGTTAACCAGGTTGGTCTCAAACGCCTGACCTCAGGTGATCTACCTGCCTCAGCTCTCAGCTTCCCAGAGTGCTAGGGTTACAGGCATGAGCCACCATGCCAGCCCAGTCAGGAGTTCTTTTTTTTTCTTTCTTTCTTTCTTTCTTTTTTTTTTTTTTTTGAGAAGGAGTCTCGCTGTCACCCAGGCTAGAGTGCAGTGGCATGATCTTGGCTCACTGAACCTCCACTTTCCAGGTTCAAGCGATTCTCCTGTCTCAGCCTCCCGAGTAGCTGGGACTACAGGCCCACATCACCATGCCTCAGCTAAATTTTTATATTTTAGTAGAGACGGGGTTTCACCATATTAGCCAGAATGGTCTCAATCTCCTGACCTCACAATCCACCTGCCTCAGCCTCCCAAAATGGTGAGATTACAGGCATGAGTCACTGCACCCAGCCAGGAGTTCTTATACTCATTTCACAGATGAGAAAACTGAGACTCAAAAAGGACAAGTAACCCATCCACAGGCAGTTGGTTAAGAGTAGCAGGACCTGAATTTGAGGGTTGGTCTTTCTGACTCCAAAGCCTCTTCCTAGTTACCTTGACATTGGCAGATGCTGGGAAAACTTGAAATGAGGAATGATGGGGGAGCGGGGAAGACCAGCTGTCAAGCATTCCAGCTTGACAGGGCTGACTTATTAAACCCAGGAACTAGTTTGATGATTGCTAAACCGTCTGCATAGGTGTTTTCAAGTGATTGCACCATCAGAAGGGATAGTGAAAAGTTTGGAGCACTACTTGTTTTAACCCAGAGAACAGTCTAGGATAGCTGGTAGAACATTTCAGTTATCAGCATTTAATTAAAGACCACAGTGCTGCTGTGATTAGGGACATCTTAGAGGAACTCAGAATGGCTGTGGCTCACAGTCTGTGGGTTATGAATACTGTGAGAATATGTATCATGATGTATAGATTTTCACAGGCTCACATTGTCATTAGGTGGGTGTATAAAAGACAGAAAAGGTTCTTTTCTTGATAGAAAAGAGATTTCCCTTTTCTTTGTTCTCAGTCTCATTTTTATCTTAATCTCTAGCAACACAGATTATAAAGGGGAATAAAAAAGTAGGAATGAGCCAGACACAGTGATGAGTGCCTGTGGTCCCAGCAGCTCGGGCGGCTGAAGTGAGAGGATTGCTTGAGCTCAGGAGTTCAAGGCTGTAGTGAGCTATGATTATGATACTATATTCTAGCCTGGGAAACATAGTGAGACACTACCTCGAAAAAAATTTTTTTAAAATAAGAAATAGGAACAATTTTCCTCCCAGGTATTTATTATTGTCACAGTAGTTTATACCAGTGACAATGTAGCTAAAAGGCATTACCATATGAGTGTCCTTAGTCACCAAGCTGTATGAGGAGGCAAAAATTATTACATAAAAATACATATCCATTCTTCTCTCTTTTCTCTCCCCTCTCTCACCCTGCTCTAGAATACCCTAACCCCTTTGCTCTTCACAGTAAATTATTTTCTCCCTCAGTTTGCCCATTTCCAATTTTGGCCATAAAGGAAGATGTGCTATTCCTGCTCTCTCTGCTTTGTAAATTTGTGTTAAAAGGACACTAATATAATGCAACTTGATTGCAAAGTAAAATTGCAAATATTGCACAGGAAAAAAAATAGGATTTATTCTTTGTTAGGTCTAAGAAATATAACAGAGTTCTGGTGATTAAAATAAATATGTAGAAATATAAAATAAATTTTTATTAATTCTCATGTTTTAAGATAAAATCCTAACAAAACTTTGAGATTTTGCTTCCCATTTTAAAGAGATTTAGATGGCCTTTTCTAGGTCTGAACATGAGATAACCTAGGTCTGAACATGAGATAACCTAGGTCTCTTCCACTTTAATTCATGTCATTAATGTAAAGAAAAGGAGAAATGGCATGGCTTTGCATTTTCAAGTCCCGTAAATATATTTAACATGGTTATCTGGAAAACATGGTAAATAATATACTTATGAATGGAGAAGACAGTCCTTCTGTAGGATGTTGCTGGTTAGAGAAAAACACCAGAAAACAAAAACACTGTTCTGGGCTGAGACTGTTCCTAACTAAGCAGAGAACTATTTGCTGTCATTTCCTAGAGAGCTATGGAAGCTGCCAGTGTAGATGCAAAGTTGATGCCAGCTGGGACTTAAGGAGCAAAAGTTGGTTGCCATCCAGAATTTGCAGGGCAGAGACAGGACAAAGAAATGTCATTCCAAAGTGATTGTGTGTAAGAGCCTTGCTCTCCTGGAATCTCGACTCTGAATCTGAGGCTGTAATTGGGCGTCAGGGGGCTAGGGTCCCTTGAGACTATATTTTAAAATGTATGCATTTTACAGAGAATTTTTAGGGCAGTGAAATCATTCTATATGATATTACCAATGGTGGGTACATGTTATTATACACTTGTCAAAACCTGTAGAATACACAACACCAAGATTGAACCCTAATGTAAACTCTAGTCTTTTGGTGATAAAGATGTGTCAGCATAGGTTCACCAATTGTTAAAAAAAAATGTGCCACTCTGGTGCTGGTTGTTGAAAGTAGAAGAGGCTGTGCATATGTGTGGGGGAAGGGGTACATGGAGACTCTGTACATTTTGTTCAATTTTATAGTGAACTTAAAACTTCTCTTAAACATTTATTTATTTAGAAAAGTCGTATTTTATGTATCTCTTTTTTAGAGAGAGGTTTATAATTTTCGTTGAAACTCAAAAATGCTGCAAAATTCTAAAATTGTTTTTAAAAACAAGGAAAATCCTTCTCTAAATATACCAGCTTATAGCATCTGAGTATATAACTGGCAAAATGAAGAACAGGAAATGATATCCTAAGAGACTGACTTATCTTAACATAGTCATTGTGTTCGAAGTTAGAACATTATAACTAAGTCTAAAATATTTTTTGACCTTCCCTAACTCCATTCTCCTCTACTTCACTCTTTCAATTCTAATTCCACTTCCTAATATTTGATCCCACAGAGCACAGTTCATTTAGCCATTCCAATGTTGATGGAGTTTTTTTTAGGTGATTTGCTCTCTTTTTGCCTTAGAGGCAATGCTGCAATGAACATCCTGGGACACAGAGGCAAAGATTTCTCCAGGGAAGATACCTAGGAATTAAAATTGCATTTTATTTTAACATACACTGCTAAAGAGCCCTCCAAAAAAACTAAAACCTATGCCTCCCACTAGTAATATGCAAGAATATATGTTTTCATACACTTTCCCCAAATTCAAATATTATCAAAGTTAAAATTTTTGATAATCTGATAGGCAGAAATGATGTTTAGTTATAGTAATTTTCATTTTTCTAATTATTGTTAGTTTCAGATGTTTTCTGTGTTTACTGGCCACTTGTTTTTCCACTTTGGTACATTTCCTTTTTGTATTCTTTGCCAGTTTCTCTCTTGGATTGTTTATCCTTTCTGTTTTTATTTATAGGAATCACTTATATATTGTTTGTGCTAATATTTTTGGTGTTATTTATGTTGTAAATATTTTCATCCATTTTTATATTTATATATTTAGCTTTGTTTATGATGCCTTGACTTCTGTCTTATATTTCTATGTTGTCAAATGTATTCTTTCCTATTTACTTCTTATTTAATAAAGTCCTTCTCAATCCCCAAATCCAAGAAGATCACAAATATATTCTCTCCCAATAATTTTATAATTCTCAAAGTCTTTAATCCATCTGTGATGTATTTTCCAAGAACGATGCATAAAGATATCTTTATTTTTACCCTCAAAGCATAGTCAATTTTCTGGCCATGATTTCTTGAATCAGTCACCCTTCTTCCACTGATTTGAGCTGAATCCGCTAGCTATAGCATAGACAACCATTTAGCATTGCTCAGAACACAGCATGCTATCTTCTCTCCCAATAGCCATCCCTGTTGCATGCAATTTTCCTAGTCTAATGTCTACTTTTTCAAGACTAAGTTCAAGAATCAACCTCCGCCCTCAGAAAGATTTGCCTCATTCTCGCTATACCCTTGTTTAAAACTCACAAACGACTTCCATTTAGAAGAAAATCCAAACTCCTTGCCATGGCCAACAGGCCATGTAAGAGCTGCCTACTTACTCTTAGACCTCATCTCCTACAGCCCCTCCTTGGCTCACTCATTCCCAGCCTCACTAGGCTCATGCTGTTCTTCCAACACTTCAAGCCCAGGCCCTTAGCTTTTGCTGATCACTCTGCCTGAACTTACTTTCTCTTTGCATGGCTTACTCCTTCTTGTCCTTCAAGTCTCAGTTCAAATGTCCACTTTTCAAATAGCTCTTCTCTGATTGCCCTCTTCAAAATAGTGTCCAACTACACCACTCTATCCTAACCTCTTCTACTTGCTTATTATCCTCATCAGAAATTCTATTATTGGTTGACTTATGTATTATTCACTTATCCCTCTAGAATGTAAGCTCTCCGTCTTATCTTCCACTGTATTTCTAAAACCTAGACTGAAACTTAGTATATAATAGAGCATTAATGAATATTGGATGAATGAATGTCCCTGCTTGTGCTTCTGATGAGACCTGTGCTTAGCTCTGTTGTAGCAATCCTCACACTACCATCATTGGGTTTTCCTTGCCTGACTTTTCTACTAAGCTTCCTGAAAAATCATGATTTTTTTTACTATGTCCAGTGCCTGACAGAGTCAATAATGTACAGTGACTAAATAAATGAGTGAATGAATGGGAAAATTAATGTTGAGATGCCATTTTTAAAGAGTAAGTACCTTATCACACATAGCTAAAGAGACCAACTGACACATCCACCATACTAGTGGGAAATCTTAGATCTGTAAGTTTATTAGAAACATTTCTAACTTCCAAGTTACCACAGGTGACAGTTTGCCAATTGTTTCATGATTATAAACAGAAACATCGCCTTTCCACCTCCTATGGGGATTTTCTTATTGCTCTTCTAGTTTTCACTAACAGTCTCCTCGCCATCCTTCTAGCCTCTGGTCATCCCCCAATCCCAAAACCCAGGCCATATATATATGTGTTAGGGTTATTTTAGACAGCATCTCATTCTAGGTACTGATTTCTCTACCAGTTTATTTCTTTGTAACAACCATCCCAAAACTTAGTGGCATAAAACAGAAATGACCCATTAATTTTCATAGTTCTGTGGCGTGGCTGAGAAGCTTCTCTGCTGGTTATGCCTGGGTTCATGCATGTGGCTTATTCAAATGTGAGATCAACTGGAATGAAAGGACCGAGATGGCCTCACTCATGTCTGGGGTCTTGGTGTAGCTGTCAGCTGGGATAGTTGGAAGAGCTGGACTTCTTTCTCCATGAGATTTTAAAATCTGGGATACCTGCAAACTGTATAGCAATCTCAGGGCAGCATCCTTAGGTGTGGCAAACAGAAGCTGCAAGGTCTCTTAAGGCCTGGCTCAGAAATCCCATAACCTCACTTCCATTGCATTCTGTTGGTCAAGGAAGTTATTAGACCAGTTCAGGTCCAAGGATTAGGGAAACAGACTTTGTGCATCGATGGGAGGAGTGGCAAACTCACATTGTAAGAGTGTGGAAAGGAAGGCATGAGTAAGAAGCATAATATTTCAGAAGATCCAATGAAGTATTTGAAAAAACATGACAAGTTAGTCACAGCGAAAGCATTAAACAAATAGCTTTTTGACCATTTTACTAATGTACATGATGGGGAAAAAGAAAAAATAAACTTCCCTGATTATGAAGAGTGAACATTAGGAAGACCAGACAACAACAGCAACAAAACTATTCCTAGTATTTCTAAGAGAAATTAACAACAGGAAATTTGGGAGATTTATTAAAACTATTTCCAGCCCAGCATGGTGGCTCACTTTGGGAGGCTAAGGTGGGCAGATTACTTGAGCTCAGGAGTTCTAGACCAGCCTAGGCAACATGATGAAATCCTGTGTCTACAAAAAATAAAAGAATTAGGTGGGCAGGTAGTGCACACCTGTAGTCCAGCTACTTGGGAGGATGAGGTATGAGCATCACTTGAGCTGGGGAGGTTGAGGCTGCAGTGAGCCAAGATCATACCACTGTACTCCAGCCCAGTTGTTTTGAAAGAGACCCTGTTTCAAAACAACCAACAAACCAAGCAAGCAAGCAAACAAACAAACAAAAACCTGAAACAAAACAATTTCCTGGGTGGTCAATTAATGTATAAAATGGTTCCCATGGGGAGGCTCGAAAGCCTATCGCTTAAGAGATTTCCAGTAAAAATGGCTACCATTCACACATTAGTCTACATTGTGGGGAAGCAGACTTGGTTGTTAGGTTTTTTAATGTGACAAAAAAATCCTTCTCCGGCTCTTGTGTGTATTGTTTTGTATGCCTCTATTCACTAATTTCCATCCTATGGCCCAAACGAGACTGATTCTGAAGGTGGTTATCTGGTAAGGTATAGTATACATTCACTCATTTATGTATTAGTTTATTTATTCATCCAACCATTCATTCATTTACTCAATTAACAAAAATTTATTGTGCATCAAAGTTGTACCTGGCTGGCAGTGTGCTAGGCATTGGAGATCCAATGTAATCTCTCCCAGAGCTGCTGGTTTAATGGGAGAAACAGAAAACCAAATCCACAAAAACAAAGGTTGAATTATGGTGACAGCACTGCAAAGAAAAGGTACCCAGGGTTATGAAAGTCTCCTGGAGCTTGTGTTAATCAAGGAGTTGAGAAGTAGAACTCAGGGTACAAAATTTAAGGAGACATTTACTCCCAGGTTCCTGACACTAGGGGCCTCAACTTCAGGTGCTTCTTCTATGTTTAGTTGGAAATAATGGTCAGCTGTTGTTTGGGCACCATTGTGTAAGCTGCAGAGAGCACAGAAACTTCAAAAGCTGTGGATATCTGGTTGATGCAGGTATTTTTGATATATAGAACTTTCAGGAAGTATGCCTTTCAATGGAGATTTCAGAAACAGCAAAAGAAGTTTGAGAAGAAACAAAATAATACTGTGGGTAAACCCTGTTCTGGCTCACCTGACTGATGTGCACATGTGAACAGCTAATGCTGAATGCCTTGGCAGAAGTGACCTTACAGAACTGCCCAGTGACCTTCACTAAGGATTGTGGGTGGCTGGTGGTAGACTCAGTGGAAGAGCTGCATGAGAGAGCATGGATTTAAAATTAGACACGTGTTACATCCCCACTCTGCTTCTTACTAGTAACATGACCTTGGAAAGATTGCTTAATCTCTTTGAGCCTCAGTTTTCTCATCTATAAAGTGTTTGTATTAACCGGTACTTAGCCTATGATAGATTAAATCAGATAACATCATACAGAACCTGCCTACTCATAAAAGTTATTTTAATTTTAATTTTAAAAATTTAATTAAAAATTAATTTAAATATTAAATTTTATTTTAATCTATCACCAAAAAATCTATGTAGTAGTTACTAAGACAGTAATAAAAATTGTTCGGTTCTTATAGAGCACTGTCTTCAGAATGATGTGGTCCAGCGGTCATATTGGCTCACAGCCATGCTTATTGGCCATACATTGTCGTTGAGGTGTCTATGGATTTTGGGAAGTATCTGCTTATTCTAACTCTGTATTTCTGTCCTGGAAAGAACTTCAGTTTGAGTGCTACTGGGAAGACCAAATATTTGGAAAAATAAAATGTTTTTCTTTTCTTAGAAATCTTTTCTCTTTTTCCTTAAAAAATATATTTCCAGGTCAGGTGTGGTGGCTCATGCCTGTAAATCCCAGCACTTTGGGAGGCCAAGGCAGGTGGATT
Organism: Saimiri boliviensis; assembly: GCF_048565385.1. Classification (NCBI taxonomy): domain Eukaryota; kingdom Metazoa; phylum Chordata; class Mammalia; order Primates; family Cebidae; genus Saimiri; species Saimiri boliviensis. The sequence continues at coordinate 32,485,799 of NC_133455.1, read as the reverse complement.
ACTTGAGGTCAGGAGTTTGAGACCAGTCTGGCCACCATGGCGAAACCCTGTCTCTACTGAAAGTACAAAAATTGGCTGGGTGTGGTGGCGCATGCCTGTAATCCAAGCTACCCTGGAGGCTGAGGTAGGAGAATCACTTCAACCTGGGAGATGAAGGTTGCAGTGAGCCAAGGTTGCACCACTGCGTTCCAGCCTGGGTGACAGAGTGAGTCTCTCTCTCTCTCTCTCTCTCTCTCTCTCTCTCTCTCTCTATATATATATATATATATATATATATATATATATATATACACACACACATAAAAGAATATATTTCCAGCTGCTTTTGGGCAGAATCTAAGGCTTCCCCTAAGCATAAAATTATGATGGTTAGAAAACCTTCATTTATTTTCTTGCTCTTTAAAAATGGATTACATAGATATCCAAAAAAGTGTATACTTTGCTATCAGCCACTGAGTTCATTTGAGACAATGTTACCAAGGATGGTGCCTTGATGTGTAGAGTTCAGAGTGAACTGGTGCATGTAGTCGGTTTTTATCTTTATCTTCCAAGAACTGAGATCCTCTAAATCAGAGTCAAAGTTATTTAATTGCAGCAGTGTCTTTCCAAGGTCTCCGACTGCAAATGGTTTATGCTAAATCAGAGGAGCTCCATATAGCATGAACTTCCCTTGACACACAGTATCTAAATAAGTAAATATTGATAGCCCGAAAGTGGGAGTCCACGCTACCAGTAACTATGTGTCTTATCACAATAAAAACAAACAGTGCATACCATTTCTGAAATTATTCCTGGGTCCTTAAATTGAGACTTAGGTTACAGCATTTTACGAATACAGTAAAATAAACATTTTATTTTTCTTTACCCGCTCTGAATCATTTTTTCTCTTCTCTTTCTTTTTTTGAGACAGAGTCTTGCTCTGCCACCCAGGCTGGAGTGCAGTGGTGGGATCTCAGCTCACTGCAACCTCCACCTCATGGGTTCAAGCAATTCTCCTGCCTCAGCCTCCTGAGTAGCTGGGATTACAGGCATGAGCCACTATGCCTGACTAACTTTTGTACTTTTAGTAAAGATGGGGTTTCACCATGTTAACCAGACTGGTCTCAAACTCTTGACCTCAAGTGATCTGCCTGCCTTGGCCTCCTAAAGTGTTGGGATTACTGGAGTAAGCCACCAGGTCTGGCCTTTAACTGCATTTCTAAGGAGATTTGCTTCCCCTACTTCATGTGTTCTGCCAGTTGTTGACCATGGCTGTCACCTGACAATGTTGTTCTCCTGTCCTCCCTCCCATCTTTCCTCTTTTCCTCCCTTCCTCCCTTCCTTACTTCTTGCTTTTTTTTTTTGGACAGAGTCTCATGCTGTCACCCAGGCTGGAATGCAATGGTGCAATCTTAGCTCACTGCACCCTCCGTCTCCCAGGTTCAGGCGATTCTCCTGCCGCAGCCTCTCAAGTAGCTGGTACTACAGGAATGTGTCACCACATCTGGCTAAATTTTGTATTTTTAGTAGAGATGGGATTTTACTACGATGGCCAGGCTGGTCTCGAACTCCTGACCTTGTGATCTGCCCACCTCGACCTCCCAAAATGCTGGGATTACAGGTGTGAGTCACTGTGCCTGGCCAATTTTTGTAGTTTTAGTAGAGACAAGGTTCCTCATTTGGCCAGGCTGGTCTTGAACTCCGGACCTCAAGTAATTCACCCACCTTGGCCTCCCAAAGTGCTGCGATTATAGGTGTGAGCCACTGTGCCTGGCCATAATGTTTCTCTTTCTGATTAGGTGTTCTCTCCTCCAGAATAGACTGCTTTCTCTACTTGTGCCCTTTGGCATGGAGAATGAGCTGCTCCATTTGTAGAGACAGTCTAATAGACAAGGCATAGTTTTGATTAAATGGGTACTCATAACATCTAGTAATACACTCAATCCTGAAATTTAAAAAAAATGTTTAAAATCTTAAAGTCACTAGAAATTTAAAAAGTTCAAATTTATATACATATTTTAGTGGCAGAACATATGATAAAATAATCAATAACAGACTCTGAAGTGTAGAAATATATTACCTAAGGATAAAATTCTGCAGTGAAGTGGAATGGCATGAAATGTAAACTTGAGGAAGAACAGGAATGATTAAAAGGTTTCCAGCTGTTAAAGAATATCTTCATCTATTTCTTAAAAGGATAAGGGAGGGCATAAAGTTGCTATGATATTAATGTTTAATTAAATTATTTACAAGTAATGCAACAACATGTAAAAATGTCAATTTTCATAATATGTCAGAAATTATATTTCTTGCAACCATTTTATTTTTTAGTGAAAGACATTAGATATCAACCCAAAAAGTGTGTTGAAGGAGCATATTGTTTTTCAAGGGTCTTTCAAAAGGTAAATGAGCAAAAGTACTTAAAAACCACTAGTGTATAGAATACCCATTACTTATTCTCAACCTATAAAATGACTCCTTATATGGAAACGAGGATTTGAAGGAAAAAAAAAAAAAGACTTCAGAGCTAAAGTCAAGGGTCTCTGGGATTTCTTCTATTGCAGTTCCTTCCCCAACATGAAAGTGAAGAGTATTAGAGAAAGAAGGGCACTGAAGTAACCGTAATTAGACAGATAGTGTATATGGAAACTCTTGGCAAATGGGCCAAAGCTGCTAATTCCAGTGAGAAGCTGTTAAGAGGTAAAGAAAATCTGACTATTATGAGATATATTTAATTAAGTGGGTTTATATCCCCAAGGTAATCTTTACATTTATTCATAGTTACCTCTAATACTACTTTGATTGTTTGAATCTTTTCTGTTATTTATTTAAGGCAGGGATTAACATACTTCTTCTGTAAAAGACTAGACAGTAAATATTTTTGGGTTTCTGAACTGTGCAGTCTTGTGTTACAACTACTGTACTCAACTCTGCTACTGTAGGGAGAAAAGAGCCATAGACATTCCATAAACATGTAGGTGTGGTTGTATACCATTAAACTGTTTATAGGTACTGAATATGAATTTCATATAATTTCCATGTGTCATGAAATCTTCTTCTTCTGGTGTTTTAAATCATCTGAAAATGTGAAACCATTCTAAGCTCCCAGGCTACACAAAAACAGGCAGCAGACTGGCTTTGGCCTGTAGGCAAGTTTACAAACTCTGGTTTTAGACATGGTATTTAAAGGCCCTTTTATATTGAAGAGTGAGAATAATATTCCGGAAGGATACACAAGGAACTGGCCATGGTAATTGTATTTGGGTAAGGGAAATGGGTGTCTGAGCTGGGAAGACTTTTTTCGGTATACTGTTTGAATTGTTTACCCTGTGCTTGTGTTACCATTTCAAAAATAGAGTTTCCATTTTTTAAGGTCCGTTCAGGAATTGTAAACCCAATGAATCTGACTTAAGTAGACCCTGCTAACTATCTGGATTCTAGAGAGTTCTGCTGTTAGCTCATTAGGAGCATTCACATGGTGGCTCTCCAGTCAGGGATAATAACTTAAATGGTGCAGACTTAAGGGAATTGGGCTTTTCATTTGGGAGAGCAAGTGATAAATTATGTCCTAAGCTTTTGTGCCAATAGGGCTTATACCATTTCTCCAGGAAGAGCAAGTCAAATGTCATAGAATTTGGCAGAACTAAGCAAGAAAATAAATGTAGATAATTTAATAAAGCCAACATTTCTTGAGAGCTGATTGTATGCCAGGCACTTGATTTGAAGGTGCCAAGTTTATATGAATGTATTGAAGAAAATATGTCACAGGAATCCAAAAGGAAGATGAGTGTGCCTGGAAAATATTAAAAAGTTGTAATGTGCGGTGGAAGGATGGGGGAGCTTGCTGAACATGACTCAAGGTTAAAAACAACAGATGTGAGACAGGAGAGCACAGAGGGAAACCTGAAGTCAGAGTCACAGAGCTGCAATATCCTAGTTTTTAAAGACCAGAGGAAATGGGTCTTAAGTTACAGAATATAAGTTTGGGTTGAATTGAAAAACTTTCTGACCATTCACATTGTGGGTTCCTGGAAAATATTATTATGGGAAATTGTGGAATTTCTTATTACAGAGAGAGGAGAAACTCTAGAACAATAGTTGCCTGAATTTTGACGGGGAGTGGGGGTTTATTATTATAATTATTATACAATGTACGGACACATATACGCATTTAGCATCATTATTCATCTATGTATTCATATATACACATTATATACATCCTTATACAACTGATATGTACATACTGAAATTTGAATTTCCCTAGTCCTCAGCTAGCTTGTGAATGTTAATGAGGTCCTGTTAATGGCAACAACTCAACACTTTATTTCTTTTGCGATTTCAACTCTGTCATCCAGCCTGGAATGCAGTGGCATGATCAGAGCTCACTGCAGCCTCAACCTCCCAGGCTCAAGTGATCCTCCTGCTTGAGCCTCCTGAGTAACTTAGCTGGGACTACAGATGTGTACCACCATGCCCAGATAATTTTTTAATTTTTAGTAAAGGTGGGGTTTTGGCATGTTGCCCAGACTGGTCTTACACTCTTGGGCCTGAGTGATCCTCCTGCCTCAGCTTTCCAAAGTGATGGGATTACAGGCAGTAGCCACAGTGTCGAGCCAGCGACTCAACTTTTACTGGCTTATTCTTCAGGACCTCCAGCTCCCTATCAAAGTCTCCCTCCCCCACAACTCCCCAGTTATTCTAGGAATGTCTTGGGATCTCTTCACGTTTCTAATTAGATCTGCTCTGGCTGCCCCTTCCATAGACACATTTTGTGTCCATGGGGCAGAGCAGTGCCCAACCAGTAGTTGATTCCTCTGCTGGGCACCTCTACAGGGGTTATGGCAGTGCCTGGGGTGCTGTTTCACAGTTGCCCTAGAAGGGCTCTGGGCCCTCTTTGGTTCAAAGAGCCACTGTAATAGATGGCAGAGTTGTTTGAGGATGAGGATGAGGTTGAAATGAGCTCTCTCTTGCCTGTTAAATTGGAAGGATTTGCCTTATACCTCAATGTTTCCAGACTTCATTTTTATTTATAACCCTTTCCTTCTCACCTCTGGATGGTAGGAAGGTCTCCTGAATCTAGTATGGGTTGGCCAAACACAGCTACACTGAAAATTACATGTGTCTGTAATGGCTAAGGCTTTCCTTTGGGGGTGAAGTTCATGGTTCCTAGCTCCCCCTGAGTTTAGAATGGATTTTCTCCCAACAAGCCCCTTGTATTAATGGATAGTAGAGTTTGGTGGTAGGGTTTAGTGGAATTTGATAGGACTATGCCATTGGTTTATCAGATGGACACAGATATGCCTGGACCCCACAGTGGACACAGTTTGTGTCTCTTCTCAGGAGACTCTCCCTCATACTTGCTTCTTCAGCTGCTTCCTCTCTGGTGCTTTCCCATCAATGCAAATTGCTGTAGTATCACCCATCTTTAAAACTTGCCCTTGAAACTACATCCTCCTTCAGTTACTTCCCTATCTCTTGACTCCCTGTCTCTTTACACCCAAACCTCTCAACTATAGGATCCTGTTCTTTGCCTTCGTAAACAGCTTTCATGATAATATAAAATCATCTATGTATTTGTGTGATTATTTGTTTAATATCTATTCTTCATTAATCTTGATGTCATGGATCATGAATTTTTTTTCCCTTTTTCCATTTTATCTTCAAATATTTAGCACAGAGTTTAGTGCAGAATAAGTGCTCACTGAATATTTGTTGCAAGCACGAACACATGAATGAATGAAGCAAACAGGTTTCTGGTGGACTGCCTTCCCAGCAACCAAGTGCAGCTGAAACTCACTTCTATTTGAGCTGGAACATTTGGTGAGTGAGAGAGAAAGAGAGACATGAATAGTAAGGAAATCCAAATGAAATACACCTTATCCAAAAAACCTTCTATGTTCTCTTCCTGAGCAGCAAATACAGAGAGCTATTTCTTTATAAATAAAGCAATTTCATATTGGATACAGAAAAAAAAGTTTGAAAATTGTACTCAGTAAACAGCTTGGGAAAAGAGATTGTGACAGCACACATTAACACTTTTCATTACTTACCCTTTCAAATTACTTCCTTAGGGAAGTAGAAGACATCGCGGAAGGAAGGAAAGAAGAAAAGAAGACCTAGAGACGTAGCTTACAGTGAACACTGCTTCTCTTGGGTTCCTGGATTTCTTCTGGATATTTCCTCAAGATGAAACTTCAGAAACTTTGGTGAGATTTACCATTATTTTTCTTTTTACTGTATCTTTTTAGAAAGCCCAGATAAATACAGGACCAAAGTGGATTATGACAGTGAAAACAAAAGCCCCTGAAATTTCCTCGAAAAGGGATAAATCAAGAAGATCTTTGATTTTCTGATCTGTTGATATAATGCCTAGTCAAAAACATTCCAGCAGGAAGTGACTTTAAATTACCATTAATGTTTATAAAAACCTATTCAACTTTGTAATAAAGTTTAAGATAATAAATCATGGCTTCATCTCATTTTAAATCAAGGCCTTTATATTTGTTTCTTTTTTCTAATAGAGACATAGTCAAAATGTCATCATATCTTGCCCAAATCTCCCAAGGGCTGAAATTTGAATGAAAACATATGGTGTTTTTTTTTTTTTTTTTTTTTTTTTTTTTTTTTTTTTTTTTTTGAGACGGAGTCTTGCTCTGTCACCAGGTTGGAGTACAGTGGCACAATCTCGGCTCACTGCAACATCCCCCTCCTGGGTTCAAGCAATTCTTTGGCCTCAGCCTCCCAAGTAGCTGGGACCACAGGTGCATGCCACCACACCCGGCTAATTTTTGTATTTTTAGTAGAGACGGGGTTTCACCATGTTGGCAAGGATGGTCTTGATCTCTTGACCTCATGATCTGCCCACCTCGTTCTTTACAGATAAATTAGAGCGTATCTCTTATGAAAGCACATATCTTGGGCATTCGTAGGTCCAAACGAGGTATAAAAATGGTAAGTATTGAGAAAAGATACACACAGAAAGGCTACAGTGGAAGGCATTCAAAGGAAGCCATTTGTACTTTTATAAACTATCTCGCTTTCTTCTTCCCTAGCTCTCCTAACCAACCCTTTCTCCCATCTCCACAATTACAAACTCTGTTTATCTTCCTTTCAGGAGTTTTTCTTGAAGACCACCATAAAGAAAGTGCATTTCAATTGAAAAATTTGGATGGGATCAAAAATGAATCTCATTGAACACTCCCATTTACCTGCCACAGATGAATTTTCTTTTTCTGAAAATTTATTTGGTAAGTTGTCAAGTTCATTTGAATGTCAATAAGAACAAACTACAATTTGGAAATACATGAGGAAATGCCTAGATGATGAGTCCAACCCAGAGTAAATAACAAGTTTTTGTTCCTTCTAAGCATTCAATCAATGTTAGCTACTCTGCAAAGTAAGAGGTCAATCGGACCTTGGATTCACGGGACCTAATGGTCTTCATTTTTATAGATGAGGACTGTAGGAGCTTTGTGGATTGCTCAAGGCCATGAGACTAGATAATTAGCAGAGCAGGGAGTAGAATGTGATTCTTGCTCTAAGGCTAATTCCAATATTATTATAGCAGGTACTAAACTATGAAATCATGATTCTTATGGCTTAATATGATACCTATTAAAGGCTGGGTTTACTTAGGTTATAGCTGTGGTAGATTTCCTTTTGCAGTTCCTCCAGTGCTGGGGGATATGTGGCACAATGTCAGGATTAGTCATTTAAGCTGGATTGAGGACAAATTGTACTAAGCTGTTTTCAATAGATCTGTAACTAGATGATACTATAAAATGATATATTGCTCCACTTTATGAATTTATGAAAAACATCTCATTATAAAGAGTTGCAACTGAGAACATTAACAAAGAGTCAGCCAAGGCAATATTTTGGGTGGGGCAGGGAGCCTGTCTGCCAGTGTTAAAATAATTCCCTTCTGCATAATAACCCTCCCAGTTTTTACCCTACATTAATATATAGGCTATGATATACTGTAATAGTGAAAACACAAACACTACAAGTTCCTCAAAGTTCCATGCATGAAGTCATGACCCTTATTTGGTTGCTGATATTCCTATGAGCTGTTAATAATTTGTGCTGTTACCCATTAGTCATTAGCACTTCAGTGTGTGATAATTGATTAGGCCATTTTCAAAAAGGGGTCATTATTTATGGGGATGTAATATTATTGATATGTCTACCTGCCTCCACACAGTACAAATGAATTTAAGGACAGTGACCATATTTCATTAATCTTTCATTATCCAGTGCATATTTAGTATGCATTTGATAAATAAGAGTCCAGTAATAAATAATAGAAGGGAAAGGAAAAAGAGCTTTAGGGAAAAAGCAGATGTTGATCAGTAACTCTCAGAGAGACCAAAGGCAGCACTAATTATTTATTAAATGCCCATTCTCCCAAGTACTTGCTGCATCGTATTTCTTCCAGTTGGCTTATCTTCACCCTGTAGATACAGTCAAGGGCAATGGGAGGCCCTGCCTCCATGTCTACCCACTTGATCATTTGCTTCTGGCCTGCTGGCACGTCTGTGGTTCCTCAGAAGGCAATCAATGTGTAAACATCTTAATGAATTTTTCTTCTAGCAATAAGAACTCACAGAATTATTAGGACTGTTGGCTCATACCATAAATGAAGGATAATTTCACTTAAGTTTTTTTTTTTTTTCAAATAAAAACTGCCATTTCCTGTTGTAAAATTTTATGATTGTTGGTTGAGATCTCTGAGCTTAGGTTTCATCATTACTAAACCAATCTATTCAGCTCCAATTTGTATACAGAGAAAAAATTGTGGGGTTTTCCTTACAAGCTAGCCTAATTTTCAGCAAACACACAAGATTTCAGGGTGATTTCAGCAGCCATAAGGTGAAAAAGATGTCAGTAAATACAGAAAAAGCTATGACAATGCCATCAGGTTGGAAGCATCTAAGAATAATTATAAGGAAGCACTGTGCCTTCTGCCTTTATGGTGTGGTTCTCTGCTCTCTTTTTTGCCAGACCACATTCTTATTCTGTTTCCTAACACTGCATTTGAGGTTTCTGAGAATATGTGGCACAAGCTGCATGAGCTGCAATGCACAGCTATAATTCTTGGCTGGAGCAGTTTCCTCACCTCTTTATCTGGTTCCCTCTTCTGGCAAGCTAATCTGACCATGTGTGACCATTAGGACTCCTTTGCTGCTTCGCCACTAAGCTATAAAACCAGGTCTAAGCATTTTTTCTTTTCTTTTCTTTCTCCCTCCCTTCCTCCCTCCATCCTTCCTTTCCTCTCTCCCTCCCTCCCACCTTCCCTCCTTCCCTCCTTCCCTCCTTCCCTCCTTCTCTCCTTCCTTCCTTCCTTCCTTCCTTCCTTTCTGTCACAAAGTCTCACTCTGTCACCAGGCTGGAGTGCAGTGGGACAATCTGAGTTCACTGCAACCTCTGACTCCCTGGTTCAAGAGATTCTCCTGACTCAGCCTCCTAGGTAGCTGGGATTACAGGCTAAGCATTATTTTCAAATCTCTTTCCTCCAGGCCCTCAGTCTCACTTCACTTAACATACCCAAGCTAAAGGTATGCCAAAGGGAGGAAGAAGAAAATTTGATTCCTTTATTTCCCTTCCCTATCGCCTTGTGTGTCATGATGACATTGATGGCTTCTATGACCCCTTCATGTGCTTAGGGTGGAAAACACCAGAAAAAAGACTGGACCGTGAATGGGTAGTCCACAGGCCCAACTCAGTACTCCAGGGTCTAAGCTATGCCAAGGGTTCAGAAGGGTTAATCTATGGGTTCAACTACCCAGAAAGCCAGACTCTTTTTCCAGTGGTTAACTGTGTATTCAAAATAGCAAATGAGGTTAATGGAATAGTCTATGGATAGCTGTCATTTCTTCTCTTCAAATATTGGGCCCTGACAATATGCTGGGCCTTGGAATAAAGCAGGGAAGAGGACAGGCAAGATCCTAGTGAAGGACAAACTCACAATAAACTTGTAAATAAATCAATAAGCAGAATAATATCATTTTTATACCTTATTTGGACCTAAAGATTCCAAGGTAGTGATATGTACTATGAAAGCAACAAAACAGGGTGATGCCTTAGTGTCTGGAGGGATGGGCTGTTCTAAGTTGTATGGTCAGGAAGGGCCCTTGAGGAGCCCACAATTGAGCTCAGCCTGAAAGACAAGAAGCCAGAGAGAACATTCCAGGAGAAGACAGTAACAAGTACAGAGGCCCAAAGTATGAAACAGACTTGGAAGGGCCTTGTCTTCTACTTGTTTTTCTTTTTGTTGTTGTTGTTGTTATTGTTGTTTTGCTTTGTTTTGAGATGGAGTTTCGCTCTTGTTGCCCAGGCTGGAGTGCAATGGCACGATCTCGGCTCACCACAACCTCTGCCTCCCAGGTTCAAGCAATTCTCCTGCCTCAGCCTTCCAAGTAGCTGGGGTTACAGGCATGCACCACCATGCCTGGCCAATTTTGTATTTTTAGTAGAGACAGGGTTTCTCCGCATTGGTCAGGCTGGTCTTGAACTCCCAACCTCAGGTGATTTGCCCTACTTGACCTCCCAAAGTGCTGGGGATTACAGGCATGAGCCACCACACCCGGCCTCTACTCATTTTTATTTAGGGGTAGACAACTGCTTTCCCAGAGACATCTCTTTCCCGTTAACCAGCTGTGCAGCCTTGAACAACTCCCTCAAGTTCAAATGGTAAAAGTAGATTATCAGGCTGGGAATTCTAGGACCCCCATCTAGGTTAAACATTTGAGTTCACAAAAATGCTGCAGTTGCCCATGTCAGGAAGTAGTGATTCCATGGTACTCACCTGGTACACGGCTCAAAAAGTCCTTTTAAAGTTGTGCTGGTCATGGCCCTCTTCACTGCAGGTTATTATAAAGGTCATAATTCAATTCCAACTTTAAGGCGTTTAGAAGGTGACCTGAAAACAAATATTGACAAGCACTCACTATTGGCTGCTGGAGAAACTAATGACCTTTTCAGTGATAACTTGCAGCTTCTTCTAGAGGTGACCATAGGCACCTCACTCTTCACAGGCTATGCTTAAGGTGAAGGGGAAATATCTTCACCCCTGTAAATGTTTATTCCAAAAAACAGAGCCCAAATGAGGACTTCCGTGAAAGCAGTTTATGTGAGAGGTGATTGGGGAGCAGAGGCGAGGGAGTGGGTGATGCCTCAGGAAAGGAGGGAAAACCAAAGAGGTAAGTTGTCAAGATCCCTGCTGTGGGCGAGGCCAACTTGATTCCACAGGGAGTAGCACAGAGAATTGTCAGCGGAGGGGTCAGGGACTGGAGCATATATTAATATTAACTGGCCCTTGGCTCTCATTAGTTGAGCGTCACCCCAGGGGGCATTAACTCCCTGCCCTTCTGGACTGTTTTTGAGCTCAGGCCAAGCTGTCTCCTGTGGGTTTGGAGAAGTTCTGGGCAGAAAGCACAGGGATGTGCAGCATGCTCTTGAAATGACAGCCAGTCAGCCTGCGGTCATCATCCGCGCTCGCGTATGATCAGCTGCCACAGCTATGGCCCAGGTCAGAGACTGGCTGAAGGGATGTGACAGCATCACCAGAAAAAGAAGAAAAGAAGCTTGGACAGACTGGAATTAGAGAGACGGGGGCTGGAATCACCTCCCTGAAGTCCTTTAATTTATTCTTTGGCCAGACATCCCTGACAAACCCAGATGGGAATCTAGCCTGTCAGTAACTGAATCCACATAGAGGCCTGGGGGTGGAAGGACACAGTTACCACAAAGATCTCCTTTCCTCTGGGAGATCCTGCAAGCCAGTAAGCTTGGTCAAAGATTAATTTAGTGGATTAAATAAGGCGTCTCTGATGAATGAAGAAGGCAAGGTTTTATGCAATTAATGCATAATAAAAAGTAATAATGACAAAGTCCACAGCTTCCCACTATTTGACACAGTGAATAGATAGGAGATGTCATATTAACTAAAGTCTATATTTACTTTTAGCAAATTAGGTTTTAAAAACTCAAAAATTACAGAAACGTAAAGACTAAATTAAGAAACAAAGCATTCCAACAACAAGACAGGAAAAACAAAAGAAAGTACAGTCTTATCCTCCCACACTCAATGTTCCCGGTACAGTGGTTCCTGATTCACTGAGCACAGTGACACTGGGAATGGAAATAAGGAATAAAATAGAAGGAAATGAAATCTCAGAGGCAAGGGAGATTCTCTGAACTTCAGTTTTCGCTTCTGTAAAATGGGGATAATAATGTCACACTTCACATGTTGGGAGGAAGGAATGGGCTGTGTGGGAAAGTGCTCTGTATGCTGCAAGGCATCCTTAAAATGTTATAATTAATCCAGAGTTTGAAATGCAGTTGTTATATTTTAAATTGTTGAAATGATAAACACCATTCCACTCATTAAAAGAAGGAAGTACTGTTTATTTCAGCATTGTGGAGTGCAAAGAACTTTCAAGGGGCCAGAAAGAATCAACAATATGTAAATAAGGTCGGGTGCAGTTGGCTCATGCCTGTAATCCCAGCACTTTAGGAGGCCAGAGTAGGCATATCACCAGAGGTCGGGAATTCAAGATCAGCCTGGCTAACATTGTGAAACCCCGTCTCTAGTAAATATACAAAATTAGCTGGATGTGGTGGCGCATGCCTGTAATCCCAGCTACTTGGGAGGCTGAAGCAGGAGAATCACTTGAACCCAGGAGGCGGAGACTGCAGTGAGCCGGGATCACGCCACTGCACTCCAGCCTGGGTGACAGAATGAGACTTGGTCTCCAAAAAAAAAAAAGTAAATAAATTTCTGGATACCCTAAGGAATGGAGCACATGTTCTGTCTCATGTTTGCATTATTACATTGCTAACAACAGCTTTGGAGTCCATGTCTTGTATTGCATTTAATTGTATTTAATAGTCTTTCCAGAGTCCTATTCTGATTGAGGCCTATCAAGTGTCAGGAGGTAGATCCTATACAATCTCACTCACTTATCTTTCACTTCCTTTGGTTATTTCTCATTGTCTTATGCTTCACTCAGCTGTGTATGCCCATTTTCTCAGGATGTACTTTATTTCTTTCTTTTTATTTTCATGGAGACAGAGCCTTGCTCTGTCACCCAGGCTGGAATGCAGTGGCACAATCATAGCTCACTGTAGCTTCGAACTACTGGGCTCAAGCAATCCTCCCTCCTCAGCCTCCTCACGCTTTATTTTCATCAGAAGACACTCACTTTGAAATATTCTTCTTCCCAATGTCTTATTCTTAAATTAAAAGAATCTTCCAGATGTTACAGAGTCAGTCAGATGTTTTAAAATACAATTAAAGGTTTTGAGATGCAGTTTTGAAAAATATTTCTGACATTTGATTTCGGGTATTTTTCCATCTCACTGAGTTCAACTCAAGTGAACGTAGTTCTGACTTTTTGGGTGAATTAAAGTTGAAAGTTTCCAAAAGATAGAGAGCTACATTGGCTCAGATAAAATGAAGCTTTGTTTTATCATACTTGAAATATTTTGTCACTGCTGTTTCTTCTCCGCAGCTCTTCCATAGCTGTGAGTAGTCTCTAAGGCATTTAGTTCACTGTGACTTTGGTTTTGCTTTCCCAGTGAATTTCAGCTCTGGTTCTCTTGTTAGTGGAGTAAAGAAATGAAAGAAGGAAAGAAGTATTGAATGAGCCTTTTCTTATTACAAAAATAGGTTACTGCTTCTTTCAGCTAGGGCATGCAGGTTTGGAAAAGGTGTGTAATGAGTCAGAGAGCTGGCCAGCTGGGGGTGATTCCACTGCAGCCTACGCCTTAGCTCCCAACTTTAAAGACTAAGAAACAGATTTTTAAGAGCACCAATTTGAAAAAGATTGACTATAAAATCATATTGCAAATGTATTAACTTACAACAGCTACTATTTCTTGGGTGCTTTATAGAAACTCATGTGTCAGATATCAAGCTAAATACATTCTAGATTTGTTAACGGATTTCCTGGGTTGATTCCAGTCTCTGCCATCTACTAATCTGTGGTCTTGGGCAAATTCCTTAACTTTGTGCAAGTTACTTGCCTTATTTAACAAGGTGATAAGAAGAATGCCTGGCACATCACAAGTACTCTATTTGTCATTAAAATGAACTCTCACAACACCCCTATAAGGTAAATACCATTACTATTCCCCTTTTATGGTGAGGAAATGAATATTTAGTGATGTTAAATAATCTGCTTAACATACCACAATTAGTAAGTAGGCAATTGAAATATAATCAGGACAAGGGAACAAAATTCAACGTTTAAGTCTCCAGGCTAAGAGAATATACTCCTATTCACCTTCTTAACTGGGAAGGTCTTTCAATAAGATTATCTTAATTGAAAGTCTGCTGACCATGTATGGTCTCAAGAATAGTTCTCAAAAAAAAAAAAAAAAAAGGCATTGCCAACATTTACTCTGGGACCTCCCTTTTTTCATGCCTTCATAGCTGGTGCCCCACTCAGTATTAGGGAGTACAACATTCATGGTGCTCCCGAGTACTATACAGAACAGTGCTGTCAGAACTTCCTGTGATGAAGAAAATGTTCTAGATCTACTTCATCCAATACAGTAGCCATTATTTGCATATAGTTATTGAACACTTAAAAAGTGACTAATGTCACTGAGGAACTGACTCTAATTCAACTTGATTTAAATAGCCTGATATGCTTTGGCTCTGTGTCCCCACCCAAATCTCATCTCAAATTATAATCCCCACATGTTGAGGGAGGAACCTGGTGGGAGATGATTGGATCATGGGGTTGCTTTCCCCATACTCTTCTTGTGATAGTGAGTTCCCACGAGATCTGGTTGTTTGATAAGTGTCTGGTGCATCACTCTTCTGCTGCCTTTTGAAGACATGCTTTGCTGCCCCTTCACCTTCCACCATAATTGTGTTTCCTGAGGCTTCCCTAACCATGCAGAACTGTGAGTCAGTTAAACCTTTTTTCTTCATAAATTACCTAGTTTTGGGTAGTTCTTTATAGCAGTGTGAAAACAGAGTAATAAATAGACAAACATAGTTAGTGGCTACTGTTTCAGACAGCAAAGCTATTCAGGGGAAAAAAATCTATTTTTAGGGAAAAATAATATGATGCAGTTGATTGTCTCTAAGAGAAATGCAAAGGGATCCAATCAGTCTTGCTATGAGAACATTCTGTGTGAATTTCACTCAGCAACAAGGGTTTCCTGGGTCAGCTAAATTGTCCTGCTCTTTTCTTATCTAGTATGGATGTTTCTGAGGGCAACAGACAGGTCTATTTATTTAGGCCAGTGAAAAACTCAGTGGAGAATTCTTGAAATGGAAAATTCGGAATCATTCATCTAGGTTCATATCCTTTGGGTAGCTCTTTTACCTACGATCCTCTCAAGGCAAGGATAGCTCTTGGATTGTGAGGAGAGGAGAATGAGGTCAGAAGTAAACTGAGGACTGAAAATGGCTTTGCAGATGGTGACCCTTGATCAAGCAATTCAAACTGAAATATACCCATAGACCACCACTCTTTTCCTCTTTTTTGGCAATTAGGGCAAGTGTGCCTTAGTTTTTCAACCATGGGATTTTGAGTCAGAAGACCTGGGTTAAAGTCCCAGCTTCATTCCTTACTAATGGGATGACTATAGACAAATTACTGAAACTCACTGAGTTTAAAAATAGGCTTAAAGTTAGTGGATATCACAAATAATACCTCCCTCAAAGGGTGCAAGTGAAGATCTGATGAGATAATGCATATGGAACCGCTTTGTAAACTTGTGAAGGCTATAGAAATGTCTTAGGGATGATTATTCCACTTGTACAGCTCACCTTTGCCTTTTAATACTGCTTTCATATTTACTATCTCATTTTATCTTCAAAACAGACCTAAGTAGGGAAGGAATTATTATGTATGTTTATCACCTATTGATGTAGGCAAATGGGGCCCACAGAAGCTGAGAGACTCACCTCAGGTTACACAGTGCATCTGGCTACATTGTGCCCGGGTTCCACCCTGGATCAACTGAGTCCCCTTCTAAAGTCCTCATTTCTAAAAAACAACCAATAGACTGAAGTTTGATGTCCAAAAGTTATGCTGCAGGATAAAAAATAGAATTATTCCTATTCAATAAGTAACCCAAGGTACAATATAGGTCCAAAGCTGAGCAATCATAACATAAACATAACGATGATGGGTAGCCACCCATTGTGCTAAGAATTTTATAAACATTATTTTCGTTAATAATCACACATAATTCTTGGAGGTTGTATAGTTATCAGCCCCATTTTACAACCAAGGAAACTGAGGCAGAAAATGGTTCAGGAATTTTTCCATTGTCCACAGAGCCAGTAATCACCAAGAGAACCTGGATGTGTTCGTTTTCTGGGACTGCTGTAACAAAGTAGCATAGACTGAGTGGCTTATATCACAGAAATTATCTCACAGTTCTGGAGGCTGGAAGTCCAAAATCAAGGTGTCAGCAGGGTTGGCTCCTCCTGAAGGCTGTGGGTGGAGGATCTGCTCCAGGCCCCTCTGCTTGGCTTGCAGATGGCCATCTCCTCTCTGTGTCTTCACATCAATTTCCCTCTCTCTGTTTCTGTCTCTGTAACCAAATTTCCAATTTTTATAAGGATAAAAGTCATATTGGACTTTCATTTTAATTTGATTTTCTCCGTAATGAGCCTATCTCCAAATAAGTATATTCTGAGGTACTGGGGTTTAAGACTTCAACATATATACATCCTCATCTTACAATGGTTCAACCTACTATTTTTAGACTTTTCAGTTGTGTAAAAGAGAAACTTTCAGCATAGTTTTCTTTTTTCTTTCTTTTTTTTTTTTTTTTTTTTTGAGGTCTTGCTCTTTTGCCCATGCTGGAATGCAATGGCATGATCTTGGCTCACTGCAACCTCTGCCTCCAGGGTTCAAGCGATTCTCCTGTCTCAGCCTCCTGAGTAGCTGAGACTACAGGCATGTGCTACCATGCCAAGCTAATTTTTTGTATTTTTAGTAGAGATGGGTTTTCACCATGTTAGCCAGGATGGTCTTGATCTCCTGACCTTGTGATCCACATGCCTCAGCCTCCCAAAGTGCTGGGATTATAGGCATGAGCCACTGCACCTGGCCAATTTTCAATAAATTACATGAGATATTCAGTACTTTATTATAAAAAGGCTTTGTGCTGGATTATTTTGTTCAACTACAGGCTAATGTAAGTGTTCTGAGCACATGTAAGTTATGCTAGGCTAAGCTATGCTGTTTGGTAGGTAGGTGCATTAAATGCATTTTTGAATTATGGTGTTTTAAACTTATGATGAGTTTATTAGGCTGTAACCATATCATAAGTCAAGGAACACCTGTATTAATTTGGGGGTAGGAACAACTCCACCTGTAACACCGTATACAACAGTGGGCCAGATCACCTGGCCTGCACACACCATGCTGTTAAGCATTGTGTTAGTCCATTTTCATGCTGCTGATAAAAACATACCTGAGATTGGGTAATTTATAAAGAAAAAAGGTTTGATGGACTCACAGTTCCACATGCCTGGGGAGGCCTCACAATCATGGCGCAAGGCAAAAGGTACATCTTATATGGTGGCAGGCAAGAGAGAATGAGAGCCGAGTGAAAGGGGAAATCCCTTACAAAACCGTCAGATCTTGCAAGACTTACTCGCTACCACAGGAACGATATAGGGGAAACAACCTCATGATTCAAGTTTCTCCTACCGATCCCTCCCACAACACATGGGAGTTATGGGAGCTACAAATCAAGATGAAATTTGGGTAGGGACACAGCCAAACCATAGCAAGCATTATGCTTTAAAATGCTTCCTGATGTTATAAAATTATACCATTCTGCCACCTTTTGGTGGGAACAAATGTTAAGACCCAAAGCATGGCACTTGACCTCCAAGTCCAGTTTTAGAGCCACTGAACAGAAACCCACCTTCTAAAAGTTCTTAAATTGCAAAAATGTTCCTCAAAAATGTTTATCTAAGAGACTGGTTTCCAGCTTACTAGGCAATTTGGCATCGAGGACTTTTCTCATAAACATTTACAAATATTGTGCTCTGTAATGAAGTTAATCAGTAAACCACACAACCTCTGGCCTCTCTCTCACTCCTTACCTAGTCTCATTTTCAGTTGCTGTGAATAAGCTAAGAATGGTAATGCAGTTTCAGGGGTTAGAAAATCCAATTGAAATTAGTCCTCACTGCAGCTGTATGCCACCAGGATTTTTCACAGAAATGATGAGTACGAAGCCTGCGAAAGGTAGGACACCATTCACAGGTGCTCTCAGGTCGAGCTCTTGCAACTAGACTGAGGCAATCTGGGGACTTTGTTTGGAAATGACAGCAACAGATGTCTGTCAAAGATGGTGGCTCAGTCAGACCCAGAAGACTGGTGTGGGAGTTTGGATTGGGGTGATTTTTAAAGGGTTTTAAACAGACAAATATCTTATGGGGATGAAATCTAAGGATGTTTCCCCTAAAAATTTTCATAGAATATTATGTCAAATTAACACCATTCTTTCAAACCAAATGTTCAATGGTTCTAACTAATATCAATGAACACTTGAAAAACATTTTAATATACATCATTTAATGCAGTGTTTTTAAAATGGCAAGTCTTAGATCCCAGGGGATCACAACATCTACTTAATGTTTTGTGACTGACATTAAAAACTGAATTAGAACATAATAGAACAGAAATATCGGAGTGCCCCACAAGAAGTAAAGTGATATTTCATGAAATTTAAGAGTTTGGAAAACACAAGCTAATGAACTAGTTTCACAGCAGGTCTCCCAACAGTCTATGAAAAATCAGATAAGCACAGAGTTGAGCTTTAGGCCAAAGCTCTTGGTTTTCTCTGAATTACAACATAGATTATAATTAAAACACAGTAAAATGTATTTTAATATTTTTTTAAAAACAGAAATGCATCTTTTAAATTTCCAACAAGAAAAAATTCAAATAATTTTTATAATAATGATAATTGTGAACACGTTTTTGTTCAAAAGTGATGTTTAAATGTGATGTTTAAAAGTGACTGACACTGTATTTAGAAATGGAAATTAGTTGGAAGGCTGGGGAAGCAAATTTTCCATTCACTTCAATTTAATCAACATTTAATCAACATTTACTATGTGTCAGGCATTGTATTAGATGCCAGGAATGTAAAGAAGAAAATGCAATCTAGTGTTTTCCCTCAAAGAGTTCACAGACCAACCACAACAATCACAAAAAGATATGAATGTTTATGTGGTGTCAGATGCTATGCAGCTTACCTTCTTTGTCTCAGTTCATCTTTATTACAGCCTCTCATGCAGACACTACATTATTTCAGCTTATAAAGGAAGGAACAGAAGCTTAAAGAAGTTCAATGTGTTTTTCAGGCTCATATACCTGACAAGTTGTGGGTGAATTGAATTCAGATTTGTTCGCTCAGAGGGCACTCTTAGGTAGTATCTCATACCATCTCAAGCTCAGCATGGAAGATAAGCCTGTAAACAAAAGAAATGATTGTACGCACTTCCAATATGTTTCACATTAGAAGCGTGTACAGAGGTAGGAGAGGTGAACTCCACCTGGGGGAACTGGGGCAGGCCTCCTGGCGTAGGTGATCAGGAATAGGTGATAAGCTGACAAGGCAGGGAGAGGCACTAACATCACAAAGGCCCAATGCCAGGAACAGCAAACAACTCCGCAACTAAAGCCCTGCCATGTAGTGAAGAAACCATGGATTAAGAAATACAGGAAGGCAGAAAAAGCAATTTTTCCACATACTGCAATTCAACAGGCGTTCATTAAACATTTACTATGGTCAGCGTTGCGCCAGGGATGAAAAATCGGGTATAACCTGAATGCTTTCTTGGGAGCATCAGAAATTCACTGTGAGATTATGGGAGAGTGCCATTGCTTTTATGCAAACCTGATCTCCCATTTGGGGGTACAGTGGTTCTGGTCCCAAACTCCTTAGAGCTGCACTGGCTAATATGCCACATGTGGCTCTTCAACTTTAAATTTTAATTTAGAATTAAATAAAATTTAACATTCAGCCTCTTAGTATCACTAGCACTTTCTAAGGGTTCGGTATCCCTATGTGGTTAGTGGCTCCCGTATTGGCAGGTATAGAACCTTCCTGTCACCTCAGAAAGCTCCCTCAGATGGCACTCCTTTAGAGAAGGTGTTGAAACCTGGAGACTATCTATCCAGAAGAATTTTACTTTCTTCTCAGGGCTTCTCAGATTCCCCTGGAGTCCATCCATGTGCTCTAATTTCAGAACTCTTCCCTAAACTCTCATGGAGAACTGTCACAAAGGAATACTAATTCTCATACTCTTTCATAACTGTTTCCAAAATAAAAATTCTTAATCTAAAATTTTAGTATGTATTTTCCCTTTTAAATTGTATCAAAATAGAAATAAATTTACCTTTTCAGAAAGCATACTCTAAAGTTGAACTACCTCTACTCCCTCCACATCTTATTTTCTGTCAGACAATGTTGTATTTGCTTACCTGTTTACTCATTTTTGTCCCAACCCTAGACATCCCCAATTCCCAAAACACACAAGCAAGAGAAAGGCTGAGCCTTTATATGTGTCTTTTTCACTTTCATATCCTTATACTCTAACACAGTGACTGCTAAATAGCAAGTGTTTTTTTATCACACACACACACACACACACACACACACACACACACACACACACAGAGAGCATATGTTTATAAATATACATTTGTAATGAAAGCACTATCCTAATACTATATCAAGACAGACTATGTGTTAACAATTACTTATTAACTATCAGTTAACTATCACTAAAATGATTTTTCTAGGTTCTTTAGAAAACAATATGTCTTTTAATGACACTCAACTTACTGAAACTGCTTCTCAATAACCGTATTTTATATTCAGAACTACCTTCTGAGATAGCAACAGTCCCATCTTACAGAAGACACTGAAATAGAAAAAGCTTAGGCAGTTAAGATGTCACAGTCAGTTAATGGTGGAAGTTGTTCTGGTCCAACCATTTTAGAATATGTTGGCCATGCCGGTTCTTTGGTTGTAAGGTGTCTTTGTAATTACCTCTCTATTTGTGGAGATTCAGGGGACACACAATAAAATACTAGAAGTGGATGTGCTTTGAGAATAGAAGTGGTTTTTTTTTTTTTTTTGTTTTGTTTTTTTTTTTTTTTGAGACGGAGTCTTGCTCTGTCGCCCAGGCTGGAGTACAATGGCATAATCTTGGCCCAGTGCAGCCTCTGCCTCCCAAGTTCAAGTGATTTTCCTGACTCAGCCTCCTGAGTGGTTGGGTTACAGGCGCCTACCACCATGCCCAGCTAATTTTTGTATTTTTAGTAGAGACGAGGTTTCATCATCTTGGTCCAGTGGGTCTCGAACTCCTTACTTCAGATGATCCACACGACTTGGCCTCCCAAAATGCTGGGATTATAGGCATGAGCCACTCCACTCGGCTAAGAATAGAAGTATTATTTAATATTATTGTGTACTGACCTCATGTTTTTACTGATGTTCTACTGTTTAGCATAATATTATCTATATCCCTGTGAAAGCTCTCCATTTTGATCTAGATCATTCCAAGGTTTGATTTGATAGTGATATCATTATCTAACTTGAGTTGGACTCCATTGTGTTTCTTAATTATGGAAATATTTGTTTTGTTGAAATAATGCTTAGAGATTTTAGAATTATCATGTGAGGAGAAAAAAAATACACATTTCCTTGGATTCTACAGAATCCAGATTCTATTGGGTTTTGACCTTGGGCAAGTTACTTAATTCTTACTAGACCTTTGGCAGAGAGAAACTGTGCTGAGGGAGAAGGGGAATTAAGGGAATAAGATAGGTTGGAGGACAAAATCTAGGTCTAAGTGAAACTAACGCTTTTAATACTTTTTAGTTCTTTTCAATTCCGTTCACTCCAGAAATTTTTATAGTATTTGGTGATGAAATAGATCAGGATTTTGCTTGTATTTTATCTTTTCTTTTTGTGTAATAATTCCATATTTTCCCCTTCCGTTTTGTAGTCATAAGACAAAGAACCATTTCTAAATGTTTTATCTGCTAGATATACTCATTTTATGCTGTTTTTATTTGGATAAGTCAGACAGAAGGAAAGGAAATTGATTTTTGTACAGATACTGTATACCATATGCTCTGTCAGTCATTTCCTGGGTTAATGCAGAAAGCGTTCTCTTCAACATGTAATATGTATATTCTGCACTTTGCCAGTGTAGAAAAGCCCTGAATTCTAACATTCATAAGCTATTAGTCATATACTTATGGAGACTTTTAGATATAAAGAACTAGAAGATTATCTAGGATAGAGTCTTCTCTTTACAGATGAGCAGAGGGAGACCCAGGTAGGGTAAGTAATGGTTTTCAAATGCCGTATAACTAGATTCAGGAACATGACTCCCAGGAACCTAGAGACCTCTTCTGTTGGGAAAACTTCCCAAGAGAAGCAATACCTACAGGGAATTTAGAGATAGGTTCATTAGTGAGATGAAACCCTGGGAGGGGTTGGCTGTGTTGAGAACCATTCCAGGCTCAGGAAGCAGCAGGTGGAAGAAGTCCTGAGTCTGGAAGCATCAAGGTACATTCAAGAAAGAGAGACATCAGAACATGGAAAGTGGCTGGAAAAGAAACCAAGGGTAGGGACATGCAGAAGCTTGCAGGCCCAGTTATAGGTTATGTGCAAGCAGAGACCAAGAAGGGGGTTACAAACGCAAGTAGGAGGAAGGCGAGAAAGGCTTTGACTATCATGTTTTGAAGCATCACACACCTGAAATTACCCCCAGAGAGAAGCAATTCAGTGAGTTTTGAGATTAGACTTCTAGAACTCACGTCTCATCTATTTAGGTAGGTAGATGTAAAGTTGCTTAACTTCTCTGTGCCTCATGGTACTCATTTGTAAGTAGGGGATAATAATGTTACCTATCTCATAGGGTTTTGTGAGAAATAAATGAGAATATACAAGTGTCTGCCACTAGGAAGAACTCTATAAAAGTTTTCTGCAAAATATAGTAATCATAATAATTATAGTATTCATTTCAACCATCTTTTGAGTACAGCAAAGAGCATTCATTCTTCATGTATACATACATAGGTCTACAATCCCTAATTGCCAATTCTAAATCCCCAAGGCCCTGAAAAACCACGTTTTTCTAAAAGTTTGCCATACGCTTATTTTGGTGACAGAACCTGACCTGAATGAATGTGAAACTATTTATGGTCTTTATCTATTTTACTTACTGTGAATATTCATTAGTTTCACTGTGGAAAATATTGCTGTATTTGATTCTGGGTTTTGTTCCAGACTGCGCCGGGAGGATTATATAAATAGCACTGTATTCTGTTCTAAAATCCAGAAAATTCTGAATTCTAAAACACATATGACTACAAGCGTTTCAGATAATTAACTGTGAATCTGTATAATCTCACTCAATCATCAGCCTAACCTTGATATTGATATTATCATCCCAAGCCTGCTGCCATGAAAACTGAGGTTTATCAATAGTTTGCATAATTTGCTCAAAGTCCCATGGTTCATCAGAGATGGAGCTGGAATTTTGGTCTAGAATTATCCAACAACATTTTGAACAGTGAGAGACATTTGTAAACTTTCCTATCTCTTATTTATATATATATTTTCAGCATTTGCGTAATTTAAATATTTCTATTTTCTAAAGAGCCATAGTTGATGTTTTCAGGAAATAGAAGCATTTTCATAACCTGATGGTTTTCTATTACCTAGAGGTTTTCTAAATAAGGGACTCCTTTAACAGTGATGGTAGTAAGAATAATAATATTATTCCTATTTTAAGTCAGCTATAATGTATCGAGCACTTCTTGTGTGCCAAACATTTAGCAAAGCACTTGTCACACATTATCTCATATAATCCTTACATCAACCCAGTGAGGTAGGTACTATTATTCTCTGTTTTATTAGGAGAAAACTGCAACTTAAAGACATTAAGGAATTGCCAACTGCACACAGATTGTAAATAACAGAGCAATAATTTGAATCCAGTAGACAGATTGCAGACACTGCATTCTTTTTTTAAGCTCCTCCTGTGTTTTATAATGATTAAAATAACACATACATATACACATGACAAAAATTAAAAACAGTAAAAAAATTACACAATCTTCTATTCCAGAATATAATGTAAAGATATCACCTCTCACAGTCACTATCACCTACTTTCTTTTGTATCATGCAGAAATTTGCCTTTGTGCATGTGTGCACGTGTGCACACACACACAGCATTTCCTTACTACCCACGTGAATATACACATTGTTCTGTAGCTTACTTTTTTCATATAGCACCATATTGTAGAAACTTTTCCTTATCAGCACATAGAAATCTAAATAATTGTTTTACATCTACTTAATGTTTCAGTGTATGGATGTAAAAAATTTATTTAACTAGACTCCTTTGGATGACTATTTAGATTGTTTCTAATTTATGGCTCTTGCAAATTTGCTGCAAGTGAATATTTTTACAAAACACCTTTTCATAGAGGTTTGAGCATATTTCTAAAATAAATTTTCAAGCAGTGGAAAATTTATGCTGGGTTAAAAGGACACTGAAGTTTAAAAAAACTGGAAAATGTTGGCAAATTTTTCCCCCAAAATATTTATTTTCTTAACAGTATGTATTATGAAACTTTTAAAATCCTCTCGCATTTGAAGATGAAAACTGTAATGTTTTAGTCTCAATTTAAATTTAATTATTGACAAAGATGAGAACATTTTTCTGTTTACAAAACACTCATGTTTGTATTTCTAAAGCTGACGATTCCTTTCCTTTATCCTTTCTTCCATAGGTTCTGAAATATTTTCTTACTGGCTTTCAAGAGCTCTTTACACATTAATGATGAGTCTGTCCTCTATGTTGCTGATATTTTTCTGAGTTTTTAATTTGTCATTTAGTTATATTATGTGTATACTGTAAAAAGTTGTAAATTTTTATGTAGTTAAATGTTTCAGTCTTTTCTTAGAGCCCACACTCCTAACCATTAGGTTAAGCTGCCTGTCTAATTTCCAGAATGATGACATTCATTCCAGTTTTATTGTCACTTTTGTTCAGGTGTTTTAACAGAACAAGTGTCGGGTCCTCTAGGACAGAACCTGGAAGTGGAGCCATACTCACAATACAGCAATGTCCAGTTTCCCCAAGTTCAACCACAGATTTCCTCATCATCCTATTATTCCAACCTGGGCTTCTACCCTCAGCAGCCTGAAGAGTGGTACTCTCCTGGAATATATGAACTCAGGCGAATGCCAGCTGAAACTCTCTACCAGGGAGAGACTGAGGTAGCAGAGATGCCTGTAACAAAGAAGCCCCGCATGGGCGCATCAGCAGGGAGGATCAAAGGGGATGAGCTGTGTGTTGTTTGTGGAGACAGAGCCTCTGGATACCACTATAACGCACTGACCTGTGAGGGATGCAAAGGTAAGCGTTTTCTCTAGATTGGCAGTTTTCTCCTTCAGGTTTTACTATATTGGTTGTTGAAATCCCTTGGACTAGATGCTTTTCTTTCCCCAGCCAACTTCTCATTTTCTCCTCCTCTGCTCCTACCTCCTCATCTTTGTTGGGCAGTCATAGATCTATAGGAAGACTGTTAAGAGTATTTAGCTTAGGTAAAAGTAATCTTTTTCCTTTTCAAAACCTCACACATAGCTAAAGACAACTTGTGATTAAATTTAACTTGTTGTAGGTTTTGTTTGGTTTTGTGTTCTTTTTAAAGAAAGAAGAAACTTTAACTCATCTCTTAAAATTAAGATCAAGAGTACAACTTTATTCAGTAAACATTTAAAAATACTTTTTCATGTACTTAAAGAAAGAAAGAGCAAAGTAATAATAGCTTATATTTTAAAAAATTTCATTTAGCCTGGGGTGGTGGCTCATGCCTGTAATCCCAGCACTTTGGGAGGCTGAGGCGGGTTGACCACTTGAGTCCAGGAGTTCAAGACTAGCTAGAGCAATGTGGAAAAATCCCATCTCTACAAAAAATACAAAAATTAGCCAGGTATGGTGGAGCACGCCTGTTGTCCCAGCTACTTGGGAGGCAGAGACGGGAGGATCACCTGAGCCTGGGAAGTTGAGGCTTCAGTGAGCCATGATCATACCACTACACTTCAGCCTGAATGACAGGAGAGACCCTGCCTCAAAATATATATATATATTTTATTTATCAGTAATATAGATTTGTGATAGATGCTATAGAGCAATCATAAGAAAATTGCAATCCATTTAGGATGGATAAAATATAACAAATGAAATATAAAAATGGCAATGTAAAGTCCCATGTGATTACTGTCTCAACTATGGCACAGGTAATAAGTTTGTAAAATAGGTTCATCTGTTTATTGTTGTAATAATAATTTATTCATTAAACAAATATTTGGGAACACCCACCATAAGCTAGGCACTCTGCTAGCCTCTAGAACATTGAACACTGAATAAAAACTGTCTCTTGAGCAGAATCTTTTGGATGGTGTGCCACATTGGGGTTCTCAAATGCTGATAGTTGCTATGAAAATAAACAGAGGACCCAGTCACATAAGAATGGCTCAAAGACATTTCAAACCTTTGAAAGTTCAAATGATCAGATTGCGTAAAGCCATATTAGTCACTTCTTAAAAACTGTGAATGACACCGTTACAATGTTTTTTTAAGTAAGAAGCATTAATACACCAACTTTAAAAACTAAAGCAGATCTATAAAGAAAACTTAAAAGATCCCATTTATGACCTTCAGAATGTCCTTAACCTTTTTGTGGAGAGTCACGTTTGACTAGGTAAATGAACTTAAACATTCTTTGGACGCATAGATTATGTCTTCTCTACCTTTATTGCTACTGATAACACCTAGCACAGTGCCTGGTACATAGGAAATATGGAGTAAATGTCTTTTGAATGACACAATGAAAAAACATGTTCAGCACTGGTACTTAATAAGTCTCTACTTTGTAAAACTGCATTCAAATTTTTTTTTACAATACTTAATTCTTCCCCATCTCCAAATGATAAAAAGTAAATATTACCTTCAATTACTATATGAAGTGAAAGATCTTTTTGGGCTGACAGAATGTGGAGATTGAGATCTGCTTATGCTACAAATTTTAAGATGGGGTGGAATTAAAGCAGGAAACCATTTCTAATTGGTTAGAAAAATAAAATAGGCCAGGTGCAGTGGCTCACATGTGTAAGTCCCAGTACTTTTGGAGGCCAAGGCAGGCAGATCACCAGAGGTTAGAAGTTCAAGACTAGCCTTGCCAACGTGGTAAAACCCCGTCTCTCTACTAAAATTACAAAAATTAGCTGGGCATGGTGGCGTGCACCTGTAGTCCCAGCTACTCAAGAGGCTGAGGCAGGAGAATTGCTCAAATCCGGGAGGCAGAGGTTGCCATGAGCCGAGATCATGCCATTGCACTGTAGCCTGGAGGACAGATCGAGACTCCATCTGAAAAAATAAAATAAAATAGTTTCCAAATGACAGGCCTGAAACTGGAACTAAAGTAAACAAAAATAAAACTTTTACAGATCCAACCGCTCATCTATGTAAAAGAAAATGAACAAATTTTGTAGTAGCTCTAGTCAAAAAGTGACTGGGGCTCTTACACTGGAGGGCAAAATTAGTACCAAAAGCTGAAGCTTATAGGGTTCCATGTTTTGAGGCCTAATTCAAGAGTTAATTTTTTAGCACTAACATGAATTGTCCCAAAAATGAGATTGGCTTTTTGCCTTAGGTGGTAATGAACTTCTCATTATTATGGAAATTCAAAAAGAGGTTACA
This sequence comes from Saimiri boliviensis, assembly GCF_048565385.1. Taxonomy (NCBI): domain Eukaryota; kingdom Metazoa; phylum Chordata; class Mammalia; order Primates; family Cebidae; genus Saimiri; species Saimiri boliviensis. The sequence continues at coordinate 32,458,024 of NC_133455.1, read as the reverse complement.
TGAACAGGCTTGAGTGCTCCCATTACAGGAAATTATTATGTTATATGGGATACAGGATTAGTTGGCTTCTGAAGTCCTTTAAATCCTTTGAATCCGTAGTACCCATCTTTATAATATTCTAATTATTTCGTGCCTGTTTCTTCTTCTAAGCAAGTTTGTAAATTTCATGAGTTGAAAAGTATCTGTAATTCATGTCCTCCCTCCTATTGCTATGAATTGATGAAAGGCAAAGATAGACCACGGTTTTTAAACCTTGACACTATTGAGATTTTAGGCTGGAAAGCTCTGTGTTGTGAGGGGATGTCTTGTACATATTGTGGGATATTTAGTAGTAGCCTGGCTTCTGTCCACTAGATCCCAGTAGCAATCCCCAATTTCTGACAACCAAGTGTCTACAGATGTTGAAAAATGTCCTCTCAGGGACAAAATTACCCCAGCTGAGAATCACTAAGAGAGACTATTCAGTGAAAAGTATAATACAGAGCTTCTCAAACTTGAGCTACACATGGAGCTTTCTTGAGGGAAGCTATAATATTTCCTATGTGCCTCTAATGTTGACTTAAATTACTTTTAATGAATTACTTATATTATTAAGCAATTAGAGCATAAGCTTTATTATAACTATATTATATTGCTTATCATCTTTTATACACTGAAATATTTCTGTATAACAAAAGAATAAAAAATTTACAAAATTAAATACAAATAAAACTACAAAACCAATAAAACAATATGAGATCATATAATTTTGTTGCTCAATATGTTACCAAACTTAGGTTCTTCTGAGTTTGATATACCTAGACCATGTATCATATGAGGCCTCAATTCTCCACTGCTTTTCTCTCTTTGAACAGTTGATTCTTCCAAACCTTTGTTCATGCAGAGCTCCATTTGGCCATCCCTGAGCTGGGTAAATCTTGGGCATATGAAGTTTACCTTTGCCATAGCGTTTTTTTTTTTTTTTTTGGAGACAGAGTCTTGCTCTGTTGCCCAAGCTGGAACGTCATGGTGCGATCTCCACTCACTGCAACCTCCGCCTCCTGGGTTCCAGTGATTCTCCTGTTTCAGCCTTCCCGAGTAGCTGGGATTACAGGTGCCCACCACCGTACCTGGTTAATTTTTATATTTTTAGTAGAGATGGGATTTCATCATGTTGGCCAGGCTGATCTTGAACTCCTGACCTCAGGTGATCCACCACCTTGATCTCCCAAAGTGTTCAGATCACAGGCATGAGCCACTGCGCCCGGCCTATCATAGCTCTTGACAACCAAATCATACTTCTTGCTGCTAATGGGCACAAACAAAACTAAGGGTGATTAGTTTGAATGTCAGTATAAGATGGTCATAGACATGATCCAGACAATGCTATTATTAGTTTTTTAAATACTGTCATAAAATAAAAATGTAAAAAACATGTGTAAAGGCCTTAGAAAAAATTGTGGCACATAGTCAAAACTCAATAAATGTTTGTTGTTTGTATTGTTATGGTCCTAGAATTGATTTATGTATCATGTAATGGCAGTGTGAGTATTTTCTGCCTATATTGATGAATGTTGATGCCCCAATTCGTTGTGAGTTGTTTAACAATATTTATTTAACATAGATTCAGATTACCTACAGCCACTTCAACTTGTCTGTGTAGACCAATGCTACTAAAAGCATAGTACCTGGACCAGCAGTATCAGTATCACTCGAGAATTTATAGAACTTTGGGGTTTTACCTCAGACTTACTGAATCAGAATTTCTGGAAAAGGGGTCCAAGAATCTGTGATTTAACCAGCACTACATGCTAAAGTTTGAGAATACTGGGGTACAAATCATATCCAAAAAGCCACCTAAGGCCACTCATCTGGCCAAGCATCTTGGTTGTATGTTATGACTGTGAAACCCACAGGACAAGAAAAGAGAACAGAAAGAATGCTTCCCTCCAAAAGCACAATTCAGTAGAATAATATGTAGTCTTTAAACCTGAACTGGAAAGACACAAAGTCTAATCTAACTCTTCTTTCCTACTAGGGGAGAAAGAAGCAGAAAAGAACATGCATAATTTATTCTGCAAATCTGATTCAAAGAAAAATTTCAATGTATATACTTTTGAACCTACAAATTTCAGTACTGATGACATGCTAATTCTTATGGTAGGCATTTTAGGAACTTTCTCTTTCGACTTTACAGCAACTATGGAAAGTAGGTATTATTGTGCCTATTTTAAAGTAAGGAATAAGCATATCATTCCCAAAACAAGCTAAGATTTAGGGATGCCAGTGCTAATAACTTGTGTGATGCGTTTTACTATACTTTTTTTTTTTTTTCTGAGATGGAGTTTTGCTCTTGTTGCCCAGGCTGGAATGCAATGATGCTACCTCGTCTCACTGCAACCTCGGCCTCCTGGGTTCCAGTGATTCTCCTGCCTCAGTCTCCTGAGTAGGTGGGATTACAGGCCCCTGTCACCATGCCCAGCTAATTTATTTATTTATTTATTTATTTATTTATTTATTGTATTTTTAGTAGAGATGGGTTTCACCATGTTGGCCAGACTGGTCTGAAACTCCTGACCTCAGGTGATCCACCTGCTTTGGCCTTCCAAAGTTCTGGGATTACAGGCATTAGCCACCACACTTGGTCATGTTTACTATACTTTAGTAATAAACGTATTACTTCTCATACCTTATGTCCATTTTATTTTCTTAAATTTATGATTGACATACCAATTGTACATACTTATGGGGTACAATGTATTTTGATACATTTATAAATGTATAGATGTGTAAAGATGAAGTCAGGGTAATTAGCACATCTAACAGCTTAATTTATTATTTTTCATTATGAGAATATTAAAAAACCTCTCTTCTTATTTTGAAATACACAGTATATTATTGTTAACTCTAGTCATGCTGCTATGCAATAGAACATCAGACATATTCCTTCTATTTAACTGTACCCTTGGACCCATTGACTAATCTCACTGTCCTCTTCTCCCTCCATCCTCCTCACCCACTCATAGTCTCTATTCTATTCTCTATTTCCATGAGAACAACGTTTTAGTCTACGTGTAAGTGAGATCATGTGGTATTTGTCTTTCTGTGCTTGCTTTATTTCACTTAATGTAATTCCGCTGGACTCACCATGTTATCACAAATGGCAGGGTTTCATTCTTTTTTTTATGTCTCAATAGTATGCCATTATGTATACATACCACATTTTCTTGATCCATTCATTCACTGATGAACATTTAAGTTGATCCCCTGTCTTGGCAATTATGAATAGTGCTGCAATAAATATAGGATTGTGAATAGTGCTGCAATAAATATAGGAGTGCAGATATCTCTTTGACATACTGATTTCATTTCCTTTGGAGGTATACTGTGTGGTAGGATTCCTGGATCATATGGTAGTACCATTTTTAATTTTGTGAGGAAACTTCATCCGTTTTCCATTACGACTATACAAATTATGACTATATATTCCCACCAGCAGTAAGGGGTTACTTTTCTCTACATCCTTGCCAAAACTTGTTTTCTTTTGATTTCTTCTTCTTCTTTTTTTTTTTTTTTTTTTAGACGGAGTTTCGCTCTTGTTACCCAGGCTGGAGTGCAATGGCACAATCTTGGCTCACCGCAACCTCCGCCTCCTGGGTTCAGGCAATTCTCCTGCCTCAGCCTCCTGAGTAGCTGGGATTACAGGCACACGCCACCATGCCCAGCTAATGTTTTGTATTTTTAGTAGAGACGGGGTTTCACCATGTTGACCAGGATGGTCTCGATCTCTCGACCTTGTGATCCACCCGCCTCGGCCTCCCAAAGTGCTGGGATTACAGGCTTGAGCCACCGCGCCCGGCTTCTTTTGATTTCTTGATAGTCATTCTAAATAGAGTGAGATGATATCACGTAGAATTTTTTTTTTTTTTTTGAAATGGAGTCTGGCTCTTGTTACCCAGTCTGGAGTGCAATGGTGGGATTTCTGCTCACTGCAAGCTCCACCTCCCTGGTTTAAGTGATTCTCCTGCTTCAGCCTCCCAAGTAGCTAGGATTACGGGCATGTGCTACCACGCCTAACTAATTTTGCATTTTTAGTAGAGATGGGGTTTCTCCATGTTGGTTACGTTGGTCTCAAATTCCCAACCTCAGGTGATCAGCCCACCTTGACCTCCCAAAATGCTAGGATTACAGGTGTGACCATCGTGCCTGGCCACTCTCAGTATAGTTTTGATTTGCATTTCCCTGATGATTAGCGATGTTGAGCTCCTTATGCCCATTTTATGGAAGTAGAAGCTGAAGCATAAGTTAATCTACTTACCCAAGTGTTCGTTGGCTAATAAGAGCTTTAAAACTATACCTTGTAATCTAACTCCAGAGCCTGCGTGATTGACCACTAGGCTATGATGCCTTTTATTTGTTGTTTACTAAGTGATCATTCTACCCTTCCGTTGTTTGCTCAATGGTGACATTGACTAATTCAGTGGCCAGAGGAAGAAAATCAAACAGTCCATTTAGATGTTAAGGTATCAGTATTGTTTCAGCCAAGGGAATGAACCCCTAAAGTCATTAACCTTGGATGGCTTACCTCCTTAGAGGTGAATTTGTCTTTCTGTCTTGTGAACTGTGCTTATGTTCAAGTGATACTCGATCCACCTGAGAAGAGTTTTGGGGCATGGCAGGGTAAATATACTGAGACCAGTGGTCAAGGACAACCCTAGAATACAATTATCTTAAAGGTGGTCAGGGGAAGAGAAGCCTACAAAGGATATAGAATAGAAGAAGTCAAAGACAGAAGTCTACAAGGAAGTACAGGATCACAGAAGGCAAGGAGACAGAGAAAGTAGTCAGAAAAGAACCAACCTTTGGGGAGGTTTAGGAAGGAGAAAGAATTTTTCCACTGATTTTGATTTGAGACTTTGTCCACATTGTGTCAGGAAAACGACAAGGATGCAAAGGAGAGAATGGGTTGGAGCCAGGCAGGGCCCATGTTCTACACCAGGGGTTGGCACATTTTTTTCTGTAAACATCCTGACAGTAACAAGTTGAGGCTTCACACCACAGCAGCCTCTGCTGCAACTAATCAACTCTGCTACTGGAGTGCAAAAGCAGCCACATAGAAAATGAGCTTAGCTAGGTTTCAATAAGCTTTTCTTAAAAAAATAGGCAGGAAAATAAAATAAAGTTAAAAAACAGGCAGTGGGCTGACTGCAGTTTGCTGCCAATGACTTTTTTTTTTTTTTTTTTTGAGATGGACTCTCGCTCTGTTACCCAGGTTGGAGTGCAGTGGCATGATTTCAGCTCACAGCAACCTCCGCCTCCTGGGTTCAAGGTATTCTCCTGCCTTAGCCTCCCAAGTAGCTGTAATTACAGGCACCTGCCACCACGCCCAGTTAATTTGTGTATTTTTAGTCAAGATAGGGTTTCACCATGTTGGCTAGGCTGGTCTTGAACTCCTGACATCAAGTGATCCCTTGTCTTGGCCTTCTAAATATGTCTTGGCTATGATTGCAGGCATGAGCCACCACACCTGGCCTTGTCCAATGACTCTAAAGAATCAGCGTATGATTAACTGGAAGCTGTATAGTGAGTGAGCACAAGACTCAACTCACAGCTCATAGATGCGAGAAATGTAATCTTATTTTGTAAAATTATATTTAATTCAGTCTCATGCTCTGGTGGAAACTTCATTTCATTCAGGATCATTCCATTCACCCCCACCAAAATTCTTCTGGGGGTTCATCTAAGTACCAGGATTAAGGTAGGGTTGTGGAGGGACTGGGCACTGGGAAGTGGTGCTCTGGTCCCACAGCTGTGGGGCTGGGTGGGGCATGGTGCCGCAGCTGTTGACACAGTCTGAAATCTGTTGGAGTGCTCTTCTATTTGGTCTTCAGTCACCAGTAGGAAAGGTCTCTGTGGTACCATCCTTGGGTCCTGAGCACACTCCTCCATTATGCCTGGTCCTGTCTGTCTCCTTCATTCATCTCAGGCAGGTGGGTTCTGATGTTGCTTCAGTGCTGTGTTGGGATGCCTGGCTGCCCAGAGAAACCATGTAGCCACTTCATCTGCTCTATGTCATGCTGGCTGCAGGGAACCCTGGGGATTTCTCCAGCTCTGCCCAGGACAGGGCACAAGAATCCCCATCTTCTAGGATCCCAAGTGGCATGCGGTTTCTATCATCTCTCAATCCACTCATCCTAGGATTCTGTCTGAGGATAGGGAGTGGGGAGGGACAGAGCTCAGGACCTTCTCAGGTACCTAATATGTCTTACCTCTTTGACTTCCTCTTTTGTTGTCTGCTTCCTCCCAACTTGAATAAATTTTATCTGGTCTTTAGGAATCGGGGGCTTAAGTTTTGGTGACTGAAAAACCAAAAATAGGCGCCTTTATGTTCTTTATATGTTCTCCTGTGAAAACAAATGGAAATTATCCTAGCTTAGTGAATGGAGGAATGAGGAAGGACTGTGAGGAAAACCAGAGGGGAAGGACAGAATAGGGTGGAGTGCCCACTGAGAGGATCAGTGTCTCATGCCTGCAGGTCTTGTGAGAGCTGCTCAGCCAACCTCGTTTCCCCCGGCCACCCTGCCACCCACTGCCCCTGTGCATATCTCTTGGATGTTTGCACTCAGCAGATGCAAAGTGAATTTTACCCTGTAACTTTCCATCAAAGGGAGTATGGGCTTTGGGGGCAGACAAGCTCACATTGAATCTAGGCTCTGCACTTCTTGGCTGAATAAACAAGTTACTTAATATTTACTGGTTAGCATTCAATGAAATAAAACAGAAACCAACGTTTCAAGCAGAGGAATTAATACAGAAGTTGGAAGAGTCAGAGTAGCACGATCTATGCTGTTTCCAGGAGATGCTCAGAGTCACACTGCAGAACTGGCCTGCCAGTTGCTCTTCTGACACAATCAAGAAGTTGGGGACTCAGGAAGCTACCTCAGGACTGCTGGCTCCAGGAAGACACCACTTCAGCTGCCATCTAGGCATCAGAAGTTGCCTTTACTGGAGTCACTCCAGAGCCAGGGCTTGCCTGCCATATCTGCTGCTACAAACAATGAATATCCTGCACATTGCCTTTCAATACACTCGAAGCTAGGAACTGGAAGCCAGGATGCTACCACAGCAAAACTCCACGATCCCACTTACCAGTAGAAACAAGAGAAGAACAACTTGCTTCCCCTTTCCAAACATCTTACAAGGGCATCTCTATGGCAGAGCTTAAAATCATATCCACCATGTTAGCTGCAAAGGGAGTCTGGGCAAGGTTATGTTCTATTTTCCTGCCTCTGTTAATAGGATGTGCACTAGGCCGGGTGCAGCAGCTCACGCCTGTAATCCCAGCACTTTGGGAGGCCGAGACGGGTGGATCACGAGGTCAAGAGATCGAGACCATCCTGGTCAACATGGTGAAACCCTGTCTCTACTAAAAATACAAAAATTAGCTGGGCATGGTGGTGTGCACCTGTAGTCCCAGCTACTCGGGAGGCTGAGGCAGGAGAATTACTTGAACTCAGGAGATGGAGGTTGCGGTGAGCCGAGATCATGCCATTGCACTCCAGCCTGGGTAACAAGAGCAAAACTCCGTCTCAAACAAAACAAAACAAAACAAAACAAAACAAAATAGGATGTGCACTAGACTAGAAGGGAGATGCAGTATATATAAAGCTAGCTAATCCTTAAGACTACACAACACTTACTTTGTCGGAGCCTGAGATCTGCAAAATGGGGATGTTATCTATTTTGTAGGGCGTTTGTGTGGATTGTACAAGATTTACATTATATTTTAGAATATACCTGATCTCTTGCTTTAGGATGTCACTGAAGCTCTGTCAGACCTGTGATATTTAAAACATGTAAAACACAAGAGAGGTTTATTCTTAGAGACAAAACAAAGATCAGGGTTCAATTTCCTCATTTCATTGGTCTCTTTATCTGGTTCCATTAAAAATATTTTAACTTGTCTCTGTGTTTTTATTTGTCATAAGTATTTATGGCAGCAACGAGAGAAATTATGTTTTTAAATTTTTTTAGGTAATAACTTGGGAATGTGAGCATCACACAGAGTGACAATGACTGCCACTTTCTCAGCACTAGATTAAATCAAGAGCTTTCTTTTGCCCTCAGTTATCAATACAGCATATGGAAGTGTGCTAATGTCTGAATGAACTTTCATTCAAACCTCAAACCTCAGCTAACAAAACCAGTCAGCATCTGACTGAAATTCAAATGGCCACATTTCCAAATAGGTCAGTGTCTGTCACATACATTTCAATGCCAAGAGAATCTACACATATCAGAGAGAGAATGGTAGAATTCTTAAAAGATATAATCTGCGTAAATGAGTGACCCTACTGCCTTTCTGAATATATTTTTATATAAGATCATGAACCAGCATTAGACTTGGCTCTGAAGTTTTAAAAAAAGCTTCCAAAATTATTGAAACTATTCCAGTATAGAATAGATGTAGTTTCCAAAGGATCCTTTGTTTATGGACAATTGTGAAAGCTGAAGAACCCTGATCTTTATATAAACTAAGATCAAGTGAAGTCTGATTTTATGCGATTTAATAATTATCCTAATGAACTCTAAAGGTCAAATTATCTTGGAGTATGATGTAAGATGGGGATTCAAATTATTTCACTTACTGCCTTTTGCAGTAAGTGTTATGAAAACTGTGGGAAGAGAAGGACTCTTAAGGCAAACAACATGGATTCCAATCCCAGCTGATTCTCTTCCCACATGTCCTAAACTACTCAACCTTTCCGAGCTTTAGATTCCTCACGTGTAAGATAAGAACAACAATGAAGATGATAATAAGGATGAGGAGATGATGGTGATGATGATGATGGTGATGGTGATGGTGATGTTGATGGTGATGGTGATGATGGCAATGTTGGTGTTGTGGTGATGATGATAGTATAATCATATTGATAGATAACCTATATCAAGTGATTGCTATGTAAGGGACAGTTCTGGGGGTTTTCATATGTACTAATTTGTTTAATCTTCAGGACAGTCTTTTGAAGCAGGTATCTATAGACTCTCATGGGGGTTACATAAATTGATGTGTATAAAGGACTTAACACGGTTCATCCCAATGATAAATCCTCAATAATTCCCTGCTATTCTTACTATGATCATTGGGTTGTTGTGAATTTAAAAAAATGGGATATTGTTTTTAAAATATCTAGCTCTGTACCTGGCACTCTTTTTAAAAAGTATTTTTTAAAATTTTCAATAGCTTACGGGGTAGAGGTGTATAAGTGGTTTCTTGTTACGTGAATGAATTGTATAGTGATAAATTCTGAGATTTTGGTGTACCTGTCACTGAAGTAGTATACCTTTTATCCAATATGTAGCTTTTTTATTCCACACTTCTCTCCCCTCCCTGCTTCTGACTCTCCAAAGTCCATTGTACATTCTGTATACCTTTGTGTACTCATAGCTTAGCTCCCAATAATAACATGTGACATTTGGTTTCCCATTTTTGAGTTACTTCACTCAGAATAATGGCCTTCTGCTTCACCCAAGTTAGTGCAAAAGATATTATTTTATTCTTTTTTATGGCTGAATAGCATTCCATAGTATATATATATACTATGTGGTATAAAATGTGGTATATATATACATATACATATATATGTGGTATATATATGTATATGTATATATATACCACATATATATGTATATGTATATATATACCACATTTTCTTTATCCACTCATTGGTCAATGGGCACTTAGGTTGGTGACATATCTTCGCAATTGTGAATTGGGCTACAATAAAAGACATTGTGCATATGTCTTTTTCATATAATGACTTTTTTTTTCCCTTTGGGTAGATATTCAGTAACGGGATTGCTGGATTGAAGGGTGGATCTACTTTTAGTTCTTGAAGAAATCTTCCTATGTTTTCCGTCAAGGTTGTACTAATTTACATTCCCACCAACAGTGTCTAAGCATTCCCCTTTCACTACATCCATACCAACATCTATTATTTCTTGATTTTTTTTAAATGGGCATTCTTGCAGAAGGTAGTGTCTCACTGTGATTTTAACTTGCATTTCCCTAATGATTAGTGATACTGAGCATGTTTTCATGTGTTTGTTGGCCATTTGTATATCTTCTCTCAAGAAATGTCTGTTCATGTCATTTGCCCACTTATTGATGAGCTTATTTGGTTTTTTTCCTTGTTGATTTATTTGAGATCCTCATAGATTCTGGAACTAGTACTTTGTTGGATGCAGAGTTTGCAAATATTTTCTCCCATTCTGTGGGTTGTCTGTTTACTGTGATGATTATTTCTTTTGCTGTGCAGAAGCTTTTTAGATTAATCAGGTCCCACTTATTTATTTATTTTTGTTTTTGTTGCATTCACTTTTGGGGTTTTAGTCATGATGTACCTGGCACTCTTACATGCTCAGTAATCATTAGATGTTGTTATTTTGTTGATGAATTCTTGTGTGTTATTCCTCTGTTCATCCAGCCTCCCCAGTTTGGGTTATACACTGTTTTCAAAACTCTCCCTCTTCCTATTAATTAGGCCAATTATTTATTCAGCAGATATTATTAAGTACCAACTTGTATGCCAGGCTCTATTCTAAGCTTAGGAGATGCCTTGGTGAGCAAACCAGACCAAATTCTTGTCTTCATAGCCACGATTTGAAGCAAAAGCAGGAAAACAATCTCTATAACTAAGCTAAAATAGATAAAAAAAGAAAACAGTCAAGCAAACAAAACTATTAAGAAATATAAAATCAATAAAAGAGTATCCAAAAGAATATTTAGAAAAATGCAATGGTGACAAGATGATTTCGGTAGATATTAACTGATATTTCAGGTAAACACATAGGTAATGAAGCAAGACAAACTAAGATAATAAAAGCTAAATTTAAACAAGGAAAATGTTTAAAGCAAACATATAAGCAGTATGTATAAGTAATGAATAAAAGAAAGTTCCTAAAGCATAAATTACTAAATGAGAAAAGTTACAAATCTACACCCAAGAAAAAATGGAAATAGTCATTTAAGCAGCAGTTTGGAGGTGAAGGGTTTCACCCCACAGAGCAAACGAATCCACCTGGGCTCAGGCAGTTACAAGCAGCAGGAAGCACTTCCAAGTGCTGGAATTCAACTATTAGGAACCCAGCACACCCCAAGGAACCCCAGGGAAGATGCTGGGGAGCAGGTGCTGGTCACTGTGAGCCACCAGCTTCTGAGGGTTTGTTTACCTGGCACTTTAAATGGTCGTTGAAGATATGCAAAGCCAAGCTCCAGCAGAGGATCATAACCCCTGTCCTCATCCTCTCAGCAGACACCCAGTAGGTCTGATGGTGTCAGTGCATTTTTGCTTTCCATTCCTTTAGACTCCTTCATCACTTAATAAGCATTTTGTCAAAGCAATGAGTGTACATGATTCAAAAGTCAAATGGTAAGAAGGGCATATCATTAGAAAAAGGGCCCACCCCTACCCTCTCCACCTGCTCCTAGAGGCAACCCCTAAGAACCACTTCAGTTTTCTTTGCTTTTAGTATTTTGTTGTTTCTTTTTTTGTTGTGTGGATAGTCTTTATTTATTTCTATAGTACCATCTTCCCTCCCAACAATCATGGAAAAAAAAAAAAAAGCAGGGCCTGCTGGGAAGAAATGCCCTGGGGGACACACCTCTCCAATCTCTGCAGTTTTGAAGATGGAGTGTTGAGGTGGGAGGCTTGGAGATATGGAGAGGATGGCTGCCCCTCCTCTTGTCTCCCACATGGCTCCTGGCAGCCTTTCAAAGCTTAAACTCTTAAGTTTTTTTGGAGACAGTGCTTTTAAAAGACTTGGAGGTGTGGGATATATGCTTAAATGGAAACTGGTTGAGCTATCTCTAAAGCAATTTGCATACCTCCATCTTCCACTGCATAGAGTTCTCTCAGCCCTCCCGTGGCTGCATGCACAGCAACATGCAGTTCTTGTACAGTCTCTGGAGTCTGAAGGCATTCAATTTGGTCTTATCAATTATCTGCACAGCTGCCTCTTTCCTGGTAAGTATGTATCAGGCCAACTTCATGGTAGCCCAGTTACCCTTGTCGATGGTCTTGATGAACCAGTAGTTGTCCATTTGGGTATCCTCAGCAGAGATGCCTGAGAGGTCCTACAGTATGTTGGATGATAGGGCTTAGAGTCGAGGTGTTCCAAGGTAGACTCAAATTTGGGAAAAGTTGATGAAAAGCTTGGTCCAAATCATCTTAAAAGAATATAACTTCTGGCTGGAAGTTATATTCTGGAAATTACATGAGATAAACTACATATATCTCATGTAATTTATTGAAAATTGACCAGGCGCAGTGGCTCATGCCTGTAATCCCAGCACTTTGGGAGGCTGAGAAGGGTGGATCACGTGGTCAGGAGATCGAGATCATCCTGGCCAACATGGCGAAACTCCGTGTTTACTAAAACAAAAAAAATTAGCTGAACATGATGGTGTGTGCCTGTAGTCCCAGCTACTCAGGAGGCTGAGCCAGGGGAATTGTTTGCACCCAGGAGGTGGACGTTGTAGTGAGCTAAGATCATGCCACTACCCTCAAGCCTGGTGACAGAGCGAGACTCCGGCAAAACAAGAAAGAAAGAAAAAAGAATATAATTTTTAAAGTCCACCTGATGACCTAATTTTTACAATGGAATCAGAACACAATGCCAGAGAAAAAATAAAAATAAACAAAAACAAATGCTAACACACTAAATTTAAAAAGAAAAATGAGAATAATAGATATGAATATGTAAGCTTCCTTTCTCATAATGTCTTTGTGTAGTTTTGGTATTAGGGTAATGCTGGCCTCATAAAATAAGTTAGAAAGTGTTCCCTCTGCTTCTATTTTCAGAAAGAGATTGTACAGCATTGATATCATTTCTTTTTTAAATGCTGGACAGAATAAACTAGTGAAACCATCTGGGCCTTTTGCTTTCTGTTTTATGTTATTAATTATTGATTCAACTTCTTTAAGTATAGGCCTATTTTGATGATCAATTTCTCCTTGTTGAGTTTTGGTAGGGTATATCTTTCCAAGAATTTCATCTAAGTTATCAACTTTGCAGGCTTAGAGTTGTTCTTTTTTTTTTTTTTTTTTTTTCTTTTTTTTGAGACATAGTCTTACTTTGTTGCCGAGGCTGGAGTGCAGTGGTGCAATCTCGGCTCATTGCAACCTCGTCCAGATTCAAACGATTCCCCTGCCTCAGCCTCCCGAGTAGCTGGGACTATAGATGCATGCCACCACATACAGCTAATTTTTTGTATTTTAGTAGAGATGGGGTTTCACCATGTTGACCAGTATGTCTTGATCTCCTGACCTCATGATTTGCCCACCTCAACTTCCCAAAGTGCTGGGATTACAGGTGTGAACCACCGCGCCTGGCCCCATTTTCCTTTTAATGTCCATGGGATTAGTAACAATGGGCCTCTCTTTCATTTCTGATATTGGTAATTTGTGCCTTTTCTCTCTCTTTTTTCTTGGTTAGTCTTGGAGATTTATTACTTTTATAGATATATTTTATTGAATCTATTAATTTTTATTGATCTATTTAAAGAACGAGGCTTTTGGCTTTTCTGTCATTTTCCTGCTTTCAATTTCATTGATCTCTGCTGTAATTTTTACCATTTTTTTTTGCTTATTTTGGATTTAATTTTTTCTTTTCTAGTTTCCCAAAGTGAAAGCTTAGATTATTGATTTTAGATCATAATCAATATATGCATTTTAATGCTATGAATTTCTCTGTAAACACTGCTTTTGACACATCCTGTAAATTTTGATAAATTGTATTTTCATTTCCATTTAGTTCATTTTCAGTTAGTTCTTTAGGTAGTCACCTCTATGTCTTCTATTTGCATTATGCATAACCCTTCGGAAATCCTCTGTGATTCGAACTCATAGGACTAGATATAAGACATGTTATATTCCTATATTTCTCTAAATCAAATTTAATCTCTTCTAAGCTCATAACTCTCCCAGCTGATGTGAAATTCATTTGGTCTATATTTGAGAATAATCCTTCCTCCAGGATCACGCACACACCTCAGGATTGTGTCCAAATTTGAACTGATCCCTTGAAAGTGAACAACTTAAGTTGCCTAAGTATAAATACAGCATATGTACCCATATTTAAATGATATAATGATAATAGCTGATCAACTTGGAATTGATCCCTTGAAAGTGAAATTAGCCACAGTCCAGCACAGACGTCTCATCCCAGGGTTTTCAGGCCATGATTCTCTGTATCTTCCTGGTCCTCATCTCAGAGCTGTATCTGCCACCCCTCTAAAGGCTCTTTATTAGTGCTGCTTCAGTATTCACAGAACCTATCGGACACATCTCATTCCCAGGCTCTGGGAAAGTTCTCTAAACCCCTTTCTAGTTAAGCTTCTGGTTCCCCCAATTCTACAAGCATTGATCTCCACCTCCAATATCTTTGAGATGATCCAATATAACATTTTAAATTAGAGGTCGAAAACAAAAATCCTATGTGAGAGTTATCTTTATTTAGAGACAGAAAAATTGCAGCTTTTGTCCCAGCAAGTGAACAAGAGTTTCTGCCCTCTTGGGATGGAAAAGAAAATGAAAAAGCATTAGGAACAGGAATGAAGCACACATAAATACCTTTATCAGTTATTATTTCATCTTAATATTCCTACAATTATTGTAAAACACTCATTTATGAACTCAAATTGGGGAAGGTAACAATTCTGTTTTGAGCTGGGCACTTGACATGCTGTGTGAAACATGGGGAGAATTATGTCTCAAGAAAATTTTTTTAAAATGTAAACTTCCTACTAAGAAGACAGGATAAGATAGTGGTTAAGAGCACAGAGTAAGCTGGACATGGTGACTCATGCTTGTAATCCCAACACTTTGGGAGGCTGAGACAGGAAGATTGCTTGAGACCAGGAGTTTGAGATGAGTCTGAGCAATAGAGTGAGACCCAGTCTCTACAAAAAATTTAAAAATTATTAATAGCTGGGCATAATCGTGTGTACCCGTAGTCCCAACTACTCAGGAGGCTGAGATGGGAAGATCGCTTGAGCCCAGGAGTTTCAGGCTGCAGTGAGCTATGATTGCACTACGCATTCTACCCTGGGCAAAAAAATAAAAAGAGCACAGAATGTGAGCCCATCAAGGTTCAAATCTGAGCTCTACCATTTGCTCTCTGCAGGACCTTGAACAAATTAACCTCCTTATAACTCAGTCTCCTCTTTGGTAAGAAAGAGATAATAATAGTATCTGCCTCACTGGACTGTTAGGAATAGGAAATGAATTACCATTTACCATTTTAGAACAGTGTCTGGCACAAAATAAGTGCTATATAAGTGGAGACAGACCTAGAAACTATTTCTCTTTAGGTCATCTTGTATGGAAAGATCTCTAGCTACTCACCTCTGTGTGTTTGCTGCTATTTTAAAAGCTTGTAGACCCTTAAACTTTGACAACATCACTCAATATTTTATTGATTGCAAAGTAATGGGTGGCCTAGTGTCAGTGGCTACCAGTATCAGTCACTGGAGTCTGGTGCGTGGATGTGTATGTACACATGTGTGTATGACTTGAGAATAGGGTGTGGTATGTGGCTTCCACCTGTATAAAGAAGCACGAGAATTGCTTGAACCCAGTGAGCTGAGATTGTACCACTGCACTTTAGCCTGGGTGACAGAGCGAGACTCCATCTCAGAAAAAAAAAAAAAAAAAAGAAGAAGAAGAGAAAAGCAGAGTGTGCAATAGTCTGCAGAATTGAGTAATGCATGTAGAAATACCATCCTCTAGCTATTTGCTTGCTACCCCAGCGATCCCACTGGTGCTACACATTCCCCAGATGGCAATGCCAACCCTGTCTACTCATCCTGTATTACCAGCAAGTCTCTGTTCCTCGGTGAATTTCCTTTCCATTCATTTTCAAATGACTTTTCTGATATGAGCATTGTTGAATATGCACAAGAAAGAGCAAGACAGAGGCAGAGGTATGTGTGTGAATAGATTTGCATAAGTATAAATACAGTATATGTACCCATATTTAAATGATATAATGATAATATTGTGTTGCTATCTCAGAGTGAAAGCTAATTAATTCAGCTATTGAGATGATAATGATTTCTTTTTCAGTTAATACCAGAGTCAAAAAACCCTGCAGAATGGTTCTATGTACCATTCCTTTGACTCATCTTGGAAGAAAGAGTTTTATTCCGTTAACTATTATGCTGTCTGTCAGTATCTATGACAGTTTTAAAGGAAATAGTTCTTGGGGGGAACAGAAGATTATTAGTAGGAAGACTGACTCATGTAGGCTCAAGTGGTCATTTAGGTCATGATTTGGTATCAGGAAAAAAAAAGTCGTCTTTTTGCTTTTAGTCTTTTAAAATGCACGCTTTGGTATTTGCTCTCTCAATATCAACACTTATCTGTAGCACAAAGTCTTTTTTTAGACTTTATTTGGTTGGATTTGACATTTAGGAAAATGTTAAGATCTTTCCTACTGAAATTTACACCAGCTGACAAATTCACAAGCAAGTCCATGACTTTCTTAACCTTGACAGCTCTAACTTTTCCTTAAGCCTCTGTTTTTATATTTCATGAGTTACCAAACCTGATGTTCTCTCTGTTTCCTCCTTTCTATTCTATCCCACTTCAGTTCAGGCATTGGCTGCCTCTCAGTTGTATTATGGCAATAGTCTCCTGTCTCTAGTCTCTAATACCCATTCCACCTTTCTTCCCCTTGCTCCGAGGAGCTTCCCAACATGCAGGTTAGGTTGTACTCTCCCCCGTCAAAGCCTTTAATGGCATCTCTCTTTCAACATGGTAAAGACTCAACTTCTTTGCCTTGCATTCAAGGACACTTACATTCTGCTCCTACTACAACTGCTTACCATCTCCCACTAGTTCTCTCCATACTCTACCCTACCACCACCAAGATGGAGTATCTACCCTTTTTTGGAATTTTCATAACACCCGTGTTTGCTCATTTTTCTGAATGTCTTTCCTCTCTCATGAGCTATGTTTCTAAAACCTTACTTATTCTTTAAGGCCCAGATCAAATTCTATTTCCTTCACAGACCCTTCCCTGATTCTGTCTGGCTACTCTGAATTAATCAGGATCACTCCCAGTCTATACAATGTGCTTGAATTCTAGCAGTTGGGAAATCATCATATTATACTTACCTCATTAGAACAATTTTTAAGTGTCCTCTGTTGGAAAATTGTCATAAGAAATATGCAGCTCTACGTGGGTGAAATGTAATTGCTGCCTCTCCTCCTCAAATGTGGCACAATCTTTACAAGGATATGGTGTGGACCTGCTCTGTATTCCAATAATTTATTATTTGTTTGACTATCTTACCACTCATATTTTGTATTACGCTGTAAATTTACTTCTGTTTATCCCAATTAAGTATGCAACCCTAAAGACAAGGAATGTCTTATTCATCTTGGTATTTCCCAGGTCAGAGAATGCAGCTTTCAGATAGTTGGTACTTAACAGTAAATTATTTTACTCTTTTGTGATCCAAGGGTGGCATTTGTAATGTAGTAGTTAAGAGTACAGGCTTTAGTGCACGACTGCCTGCATTTGAACCTTCCTAGCCAATTACTAACCATGTGATCATGGCCAAAGTACTTAAACTCTCTGTACCTTTTCTTCATCTATAATATGGGGACAAATAATGCTATCTTCACCATAAAATTGATGTGAGAATTAAATCAGTAAATGAAGGTAAAGTAGTTCAAACAATAGCTACTAAGTGCTTAATAAATAATAGATATTATTCCAACAGTCTGTTAAAATAGGAAGGACTTGTCTCAATTTTGACAGAGGCATGAAGACACTAGAGGTTACATTCCAAGGTGAGCCCATCTGGCAGAAATTTCACAGTGGATATTCAATATTCAAGAACCAGTTAAACATCTCACTTATTTTGAGGGAATGAAGAGATCAGGAGTTGGAAATTATAGAGAGGTCTTGTAAAGATTTTGGAGCATGTGACTAGTGTACTGTGTGAATCTTACATCCCTACTGCAAAGGAGAGTGTTGGAAGTGGGAGTGTCTATCCCTCAGGCCACCACTAGAACATGTAGTAACTTTGTGAGAATTGGTAAATGGTTTCCCCTCTTGCTTCCAAAATATATACTAAAGGAGGTCCTATTGCCACAAGCCCAAAGAAAGAGTCTTCAAGACGATCACTTGAGTAGGTTGGCATGTATCCCCTGAAACTGACAGACATGGGGACTCTGTGTCTGATTTTCACC
The DNA here is from genome assembly GCF_048565385.1 of Saimiri boliviensis. Classification (NCBI taxonomy): domain Eukaryota; kingdom Metazoa; phylum Chordata; class Mammalia; order Primates; family Cebidae; genus Saimiri; species Saimiri boliviensis. The sequence continues at coordinate 32,439,782 of NC_133455.1, read as the reverse complement.
TGAGAAGTTGAAAGGCAGAAAGCCAGGTGGCTGACTGCTTGTGGATAAGTGGGAGATTTCTCTGCTCCACAGAGATTCTTAGATCAGAGAAAGCCATTATTGGGTTTTCATAAGTCCATGTCAAAAGAACCACATGGAATGACCTCAGTGTAAAAACTGTGGAGTGAATTGCCAAATTACTAGATGCTGAAGGGGACCACATACTATAGGCTAGAATAGAGAGGTATTTGCCCTCATCAAAAAAGTTCAGATGAGGCCAGGTGCGGTGGCTCACGCCTGTAATCCCAGTACTGTGGGAGGCTGAGGTGGGTGGATCTTTGAGATGAGCCTGGCCAACATGATGAGACCCCATCAGCACTAAAAATACAAGAATTAGCCGGGCGTGGTGGGTGGCGCCTGTAATCCCAGCTGCTCCAGAGGCTGAGGCAAGAATATCACTTGAACCTGGGAGGTGTAGACTGCATGAGCCAAGATTGTGCCACTGCACTCGAGCATGGGTGACACAGCAAGACTCTGTCTCAAAAAAAAAAAAAAGTTCTAAAGGACCCAACTCAATGGAGAAAGAGTCAACTTTCAAAACTTGCTATGCACAAACCAGTTTATAGCAATACCACGCAAGTAAGTGCCTTCCTGTCATTTCTTCTCTTATCCCTCACAGTCCTCTCAATATGCAACACTGCCTCCTTAACTCTGAAAGTGTCAGGAACTATGGTTAGTCAGATGGAGGAAAAAGCAGAAATTGGGGAAATGCAGAAGCAGAGCTGAAGCCGGTTACCTTCCTTCTTCACTCTAGGCATCTTACCTGTTAACAGGCTGCTATGCCTTCTCGGGGGGAGTTTGCTTTTAGCTCAAGGCTGGCATTTTTATTATTAGGCCAGGATGGCATATTAAGTACTGAATTGAAACCCTGAATGCAATTTTCTCCTTAATGCCTGGTTAACAGCAACTCACTTTCCAAAACTTAGCTCAATGCTCACTTCCTATCCTGACCTCTTCACCCCAAACTGAGGAGTCTGTGTGTTTGCTTTGCCGCAGTGCAGCTTTTAGAGACCATGCAACGTGTAATTTCACTTGTTTGGCTGTTTGTGTGCCTTTGTCCTCAACCAGGCTTTAAACTCCTGTTTGCCTTTGTACCATCAACACTTAGCACTCACTGGCATAGAATTGTCCCCCAGTAAAGATCTATGAAAGCAATTTATCTTAGAAAACAAATTCACATTTTTTTTAAGAGAGGCTATAATTCAAACTTGTCTTTATTTCTGAGAGATAAATTAAAAACAGCAGCCTTCTCAACAACACAGTGTCATATAAAGTATTTGTCACAGTGTCATATAAAGTATTTGTCATATGCTCAAAGATGGCCTGGGTGCTCTCTAGCAGTTCGTGAGAAAATGTCCTGGCATCTCCCAATCCAAACATGCTTTTTTCCCTGAGAAGCTGTAAGAGGACTTTTTATACTTTTCAGTGTTTTCCCCACAGGTTTCTTCAGGAGAAGCATTACCAAAAATGCTGTGTACAAGTGTAAAAACGGGGGCAACTGTGTGATGGATATGTACATGCGAAGAAAGTGTCAAGAGTGTCGACTAAGGAAATGCAAAGAGATGGGAATGTTGGCTGAATGTATGTATACAGGTATCAACTTCAAGCAATTACATTTCAGTAAAAATCTCTTAAGGAGGCAGATGTCAGGTAACTCATCATGAAAGTGCTTCACATATTAAAGAAGGAATTTACTAAGCCATCTAAGTTCTTGAAAAGGGTAATGAACCACTGAAATTGTCCAAACTGTCAACTAAAGAGCATTTTAGTCACGCAAAAGAAAGGCCTGTTTTCTTTGTTGTTGTTGTTCTTCGTTGCAGTGCACTATACTTGGACCCCAGGCGCATTAACATACTGTTAAAATAACATGCTTTAATGAGCTACAAAGAATGACAGTCTAAATATTTCCTCTAAATTTGATTTTAACATACTTATTAACATACAAATTCACTGCTATGGAAAAAAATAAGAATGCTTTATAAGGTATAACTGCATCTGAATTGTCTAAATAGAGTTTTAAACCAACTCATTTTATTAAGAATCTATCTTCTCTTAGTGCAGCTTTGAACCAATTTGTATAGGTTTACACCGGAAATTAACTACTCCCAGTTTTAATATAATTTTGTCCTTCTATCTGATAACGAGACACTGTATTAACTGCTGGCTTTGTGAGGAACTGTAATCTTCATCAAAAATTGGAATGCATGCGAGTATATAACATAATTAATTTTTCATTCTGCAAAAATTCTACAGACCACTGAGATTCTGAGATATGTCCTGTTTCTCCTCAAAACACAAATAGACAAACAAATGTCACCAAGGGGATGATAGCATTCAGGCAGGGAATGCCACATGAAATAAAAGCCTTTAGAAGGTGACTCCTATTCTATTGTTACCAAATTGTACAGGCAACTGGGATGGACCCAGGGAAATAATACATCCAGGTAGGGGGAAAATAGGTCTGTGTAAATAATCCAGCTCTGGGTGAATGAAAGTTTTATAGCAGCTGATCACAATCTCATTCTTAGCATACATGAAATAAGAGCCTGCAATAGGGTCTGCTGCTGGAATCCAATCTTGCAATGGAAACACTTACTCTGACCCTACACAGCTCATATTGCTTATCACTTAAATATGAACATATTCCAACTGGCGCTCTGAGGACATTTTGCATGAAGCCACATGTAGCAGTCTATATTTACAGACACAAACTTGTACAGTAACAGATGCAGATATTTTATGGTTCTATAAAATAAATTCCCTGTACAAAGCAATTCCTAGAACTTAGTTTTATTGGCATTGAGAGAAGAGTAAGGACGTTAAACGGGATGAAGGGAAGATTGTTTTACATTATTTTTTATAGCTCTCTTTAAGTGTAAATCAATGAGGTTGATTGTATGATCATTCAAAGACATTTTTTAAAGTCAACAGGTTAATTTTATTTTTAACTATATTCTCAAGAATTGGCGCTGTTCTGAAAATTAACAGGATTTAAAAATTTTCCCTAAAGGATGTTAACATTTGTTTTTCTCAATAAGTTTATGTGTGTTTAATGTGAAATTCAATATCCTTCTTGTGGTACAGTATGTAAACATGGCTGAAAATAATATTAATGGGATGTTTTAAAATACAAACTTTCAAGGTCCCCTAGAGCAGGAACAGGGAGAGTGTCATTCACTTTTTCATTGACTGAATACCTTGCATTTGTACAATGCTTTCATATCACAAGTTCTTTATATAAACCCATTTAAAAACATGACCTGAGGCTGGGCGCGGTGGCTCAAGCCTGTAATCCCAGCACTTTGGGAGGCCGAGGCGGGTGGATCACGAGGTCGAGAGATCGAGACCATCCTGGTCAACATGGTGAAACCCCGTCTCTACTAAAAATACAAAAAAATTAGCTGGGCATGGTGGCACGTGCCTGTAATCCCAGCTACTCAGGAGGCTGAGGCAGGAGAATTGCCTGAACCCGGGAGGCAGACGTTGCGGTGAGCCGAGATCGCGCCATTGCACTCCAGCCTGGGTAACAAGAGCGAAACTCCACCTCAAAACAAAAAAACAAAAAAACAAAAAAAAAAAAAACATGACCTGATTGCATTTAATCTACACATAACTCTATGAGGTAGATATTATTCTCATTTTACACATGAGGAAACAGACTCACAGAGGTTAAACTACTTGTTCAAGGTTAAGTTTTAAACCTTGGCCTTCTCTTTTTAAAATGTATAAAGGGCTAGAGTCGATTCTATGCCATTGCATAGGGGATCTTCTGGGCCAGGTACTATCAGTGGTTTTATGACCACACACCCAATAGTACTTTCTGTGATTGGTGAAGTCTCTGTGCTTATTTTTTTAGGCTTGTTAACTGAAATTCAGTGTAAATCTAAACGACTGAGAAAAAATGTGAAGCAGCATGCAGATCAGACCACAAATGAAGACAGTGAAGGTCGTGACTTACGACAAGTGACCTCAACAACAAAGTCATGCAGGGTAATAATATGCAATGGTGTCTGCCAAGACTGGCATGGAAGTGAGTTTCTAGGTACATAGTGAGCTGGCCAGGAGGCTTTCAAATTAAAGCCACAGACACAGCAAAACTTCTAGTCCAATTGTTCATTAAAATGGATTCCTGAAACATGCTTTGATGTAAATGTTCAAATAATAGCAGTGCATAAACTAAAAAGTGAAAATTTTCCTTCTCTTTGACTTCATTCCAGTCCTACTACCTTGTGTTTTCCAGCAGGAATGATTTGGTATATAAAATGGATTTTTTTCCAACTGAGTTTTAATGACCATTGTTTCCCTCTCTTTGAGAAGAAAAGCTCAAACTGGGAAGGATGTGGTCTCAGTAGAGGTTGTAGATTAGTCCTTATAAATGTATGAAACAGAATGAATACAATACACATCTGTGGACCAGTAGAGAAAAGTCCTACCCACTGAGGTCACTAATTTTTCAAGAAATCCATTGAGCAACTTAGGACAAAATAGGGGAACAGCCTCCAAGATGTTTAGACAAACACATTGTGATAATGTACAGAACATTTGATGGAATTTTATTCTGCTGTTAGCTGAAAAACCAATAAGCGCTCATATTTGCTGCTGTATTTATGGATTTTTTTTCAATAATTTCTGCTATTAGGTTTCTCCTGATGAATGCACATATAGAAAGAAGGCTTTATTCACATCTCCCCTAACACCTTTTATTTTCTTGCCAGTGTAGGAGAAAACTGAACTCACCCCAGATCAACAGAATCTTCTACATTATATTATGGATTCATATAGCAAACAGAGGCTGCCTCAGGAAATAACAAATAAAATTGTATGTATAATATCTGAAAATATGTGGGTTTAAAGTTAATATTTTCTGGAGCTCTTATTGCCTGGGAGATACAATTTATATGTGAATATGTGACTTTGAAATGATTAGAGCTGATAATTCTTTTAAACTCAGAAATATTAAACAATTCAGGAGTAAGAAGTCTCCTATCTATCTTGATAATGGTAATTGCTCTCCAAAGATCTGAGAAATAGTAAGATGGGTTTTCAAATCTTAGCATCTAAATCTAGTTTTTCTTGTCTAATGGTTTTATATTAATTATTGTTTTCTTATCTACTTATTAATCATTTGTGGTTTTTTTCTTAAAATTTAGTTAAAAGAAGAATTCAGTGCAGAAGAAAATTTTCTCATTTTAACGGAAATGGCAACCAATCATGTACAAGTTCTTGTAGAATTCACAAAAAAGCTGCCAGGTATTTTTAAATAAAAATTAATATTTATTGAGAGTTTAATTATGTGTCATAGATTAGATTATCTATTTTACATACAGTGTTTTGTTGAATTTTCAAAACATTCCTATGAGATCAGATCTCTTTTCAGTATTATTTTGCAAAGTATTTTCACATGTACTTATTTCGCTGCTATACTCTACAATAGTCTTGTGACATTGAGACAGGCAGGTCTCTTCTTTGTAAGATGAAAATCATCTCATATCTGATTTAAATTAACATGTCTAATTACTATAGACATAAGATGTTAGAACTGGAAAAGTTATTTAAGATAATTTATAATAGTTCTTCCAAATCAATAGATTAAAAATGGAAACTTTGGAAAGTCATCATTCACCCATTTATTCCTTCAATAAGCAGTTGTTGATACCTACTCTATACTGTGCCTAGTTATTACCTCCAGGGAGAGTGGTTAAAGGTGATAATAATAATAGTAGTAAATACACATATATACACATACACACAAAGTGCTGTATGAACAGAGAGGAACTGGTTGATAATTGTGTCTATGAAAGATGGAGAGACTTCAGGAAGAGTCATATTTGAGTTGAGTCTAAAAGAAAAAGAAGTTTTCCAGTTGGCATGGAGAAGGGGCATTCCAAGTTGAGAGAACTGCTTGTTTTTTTGTTTTTGTTTTGATTTGGTTTTTTGAGCTGGAGTCTTACTCTGTTGCCCGGGCTGACGTGCAATGGCATGATCTCTGCTCATTGCAACCTCCACTTCCCAGGTTCAAGCAATTCTCCTGCCTCAGTCTCCCGAGTAGCTGGGACTACAGGAACGTGCCACCATGCTCATCTAATTTTTGTATTTTTAGTAGAGACAGGGTTTGACCATATTGGCCAGGCTGGTCTCAAACTCCTGACCTCAGGTGATCTGCCTGACTTGACCTCCCAAAGTGCTAGGATTACAGGTCTGAGCCACTATGCCTGGCCGAGAGATCTGTTTGTTAAAATGCACTGAGGCATGAACAGAAGTAGGATTATTTGAGATGGAAGAGAAAATTCAGTATGGTTATAGCATAGTGTCGTGGTGGGCTCCTAGATTAGACAATAAGGTAAAGTTGGTACCAGACGGATAAAGGCCAAACTAAGGAATTTAATCTGTGTCCCCTGGTCAGTATAGAGATTTTGGTGTTTTTTTTTTTTTTGTTTGTTTGTTTTGTTTGTTTGTTTGTTTTAACAGAGGGAAATGATGAAATTTTTGTATACAGAAATGACTTAATCAGGTTTATATAAGATGAATTTGAATGGAAATGGCCTGGGTCAGGGAAGATCAGGTAGTATGCTACTGCACAAGTCCAGGCAATAGGGCTTGAAATAAAGTAATAGTAATGGGGAAGAGAAAAAGAAACAAAAGGAAGAAAGATTCAAAAAATGATAGGGCTTGAGGAACAGCTATATATGTAAGTTGAGGGAGAGGGACTTACTTGTCCACAGTCATTCGGATGGTGTCATTATAGAAACTAGAATGTGGGAGTCTTCTTATATCCCAGCCTCAAATTCCTTTTGCCACATTATTAATGCTATCTAAGCTAATGGGTTTCAGTTGTGTTAGTGTTTATAAAAGTATTGGTGTATTGAAATCCCATGGTCTAGAAGAGTATAATAAATACCTTGTATAGCAGCATAATACTGTTATATTAAATTATAAAGGATAACTTCTGACATAGGATTTTAATTAAACATGTTAGTTTGCCTTCTTTTTGCCAGCATTATGCTACTATTTTATTAAATGTGTCACAGATAGGCATAGGTCTGCATAAAACTCATAAAGTGTGAGGAGAAAGTTCTATCATTGAAACACTAATATGCTCTCATTGCTTTGCTAAAAATGAAAGAGGAACTTAATTTACTATATGTTAATTAAGCTGAAGGCAATCTCAATAAAAAATTGGATTACATCAGCGTAAAAACTGCAGGGGAAAGAACTGGAAAAGGGAAATGTTTTTGGTTATTTATGGGAAAATATTTTTTAAGTTCTAATGGTCAATTGGTCTTGAATCAAGAAATAATTGAAGACAAATAAAAACCTTATTCATAAGAAGGTAGGTTATCTGAAAGCAATAACAATATCTTAGCATCTCTTAATTCTCAGTGCCTAGCCTAGTTCCTGAGGGAGAGAGTACAATTAGTGTATTCAATGAGTGAAGCAGAAGGAAAAAATTTAAAATATGGAAGGAAATACAAGGCAAAAAACCCTTGAGAAGGAAAAAACGATAATAATTACAGAGAGAGCATTATTATAAGTAGTAACATTAGTGATATAATACCAATACTGAAGGGATATTTTGTGAAAAACTGAATTGAGTCATTCCATTCAGTATTCCTTGAGCACACCTTGTGCTCAGCACTGTCCAGGGTGCTGAGGGGAATAAGGCAGGGCCACTTTCCTCAAAGAAGCTCTTAGATTCTCTAGGATGGTGGCTCAATCCTTAGTGTTGCTCCCTTCTCTATATACTCTTTGCTATTTAGTTCTTTTCTAAGTCATTTAGGCCTTGATGGTGTTATCTCTATTCATGTGAGTGTGTGTGCCAGCATGCACACGAGCTTGTGTTTTGTTTCCCATCTATTCATTCAATCTGTCAATTATCCAACACATAATTCCCAGGTACCTATTGTGTACCAGAACTGGGGATACAAAAGTAAACAAAACAAAGCCTCTGCCCCCCCAAGAAATGTACACTCCAGTAGAGGTGGCAGACAATTAGCAAATAAGCAAATAAATCTATAAGATCATCTCAGGTGATGATAAGTTCTGTAAACTAAAATAAAGCAGGTAGGGACTAGTAGTACCGGGGAGTGTATTTTAGATTGAGGAACACCAGAACAGAGGCTTGATTGCAGGAGGGAGTGGGGCATGGGGCATGGAAATATCTGGGAAGAACATTCATCTCTGAGGCAAAAACAGGCTTCTGCGCTCACAGCAGGGCCAGGGGGTCAGTGTGGCTGGAACACAAAGAGTAGAGGGAATGAGGAGTAGAAAATGAGTTCAGGAAGGCTGATGGGACTGTACCATATAAGCCTAGATAAGGACGTTGAATTTTCCAGGCAGTGTTATAGTCCATCAGGTTGGCAATTCTTCCCATATTTTTCTGATTTTCCTTCACCGTGTTTTGTAGTACTGAGTTCAGAGCAGATATATCAATGTGACTTTGACTGGCTTTTTTTTGGTGGGGGGGTGGAATACTACCCATTCTTTAGATTGACTAAAGACTCATGAGCTAGCCAAATAATCTGGGTGCATATAAAGTTTTTTTTCTGGCTTGTAGATGCTTCTAATCTGCAGAGTTGATCCTGTCACATCAGATGTGACTAACATAATGGCTCTAAGAAAATCTGCCTGTGTCTAGTTTCTGAGGGTTTCTTCATCTGAATCAGTCTGTCTATGCCATAATATAGCATCTGCTTGGACTTGACATTTCCCTTTGCCCAGTTTGTTTAATAAATTCTGCCCAATGAAGACAAAGCCTCTATTTTGTTGGCGAGTACAAATAGACTCAACTAGACTACCCAATTGTAAAACAACTACAAAATCACTTGATGAAAATGTTTTATCAACGGCAATTATGGTGATCATAAAATATTGTTACTTCTTGATTCCAATTTGATTATCACCATTACCTAGGATTTCAAACTTTGGACCATGAAGACCAGATTGCTTTGCTGAAAGGCTCTGCAGTTGAAGCTATGTTCCTTCGTTCAGCTGAGATTTTCAACAAGAAACTTCCATCTGGGCATTCTGACCTATTGGAAGAAAGAATTCGAAATAGTGGTAAGTGATTTGGTTAATGGTAAAGAGTTTGTTTCTATGAGCAGAACTGGTGTGCTCCATGAAGGCAGGGCCCTTGCCAATCTTATGCAACCTTATATGCCTATTGTGCCTAGTATGAAGATAGGCATTAAATAGACAAGACTTCTAGAGGCTTGGTTCAAAGATCTCTGTTGTAATAGCAAAATACCAAAACAACCCTCTTTACTGCACTAAGATGAAGAGCCAAAAGACTTTTGTAAAGATTAAAAAATTCATCTGATTATTAAATATAGCACAAAGAAACCGGATTCTTCAGCCAAGAAAAAGACTATTTAAAATCTTCATATATGAAAGACTAAGCATCCAGCTATTATCTATCTGTATCAGAATAAAATAAGAAAATCTTTTAATAGCAACTTTATATGTCATTTACTAGGTTTCAGACACTTTCTTTTCTTTTTTTTTCTTTTTTCTTTTCTTTTTTTTTTTGTGACAGAGTCTTGCTCTGTTGCCCAGCCTGGAGTGTAGTGGTGTGATCTCAGCTCACTGCAGCCTCTGTCTTCTGGGTACAAGCAATTCTTGTGCCTCAGACTCCCGAGTAGCTGGGATTACAGGTATGCATCACCACACCCAGCTAATTTTTGTATTTTTAGTAGAGACAGAGTTTCTCCATGTTGCCCAGGCTGGTCTCAAACTCCTGGTCTCAAGCAATCTGCCTGCCTCGGCCTTTCAAAGTACTGGATTATAGGCTTGAACCACTATGCCCAACCAAAGTTAACTTTTTTTTTCTTTTTTGGAGACAGAATATTGCTCTCTCTCTCAAGCTAGAGTGCAGTGGTGTGATCTTGGCTCACCACAACCTCTGCTTCCTGGGTTCAAGTGATTTTTTGTGCCTCAGCTTCTTGAGTAGCTGAGACTACAGGCATGTGGCACCATGCCCAGTTAATTTTTGTATTTTTAGTAGAGACAGGGTTTCATCATGTTGGCCAGGCTGGTCTTGGACTACTGGCCTCAAGTGATCCACCCACCTCAGCCTCCCAAAGTGCTAGGATTACAGGGATGAGCCACCGCACCCAGCTGGTTTCAGACACTTTTCTAAATACATATATGATTTCATCTAATATTCTCAAACATTTTGTGAATAAGTACTATTATCATTCCCTTTTTCAGATTAAGGAGCTGAGACAAAGAAAGGTTAAATAACTTTCCTCATGACAGAGAGGAAGTCTGACTTCAGAAACTTTGTGTCAGCTGGGCGCAGTGGCTCATACCTGCAATCCCAGAATTGTGTCTTAACCACTATGTGATACTACCTCTCAAGAGACAGAATAATAGCACAAGTTACTCAATATTTAACTTATTATGGAGTATCACTGTGAAAGGGAAGCTCAAGAGACATTGAGATGAAATACCAAGAATTCTGTGCAATTTGTCTTAGGCGATCCTTAAGATAGGATGAATTCTTGTTTTCCTGAGAGATTTTATATATATGGGTTGGGAGTGGGGATTGAATGAGTTGACTTCTCAAGATCTTTTCTTTCTAAAGTATAATTGTCTTATGATTAACTGAAGCAAATTTAAAGACTTTTTTTTTGAAGCAAGAGTCTCGCTTTGTTGCCAGGCTGGAGTGCAGTGGTGCAATCTTGGCTCACTGCCACCTCTACCTCCCGGGTTCAAGCTATTCTCCTGCCTCAGCCTCCCAAGTAGCTGGGATTACAGGCATGAGCCACCGTGCCCAGCTAATGTTTGTATTTTTAGTAGAGATGGAGTTTCACCATGTTGGCCAGGATGGTCTCAATCTCCTGACCTCATGATCCACCTGCTTTAGCCTCGCAAAGTGCTGGGATTATAGGTGTGAGCCACCATGCCCAGCCAAATTTAAAGACTTTTATAAACAATATTTTAAAGCCGGGTGTCATGGCTCAAGCCTGTAATCCCAGCACTTTGGGAAGCCGAGGCAGGCGGATCTCTAGGCCAGGAGTTCAAGACCAGACTGGCCAACATGGTGAAACCCTGTGTCTACTAAAAAATACAAAAATTAGCTGGGCATGGTAGCTAGTGCCTGTAATCCCAGCTACTTGGGAGGCTGAGGTAGGAGAATTGCTTTAACTGGGACCTGGTAGGCGGAGGTTGCAGTGAGTTGAGTTTGTGCCACTGCAATCCAGCCTGGGCTACAGAGCGAGATGTCATCTCAAATATATATTTTATATATATATATATATATATATATATATATATATACATACACACACACATATACATATATATTCATGTACATATATACACCACGTGTGTGTGTGTGTGTATATATATATATATATATATATATATATATATATATATTTTAAAATAGAGATTAGAGGGAATGTTTTCAGGCTGTTCTGTATGAGTGATATAAGTGAAATAATTTTAAAAATTGAAAATTACTTTAAAGGTAGTCTTTTCACAGTCACTTATGTTTTTTTCTTCCTAGTTAAAAACAAAAGGTATAATTAGCATCATTGGTAGATTTAAAAAACATCACGAGGTCAAGAGATAGAGACCATCCTGGCCAACATGGTGAAACCCCATCTCTACTCAAAAAATACAAAAAAAAATACAAAAAAAAAGTTAGCTGGGCGTGGTAGTACACATCTATAGTCCCAGTTACTTGGGAGGCTGAGGCAGGAGAATTGCCTGAACCCGGGAGGAGGAGGTTGCAGTGAGCTGAGATCCCGCCACTGCACTCCAGCCTGGCGACTCCGTCTCAAAACAAAACAAAACAAAACACACACATACACATACACACACATACCCCCCTTAAAAGATGCATTATTCTTAATATATTCATTAATTTACCATTCTAACAAATATTTAAGGGCAAGGTACTATGGTGGCAGTGAAGAGAGAAATTAAGTATTTTCTTTCCCCTAAGAAACTTACAGTCTAGTGGGAAGAGATTAACTGTCCATAATTATGATAAAATATGGAAGAGAAAAACAGAGAGATGATAACTCCTAGTTGAGAAGGCTCTGAAAAAGTTTTATTGGCATTTGATCTGGGACTTAAATGAGATTTGATTTGGATGCTCAGGGCAGAGATGCAGGAGAGAAGTTACCAGCAGGAGCAAAGGGAAAGAGGCAAGAAAACTCAGGGAATGCACACAAAGAAGGGTGAGTAGCTGAGTTGATTGGATAAAGGATTACATTAAAGGGAAATGGAAAGGAAAGAAAGAGAATCAGATGATTGAGGGCCTTGGATGCTGGGCTAATGATTTTGTTATTTCCTAAGTAATAGGAGACACAGGAGATTTTTTGGACAGAGGAGGTAAAATGTCAAAATCAAGCTTTACAAATATTCTAGCAGTGTTAGGGTAAGCCAGGACTCAAGTCATCTCTTAGGAGGCAAGAAGTCTCAAAGATATGATGCTTGCTGCCAGGAGAAATGGAAAGAAAAGAAAGGATTTGAAAGATATATAGTGGCTTATCAACCTTCAAAAGACATTATATTGTCAAGACATTTGGATTTTGGTCCTGGACAGGTGTTATGTGTGTGTGTATGTCCCCAGGCTAAGGGGAAAAGGCTGAATCAGGTAACCTCCAAGGCACTATTCAGTTGTGCAAGTCTTACTGCTTTTCTTCTCTTAACCAATTCAATTTTCCTGAAGAGTGGTTTAGCTAGTCACTCAACCAGCTACTGAACTATCCTGATTTTAAAGCCACAGTCAATAACTGACAGTTCAGCTTAGGAAAGAATTAAAGGACAGGCTGAATTTTCACATGTATGGATATAATTGTTGATTTAAGCTATTGAACATATACTGGTGGTTCTGTCTTTATGCAGAAAATTACAGTGGCTTTAACTTGTGATGGGCAAGGCCTCAGGAGTGTAGCTTTGTTGTATATTTGATTCTGGCTTCCATGGACTGTGGTGGTGCTCCCTTAAAGAAAATCCATCAGTCTAATCTAATCCTTACAAAGCTAATAAAATAAAAAGGAATGATGACTCATGACAAAATTTCTTCATTTTACAGACAGGTCTCTACTCTACCCAATGTGTGTTTGGTTTATTCATCAAGAGACAGTGGTGATTAAGGATACTACTGACTCTGGAATCTGGCTTGACTATAGGCTCCATTACTTATTAGCTGTGTGTCCAGTTTTTTTTAAAGCTGTTGAAATAGACCCATAACCAATTTGATCTCTTTGAAATCATGTTTAACTTTAATTTTTATTCTGCAGTCTTGCCTGAAGTTTGATAATAAAAACATAATACGACAGGGTATTTCCCTTTTTGAGTCAGTAAGTTATCCCAGGTACCAGCATATGCCTGGCTTGGACAGGGTGCTCAACAAAATTCTGTGGAACAAAGGGAAAAATGAATGGAGGTTTGTCTGGAGCTGTAAAACTGGTCTGTTTATTTACTTTTCAGTTGATTTTCCCCTGAATATTAGAGTTATTTAAGTCCAAAGCTGACAAGAAACCAACAAAATGTTGGTTAAACATTCTTCTAGACCTTGCCTGTAGTAGTCAGTTGGGGAACAGGTATCTCTTTTACATTTGAGTGTAAGAAAAGGAAAAGGACAGTTTGTATATGGAAGTTTCTGTTTTGTTCCCTTTCCTCCTTCTCCTACTCAAAGATGAGTCATTTAAAGTTGATTCAGGTGCCAGGCAATGAAAAAGAAGGGTACAGCATCTGCCATATGAATTGAAATATTTTGATGAGAGGACGTCTGAAAGAGAATTATCCAGTGGTTATTTTATCTTTCTTTCTCTGTCTCTTTCTCTCTCCTGGATGCTCAGCTTCCTTTAAAAAAAAAAAAAATCTCCCTGGCTCCATCAGATCTCCTGGGTCCTGAGCTAAGTCAGATGCTGCCATTTCCATAATGACCACTGGGTTAGTTCCAGATTCCTTCCCGAGCCTGGTTGAGGTGGGAAAAATCCTTTCCACCCTGGTTCAGCTGAAAGGGGGAAAATGGTTTTCCAAAAAAGTTTACAAGACTGCTAAAGGGAAAATTATGTTTATAGAAAGGCATATATAAGGCTGAGCTTGGTGGCTCACACCTATAATCCCAGTAGTTTGGGAGGCCAAGGCAGGAAGACTGCTTGAGCCCAGGAATTTGAGACAGCTTAGGCAATGTAGCGAGACCCCATCTCTACAAAAAATTTTTAAAAATTAGCTTGGCATGGTGGCACATGTCTGTAATCTCAGCTACTTTGGAGGCTAAGGTGGATGGGTAGCTGGAGCCCAGGAGGTGGAGGTTGCAGTGAGCTGAGACTGCCACTGCACTCCAGCCTGGGTGACAGAGTGAGACCCTGTCTCAAAAAAAGGGGCATATTTGCATAATGTCTGGATCTATTAATTATAACACCAGAAAGGTGACAATTATTTGGCACCTACTGTGTGTCAGGCTGTATTCTCAGTGTTTGTGTGGGCTTTGGGTCCTACAAGAAGCTGATATCACTATAGGACTAAATGTGTCGTAAGTTAATTGGGGGAAATGCCTCTGAAGAATAAAGGGAGAGGAGGTAGGTGGAGTCCAGGAGACTCTATACTACATGCTGATCTGACACCTGTGAAAGGGGAGCAGGAAGGCATGATTGAGTCCTAAGAAAGTCTCAGATAGGCCACTGGAGAGGGACTTAGTCCAAGTTGCCCACTGAATGAGCCAACACTAACTTACCCACTATACTCAGTGACCAGTTAAGAGAAGACTGGTGAAAGTGTGTCGTCAGCACTCACAGGGCAGCAGCCGGAGGCTATCAGCCAGCCACATTCCCTACTGTGGGCTCTCTTTAAGGGTGATCTGAGTGGATCATCTCTATGGCTAACATTTTGCTTCACAAAAAAATATTGTTTGCTCTTTGTAGCACTTTGAGGTAGATATTATCAATTCTGTGCCAGACCTAGACCCTGTTAATCCCAATAACAAAATGTCAGTCCCAAGTATCTGTTCCCTCTGATATTACCCTCTAACACTCCAGCTTTCCGCCATCCAGTACCCTGACTCTAGGGATTCTTTGTCCCAAAGTAACTTCCATTTGTTGACCTTCCATCCACTAACCCTCCAGCCATTGACTCTACTCCCTTTTGCCTTACCACACTTTCCTCAGTACTTGATTTAGGGTTCGTGGTTTATCAATATGATAATTTCCTTGGATCATTCACCAGATATCTTCAACTCATTGTCTTTCTTTCACCTAAGAAAACCCTCTGCCTGACTGAATGTAACTCTTTACCTACTGTATGCTTGAACCTGAGAACTGAAACAGTATGACTGGCTTACCCAAAGTTAATGATCAAACACTTCAAGTGGACCTCAGTACTTTCCATGTATCCCTTTTCCCTAGTCAATTCACTCTTACTCTTATGGAAAATTGTCTTGTACCTTCTCTCTCTTCAAATTTTCAACATGTCTTCCCACTAATTCTCAACTATAACTTTGTTGAGAAAAGGTATATTTCAGGGACATGGTATAGGAGTTGGGGCTCAAGGATATGTGGTCAAACCCCAGCTTCAAGGAAATGTGATCAAGCTTAGAGGAAGATGAACTCCTCACACTTAATGTGTCAGACAGGGGTTGTCACAAGAAACAAAGCTGAAGCCAAGTTCCTAGAATTAGATGCACACAGAGCTCCCACAGTTTTCTGAGAGTTTACTTCATCCACATGATCCAATATGGCTCCCTACCATTTAGGTGAAATTCCAGCAAGTGGGGAGGGCAAAGGGTGACACACACCCCCTTTAAAATAATAATCCTGAAGTGGTATGCACAGAGTTCCCCTGAGTTTTCTGAGTCTGGGCAAGAATTGAGCCTGTTGAGGCAAGTGGTGTGGTTCTAGCCATGAAGACACAAAAGCTTCAAAAACTAATGTCAGGCAGGTTACACCTTGGGTCTCCCATGATTTCTGGCTACTACATATTTCTAGAGCCTCTCTGTCACAAATCAGCTATCTCCAACAGAAACAATTGTCCTATTTCTCTTTTTATTAGATTAAGTACTTTATAAACACTTGTTTTTTTGCCTAAAGAGTACTTGTGATGAGCAGTTGTAGGGTAGAGATAATTTACATGCCCTAAACCTTCAGAACAGGCAAGACTTTCTGACTCATGTTATCTCTCATTAGAATATCTCCTCATATTTCTCAGGGTGGTGACTCATTAGCCTCTCTCCTCTCACTTGATGAGACCCTAAGTCAGCTTTGAATCTTATCATTTTCATTTGTCTCTACCACTAGGGTAACTGTCCAGCAGCAATGGAAGATCATTTCCACTGGGACCTGTATTTATCTGTTTACTTATTTTTTTAACAAGCTTTTATTGAGTACTTCTATGGGTTAAGTATACTGGCAGTACAAAAATGAATAAGATAATGTCAAAATCCTCAAGGACTTCATCTTCTAGGGGAAATATATATGAAAAATAATTAATCACAACAGGTTTTTATGCATAATTTAAGTCATAGATTTGGCTGCTGTAACAGAAACAAAAAATAAAGGGGCCCTAAACAAGGTGGAAATGTATTTCTATCTTATGACAGTCTGGGCAGGGGGAGAATGGGACTAATAGGGAATCTTCATAGTGTTCCTCTGTGTCATAGTTCTATCCATATGGATGGATGTCATGCTCATCCATCCACAGAGAGTTGACGGCCCAATCGGCCCAATATGGCTCCTCATCATTTTGGTAAAAGCGCATTCCAGAAAGTAGGGAGGGCAAAGGGGAAAAAGAATGGCACATCCTCCCTGTAAGTGAATAATCCAGAAGTGGTACACATAACTTCTACTGGCATTCCACTAGCAAGAACATAACTTCTTCATTGCACCTTGGACAAGAGACATTTAAAGAGAACTACTAATGAAATAACTAGGTGAGAAATGGTGATGGTCTTGCCAGTTAGAATACATATAATCAAAAAGAAAAAAAAACCTTGCTTGTAATTTCATAAGTTTCAGAACTTGTGATATTTCAAATTTCAGAAAAGTTCAAGAATGAAGTTTTTCAGAATATGATCTGTTTAAATAAATATGCATGTTTCATTTATAATAAGATACTTTCCCCAAATATCAACCACATATTGTGACAATAAAAACCATCCAAACTCACATGCTGTTGCATATTTTATTATCTATAGTGCTTTCATTTATTAATATTTATGAATTTGCTTCTCCCAGTGGATTTTCAGAGCATTGCCTCTTCCACACAACACATAAAAACCTGATCTTGCAAGACGACCTTTCAGGCTAACTTTTTATTCTTATGCTAATACAATTCGTTTTTATTTCTATTATACATTTAATTCCAGAGTAACATAATGTCTCAAAGTTGCCTTGTTTATGCCTATGAACTCTTTAAAGAATATGATGTGAAATTTATTTTCTTATTCTTCAAATTCATACTGTTTTGTTTGCTATTATTAAATTCAAATCACATATACAAAGATAACTTTTTCTGAGATGCTTTTAATGACAGTGTTTATTTATGTTAATTGAGACTTTAGAACATATATGTGATATAATTTGTGGTTGTTTCTATACAATTCTAATGTATCATTGATTTTATTCCTAGTGTAGTATTATATACAAACTAGGGGTTTAAGTTGGAATTGTTAGTAAAAACAGGAATAATCATAAGATATAAAATATTACAGGATTAAAATAGGTCTGCTAACACTGAATGAGTTTACTTTTTTTTTGAGATGAAGTTTCACTCTTAGCGCCCAGACTGGAGTGCAATGGCGCAATTTCAGCTCACTGCAACTTCCACCTCCTAGGTTCAAGTGATTCTCCTGCCTCAGCCTCCCGAGTAGCTGGGATTATAGGTATCTGCTACTATGTCTGGCTAATTTTTTGTAGAGATGGGGTTTCACCATGTTGGCCAGGCTGGTCTCAAACTCCTAACCTCAGGCGATCCAGCACCTTGGCCTCCCAAAACACTGGGATTACAGGCATGAGCCACCGCACCTGGCCCACGTTTACATTTTAACATTAAGGAAATTAGCAATAACTTCTCAGAGATCAAAGCAACTTGTTCTGTTCATTTCAAATATAAATAACCCCTGACATTTATAGTAGTTTGGGACCTTTTTCCATCTGCACATGAGACATAAATAAAATATTCAATTCAGTAAGAATTTACCAGTTTAGCAATATATCTTGTGATTTTGCAATGTTTTGTTTTTCATGTGCATCATCTTGTTAGTGCAGCTCCCGATGGCCCTCACTGGGTGAGTGTTACACTCCTATTTTATGGATGTAGAAATAGGCTTAGAGAGGCAAGATGACCTGCCCAAGGTCATACAGCTAACCAAAAGAGTGCTAGGAAATTAGGTGGGTATTCTAACTCAGAACTCAGTATTCTTCCTATATGTGGCACCTGTCACTCACCAAGGTCTAGTATTTGTCCAACTATCTGCCCAACTATTCATTGTCATCAAGACAATTAATATTTTCATTGTCTTAATGGCATCCCTTGTCCCCATCACATCTCACAACTATGTCACCTTCATCATAAAGAACTACCAAAACATAGTACTGCCTGATTTAACAAGCATTTATTGACAAGCAGGGAATATAAAGTGAAGCATGGTTCCTGCCCTTCAGTTGACAGATGAAGTATAAGCAGCAGTTAGCAATTTCAAATCGCTTTTAGGTCAATGATCAAATGAATAGAGACAATGAAGTCAGAGAAACCTTGTTAAAATGATGAAGTTGTAGCCTTTAGTAGTACCATACTGAAGTATACTGTGCTTATTTTTGTTATATGATTTCAGTGCTTTAGCCTTTTCAGCTTGCACAAAATGAAAACAGTTCCCAGAACCACATTTTCCAAAGATGCAAATCTAAGATGATTATCAGTTCAGATACTGTCTTTGAGAGGGGTTGAAAATGTAAAGAAACAAATGACAGAATATTTATGAGAAGGGTAAAAAAAAAAAAAAAGAAAAGAAAAAAAAGAAGGGTAAATGCTTAAGTTAAAATTTAGAAATCTTAACAACACTACTTTTGCTTTTGAAAGTGATAACATGATAACTTCGGCATGGGCAAATTTGGGACTCAAATTATAGGAAGAAACCTTCCTCAGATTAAGAGGAAACATTAAAGAAATACAAGTGAGGGTTTTTCCATTGCTCGTGGGCAGAACCCATTGTTCCTAAGCTGTATTTGCCAAGCTTTTTGTATTTGCTTAGGTTTAGATGTTATGCATGTATTTATGTCACGTCACCCCTTGGTATCCATGGAGGATTGGTTCCAAGACCTCTCTTGTATACCAAAATCAATGGCTGCTCAAGTCCCTGATATAAAATGGTACAGCCTTTGTCTATAACCTATGTACATCCTCTTGTATACTCTGAATCACCTCTAGTTTACTTGTAATACCTAATACAATGTAAATGGTATGTAAATTGTTGTTTCACTATTGTTTAGGGAATAATGACAAGAAAAAAGTCTGTACATGTTCATTACAGTTGCAATACTTTTTCCAAATATTTTTGATCTGTGGTTGGTTGAATCCATGGATACAGAACCCACAGAGAGTTGTCTGTATCTGCTTCTTCCCTTAACCTGTTAACTGCATGAGGACTTCGCATTTCCAGATTCCCAGCACTAATATAGTGCCTGACACACAGCAGGAATACAAATATTGGTGAATTTTGTTGAGTTGAATCTGAAACTTGACAGTCCAAACTCTGATAACTCCTAAGCCCTAGTGAGACCTACTTAGGCCAGATAGTTTTTAGCCACTAGGACTAATGGGAAGTACATTATTTATTATCTATTTTAAATTAAATAATATTATATTTAAAGTAGTTCTTTTTTGAATTGCTAGTTTGACAGCAGCTATTTACTTAGGGCCAAGAGTATGGCACAAATGACTCCCTGGGGAGAGTTTAGCAGTTGAAATAGAGGACATAGTCCAATCTCTTAGCACCACAAGAACATTTCCGTTTCTTAATGGCATCTCTCATCCCCATCACCTCTCACAACTATGTCACCTTCATCATAAAGAACTACCACAACATACTACTGCTGGATTTAACAAGCATCTGTTAATCTCCTACCATGTATTCAGAAGGATGCTGGTTATTAGAGAGAGATGCAGAGATGAATAAGAAATATCTGGCGAGTCACAGTGGCTCGGTCCCATAATCCCAACACTTAAGGAGGCTGAGGTGGGGGGATCACTTGAGACCAGGAGTTCAAGACAAGCCTGGGAAACATAGCAAGTCCCCGTCTCTACAAAAAAATAAAATATCTGGATGTGGTAGTGCACACTTGTAGCCCTAGCTACTCAAGAGACTGAGGCAGGAGAATTTCTTGAGCACCTCACAGGAGTTCAAGGCTGCAGTGAGCCATGATTGTGCCAGTCTGGGTGACAGAGCCAGATTCTGTCACACACACACACACACACACACACACACACACACACACACAGAGTCTATGGAGTACCCTTTATGGGTCAGGCAACATGGGGCAGGCACTAGAGATACAGTAATTAATTCCCACTCTTATAAAATGTATATTGTATTTCACCCTCCAGTGGGAAGGAGAGATAATGAATTGTGATAGGTGCAATATAATTGAATCTAGAAAAGGAAGTAATTGATTCTGCTTCTCTGTGACAAGGAAAGCTCCATAGAGGAAGCAAAATTTGCACTTGGCCTTGAAACATAGGTGGGGTGTCTTATTCTGACAAGGATCCTGCCTTGTATTTCAAAAAGCATGAAGACGTAAAAAGTGTATCTCACTTGTTAGGGGAGCTCTTGGCTGATAGCTACAGAAAATAAACTCTTCATGGGCTTAAAAAGTAAGAAAATGTATTAGCTGAAACAAGAAACCCAGAGGAAGGGTGACAGCAGAATTGGTTAATTTAGGGGTAGAATCCACTATCGGAAACACAGATCCTTTTCATCTTTCTGCTTCGCTATTCTTGATGTATTGGCCTTTCCCGCAGACTGGTTCTCCTCCTGGTCATCTAATGGCCACAGCAGTTTCAGGCACTATGTCTAGGCAAAACATTGGTCAAAGGAAAAAGAAATGCTCTCTTTCTGAATATGGAAATTTTTCTTGGGAACTTCCTAGGAGAGTCCCCTTTAGTCACGTGGGCCTGAATTGCACTGCTGTCCCTAACTATATCAACCTCTGATGTGGGAAATGAGACCAACAGTGGCTGGACCTTGGGCTGGAGCTGGGATTTGCCTCTATCACAGTTCATGGCCATGGAGCAGGGAGTGGGGAGGGAGCCTGTGTAGGCAACAAGCTGAATCAGCTTTAGGAGTCTTAGATGAATCAGTGCTATTAGTTCCTAGGGAAACTACTGGGCTGGTGAGTGCTTAGTTTGAAAGGAAAGCAAAAGGCAGATGTAGCCTTATATGTCATGTTAGGGACTTATACCTTGACCTCTGTGCTATGGGGTGATGTCATTTCTAGAAAAGTTTCAAGTTACATGGTTTTAAGGAAATAGTATCATTTTTAACCAGATGCTCAGTCCATCTTGAGGACACCTTCAGAAAAAGTCATATATTTTCCATTGCTCTTGGGCAGAACCCGTTGTTCCTAAGCTGTATTTGCCAAGCTTTTTGTATTTGCTCAGGTTTAGATGTTATTCATTTATTTATGTCACGTCACCCCTTGGTATCCATGGAGGATTGGTTCCAAGACCTCTCTTGTATACCAAAATCAATGGCTGCTCAAGTCCCTGATATAAAATGGTACAGCCTTTGTCTATAACCTATGTACATCCTCTTGTATACTCTGAATCACCTCTAGTTTACTTGTAATACCTAATACAATGTAAATGGTATGTAAATTGTTGTTTCACTGTATTGTTTAGGGAATAATGACAAGAAAAAAGTCTGTACATATTCATTACAGTTGCAATACTTTTTAAGATACCAGGAAATATGTCTTATGTAATATGCATACTTCTAAATCACACACACACACACACACACACACACACACACACACACACCTGTCTTAGTTTTTGTTCCCAATTACGACCAGAAAGCTAATTAGGAAATAAAAGACTTAACATTTAAAACACCTAAAATAGTATATTGTTAATTCTATCAAATGGTTATTCTCTCAAAGAATATTTCTGATCATTTAACATAATTTATTCATCACAGACTTCTTTCTTTTAAGAAAGAAAAAACAAATAAGAAACAGGAGCAGAGACATAAAATTATTTTTGCATTTTCAGACTTTTCCACAGCGAAGTCTTTGGTGGTTAAGTTAGAAAATAGCTCCCCCTTGTGACCAAAAATCAGCTAATTGGTCATTCGAGCAAAAATGAAGCAAATTTTAAGCAAGTCTCCAGAAAGGAGGAAGCAGGAAAACAGGAAAAGGCTGTCCCCTTCAGGATGACATTAGTGTTACAGCTCTTCTGTTAGAAATTGCCGGTTCACAAGCCCTTTGTTTATGCTGGCATGGTTAATTCTGTTGGTTGACTCTAATTCCAAAAGTAGATTTATATTTAACCTATCCTGTAGGAAAATTATTTTTTAACTCTTCTATTGTTTGTTTTCTACATTTTTCTCTACATTCACTCTTGGCTTTTGCAACATGCACAAGATGAAATTTCTAGAAAAATAAGGTTAAAAGTTTAACCTTATTTTCCCCAAATATTACCAACTGTAATCAGATAGCTAATGGAGGTAACATCTCTAGAGGATGTGAGGGGATTTAGAAAGGCAAATGAAATAGGAAATTTGGTAATCAAAGAAATGTTTTAAAAATTTTAATAGTTTCAAATCAGCTTTCTTGAATGTCATCCCCAAATCTTCATGTACTATTTAAATTAATGTCGTAGGGCCGGGCGCGGTGGCTCAAGCCTGTAATCCCAGCACTTTGGGAGGCCGAGGCGGGTGGATCATGAGGTCAAGAGATCGAGACCAACCTGTTCAACATCGTGAAACCCTGTCTCTACTAAAAATACAAAAAATTAGCTGGGCATGGCAGCGCGTGCCTGTAATCCCAGCTACTCAGGAGGCTGAGGCAGGAGAATTGCCTGAACCCAGGAGGCGGAGGTTGCGGTGAGCCGAGATCGCGCCATTGCACTCCAGCCTGGGTGACAAGAGCGAAACTCCGTCTCAAAAAATAAATAAATAAATAAATAAATTAATTAATGTCATAGACATAAAGTATTATTTTAGGTAACCGATGAGTGTCGTCCTGAATGCTGAAGAAAGCATAAAGATTAACATTTTTTTGAAGATGAAAAAGAACAACCTTACCAAAAAAATAGAGAACTTAATTTAGCTTTAATACCTGGAAAAATATCCAGGCAAATCATTGATCAGCCAGTTTGTATTTATTCCCAGTAATTTGCAGAATTTTTTGTTTTTTTAAAAACCAACATGGCCGGGCGCGGTGGCTCAAGCCTGTAATCCCAGCACTTTGGGAGGCCGAGGCGGGTGGATCACAAGGTCAAGAGATCGAGACCATCCTGGTCAACATGGTGAAACCCCGTCTCTACTAAAAATACAAAAAATTAGCTGGGCATGGTGGCGCGTGCCTGTAATCCCAGCTACTCAGGAGGCTGAGGCAGGAGAATTGCCTGAACCCAGGAGGCGGAGGTTGCGGTGAGCCAAGATCGTGCCATTGCACTCCAGCCTGGGTAACAGGAGTGAAACTCCGTCTCAAAAAAAAAAAAAAAAAAAAAAAAAAAAAAACCAACATGGCTTTGTAAAGACAAAAAAATTCACATGTTTAAGACTAAGACGAATTGAGATTAAGATGGGCTAATGTGTTGATTCATTTCTCCTGAATAATGATAACAAAAATTATCTGCTCTGACATTCTGACATTTATTGAGGACTTACTGTGAACCTGGCATTTTGCTAAGCACTCTCTATACATCTCATATAACACTGCTGTTATATGGAGTACACACTATATTACACATGACAACATTTCACAGATGAGAAAAGGAAGGCTTAAAGAGTTTAAGTAATGTTCTAAGACCAAGCTGTGGACTTTGATTTCAAACTCAGAACTGGCTCATGTCCTCTTAACCATTAGGTTTGCTGGAAGTCAGGACTGGTATTCCCCAGGCTCACATTCTCCAAACCTCTGAACTTTAAATCGTATCTAGTTGGGTTATGGGTATTTAGTTCATTCTGTAGCAGCTGGATCTTCCACATGATGTAATCTCCAAATTGCTCAACAAAGACATTGTTGTTAATAGAGTCCCCTGAGGTCAATTAAAGAATCAAAATCAAAGGGGAGAAGAGGGTGGTATTTTGACCAGAGAGGAAAAGGCCAATGATTTAATTTGGGAAGACTCTTTTTAAAAAATATATTTAAAAATTTGTTGTGATCAAAATTTAAATAAATCCAAAAAATTAAATAAATCATGTAACTCACTAAGTACAAAATAATTCATCACCTTCCTTTATTATTTACCCCTTATTTTATCCGAATGTTTATAGCTAAGATTTTCTTAAAACAGGTTACCCATGATTACAGCTGCCTGAGAGACCTGTCTCATGGTGTGTATATATGTTTCACTGAAGGCAATTTGGGAATGTGTGTTGGATCAAGATTCAGAAAATGTAGACTTGGATTTTCCATTTATTATGCTAGTAAACTTATTCAATCAGCTTACCATCTCTGAGCCTTATTTTCTCAAGTCTGAAATGGGGATAGTAATACTGGCTTATCAGTACTTCCTGCACAGGATTCTCATACAGAATTAAATTCATTTATGTATTTGAAAAATATGAAATCCTATATCCAAGGAAAGGATCGGTGTAATTACTGAAAAGAAGAAATCCTAGTGTACCTCGGGATCTTTTACTACCATTAGCATCACTTTAAAAGGTACAGAAAATGAAAGCTGTGTCAATGCATGTTATAAGTAATGTTTTCCCTTTTTGTCTTCATTTTAATTTTTTTAAATGTTGTTTTAGATTTAGGAGGTACATGTGCAGGTTTGTTACATGGTGGGTTAGTCTGTTTTGCATTGCTGTAAAGGAATACCTGAGACTGGGTAATTCATAAAGAAAAGAGGTTTATTTGGTTCATGGTTCTGCAGGCTATACAAGCGTGACACCAGCATCTGTTCAGCTTATGGGGAGGCCCCAGGGAGCTTTTACTCATGGTGGAATGTGAAGCGGGAGCAGGCATGTCACATGGTGAGACAGGGAGAAAGAGAGATGCTAGGCTCTTTTAAACGTTCATATTTCACAGTACTAATAGAGTGAGAACTCATTCATTATCATGGGGAGGGCACCAAGCCATTCATGAGGGATCTGCCCCAATGATCCAAGCATCGCCCACTAGTCCAAATCTCCAATACTCAGGATTACATTTCAACATGAGATTTAGAGGTGACAAACATCCCAATTATTTCACATGGATATATTGTGTAATAATGTGGTTTGGACTTCTAGTGAAAGCATCCATAATCCAAATAGTGAACATTGTACCCAATAGATAATCTTTCAACACTCACCTTCCTCCCACCCTCCCACCTTTTGGAGTTGCCAATGTCTATGATTTCCATTTGGATGTCCATGTGTACCCATTGTTTAGTGAGAACATGTGGTATGTGATTTTCTGCTTCTGAGTTATTTCACTTCTGATACTCTTCTAAAAGTGAGAGTTTAGGTTTTCTGATAGGTATACCATTAGATGATAATTGTACTCTTTAGCATTTGGAATCAAAGTGTATTATGGTTTGCTCAGCCAAAGCTCTTAGCTCTGGATCTGGTTTGGAAGAAATAGAGCAGTCTATTCTCATCTGGACCAATCCTGGGAAACATCCTCATCTCAATTAACCTATAAGTTACATCACAGGTTTTTTGTCTGTTTTGTTTTTCTGTCACCACGATTCCTCATCCAGTGGCTCTTGTGGAAGAAAGCAATGTACAGAACAGGCACATTACAAAACAGTAATATTTATTGAATGCAGGAAGTGGCACCAATAGGTTTTTTTTGTTGTTGTTGAGACAGTGTCTCCCTCTCTCTCTCTGTCACCCAGGCTGGAGTGCTGTGGTGCAATCTCTGCTTACTGCAACCTCCACCTCCTTGGTTTAAGCAATTCCCCTGCTTCGGCCTCCCGAATAGCTGGGATTACAGGTGCATGCCACCACACCTGGCTTTTTTTTTTTTTTGTATTTTTAGTAGAGATGGGGTTTTACCGCATTGGTCAGACTGGTCTCAAACTTCTGACCTCAGGTAATCCACCTACCTCAGCTTCCCAAAGTGCTGGGATTACAGGTCTGAGCCACTGTGCTGGGTCTTTTCTTTTTTGGGGGACAACGTCTCACTTTGTTACAAAGACTGAAGTGCAATAGCACAATCACAGCTTATTGCTGCCTCAACCTCTAGGCTCAAACAATCCTCCCATCTCAGCCTCCTGAGTATCTGGGACCACAGACATGTGCCACTGCACCCAGCTAACTTTTGTAGCTTTTGTAGAGATGGGGTTTTGCTGTGCTGTCCAGGCTAGTCTCAAACTCCTGAGCTCAAGCAATCTTCCAGCCTTGGCCTCCCTCAGTGTTGGGCTTATAGGCATGAGCCACTGCACCTGGTTACAAGTCTTAAATGACAAAAAGGAGTGAGCTAGATAAAAGAGAAAAAGGACATTTCAAGTAGAGAGCATAACATGTACAAAAACTGGGCAATGTGAATTGTTTAGGAAACTACAAGTGGCTGGGGGTGGCTAGAGGAAAGGCAGTGTGATAGAGAGGTAGGGCAGCTTAGCCACAGCCACTGCCAGGACTCTAGAGCCTGTCAACTTTGTTTGAATCCTAGTTCCACCTCTCTCAGCTGAGTGTCTTTGGGCTAGTTATACAACCTTTCTGTATCTACCTCATGGGATTTAGAACTATTAAATGAATTATGGTATCTTAAATGGTTAAAATATTGCATCATAGAGTACTCCTACTATTCATATTGTTATTGTGAATGGTGAGATAGGCAGGGGACAGGTCCCAGAGGCTCCTACATTAAAAGGAAGAAAATTAAAACTATGTGCCAAAAGCCATGGCGAGGTTTAGAAGGTTTTTGTAAGAAGTAAGGAGAAAGTGTGTGATTTGATTTTTAGAAAGGTTATTCCAGTACCTGGATAGCAGAAGACGGATCAAAGGGAATCAAACTAAAGACAGGAAGGCCAGTGAGGAGGCAACTGTAGTAATCCAGATAAGAGAAATGGAAACTTAAACTAAGTCAATGCCAGGTGCAGTAAAGAGGAGTGAGAGCATCAGGTGAGAGTGAGCAGGAGAAGCCACAGGCCTGGGTTCCTGAATCTCAGTTGTCAGGCCTCGTCAGTTGGATGATGTGGATACCACTCACCAAGAATGGGAATGCCAGGAAAGAAATGGATTTGGAGAAATATGGGGGAGCTTAGTTCTGTACATGTTGTCTTTGGTTTTGGACATACTGGGTTTGAAGAGAACAGCCAAGTACTGATGCTTAGTAGGCAATGGATAAGTAGGCTGGGTGCTTCAGCAAGCAATCAGAACCTTTTGATAAGAAACCTTGCCCATTTAGAAATGAAGCTGTTCACTGTTTACAATAGCAAAGACCTGGAACCAACCCAAATGCCCATCGATGATAGACTGGACAGGGAAAATGTGGTACATATACACCACGGAATATTATGCAGCCATCAAAAACGATGAGTTCGTGTCCTTTGTAGGGACATGGATGAACCTGGAAACCATCATTCTCAGCAAACTGACACAAGAACAGAAAATCAAACACCGCACGTTCTCACTCATAGGCAGGTGTTGAACAATGAGAACACATGGACATAGGGAGGGGAGCACTACACACTGGGGCCTGTTGGGGGGAAATGGGGGGGACTGGAGGTGGGGAGGTGGGGAGAGATAGCATGGGGAGAAATGTCAGCTATAGGTGAAGGGGAGGAAGGCAGCAAATCACACTGCCATGTGTGTACCTGTGCAACCATCTTGCATGTTCTTCACATGTACCCCAAAACCTAAAATACAATAAAAAACAAACAAACAAACAAAAAACAAATAGAAATGAAGCTGTTTATACTTCCGGACTGGAGAACAAATATTTTTTGTTAGTTGTTCAACTAACAACTTACCTGCTCCTGTTTACCTTCTCAACTCTTTGGCAAAACCAAGTTTGTGTTAAGTTCCTGCTTTTTGATGCACCGTAGTGGTTTGTGTTTTCTGACTCAAGAAGTATATAGAATGACTCACTTTTTTTTGGTTAGACTCAAACCTAAGAGAATGAAGAACTAGAACTTCTGGAAACCATCATATAACCAATGGCAATAATGTGGGTGATCTTTGCCTTAATTATCAATAGTCATATTCAAAAGATTCACTAAATCCCATCTGGAAAAATGGAGACTTTTTGAGATTCTTTTGGAAGTTCAAGAGCATTATCATTGCTTATTCAGTAGTGTCTGAAACAAAGACACTGCCAAAATTAGACATATCCTCATTGCTTTGGCTATATTTTGAGAATTTTGTCAACTGACTCTCTTTGCGATGTCCTTCCTTTGGACATATAATATAATAAATATCCAGTAGTTATTTGAATGTGTGCATCTGGTTGCAAAATTGGCATGTGTGTATATGTATAATGTGCTTTTAGTTTTACACTGTTTAGTCACTCAAAAATTTTATGATGACTCTGCAACTTTCCCCCATAGGTATCTCTGATGAATACATAACACCTATGTTTAGTTTTTATAAAAGTATTGGGGAACTGAAAATGACTCAAGAGGAGTATGCTCTGCTTACAGCAATTGTTATCCTCTCTCCAGGTAATTTCAATGTTACATTTTAATTTTTATGCTATTTTTTCAGTATACTAGTAATAATGTTTATTGAAAAAAGTCTGGAAAACACAAAAACGTAAAGAAAAAGTAAAGTGGCCTGTAATTTTACTATCCAAATAGAACCATTATTAACCTTTCAGTGCAATTCTTCTCAGTCTCTTTTAAAAAATCACACTTACTAATTCATTAAATGTATATTGAACACCTGCTATGTAATAAACGTGGTGTGAAACACTGGGGATGCAACAAGATACAGCTTCCATGCAGCTGACATTCTAGCAGGATGAGAAAGATGATAAATGAAAAAACAAGAATATTTGTTCAGAAGGTGGTAAATGCTACAAAAATATAATGACAATATAAAGAAAGAGAGTGTCAGGAAAATGGTATCTATGGTCACAGAAGGCTTTTCTAAGTGCGTAGCATTGGAGCACAGATCTAAATGAAATTACATACTTTTTAACATAATAGGGAACTTTTTTCTGAGTTTATATTTCTTTGAAAGTCATTTCCCAAGTCACTAAAAATTACATTGGTAAAGTTTGTTGTAATATGTACAACATATTCCATTGTATGAATATATAATCATTTACTTAATCTTTACCAAATGTTTGTATATTCCGGATATTTCCAGGTTTTTTTCTAAAAAATGTTGAGATGAATACCTCTATCTATAACTTCTTCTATATTTTTGGGTTACTTTAGTCATATGGGAGTCAATAATGCCATGTTCATTATTCCTAAAACATAATTACAATGTTACCCTTAGACTATTTTATACATTATATTGAGGCAGAAGCTAGTTGTTACTTTGATTTACCATGAAAATAACAATTTGTGACTAAAAAAACTATTCAGCAGAACCTACTAAAGTTATGCATGGATATGCCTTATGGCCTAGTCATTTCAAGTCTGAGAATATACTTGCTAGAAAGGATGCTCACATCCACTACAGGGGTTTTGACTGGACGGGAAATTAGGGAGGCTTCTGGGAAGCATTACATGTGTTGTATCTTGATCTCGTTATAATTACATGTGTGTGTCCATAAAAATTCGTCATGTTGAACACTTAAATTTTACCTTTTGTGTATAACATTTGTAAACATACACTTCAAAATAGTTAATGTTGCTATAATTGTGTCGAATTCATGCTTTTCCACTTTTTAATTTTGTCGTTTTATTTTAAACTTCAAAACAGATAGACAATACATAAAGGATAGAGAGGCAGTAGAAAAGCTTCAGGAACCACTTCTTGATGTGCTACAAAAGTTGTGTAAAATTCATCAGCCTGAAAATCCTCAACACTTTGCCTGTCTCCTGGGTCGCCTGACTGAATTACGGACATTCAACCATCACCATGCTGAAATGCTGATGTCATGGAGAGTAAACGATCACAAGTTTACCCCGCTTCTCTGTGAAATCTGGGATGTGCAGTGATGGGCATCACAGGGGAGGGGTCTAGCTCCTTTTTCTCTCTCATAATGTTAATCTGATGTATAACTTTCCTTTATTTCACTTGTACCCAGTTTCACTCAAGAAATCTTGATGAATATTTATGTTGTAATTACATGTATAACTTCCACAACTGTAAATAACGGGCTAGATAGAACAACTTTCTCTACATTGTGTTTTAAAAGGCTCCAGGGAATCCTGCATTCTAATTGGCAAGCCCTGTCTGCCTAATTAAATTGATTGTTACTCCAATTCTATCTGTTGAACTAGGGAAAATCTCATTTTGCTCTTCATCTTACCATACTGCATATATTTTATTAAAGAGTTGTATTCAATTTTGGCAATAAAGCAGACATAATGGCAATAGGCTTTTCTTTGGGAACAAAATTTGATAAATATACAAACTCATTTCTTTAAATGTTGAAAGCCAGGCTATTGAATCTGAGGGGATAATTTACAGAAAGATACTGTCTCTCATTACATCAGTGGAACTTTTCTCATCCCTGGAAAAGTCCTGGTGAATAGTCATTCATTTGTAACAGCCCTCTGATCATTTTCTTTTCTTTGAAGTTCAAAGAGAATAGCATACAGAAAAGTTAACAATTTTCACACAAAATATTCCCTAAAGCAATCCCTTTCCTTAGTCTTGAGAAAGGATTCACAAATTCAGAGTCTGCAGATAACCGCAGTGATGGGACCTTCCCCTTCCTGTCTTAAAAGTGCTCACCATTGGCTTCATTGTATCCAATTATTCATATTTCTATTTCCTTTTGCTTTTTGATAACATTCCTATAGCTGGGTACATAGCTGCTGTATATTTCCCCCAAAGCAGGAATTAGTTCATTTCCTTCCCTCATTGTTACACTGTTGCATTCTTCTTCCCATTATCCTTTGGTGAATACAATGAAACACCTTCTATAAGTAATGGGCTTATATCTCCCTTTCTCCTAAAGTTAGCCAAAGTGGAGCATGTTTAGCAAGCAGGTTTTTTTTTTTTTTTTTTTTTTTTTTTCTGTATCAAAATACTAGGACAACCCTGGAATTCTAAAAATAACCAGTCAGTGGAAAACTGATTGGGTTAGGGCTAGTATCAGTTGGATTCTGATACAACAAAAATGTCTTGAGTTCCCCATACAAGATTCATTTGCTAAGTTCATGGATGATACAAAAATGATTAAGACCCAGTAACAGGACTGAGCCCAGTGGCTCACACCTGTAATCTCAGAACTTTGGGAGTTTGAGGCTGGAGGATTGCTTGAGCCCAGGAGTTTGAGACCTGCCTGGGCAACATAGGGAAACCCTATCTCTACAAAAAATAAAAATAATAAAATCAGCCAGGTGCAGTGGCTTGTACCTGTGGTGGTACCAGCAACTTGGGAGGCTGAAGCAAGAGGATTACTTGAACCCAGGAGTTGGAGGCTGCATCGAGACATGATTGAACCACTGCACTCCAGCCTGGGCAACAGAACAACACCCTGTTTTCAAAAAAAAGAAAGAAAGAAAAAGAAAAATCCCAGTAACTGCCTGGAGGGAGTTATGAAGGCTGCAGTGGAACTTGCTGTAGGTTTACCCTGGAACCCAGAAAAGTTTCATAGAGAAGATGATACCTCTGCTGGGCTTCAAGGGATAGCCCCAAATTCAGTGGGTCCAGGTAGGAGGGAAGGGGTTCAAGGTGAAAGAGGTGGCAGAAGCAAAAGGAAGAAGGTGATGAATTGTACAGATATTGAAAGACCATACATAATTTGGGGAGGGAGGGAGGGGGTGCATAATCTCTTTCTAAATTTCAATTTCACCATCGTAAAATGCAGAGATCAATGTTTACTGTTTAAGGGGATTTAGCTTATTAATCAAAAGTAAGTGGGAAGTAGCAGGCCCACCAGGGAGAGGGTTCATGAGAAAAGCACACTGAAGAAAGATGTAAATTTCTGAATGCCTGAAAATGTAGCTCTAGTTCATGGGAGCTGAGTGCAATTTGGTGTCTCCAGATCTCATGACATCTGTGCAGACAGCACTGAGAAATGAGCCCAGAACTGGTGGGGCACTGGAGGCAGAGCAAGAAGGTTAATCCTATAGGTCAGGATTTATTCAAGTGGTTAAGACCTTGTAATAGCAAACAATAATGTTCATCACATGGAAAACTCATAGTCATACTATTAGTGTCAGGCCTCCAAGTCCAAGCCTGGCCATTATAGCCTTGGTGACCTGCACATACACCTCCTGATGGTCTCCAGGAGCCAGAAAGTCTGAAGTAACCGGATGGCCACAAAGACACATGAAACGACTGGGTCCTGCCTCAACTAATTGCTCTCCCCCTGCAACATTCGAACATTGTTCCTGCTCAGCCTTGCGAAATATCCCCCTAGACATTGGGTTTCTCAAGACCCCCACCCCTGTAACTATGTGATTTACCACACCCTTCCCTATACTTGAAACCGATAACTCCCACCCTCATGACCATGCCTGTTTGTAATAGATAACCCCTACCCTTGTGACCATGCATCCCGTGATGCCCTCATCCTCCCTAAAATAGATTACCACCTTTAACTGACCATTTGCCCCAACCCATATAACCAGTTCCCATTTTTACGCCCCTCGTGTAACTCCTTCCTTGGAGTTGGCCCGTTGGCACCCAAATGCGAAATAAAATGGCCTCCTTGCCCATACAAAGCCTGCCTAGTGGTCTCTTTATGTGAGCGATGCACCTGAAAATAAGAAATACATATCGTATTTTTGTTCCTGGTTTCTGACACAGCTTCTAAAAGCCTTGGGATTTCCTGAGTGTAGGGGTAATAAGAACATCTCTTGGTGGAAATAAAATACAAATGAAAGAGGAGTATCTCCCTTGCTCTGATATGCATTTTTATGGGTCATTTTCCACACTAGTAGAGTGATTTTTTGTTCTAAAATGCAAATCTGGTTATGTGCTCCCCGTCCCACCTAATGATTTCCTATTGGCTTCAGCAGAGACCTGGAGCTCCTTGGGAGAGCATTTGGCTACTGAGACCCCCTTCCCCACTCAGCACCTGCCGCTACTATCTGATCCTACAGGTTTTGTCTCCTGCTTCAGCTATACTCTAGGCTTCCAAATAAATTGCGTTCCCCAGAGGTTTATATTCTCTTACACCAAATGCGAAAGAAAGGATAGAGACGGGAAAATAAAGGTGTTTGCTTGTTTTCTTCCTTTTCCCTTTCACCCCAGGCCCCAAGTAGGGGTGATTTTGTGTCTCAGGGGGATATTGGTAATGTCTGGAGACAGTTTTGGTTTAGAGGTGCTACTGGAATCTAGTGGAGCTAGTGATGCTGCTAAGCTTCCTACAACGCACAGAATAGTGCTGAGGTTGACAAACCCCACTCTCTCCTATCCTGTGTTAGTTCATTAAGGCTACTGTAAAAATATACCATAAGCTGGGTAGCTTATAAACAACAGGAATTGACTCCTTACAGTTTTGGGAAGTCCAAGATGAAGGCACTGGCATATTCAATGTCTGGTGAGGGCTTCATGATTCCTAGATGGCACCTTCTAAATGCGCCCTCACACGGTGAAAGGCATTAGCTAGCTCTCTGGGATCTCTTTTATAAGGGCACTAATCCCAGTCATGAGGCTTTGCCTTCATGGCCTAATCACTTCCCAAAGGCCCTACCTCCTAATACTATAGATTTAGGGGTTAGGATTTCAACATATGAATTTTGGGGGAACACAAATATTCAGACCATAGGATATCCCAAGAAAACATGACCCCAGCTGGGCACTGTGGCTCACGCCTGTAATCCTAGCACTTTGGGAGGCCAAGGTGGGCAGATCATGAGGTCAGGAGACCGAGGCCATCCTGGCCAACATGGTGAAACCCTGTCTCTACTTAAATACAAAAAAATTCGCCAGGTATGGTGGCACGTGCCTGTAATCCCAGCTACTCAACTGAGGCAGGGGAATTGCTTGAACCCAGGAGGCAGAGGTTGCAGTGAGCTGAGATCACACCTCTGCACTACAGCCTGGGCAACAGTGAGACTATGTCTCAAAATAAACAAATAAATAAATAATAAAAAGAAAATATGACCCCTACACTGTACTCTCTCTTGCCCTGATCTAGCATCTAACTTCAACATAAGTCTTGTGGTGGTGGTTCTCTAGTTCATAACCAATATTGTGGACAACCATTTTATTAGTGAATCCAAATACTGAATATGAGCAACTGTTTTTGAAATTTTCTTTCTTTTTTGTTCAGAATGAGAAACTGATTTCACTTACTGATCCTATAGCAGCAGAATTTTACTTTTCCTCAGATTTTTATAAAATTACCATTTATTCTTCTTTCCCTATCATAAGAAACAATAAATTCAGTACACTATCACCTATCACATTTGGGTGTTAGCTGACTTATTTTTGGACACTCAGAATCCACTGCCTTTACTTCTGTAAGAGTACTCGGATTTCCCCAGGGGAATCACCGTCTTCCTGTCTCTTAGTCCATGTGTTTTAAGTGGAGTTGATTCCACCCCAACCTCCAGTTGTAAATGTGACTCAGGCATAGCTAATCAGAATGCCTCGTGAATTTGCAGTGCCTCTCACAAGAGCAGGCAGAACATACTTCCCCATCCACTGATGTTGAGCTTGCCCTTGTGGCTTGCTTTGGCAATGGAATGTGGGTGGAAGTGAGAGTGTCACTTCCGAGCTATCGCCTGAAGAGACATCACATGTTTCTGCTGCTGCTCTTGCACTTCTGCTATCTGCCATGAGAAGGGAATGCCCTGGATAGTCGCCAGTCTCAGAATCAGGCAGAAGGAGTACACCTAAACCCAACCTACAGCTTGAAGCAGCATCCCTCCCCTCCACCATGAGCTAACATGCAGATCAACAAACAAGAAGAATCAATTTTTAGTACTGTAAGTCATTGAAAGTTTGGAGTTGTTTGTTGTATAGAATTATCACTGCGGAAGTCTAGCTAATATATCCTATTTGTGTTGAGATCTGTTCCCTTCTTTCCCTTCTCTGTTCATCTGGCGGGGAGGGCTAATCGTGACGGGTTGCATTTTGTAGGTTTCTCTGTTAACTGGCTTTGGGCAGGTTCAATCAATGGAAATTATTGATGGGAGACTGGAGGATGAGGAGAAGAGAAAAGCCAGGATATTTCTCCCTCACTCTCTTTGCCTCAGATTGCATCTCTGGTAAAGATTGCATCTCCTACATGGCTTCCAGTCCCACTGGGAACACCTCCCCCACCCCCGCCAGTGCTGATGGCCCTGGTTTCTACACTCCTCTTTTGAACTCTAGGCCCTAGAATTGCAGTGGCTTCCTACTGTTGCTAATCTCTGAGTTATTTTACCCGCTCTTGTTTACCTTCTCAACTCTTTTGCAAAACCAAGTCTGTGTTAAGTTCCTGCTTTCTGATGCACCTACAAGGGTTTGTGTTTTCTGACTTAAGAACTATGTAGAAAGATTCACTTTTTTTTTTTGGTTAGAATCAAACCTAAGAGAATGAAGAACTAGAGCTTCTGGAAACCATCATATAACCAGGAGGAACCTGAGAATAAAGTCAACATGAAAATCAGAGCCATTAGAGACTGGATTTTGGTGACATTATCTGAAATCTTAGATCAAGTTAGTCTAAAGTTACCGAGTTCTATCCTGGGATTTTCATTACATGAGCCAATTACCTGCCCTTTTTTTCTTAAGTGAGTTTGAGGATTTTTTTGCTATCGAATATTAACTAAATGTGATAGAAACTTAATCATATTTGGACAGTAAGACATCTAGAAATAACATACATTCTATGAGAGCCTGGCATGGCTACAATGCTAATATTTGTGAAGATGTCTTACAGATCAGCTGGAGGGCTCGGGAGTGTAGCTCAATATAATCATTCTTGCTGGGATGTTAGCTTTTTACATCTCTCTCCAGATAGAAATTGTGTTAGTTTCTCAGGGTCACTATAACCAATTTAACAGCTGAAAACAATTGACATTTATATTATTTCATGTTTCTGGAGGCCAGAAGTCCAAAATCAAGGTGTCAGCAGACCAAACTCTCTCCTATGTCTCTAGGAGAGAATCTTTCCTTGCCGCTTCCAGCCTCTGATGGTTCCTAGCATTGCTTGACTGTGGCAGCAAAATTCCTCTGTCTTTACATGGACTTTCTCCCTCTGTGTCCTTTTCTGCTTCTTGTAAAAACAGTCTCATTGGATTTGGGTCCACTCTAGTCCAGTATGATTTCATTTCAATCCTTAATTATACCTGCAAACACTCCATTTCCAAATAAGGTCACATTCTGAGGTTCTGGATGAACATGAATTCTGGGTGGGCACTACGCAATCCACTACATAAACACAGCATTTTAGTATTAACCATAACTTGTTATAAAATTTCATATCATTGAATTATTTGTACATATTGTTTGTTAATACAAATCAGTAGCATTCTTTTAAGATAGAGCTTAGTATTTTTACAATACTTGGCTCTTAGCAGATTATTAGCTGAACAGATAGATTAATTAATTGTGAATGAATCAATACATTTACTGCCCAAATATTTCATCCAGTACTTTACACAAGGCACAATCCATAGATTGACATTCAATAATGTCAAAATTAAAAACATTTCTAAAACTACACAATGCAGAACAAAACCACTAATAAATCAAAAATTTTAAAGTCTTCAATAATTACAGTGTATTTTAAACAATAGAAGCATTCTTGCATAGCTGTGAAAGGCCAAATCATAGTTCAAACCCAATGGTTATTTGATTATCACAAACACTTCTGTATTCTGTACTAAGACAGATTAATGATTATTCCTAGTGTAATAACTTTTAAAATTTAGATTTCGAAACATGGCGCTTTCTTTAAAAGTGGGGCACATCTCCATAATTGTAAAGTCAAATTGGTGAGTCTTGTTTTGCATTTTATAACTATGCCAATTTCATGTAAAGGTACGACCTCTAAAACATGGCCATTAACCTAACCACCTATTAGAAAGCCTACACATGAAAGTAGATTGCAGCTCAGGAGATTAAACCCTCAATTACTAATTATAGTTTTAAAATCAAGATAGGTAAAGTAAGTGTACTTAGATAGTTGGGTACCAACTGGAAATGATTGTAAAAGTGTCTCTCTGTGTGTGAGGCAGATAATTTTTGTGTACATATCTCATTAGCATAGTTTCAAGTTTTAATAAATGCTATTCAAATGTTTAGGCATATAGTATGCACATAATAAAAATAAAAAGTTGACATCTAATAACTCATTCAGCAAGATCTTTGTAACACATTTTACTTATTCTTAAGTTTCTGTAGAGAAGTGCACATATTTTGATGTTAGGTTTCAACAAATCCAATTTAATGCTTTAATTCACCTCAAAATTTGGCTAAATGAGCTGGTATACAAACTGCCCTTTAAACAGAAACACTATGAAACACAGATTTGAACAATAGGTCTGGTGAGTATCTATCTATTGTGGCAATGTGAGCAGCAAAGTGTTCTGGGATTGATTGTAATATTAAAAGTGTTATTGAAACACCAGGGGTTTGGTCTAGGTCCTGCTGCTTCCAGCCCAGAAAGTCAATGACTGAGACCATGATTTCTGCCAAGGCAGAAGGTTTCAATCAGTTGCTGCAGCTGAAAAGATGGGAGATCAGTCTCAAAGCCACCTTCCTGATAGCTAAAATTAGGGGTTTATATATCAGGGAAGAAATGCAACAATGTGTAAGAAAAAAGTAACTACGGAGGGACAAGGAAGCAATCAGGATACATGAGGGGCCAGGCTTTCATTGTCTTGCTGAGATGAACTGGTGAGTTTCAGTTCTTAGATATTTTTTGAGAGGTCTACTGAGCCTTTTCTAAGGAAAGAACTCAGATGAAACAAAGGTAAGATTTAAGACCAAAAGGGTCAATTTCTATCATTGGGTCTATTGAGTCAATTTCAAAGGAGCAACCACTATCTGGCTTCAGGTTCATTTACCACTTAAATGTCAATTTACAGCTGACCCTCTTCATTTACCCACCCCACCCTGGAATGTAAGCTCCATGACAGTAGGATTTCTTGTGCTTAGGATAGAGCCTGACACAGAAGATATGTTCAATAATATTTGATGAATTTACATCAAATCTGCATCTCCTACATGGACCAGTTTAAACAGCTTCAGGTCTAACTTTCAAACAATCTTATGAACATCTTTACCTGCGCATTCCTCTCACACTTCAAACTGAACACACTCCAAACCAAAATGCATTATTTCCCCCCACAGCCTGTTTTCCTTGTATCCTTTAGATCGGCACCACCATATAATAACTAAGATGAGATGAGTCAGCTTCTTAGGTAATAGCAGACACCTTTTCCTCACCATCCCTTCTGAGATAATTTAGGTAACTGTCATCTTTTAATTTAAAGGATTGCCACCTGTCTTACTACTGTTTTCAAACATCTTTGAAAATGTTTTTTCTCCTAAAACACAATTCTGTTCATACCAGTCCTTCTTTATAATAATCCCAGTTGCCTGTGGGAAA
Source organism: Saimiri boliviensis (assembly GCF_048565385.1). Classification (NCBI taxonomy): domain Eukaryota; kingdom Metazoa; phylum Chordata; class Mammalia; order Primates; family Cebidae; genus Saimiri; species Saimiri boliviensis. The sequence continues at coordinate 32,401,008 of NC_133455.1, read as the reverse complement.
GAAACTAAATTCCCCAGCATCTACCAGGCCTTTCATCGGTGCCGACTTCTCCCGCCTGATCTGTCTCTCAATCTGCAGATTTTAGTCATTCAAAATGAGTATTCCCAGAACATTTCATGTGCTCTCACATCTCTGGAACCCTGTCTTTGTTGCTCCCTCTGCCTGGAAAGCAATTCTTACCCCTAGTTACCCCTCCCTCCTGGCAGTCTTAATTCATCCTTCAAAATTCAGCTCCTTTCAAACGTCTGTCACCACTCTCCAAGACTGTTAGGGGTTCCTTCTTTCACGGACCTCTACAGTCTTCCATTTGGCCTTTGCCATGCTGCTGAGCACTTTGAAGCCTGAGACTGTTTCCTTCATTTCAGTTTCTTTAGCAAGCAACAGTACATCTCATTGCTTTTATCGAGTGAAGGAAGAAATAAATCCTAGAGAGAGATGTCATTCCAGTTCAATGCCCATACTTCACAGTTGGAGAATTGAGGCCCAGAGAGGAGACATGATTTGAGAAAATTAAAAGAGCTAATAGGGCCAAGTGTGGTAGTTCAGGCCTATAATCCCAGCACTTTGGGAGGCCGAGGGGGGATGATCACTTGAGCCCAGGAGTTCAAGACCAGCCTGGGCAACATGACAAAAACCCATCTCTACAGAAAACAACAACAAAAAACAAAAACAAAAAACCCCACACACATAAAAATTAGACTGGTGTTGGCACACGCCTGTAATCTCAGCTACTCTGGAGGCTGAGGTGGGAGGATCACTTGAGTCTGGGAGGCCGAGGCTTCAGTGAGCCGAGATCGTGCCACTGCACTCCAGCCTGGGTGACAGGGCAAGATGACCCTGTCTCAAAAGAACAACAACAACAAAAAGGGCCTGGACTGCAACACAGGTCCCTGGACAAAGCCAGTGTTTTTCTTTTTCTTTTTTCTATTTAACAAACCATATATGAATACATATTTTTTTTTTTTTTTGAGACAGAGTCTCACTCTGTCACCAGGCGCCAGGCTGTAGTGCTGTAGGGCGACCTTGGCTCACTGCAACCTCCGCCACCCGGGTTCAAGCAATTCTCCTGCCTCAGCCTCCGAGTAGCTGGGACCACAGGCACGTGTTAAAAAGCCGTATTTACAGATGTAACCTGACTTACGATTGTTACATTGTTACACTGATGCCTAGTTTTGGCTTTATTTCAACCCTGGGAGCTAACAAGCATCCCTGATGTCGAACTCCATTTTTTTTCTCCCCAGACTCCGGTGTTTGCTGAAGAATCAACATCCTCTTTTTGTGACTTGGGGCTACAGGATTCCTCCTCATCCCTACACAACTGTGGGAAAAGGGGCCTCTAAGGATTTCTGAGGACCCCCATTCCTGCTGGGTTCCTGGCTGTGTCTCTGGCAACCGTGGCGCCCTCAAGACAGCCAGCTTCCGAGTGGATGTGGGGTTTGGGAGGTGCTCTTAACAGATCAGGATAAAACTCAGGGAAGCGCCTTCCACTTCACCGCAACATGCCAAGAAGCAATTCTTCTTTTATTTTTTATTATTATTTATTTTTATTTTTATTTTTTATTGGATTTTAGGTTTTGGAGTACATGCGAAGAACATGCAAGATTGTTGCATAGGTACACACGTGACAGTGGTTTGCTGCCTTCCTTAGAGGCGAGGTTTATTCACCCTTCCTGCCTGTGGGAACAACAGGAGAGGCTCTCGCTCTCGCTCTGGCTGTCGCTGAGGGGCCAGATCTGAGGACCTGCTCTGTGACTGAGCCACGTCGCCTTTCAATGAGCAGAGGGATTTGGCCACCTAAGCTTCAAGAAGTCCGGAGGCGCAGCACGGGACGCGCTGATAGGCGCGCGCTCGCGGGTGGCGTGCGTCCCGGGAGCCAGGGGGCGGGGCACCAGACCACGCCCCCACCTTATGATTGGTCCCTTCGAAACAGGCGGCGGCGAGAGGCTACTGACCCTGAGGTCCAGGCGGCAGCAGCGGCGGTTGGTCAGGGGCGTGCCGGTCACCGCACAGATTGAGCCGAGTTGTCTCTCCACTAGGAGAAGTGACCCTCCTGCGCCTAGTGAGTACTTCCCTGTTTGCCTTCTCTTTTCCTCGCGAAGTTTTACTCTCTGTCTTAGGGCCTTCGCGCCTCAGCCTGAGGGCTCCAGGAGCCCCCAGAGCTCTAAGGGCCCGAAGCGGAGGTTTGGTTGGGTCCCTGGGCTGCGGGAGCCAGGACGCCCTGCGATTGGCTGGCTGCGGCAGTCTCGTGCTCTGATTCGCCCTTGGGGCCGTCAGGGCGACGTTGCGCCTCCCTTCACCTGCCCACCCAGGTGCGGAGAGAGGGGCGACCGGTGTGCTAGGCGGTTGGGGCTGCAGGTGTGGACCAGCTCGCCCAGGGTGGGGGGATCCAGCCGCTACCCGCCCTGCTTTAAATCCAGGGAGATATCAGAGCCTGAAAGTACTGTAGGATCTGCAGGGGCGCCCTCATCCCTAAGCGCCTAGCACTTACAGGGGTCGCTTTTTTCCTGCTTATCACCCGCAGAAAGAATTGATGAAGTGTCTGGCCCTGCAAAGAGAAGGAGACAGTTATTCTTTCTCTCTAGCAAGGTTTATAGGCTCTTCCCTATTTTTCCTCCCTAGTCCATTGCAGGGTCTAGGACGCCCAGATGTGCGGAACTAGGGAATAGAACTGGAGACCCTTCGCTATGCCTTCCGCCCACCCCCCTCAGTTTGGAGGCCTGCGCGGGGAAGAGGCTGGCAAAGAAAGGGAAGGCTTGCAAAGTGCCTTGGAAGTCAGAGGAAAGTTTTCTTGGGCGTGCTCCTCTATGCAGTCACCCCTGGTTCCTTCCCTAATCGTTTCACGCCGAGGGACTGAATGTTGTAAATTTAGAGTGCTTTGTGGCATGGCGTGGTGGAATAGCTGATCCCGTCTTTGCTAAGCGAAGAGAAGTTTTTTTTGCAGACCCAGTGTAGGTCAGAGCCTGGGTTTTGCTTTGCTTGTATGGAGAGCAAAAAACATTTTGTGAATTGCTATCTGATCACCAGTCTTGGCACTTAAATGATTAGAAATTGGAATTCTCACCACCCCAGATTCCCTTTGGGAAGAGATTGGGATTGCTTCAAATGACAGAAGTGGAAACGCCAGTGATCTGGTGTAGATCCTAATACCTGTTGTCTGACTCATCTGTTTAAAAATGACATTAGAAACGAACTGTCATTGAACAGTAGGTGTTTGCTATTTTGACATTATTGAATTAGAAGTAGTATTGTGTGTGTGCGTGTGTGTGTCTGTGTGTGAGATACAGTTGCTAAGCATGGGGGGCTCTGAAATCAGACTTTATTGGATATGTGTGACCTTAGACAAATTATTTAATTGTTCTAAGCCTAAATTTCCTAGTCTGTGAAAGAAGGTTAATAATAGTTCCTGCTTTATTAATGAGAGGGTTGTTGTAAAGGATTAAATGAAATTCCATGCAACTAATTTAGCACAGTGCCTGACACATAGCTATTATTATTTCTCAGCTGTTTCACTTGGCTTAAACGTTTTGAGCTTGTCCCCAAAGGGTGGGGAGAGGTAGAAGGTGAAGGCAGTACCAGGGATGGGGATAATTATTGTTCATTGACTAAATTATACATGTAAAGCACTTAAAACAGTATCTGACACATTATAAACACGTGGATTATTGTTTATCAAACACATAATTACCTTGGCTATACGAGGTATTGTGTTTTTACTTATATTATTGTTATACCTTTTAGTAATCCTGCTGTAGTTCATGTTATCCCTATTTTGTAGAGGACAAAACTGAAGCTCAAAGAAGGGAAATGACTTAGTAGTGTTCATCGGAATTCAGTGCAGGGCCTTTTTTTTTCTGTGTTGCACACCTATATATTCCTAACATTAAGCAACTTCCCTGCACTGGGTCATCAGGGTGACTCAGATTAATTTCTGCTGTGCTATGGGTTTATTTTGAATACATTATGAATTTTAAAAGAATGAGAAATAACTTGTAATGGTAAATCAAAATGTGTGATAAAAGAATAGTGTCAACAAAATGCATGTATTAGTAAAAAAAAAAATAATAATGGTATTTTGGAGTTTTGATGTTTGGAGGAATGGCCAGTTCAGAAATGATGTTTCTAATTTATATACATGTATATTTTTTCTAATTTGCATTTTGATAAATAGAAATATGTTTGGAGAATTGGTCGTTTTAAAAGTAGTGTCTCCTAATTTATATTTTCTCATTTAATTTTTGTTTATTCACTATGTTTTTACTAAGCTACTCTTCCATTTTTTTTTCCTGTCTCAATTTAAGTTTGAAGATAATAGGAAAGGTGCAGTTATTTGGATAGTTAGATTACCGAAGAGCTTGATCTTGATGGTGAGGAAAGTAAGAAATTAAACTTAATGATATTATTATGTTTTATGTTCTTACAGCAACATGCATGTATTTTACTTGTTGCTTTTCATACTTTGATACTAGATATACCTCTCATGTACCTAGTGAACCATGCAATGAACACAGAATTTGAGAGAACAGGAAACTTGAGTCTGTTGGTCAATTTGTCTCACACTGAGTTTCTTCATTTTTAATTACAATTTAGTTGTCATAGAGAAATGCTCCAGAAGTAATGTTTATGAGATACAGGTCATAATTATAACTGTATTTCTTTAGTGTTTCTCCTATAAACTCAAAAAGTGTTTTCATTTGATTAGATTGTTGCAGAATAGGTAGGGTGTTTTGGTTAACAGAAGCTACCATGTATTTCATAAGTGTGTTACAAATTTCTAAAGAACTAGAATGTAATAAAATGTAGCAGATTGCTAAATGTAATGTCATCTTTGCCTCTGTAAGCATCCTAGGAATTTATAGTTTTATGACTATCAATCATGTGCTGGATATTGCTGAAGTGCTGACTCACAGACGGTTTATCATACAGCAAAAACGTTTCTCTAAGAAAGTATATTTGCTATGGTGAAGGGCCCACTTTATATAGATAGTTAGCTGTTGAAAAAAAATGTTTTATGTTCAGCATTTCTTCTTTTTTGCACACACACATAATTTAGAAAAGCACTGTGATCCCAGTAATATTACATACACCGTTCTACAGGTTGCTTTTGTTAACATGATAGACATCTTTTCATATCAGTGGATATAGCTCTGTCTTATCTTTGAAGTGGTTAAATGAGATCACTGTATGAATGTCCCAGACGTTTTTTCAGCAGTTCCCTGTTAATGGATAGTTAGATATTGTTCTTATATTTTTTATATTAGTGTTTATGTATGTTCCTGTACAGTCTTTTAATCTGTGATCTTTAAAGGCAAACTGATCTTAGGTTCATTAAAAAAATTGTATACAACAAAATTTTTGACAAACTAAAAATTGTATCTAATATAAAATTAAGTTATTCAGGTTGAATCTCTGCCAAACATTTCAAAAGGAAAATTTCAAATAAAATTAAAGATTCTCAACAAAGTCTCTGTATTTTTCCAAATGACATGTAATGTTTTATTAAACTGCAGAAATCTTATTTTTCTCATAAAACTCTTTATCTGCAATAGAAGCATCTGTCGCCTTTAGGAGTAATTCTAGTACTAACTTTAACACTGATTTCTATAGACATAGAAGAAATGAAGACTGTTAACCACCTTTTTTTAAAAAGTATGGAGTGCAGCAAAATAGAAGCATGTAATATTGCTATATTCCTAAATTGGGGACATGATTCAAGGGAGACTTTGGAGGAATAGAATCTGGACAGGTAAGGGTGAGTCTGGAAAAGAGGTGCAAGAAGAGCACTCCACATAGATGGATCAGCAAGTGCAAAGACCTAGAGGTGAAAGCACTGTGCTCAGAAGGATCTTTGAAAAGTTCATTGAAGCTGAAGTGTAAGAATCAAGAAACACGGCTGGTGGGGATCCTACAAACGTTTGTTAGCTTGGTTAAGAAGTTTGGGCTTTATCCTGAAAACATTGGAAAACCATTAAGTGTTTTAGGCAGGGTAGTAATACAATATCCTTGAATCAGAGTTGTGAAAAATCACTCTGGCTGCAGTTCATGAAGAACAGGGTTGCAAGGCTGGAGAAATGGTGACTGTTTAAGTAAACCCGGAGAAAGATGATGGCGGCTTGAACTAGAGGAGGAGCTGTAGGTATTGAGAAAATTTAGAGGTAGAAGCAACAAGATATGGTCACTGTTTTGGCTGCGGAAAGATACGGGCAGGTGGAGGTGTGAGAGAGGAGGGAATCAAGAATTCCTGGTAACTTAGTGAATGTTGATGGTGTTCCCTGTGATGGTAAACACAGATGGCCTCTGTAAACATAAACGAATGAATGGATGGATGAATGATAGATGTACAAAGGCAGGACCATTTGATGAGGAGGATGATAGTAAACATATAGCATTTGCTGTAGGTTTAACCTATCAGTTCTTTTTTTTCTTTTGCATGCTTTATATAGCTGGTGCTCTTTTCTTCATTACTACAACAGACTAGGCTCACTGCATTTTCTAATTGTATATTATATTTTGGATATATATTATTTCCTCTAGGTCAGATGTCCTGACATGCTTGGCAGATCTTCCTTTCTTCACTTAAGATATGTATTAGTGGTAGCCATGGGAGGTCCAGACACAGGTACCATGGAACTCGCTGGTAATACTCTTAACTCGTAACTGGATTGCTCTAAGAACTGATACCTAAACCATCTCAGCATGGCGTATAGAGGAGGAGGTGGGCACGGCCAGCCTCCCTCAGCTGCACTTCTCAGGTTAGCCCTGGAAGTCTTTACACATGTTGAACTTGTATCCCTAATATATGCATGGTATCTGATTTTTTCTACCCAAATATGAGAGGTATAGAAAGCCACATTTGCCAGCTCTTTCAGTGCCTGATTGAAAGAGGGCATAAGGTTATAATTGTCACTATGCTTATAGAAATTGGAAAGGCATCCATTACCTCACTAATGGCCTCAAAGTTACTTGCCTCTGAAAGTCATGTATAAGCAGTCTGACTGTCTTTCACAGTCTGCCATTGCTCAGCTACACATTTGTTTGGGAGAGAGTTATGATAATCCATTCACATGGTTTGGTTTCTGCCATGGCCCATGATGTTCTTTTCCATGTCAAGACAATGGGGTATCAAACAGTCTTCACAGACTGTTCCCTTTCTGGATTTACTGATGTCAGAGCTTTCAAACAAGCTTCTAACTGTGTCTCTTTGTGACACAAACCATATCTTTTGTTTTTTATACTAGTAAGGAAAATACAAAGAACAGCACTGAATCCTGAAATAGTGTCCATCATTCCTAATGCTGTAGATCCTACTGACTTTTTTTTTTTACATTTAGAAGGCATGGTAGTATAACTATTGTTGTTGTCAGCACACTTGTTTACAGAAAAGGAATTGATTTGCTTAGTGGTATAATACCCAAACTCTGTCAGAAATATCCAGATTTAAATTTCATGTTTGGAGGAGAAGAACCAAAGAGAATCATTTTGCAAGAAGTTAGGAAAGATATCAGTTGCATGACAGGGTGAATCTTTTGGGAGCTTTAGAACACAAGGATGTTAGAAATGTATTAGTTCAAGGACATGTTTTTCTTTATACCCCCCTATTGAAGCATTCTGCATGGCAACTGGAAGCAGCCAGTTGTGGTTTACAGGTTGAATCTCTACCACATATTTCAAAAGGAAGTACCAGTGTTGGTGGAATTCCTTAGGTGCTTCCAGAAAATCTTACTGTTTTATATGGGCATTCAGTAAAATCTTTGTGTGAAGAACTGGAAAAAGCTATTTTCTAACTGAAGTCAGGGCCATTGCTGGCTCCAGAAAATATCCATAACATACTAAAGACTTTCTACACCTGGAGGAATGTTGTGGAGATAACTGAAAAAGTGCGTGACCAGCTATCGGTGGAATCTGTGTTGCCAATGGACAAATGACTGGACAGATTTATCTCTTACTGCAGCCCAGTAACAGGCTACATTTTTGCTTTGTTGGCTGTTTTCAGCTTCTTCTTCCTCATTTTCTTCAGATGGGTGACTCCAGATTCTATCACTGATGTTGGAATAGATGCTACTGGGCCAAAGAGTACCTGGACTTACAGAAGTTCTCACAGTAAAAGAGGGGGTGAGAATAATAAGACATCTAAAACCAGGTAGAAGAAAGCCTACATTATAAGATTTTAAAATTTATAATAATTCTATTAAGACTACAGAAAAGGCTGGGGGTGGTGGCTCACACCTGTCATCCCAGCACTTTGGGAGGCCGAGGCGGGTGGATCATGAGGTCAGGATATTGAGACCATCCTGGCCATGGTGAAACCCCATCTCTACTAAAATACAAAAAAATAGGCAGGTGTGGTGGTTCGCGCATGTAGTCCCAGGTACTCAGGAGGCTGAGGCAGAGGAATTGCTCGAATCTGGGAGACGGAGGTTGCAGTGAGCTGAGATCATGCCACTGCACTCCAGCCTGACAAAAGAGCAAGACTCCATCTCAAAAAAAAAAAAAAAAAAAAAAAAAAAAAAAAAAAAAAAAAGACTATAGAAAATAACTTTGCTTTTGTTTTTTTTTTAAAGTTTTTTTTTTATAAGTTAATTTAGTAAGTTATACTACCTCTATATCATTCAATGTTTTCTTTGGAGGAAAGATAAAAACTTACACGATTCCTAAGAGTAGACACTTCTTGCACTTATTTAAAATTTAGGAAGAGAACATTTAAGCCACTCAGGTATGAAATATTTCAGACTACTGAAACTGCTGTAGCAGAGATACTTTTTTGAGAGCTTTGGGTGCTGAAAGGCCAAACATTTTCTGGGCTTTTTTTTTTTTTTTTTTGACCAGTTTTTAATGTTATACCATTAGTTAGAAACTTACTAGATGTTGACAAGTTTTCTTTAGGGAAGTACAACAACTATATGAACTCTTTTTTTTTTTTTTTTTTTTGAGACATCTGTCACCCAGGCTGTAGTGCAGTGGCATGATCTCTGCTCACAGCATTCTCTGCCACCCGGGTCCAAGCCATTCCCCTGCCTCAGCCTTCTGAGCAGCTAGGACTACGGACGTGCACCACCACGCCTGGCTAATATTTTTGTATTTTAGTAGAGATGGGGTTTACCATGTTGGTCAGGATGGTCTTGATATCCTGACCTCATGATCCACTCGCCTCGGCCTCCCAAAATGTTGGGATTACAGGCATGAGCCACCGCACCCAGCCTATATGAACTGTTTTAAGTCATGTTCATAAACATTTATTAGAAATCTAAGTCATGTCCTTAAACATTTATTAGGTTCACTCAGTAGGTGTTTCATACAATTAACAGGTTCCCTGAGTAAGATAGTCCATCAGTTACCAGCACATTTTGAGCACTTGCTGTGTGTGGAATGTTGAACTAGATGCTGTCTGCCATTAAGGACCAGGGTGCATTCACTCTTTGTTTATCATTCAAATAGCTTACTTCATCAGAGTCAAGGTTGGTAAGATAGTTAAATATCCAACATGTGCTGAAAATGCTCATGCCAGTTTATGCCAGGAAAAAAACTGCTAATACACTACTAGTGTTTCTTTGATCCTGTTGTATGCATTCTCCTAGGTAGAGCCTTCATCTTCAGTTGTGTTAATGAAGATTTTTTTTTGGCTTTTTAAATACTAGGGACCTATGTCACTGTTGATAGTGCAGAGAAACCCTCCACATTTTTTAGTGCATAATTAAGTTTTCTATAAATGCCTTTGTGTTATTCTGAGCAGAATGTACGAGGTATGCCATCCCCAAACCAGATGCTACCCTGTCCTTTTAATGTCACTCTCCTTCACTGTGGCCTCGCTATTATCTAATAAGTGTTGTCAGTGTGCATAAGGCTTTTTTTTTAGAATGTTTTATTTATAGCAAACCAAGTCTGAAAGTTATAGGAACACAGTCTTTGTGGGGAGATGTTATTAACTGTAATTGTTGTTGCCTAGAGCCATGGGTTTTTTAACCCCAAATTGTCCATATGGTGTGTATTATTAATTCTTTGAACTCTCAAGGTTTTTGTGAGAAAAGGACTGTAAAATCAAAACATGGAGGCACTTGTGGGTACACTAGATAGATTCCGTCAGTACTGTGATCCTGTGAAGGACTTTTTAAAATGACAATATTCACAAATCTTACTACTTTTTAAAAAGTAACATACCTATTAACTTGTGGCACTGACATAAAAAGAAATATGTCCATGTTTTGGTTGCACTAAAATGTAAAAGCAAGAGTGCAGTTTTTAAAGTCTAGAAGTTAAGTGACTCTTTTACTGGAGAAAGATGGACTGATCTAAACTATTCTGTCTTACTGGGATTTTTATGCATAGAAACTCATAAAGAAACATGAACAAACAGTGCTAATATTCACAGTAAAGTGAGAAACTGTAATATTTGGTTTTTATTTATTCTAGTTAGCAGATTTTAAAGCCGTGCCACCATTTTTCCTTGTATTTTTGTTTAATTTTAAAAAACTGTCATTTAATTCTTAAATTGTCATTTATTTGAGATGGAAATAATATTTAAAGTTAGCTGCCTTTGCCTGTAAAATGTGTAACTTGCAAATTAAATTTTTTTTGAAAAAAAAAAAAAATGGAAGTAGATTTCCTTCCTTCCTTCCTTCCTTTTTTCCTTCCTTCCTCCCTTCCTCCCTTCTTTTCTTTCATTCTCTCTCTGTCTCTCTTTTTTTTTTTTTTTGATGTAGTTTCACACTGTCACCCAGGCTGAAGTGCAGTGGCTTGATCTCGGCTCACTGAAACCTCTACCTCCCAGGTTCAAGCGATTCTTCTGCCTCAGCCTCCTGAGTAGCTGGTTACAGGAAACTGCCACCATGCTCAGCTAATGTTTGTAGTTTTAGTAGAGATGGGGTTTCACTATGTTGGCCATGCTGGTCTCAAACTTCTGACCTGGTAATTCTCCTGCCTTGGCCTCCCAAAGTGCTGGGATTACAGGTATGAGCCACCATGCCCAGCCATAAATTTTAATTTTCTTTTTTTTTTTTCTTTTTTTTTTTTTTTATTGCATTTTAGGTTTTGAGGTACATGTGATGAACATGTAAGATTGTTGCATAGGTACACACATAGCAGTGTGGTTTGCTGCCTTCCGTCCCCTTACCTGTATCTGTCATTTCTCCCCATGCTATCTCTTCCCACCTCCCCACCCCCCGCCCCTCCCCCATTTCCCCCCAACGGACCCCAGTGTGTAGTGCTCCCCTCCCTGTGTCCATATGTTCTCATTGTTCAACACCCGCCTATGAGCGAGAATATACGGTGTTTGATTTTCTGCTCTTGTGTCAGTTTGCTGAGAATGATGGTTTCCAGGTTCATCCATGTCCCTACAAAGGACGTGAACTCATCGTTTTTGATGGCTGCGTAATATTCCATGGTGTATATGTACCACATTTTCCCTATCCAGTCTATCATCGTTGGACATTTGGGTTGGTTCCAGGTCTTTGCTATTGTAAACAGTGCTGCAATGAACATTCGTGTGCACGTGTCCTTGTAGTAGAATGATTTATAATCCTTTGGATATATACCCAGTAATGGGATTGCTGGGTCAAATGGGATTTCTATTTTTAGGTCCTTGAGGAATCGCCACACTGTCTTCCACAATGGTTGAATAAATTTACATTCCCACCAACAGTGTAAAAGTGTTCCTATTTCTCCACATCCTCTCCAGCATCTGTTGTTTCCAGATTTTTTAATGATCGCCATTCTAACTGGTGTGAGATGGTATCTCAATGTAGTTTTGATTTGCATTTCTCTGATGACCAGTGATGATGAGCATTTTTTCATATGTTTGTTGGCCTCCTGTATGTCTTCTTTTGTAAAGTATCTGTTCATATCCTTCACCCATTTTTGAATGGGCTTGTTTGTTTTTTTCTTGTAGATCTGCTTTAGTTCTTTATAAATTCTGGATATCAGCCCCTTGTCAGATGGGTAGGCTGCAAAAATTTTTTCCCATTCTGTTGGTTGCCGATTCACTCTACTGACTGTTTCTTTTGCCGTGCAGAAGCTGTGGAGTTTGATTAGGTCCCATTTGTCTATTTTGGCTTTTGTTGCCATTGCTTTTGGCGTTTTGGTCATGAAGTCCTTGCCTACGCCTATGTCCTGAATGGTTTTGCCTAGATTTTCTTCTAAGGTTTTTATGGTATTAGGTCTGATGTTTAAGTCTTTAATCCATCTGGAGTTAATTTTGGTGTAAGGTGTCAGGAAGGGGTCCTTTTTCTGCTTTCTGCACATGGCTAGCCAGTTTTCCCAACACCATTTATTAAACAGGGAGTCCTTTCCCCATTGCTTGTTTTTGTCAGGTTTGTCGAAGATCAGATGGTTGTAGGTATGTTGTATTTCCTCTGAGGCCTCTGTTCTGTTCCATTGGTCTATATCTCTGTTTTGGTACCAGTACCATGCTGTTTTGATTACTGTAGGCTTGTAGTATAGTTTGAAGTCCGGTAGTGTGATGCCTCCTGCTTTGTTCTTTTTACTTAGAATTGACTTGGCTATGCGGGCTCTCTTTTGGTTCCATATGAAGTTTAAGGTGTTTTTTTCCAGTTCTGTAAAGAAGGTCATTGGTAGCTTGATGGGAATAGCGTTGAATCTGTAAATTACTTTGGGCAGTATGGCCATTTTCACGATGTTGATTCTTCCTAACCATGAACATGGAATGTTTCTCCATCTGTTTGTATCCTCTCTTATTTCGTTGAGCAATGGCTTGTAGTTCTCCTTGAAGAGGTCCTTTACGTTCCTTGTTAGTTGTATTCCTAGGTACTTTATTCTCTTTGTAGCAATTGTGAATGGCAGTTCGTTCTTGATTTGGCTCTCTTGAAGTCTATTACTGGTGTATAGGAATGCTTGTGATTTTTGCACGTTGATTTTGTATCCTGAGACTTTGCTGAAGTTGTTTATCAGTTTCAGGAGATTTTGGGCTGAGATGATGGGGTCTTCCAGATACACAATCATGTCACCTGCAAATAGAGACAATTTGATTTCCTCCTTTCCAATTTGGATACCCTTTATTTCTTTTTCTTGCCTGATTGCTCTGGCTAGAACTTCCAGTACTATATTGAATAGGAGTGGTGAGAGAGGGCATCCTTGTCTAGTGCCAGATTTCAAAGGGAATGCTTCCATTATTTGCCCATTCAGTATGATATTGGCTGTTGGTTTGTCATAAATAGCTTTTATTGTTTTGAGATACGTTCTATCAATACCTAGTTTATTGAGGGTTTTTAGCATAAAGGGTTGTTGAATTTTGTCAAAAGCCTTCTCTGCATCAATCGAGATAATCATGTGGTTTTTGTCTTTGGTTCTGTTTATGTGGTGAATTACGTTTATGGACTTGCGTATGTTGAACCAGCCTTGCATCCCCGGGATGAATCCTACTTGATCATGGTGGATGAGCTTTTTGTTATGCTGTTGCAATCGGTTTGCCAGTATTTTATTGAAGATTTTTGCATCTATGTTCATCATGGTTATTGGCCTGAAATTTTCTTTTCTTGTTGAGTCTCTGCCGGGTTTTGGTATCAGGATGATGTTTGTCTCGTAAAATGATTTGGGAAGGATTCCCTCTTTTTGGATTGTCTGGAATAGTTTCAGAAGGAATGGTATCAGTTCCTCTTTGTATGTCTGGTAGAATTCAGCTGTGAACCCATCTGGACCTGGGCTTTTTTTGGGTGGTAGGCACTTTATTGCTGCCTTGACTTCAGACCATGTTATTGGTCTATTCAGGGTTTTGGCTTCTTCCAGGTTTAGGCTTGGGAGGTTGCAGTGTCCAGGAATTTATCCATTTCTTCCAGGTTTACTAGTTTATGTGCATAGAGTTGTTTGTAATAATCTCTGATGATGGTTTGGATTTCTGTGGAATCTGTGGTGATATCCCCTTTATCGTTTTTTATTGCATCAATTTGGTTATTCTCTCTTTTCTTTTTTATTAATCTGGCTAGTGGTCTGTCTAGTTTGTTGATCTTTTCAAAAAACCAGCTCCTGGATTTATTGATTTTTTGAAGAGTTTTTTGTGTCTCTATTTCCTTCAGTTCTGCTCTGATCTTAGTTATTTCCTGTCTTCTGCTAGGTTTTGAGTTTTTTTGATCTTGCTCCTCTAGCTCTTTCAATTTTGATGATAGGGTGTCAATTTTAGATCTCTCCTTTCTTCTCATGTGGGCACTCATTGCTATATATTTTCCTCTAGAGACTGCTTTAAATGTGTCCCAGAGATTCTGGTATGTTGTGTCTTCGTTCTCATTAGTTTCGAAAAACATCTTTATTTCTGCCTTCATTTCATTGTTTATCCAGTCAACATTCAAGAGCAAGTTATTCAGTTTCCATGTAGCTGTGCGGTTCTGAGTTAGTTTCTGCATTCTGAGTTCTAACTCGATTGCACTGTGGTCTGAGAGACTGTTTGTTATGATTTCTGTTCTTTTGCATTTGCTGAGGAGTGATTTATTGCCAATTATGTGGTCAATTTTAGAGTAGGTGTGATGTGGTGCTGAGAAGAATGTATATTCTGTGGATTTGGGGTGGAGAGTTCTGTAAATGTCTATTAGGTTTGCTTGTTCCAGGTCTGTATTCAGGTCCTGGATATCCTTGTTGATTTTCTGTCTGGTTGATCTGTCTAATATTGACAATGGGGTGTTAAAGTCTCCCACTATTATTGTGTGGGAGTCTAAGTCTCTTTGTAAGTCATTAAGAACTTGCCTTATGTATCTGGGTGCTCCTGTATTGGGTGCGTATATATTTAGGATCGTTAGCTCTTCTTGTTGCAGTGATCCTTTTACCATTATGTAATGTCCTTCTTTGTCTCTTTTGATCTTTGTTGCTTTAAAGTGTATTTTATCAGAGATGAGAATTGCAACTCCTGCCTTTTTTTGCTCTCCATTTGCTTGGTAGATCTTCCTCCATCCCTTTATTTTGAGCCTTTGTGTATCCTTGCATGTAAGATGGGTTTCCTGGATACAGCACACTGATGGGTTTTGGCTTTTTATCCAATTTGCCAGTCTGTGTCTTTTGATTGGGGCATTTAGTCCATTGACATTTAGGGATAGTATTGTTATGTGTGAATTTGATACTGTCATTTTGATGCTACCTGGCTGTTTTGTTGGTTAGTTGATGCAGATTCTTGATTGTGTTGATGCTCTTTTACCATTTGGTGTGTTTTTGGAGTGGCTGGTACTGGTTGTTCCTTTATATGTGTAGAGCCTCTTTCAGGAGTTCTTGTAGGGCAGGTTTGGTGGTGATGAAATCTCTGAGTCCTTGCTTGTTCACAAAGGATTTTATTTTTCCTTCACTTATGAAGCTTAGTTTGGCTGGATAGGAGATTCTGGGTTGAAAGTTCGTTTCTTTAAGGATGTTGAATATTGGCCCCCAGTCTCTTCTGGCTTGTAGGGTTTCTGCTGAGAGATCTGCTATGAGTCTAATGGGCTTCCCTTTGTGGGTAATCCGACCTTTCTCTCTCGCTGCCCTTAGCATTTTCTCTTTCATTTCAACCCTGGTGAATCTGACGATTATGTGCCTTGGGGTTGCTCTTCTTGAGGAATATCTTTGTGGTGTTCTCTGTATTTCCTGGATTTGAATATTGGTATGCCTTGTTAGGTTGGGGAAGTTTTCCTGGATAATATCCTGAAGAGTATTTTCCAGCTTGGATTCATTCTCTTCATCACATTCAGGTACACCTATCAGACGTAGATTAGGTCTTTTCACATTGTCCCACATATCTTGAAGATTTTGTTCATTCCTTTTTGCGCTTTTTTCTCTGTTCTTGCCTTCTCTTTTTATTTCATTGAGTTGATCTTCGACCTCTGATATCCTTTCTTCTGCTTGGTCAATTCGGCTGTTGAAGCTTGTGCATGCTTCACGAAGTTCTCGTGTTGCGTTTTTCAGCTCCATCAATTCACTTATACTCCTCTCTATGCTGTCCATTCTCGTCAGCAGTTCGTCCAATCTTTTTTCAAGGTTCCTCTTTTCTTTGCGTTCGGTTAGAACATGTTCTTTTAGCTCACTGTAGTTTCTTACTACCCACCTCTGAAGTCTGATTCTGTCATTTCATCACCCTCCTTCTCCATCCAGTCTGGTTCCCTTGCAGGTGAGGAGTTGTGATCCCTTTTAGGAGGAGAGGTGTTCTGGTTTCCGGAGTTTTCATCCTTTTTGCACTGGTTTCTTCCCATTTTTGTGGGTTTATCCACCTGTTGTCTGTCTCTGTCCCAGGGAGTTGGAGCTTTATGAGATTCCGTTGCACTACTGCCTTTTTTTTGATTTTTCTTTCAGGTCTGACCCACCCAGCTAGCAGCACGCCTAGCCACTGCCTGCCCGCAGGGGCTTTGCTGAGCTGCTGTGGGCTCCGCCCAGTTGCCCTGAGCTCTTCCCTGTAGTCCTTTTTATATGGGCGTAGTTAGAACTGTCTCGGCAATGGTGGCCCCGCCTGTGTTATGGAGGACTCTCTCAGTTGTGGCAGGTTGCCTTGGCATCGGCGGGTTGCCTCGGCAACGGCAGCCTGCCTCTGTAGTGGTGGAGAGTCTCAGTAATGGCGGAAGCCCCTCCCCCACGGAGCCAGACCGTCCCCATTCAGCTGTGCTTGGTTTGAAGGACTCAACCCAGAGGGTTTCCAATTACTGTTTTTGTTTTCCTTCTTGTTGGGGGTGGAGGGGTGGGACCAACCTAGCCTGATCACCTGGCTCCCTGACTCAGAGTCTTTTCTTTTAAGTTGAACGACCCCGTGTGTTCCAGTTGCTTGTTGAAAAGGCGCCGGGATCTCCTGTGCTGCGACTCACGGAGTCGGCTGGAACTGCGGCGCCGGCTCCTGGCGGATTTTTGCCAGGAATCTCCTGGCCTGACTCGCCATTTCAGATGAGTGGGCAACTCTGCTGTCTCAGGGCTCTGCCCGCCGGCTAAGAGGGCTCCCAGACCAGTGGCTTTTGTACGTAGTACTGCAGCAACAGGGTGTGGTCACAGCAGCCGCGCAGGCGGAATCAGCCCCGCGGGGGCCAAAACAGCCGCACCAGCTGGGACTGCGACGCTGCCGACCCCTCTGCCTGGGTATCTCCTGGTCTGTGGGCAACAAGAGTTCATCTGGAAATGCGGCGTCCACTCACCCTCTGCACTTTCACTGGGAGCTGAAGTCCTGAGCTGTTCTTAGGCGGCCATCTTCCCAGCATCCATAAATCTTAATTTTCAACCTTTCTGGATACCTGAATTGTAACTGTCAGTGTCGCACTGGTCAGTATGTGGAAACACATTGTTCTGCCCTGCTACTTAGATTGATTTGAAAGGGAATTTATGGTGATGAGGAATGTATGAAAAACATTATATTTCTTTTGATGTTTCCAAAGGTTGCCCATGAGAAACTGATTTGTTAAAACATGCTACATGTCCTAAAATAAAGACCAGAATGGCAAAAAAAAAAAGAAAAAAAGAAAAAAAAATCTTTATTAGCTTCTAGACACTGCTATAACAAATTACCACAAATTTAGTGGTTTAAGACGACACAAAGTCAATATGTTACAGTTTAACAAGCAGTACTCAGAGTCTTTCAGTTCCAAAAAGTCCTGACAGGGTTGTGCTGGTTTTGGAGCCTCCAGGGGAGAGTTCTTTTCCTTTCCCCGTTTCCACTGATACCTACATTCCTTGACTCCCTCCTCCATCTTCCCAGCCTGCAGCGTAGCACCTCAATCTCTCTCTCTCTGTTGCTCTTCCATCGTGACTTCTGTCTCTCTGCAGCTGTCCTCACATCACCTTCAGTGACTCTGACCTTTCTGCATCCCTCTTTTTTTCTTTACCCCCAAGAGAGGGTTCTTGGATCTCATGCAAGAAAGAAATGGGACAAGTCCATAGAGTAAAGTGAAACAAATTTATTAAGAAAGTAAAGGAATAAAGAATGGCTACTCCATAGGCAGAGCAGCTCTGCATCCCTCTTAAAAGAACTCCTGTCACTACATTGGGTCCACCAGGATAATCTCCCATCTCAAAATCTTTAATTTAATCAATCTAAAAATTTCCATTTGCTTTGTAAGGTCACATATTCACAGGTTCTGAGGATTAGGATGTAGACAACTTTGAGATCATTCTGTTTACCACACGTGGAGTTGATTTAAGGTGTAAAAATGTTTATGTCCTCCTCTGGGGCAGTCATATGAATTCCTGAGTAGTAGCTCATTTATCAGAATCCTTGCTACTTAGCATAGCTATTGTCCTGTTAACTTGAAACCTCTGCCTACACACCAACCTTAGTCATTTTTTCCTTAGTAATTCCTCTGGTTGTATCAGGCAGCTCACTTGACCTGCTGGTACCTTGACCATAATCGTTGTACATATTTTACCTGGAACATGTTGGGTGAGATGCAAAATTATATATCAATTATATATCAGGTCACATAAATAATAAATAATAAATGGTATCAAAAAAGGTCCCCAACCAGATGTCATTCACTATGTGGCTGCTTCTAAACTTTACTGTCACATTTCTTCTATAGCAGAAACACTACGGAGAAGGGAGACAACCAGTTTTTCCTAGGTATTGTCACATTTCTCCTACAAAAACTGTTCCCTAAACTCTAGACTTAAATACTCTGTCTACCCTATTTCCAGTAGCAATCTGGGAAAACTTATGCTTGGCTAAGCAGTGTACAGGAATAGCTCAAAATAGCACCATAAAGGCAAGTGATAGGGAGAGAGATGAATTCAAGAGCTAAAGATACAATCAGAATTAATGCAGGCCAGGCAGGAAGGGCTACTAGAAAGATGTGAATCAAAATAGTTATAAGTCTAGATTGGTTAAGATCATGAAGCGATCCTCTTCTCTGCCTCCTTTGCTGACTCCTCCTCCAAAGTGTAAATGTTGGATTTTTACAGATCTTGTTCTTAGACCCTTGCTACTCCCTTCTCTTTTTCCCTCAGATGATTTCATTCTTTCCGATGGCTTTAACTCCCAAATATTTGCTGATGATTTTTATCTCCTCCTGAATTCTTTTCTTAGTTCTAGATTCGTATTTGCAACTTCCTACTTGACATTCCTATTTGAATGTCTTTATAGGCTTCCTGAAATAAACATAACTAAATCACAGCACTCTTGACCCATGTATGCTGTGTGTCCTGCTTCAGTTTGTTCATCACCCTCATCTCAGTAAATGCTGCCTCTGCCTCTGCTCGAATTCCCTAAGCATGAAACTCAGGAGTTGTTCTTGACACTCTGGCCCTTAACGTTCCTCTCCTTTAGCCCATCATCTTTGGCAACTGCCAAGTCCTTTTGTCCTAACTCCAAATATATGTCAGATCCATCGCCTCCTTTCCAATGTAGACTGTCAAATTTTAGCTCAGTCACCACCATTTGTTACTGAACTACTGCAGTGGATGCTTCCCTCTTCCACACTACCCTCCCATCTCATTTTTTATGCACTATTTCTTTGGCTCTCACCTTTTCTACCCCTACTTGTTTATCCTCTCACCGTTTCCCCTAGTTCTTTTTTTCCATCTTCCTCCACCTCCCATTTCCCCCCGCTTTCTCTATGAAACCCATCACTGTTTCACTTCTCTGTTTCTCTTTCTTTCTCAGATTTATTTTATTTTTATTTTATTTTATTTATTTTTTTGAGATGGAGTCTTGCTCTGTCACCCAGGCTGGAATGCAGTGGCACGATCTCGGCTCACTGCAACTTCCATCTCCCTGGTTTAAGCAATTCCCCTACCTCAGCCTCCCAAGCTGCTGAGATTACAGGCGCATGCCACCACGTCCAGCTAATTTTTTTGTATCTTTAATAGAGACAGGGTTTCACCTTTTTGGCCAGACTGGTGTCAAGCTCCTGACCTCAGTCAATCCGCCCACCTCAGCCTACCAAAGTGCTGGGATTATTAAGTGTGAGCCACCATGCCTGGCTTCAGATTTCTTTCAAAACTGTGAATTAGATCATGTCACTGCTCTCTTAGTTAAAATTCATTAGTGGCTTTTACTGCTTTTAGGATAATAACTAGTTTTCCTCAACATGGCCTTGTGTGACTGCCCAACTCTTCAACCCTGTTCTAAACCACACATTCTCCATGCTTCAGCTATACTGGCTTCTTTCAGTTTTTGGAATGCATCAAACTATTTTAGAGACTTTGCAAAGCTTATTCTCTAGGCACAGAACTCTTCTTCTTCATTCCTTGGTTGATTCCTGTCATTCTTCAAATTCATATTTTTTCCCTAGCAAAATTGTTTCTAATCACTCAAAGTCTCAAGTAGGCTCCTGCTGTTTTTCTCTGTTGTGGCATTCTGCTTTCCATAAAAAAAATTATAATTTAAAATTACATATTCATTAAGGAATGGAGATCATGGCATACAAGAGGTAGGACTAGATTGCAGCTTCGGACAGTGCAGTGGGCAGGGGTTTGCATTGTGAATTTGAGCTCCAGATCAACTGCAAGAATAAACCAACAATCCTAGGAGGACCTAAGACCCCCTGAAGGAAGTGGACTACTCCTGCAGGACCCAGGAGATCCCCCAAAAACTGTGAGCATCCCAACTGCAGAAGTGGGAAAGGGAGACCCTCTTCTCCAGAACATACACCCCCACTGGCGAAGCTAAAGGTCTTGGGCAAACTTATTTGCCCAAGAGGTTTCTGACTTTACCTAGAGCTGAGTGAATTACAGGCATAGAGGAAGCACCAGAAAGGCCCTGGGAGCTTGCTGGGTCCCCTGGCGGGCCATTCCTGGCTGGCACCACAGAGATCCAACAGGAGAGGAGCAGGGGGTAAAACTATTCAGGAAGAAGCAAATCTCTAGGTGAAATTTGTAACAATTTGAATGGGGTGAGAAGCCTCCTGGCCAGAACTCAGTGGAGGGTGCAAATCTGGTGTGCAGACTTCACAGCTGGTGGAAGAACCAAGCCCTTTTCTTTCGCAGCTGGGAGGCAGATAGCTTGGGGGCTTTTCAAGCCCTTCTTGCTCTCTGCCTGGAAACAGTCTGGGAGCTGTTGTGGGGGACACAGTGGGAGCGAGACTGGCCCTTCAGTTTATATGGGATCTGGATAAGGTTCCTCACAACCTGCATGACACAGAAGAGGCAGCCATAATCCTCCTAGGTACCTAACTCCAGTGATCTGGAAACCTCACTTTCATCCTCCACAGCAGTTGCAGAATGACCCACCCAAGGACAGTCTGAGTTCAGACATTCCTAGCCCCCACCTGATGGTCCTTCCCTACCCACCCTGGTAGCTGAAGACAAAGGGCATACAATCTTGGGAGTTCTAGGGCCCCACTCACCACCGGTTCCTCACCATACCACCACAGCTGATGCTCTCTGGAAAGTGCCACCTCCTGGCAAATGGCCAACCAGCACAAAAATAGAGCATTAAAGCACCAAAGTTAAGAACCCTCAAGGAGTCCATTGCAGCCCCCAGCCACCTCCACTGGAACAGGCACTGGTATCCATGGCTGAGAGACTCATAGATGGTTCACATCACAGGATTCTGTGCAGACAAACCCCAGTACCAGTCCAGAGCCAGGTAGACTCACTGGGTGGCTAGACCCAGAAGAGAGACAACAACCACGGCAGTTTGGCTTACAGAAAGCCACATTCATAGGAAAATGGGGAGAATACTACATCAAGAGAACACCCTGTGGGACAAAAGAATCTGAACAACAGCCTTCAGCTCTAGACCTTTCCTCTGACAGAGGCTACCCAAATGAGAAGGAACCAGAAAACCAACCTTGGTAATATGACAAAACAAGGCTCTTCAGCAACCCCCCAAAAATCACACTAGTTCACCAGCAGTGGATCCAAACCAAAAAGCAATCCCTGATTTACCTGAAAAAAAATTCAGGAGGTTAGTTATTAAACTAATCAGGGAGGGACCAGAGAAAGGTGAAGCCAAATGCAGGAAATCCAAAATATGATACAAGAAGTGAAGGGAGAAATATTCAAGGAAATAGATAGCTTAAAGAAAAAAAAAACAATAAAAAATTCAGGAGATGTTGGACACACTTAGAAATACAAAATGCTCTGGAAAGTCTCAGTGATAGAATTGAACAAGTAGAAGAAAGAAATTCAGAGGTTGAAAATAAGGTCTTTGAATTAATGCAATCCAACAAAGACAAAGAAAAAAGAATAAGAAAATATGAACAAAGCCTCCAAGAAGTTTGGAATTATGTCAAATGACCAAACCTAAGAATAATCAGTGTTCCTGGGGAAGAAGAGAATTCTAAAAGCTTGGGAAACATATTTGGGTTAATAATTGAGGAAAACTTCCCCAGCCTTGCTAGAGACCTAGATGTCCAAAAAAAGAAGCACAAAGAACACCTGGGGAATTTGTTGCAAAAAGATCTTTGCCTAGGCACATTGTTATCCAAAGTTAAGATAAAGGAAAGAATCTTAAGAGCTAAGAGACAGAAGTACCAGGTAACCTATGAAAGAAAACCTACCCAATTAACAGTACATTTCTCAGTGGAAACCCTACAAGCTAGAAAGGATTGGGGCCCTATCTTTGGCCTCTTCAAACAAAACAATTATCAGCCAAGAATATTGTATCCAGTGAAACTAAGCATCTTATATGTACAAAAGATACAGTCTTTTTCAGACAAATAAATGTTGAGGGAATTCACCATTACCAAGCCACCACTATAAGAACAGCTAAAAGGAGCTCTAAATCTTGAAACAAATCCTGGAAACAAATCAAAGCAGAACCTATTTAAAGTGTAAGTCACACAGGACCTATAAAACAAAAATACACGTAAAAAAGCAAAAACAAAAACACCCCAAAGGACACAGGCAACAAAGAGCACATTGAGTGCAATGGTACCTCACATTTCGATACTAACATTGAATGTAAATGGCCTAAATACTCCACTTAAAAGATACAGAACTGCAGAATGGAAAAGAACTCACCAACCAGCTGGGGGTGGTGGCAAATACCTGTAATCCCAGCCACTCAGGAGGCTGAGGCTGGAGAATCACTTGAACCCAGGATATGGAGGTTGAGGTTAGATCAAGATCACACCATTGTGCTCCAGTCTGGGTGACAGAGCAAAACTATGTCTCAAAAAAAAAAAAAAAAAAAAAAAAAAAAAAAAAAAAAAAAAGGGTAATCCACCATGATCAAGTGGGTTTCATACCAGGGATGCAGGGGTGGTTTAACATATACAAGTCAGTAAATGTGATACATCACATAAACAAGATTAAAAATGAAAATCAATGATCATTTCAGTAGATGCGGAAAAAGCATTCGACAAAATCCAGCATCCCTTTATGATTAAAACTCTCAGCAAAATTGACATACAAGGGGCATACCTTAATATAATAAAAGCCATCTATGACAAACCCACATCCAATGTAATACTGAATGGGGAAGAGTCGAAAGCATTCCCTCTAAGAACAAGAACAAGACGAGGATGCCCACTCTCACCACTTTTCTTCAACGTAGTACTGGAAGTCCTGGCCAAAGGAATGAGACGAGAAAGAAATAAAGGGCAACCAAATCGGTAAAGAGGAAGTCAAACTGTCACTGATTGCTGACAATATTATTGTTTACCTTGAAAGCCCTAAGGCCTCCTCCAGGAAGCTCTTAAAACAGATAAAATAATTCAGCAAAGTTTCTGTATACAAGATTAATGTACACAAATCAGTAGCTCTTCTATACACCACGTGACCAAGCAGAGAATCCAATCAAGAATTCAACCTCTTTTATAATAGCTGCAAATATATATATATATACACACACACATGAATATACCTAACCAAGGAGTCAAAAGACCTCTACAAGGAAAACTACAAAACACTGCTGAAATTAATCATAGACAACATGAACAAATGGAAATACATCCCATGCTCACAGATGGATAGAATCAATATTGTGAAAATGACCATATTGCCAAAAGCAATCTACAAATTCAACAGAATCCCTATCAAAATACCACCATTATTCTTCACAGAATTACAAAAAGCAATATTAAAATTCATATAGAACCAAAAAGAACCTGCATAGCCAAAGCAAGACTAAGCAAAAAGATCAAATCTGGAGGCATCACACTACCTAATTTCAAACTACACTATATGGGCGCAGTTACCTAAACAGCGTGGTACTGCTATAAAAATAGGCACATAGACCAATGGAACAGAATAGAGAACCCAGAAATGAACCCAAATACTTATAACCATCTGAAGCAAACAAAATGTAAAGTGGAGAAAGGACACCCTTTTCAACAAATGGTGCTAGGATAATTGGCTAGCCATATGTAGGATCCCTATCTCTCACCTTATACAAAAATCAACTCAAGATGGATTAAGGACTTAAACCTAAGACTACAGACTATATTGTGAAACCTGAAACTATAAAAAGTCTAGAAGATAACATTGGAAAAACTTTTCTAGACATGGGAATTAGGCAAGGATTTCATGACCAAGAACCCAAAAGCAAATGCAATAAAAACAAAGATAAATAGCTGGAGCCTAATTAAACTAAAGAGCTTTTGCACAGCAAAAGGAACAGTCAGCAGAGTAAACAGACAACCCAGAGTGGGAGAAAATCTACACAGTCTATGCATATGACAAAAGACTGTCACAATCTGTATACCTGACAAAGAACTAATACCCAGAATCTACAACGAACTCAAATCAGTAAGAAAAAAAACAAATAGTTCCATCAAAAATGGGCTAAGGACCTGAATAGACAAGTCTCAAAAGAAGGTATACAAATGGCCAACAAACATGAAAAATGCTCAACATCACTAATGATCAGTGAAATGCAAATCAAAACCACAGTGCAATACCACCTCACTCCTGCAAGACTGGCCATAATCAAAATTCAAAAAACAGTATGATGGCATGGATATGGTGAACAAGGAACACTTCTGCACTGCTGGTAGGAATATAAACTAGTACGGATGCTATGGAAAACAGTGTGGAGATTCCTTAAAGAACTAAAAGTAGAACTGCCTTTTGATCCAGAAATCCCACTACTGGGTATCTACCCAGAGGAAGTCATTTGAAAAAGATACTTGCACATACATGTTTATAACAGCATAAATCACAATTGCAAAATCGTGGAATCAACCCAAATACCCATCAATCAATGAGTAAAGAAACTGTGATATATATATATGTACACACACATACACACACGCCCACATATGTACATACACACATACATATACATATGTATACACATACATAGATATATTCATATATGTGATGGAATACTAAGAAGCCATAAAAAGAAATGAATTAACAGCATTTGCAGTGACTAGATGACATTGGACACTATTATTATACTAAGTGAAGTAACTCAGGAATAGAAAACCAAACATCATATGTTCTCACTGATATGTGGGAGCTATGCTATGGGGGTGCATATGTGTAAGAATGATGCAGTGGACTTTGGGGACTTGGGGGGAAGAGTGGGAGAGGGACGAGGGATAGAAGGCTACAAATATGGCGCAGTTTCTACTGCTTAGGTGATGGATGCACCAGAATCTCACAGATCACCGCTAAAGAACTTACTCATGTGACCAAATACCACCTGTACCCCAATAACTTATGGAAAAGTAAAAAATAAAAGTAAAAAATAGAATTATGTATTCATTTAGATATTTGCTATTTTCAGTCTTCCCAACTGGTATATTAGCTCCATGAGGGCAGTAACATGTCTGTTATATTCATCACTGTGTCTCTTGCCTGTGGTGTCTAGTTCAATAAAGGGGGTTAATAAATAAATGAGTGTATACA
This sequence comes from Saimiri boliviensis, assembly GCF_048565385.1. NCBI lineage: Eukaryota > Metazoa > Chordata > Mammalia > Primates > Cebidae > Saimiri > Saimiri boliviensis. The sequence continues at coordinate 32,375,343 of NC_133455.1, read as the reverse complement.
ACATGGAAAATGATACAGTGAAAATCATTAAATAGCCCCAAAAATAAATATACTGATAGAGATGATATTGAGGAGACAGGCTGAAGGGAGCGAAGGGTATGGGTTAAATAAATTCCTATACTTATTCTAGCAAAGTGAGTTGTCAATCTCAAATTTTTATCTGAGTGTCCTGTCAGTTATTATGTGGGTATTTTAAAGCTTCTTTCATTTGTAACTATATTTATTTTTATGTTAGTAAAAAAAGCTTTCCAAATTATGCTTAATGATGTTTGAATATGGCTAGCTTTGTTTTCTTATCTCTTCTCATTTAGATAAATGATCCCAAATGAGCTATAATTTTGTCTCATCACCATACTCATAATTCATTTGTTAAGTGCTATGTGCCAGGTACTTTATAAGTATCATCCCATTTAATTTTTACAGGAGTCATAAGAGGGACATGATCATATCTCATTTTACAGATCAGAACACTGAGGCTTAGAGAAGTCAACTACTCCAGAATTATATAGGCAGTATTTTCTGGAGCTGGAATTCAATACCTTCTACTACCCCAGTGCTGTCTTTGTGATGAGTTATTTTAGTATGCATTAAGAAATACATGAAATGTGTTTGATATAGATAAAGTATTTCTATTTTCTTTATTAGGCAATTCAGAAACATTTAACTCAAAATTTTAAAGCTAAGGAACTTTTTTTTCTGAGTAAATCAAAAAGGATGTATTCTTCAACTATTTTTCTAAATGAAGCATTAAAAAGGATGAAATATTTTGACACACGGAAAGGCATACAGACTAGTATAATAATACCTTTGTTCTTACCACTTATCTTGAAATAAAATCTTACTGGTACAGTTCAAAGGCCCTTGTGCATTCCTCCCCAGGGTCATTTTCCTCTCTCTCCTCAGTAGTAACCACTATCTCAACTTTGTCCTATCTTTACTTCTTTAGTATCTTGGCAATAATCTGGTGGCTGAGTGTTAAATGGATATGTGGTACAGTGGCAATTAATGTTATTCTTTTTCCTGAAGAAACTTAGCTTATTTCTTTGCTTTTGTTGTTTGCCACTCTTCCTGGTTGAATTCCGATTTGTAACAAATGGCGCCATGACACTTGGAATTCTCCCCATCATATCGTATAACGTGAGAAAGGATTGAAAATATATGTTTCAAAGCCTATATCTTTGGGGTGAAGGATCAGTTCAGTAGTTGGTGTTTTTAATCTCATTATGATCTGAAGTCAAAGTAGAATGAAGAACCTTAATGCAAATAATCTTGAGTACCTCATGACTGAAATTTTTAAAGATGAACAGGTTAGGCTCAAATTCTGGTCAAATTTCAGGTGGATGAGCACATTCTGTGTTTCCAACATTTTCCTTGAATTTTAGAAGTATAGGATTCTTTGCAATATCGATGCATGAGTGTCTTGTGAAAGATTCCCAGCAGGGTTAGAGTGCAGTTTAGACTTGGTTACATGAGAGGTCTTTTTTCCCCCAAATCTAAGGGAAAAGACTTCCTCAAGTTGGCAAAGAATTGAAATAGGCTTCTCTAAAAAGACACAAAGACAAAAGCAAAAAATAAGGACAATATGTTGCTAATTAAGATGCAAAATGAAGTTAAACTGGTTTAGTGTAATTGATTTATATGAAACCAATAGAGATTTTTAGGGAATTATATAAAAGAGGAAAATAGGTAATAAAATGAAGGAGAAGCAAGAATTGTGATTGTGATACAGATTGGGGACTGGAGCTAAGAAACTACTCTTGGAAATAAATGCCTGAGACACAAAAATATCTTAGAAGGATGACAGTGAATGACTAGAAAATACCAAAGACTGACTCTTAGTATCTGTAACATAGTGAATACTCATTGCTTAGTTGATGAATTACTGATAAAATCTCATCAATTAAAGGCATATGTTCATGTATATTATAGCTTTTCATATGTGAAAATATATCTGCATAGTATTTTATTAAGGAATTTATTTTTTAATCTAGATGCTTATATTTTTGTCATCTTAAAAGTAGTTTTTTCTGTTATGCAAGATGAATGATTTTAAAAATATATGTAAAGATTCTTTTGCTGAAGTTCAAGTGACCAAATATTGCACATAAATTCTTTCTTTCATAAAACGAATTTTGTTGAATTTTCCATAAAAAGGGCAACTACTAAACATTCTTATGATAGCTTCTTTGTGAATGTGTCACTGTTCTTGATTTGCACACGCCTTATAATTTAGGCTTTCTTTTGTTTTGGGCTGGCAGCTCCAACTGTTAAAGCTCTTGTCTGATTATGTGGAACTCCATTTTAATAGGAGCAGCTTCTTTGCTGCATTTTTAAAAAATGGTCTTGGAAGCTTCTTACTTCCGAGAAATGGATCTTTGTTGGGGACAAAGGATTATTTATGCTAAAGGAAAATGTATTCCCCACTGAATTAGCTCGTGGGAAGCATAACAAGCTCATTAGTAATGTTCACTTGTACTTTGGCCTTTTGCTGTGTTGGAGAGAAGAGAAAATGACATCCAAAAGGACATTCTGTTGTCTTTTGCCTTCCTGTAAAGAAAATGTCTTATAATATTAGGTTTTTCAGTATGGTTTAGCTCAGGTTGAACTTTGGTACTAGAAGAAATATTCCTGAAAGGAAAAGTGGTAAGTATAGTTGACACTGTGTATGAGATATGTCTGATATAATTTAGGGAAAAAATAACTTTTTCTTGGAAAGTAATAGCATTATAGCTTTATAATTACTGTATATTTTTTCTTAAAATGTTTTGAAGGAAGTTTATAATAAAAATAGACTAGTTTATGCTGCTATGAGCAATAAAAAAATCCTAGATTTTATATAGTCTATATTATTGAGTGTTTTTAAACTCTTCACTTTTATCCTTCTGAAAATATAGCAAAGAATTACAGTTACCTAATTCAATAAATTAAAGTATATTTTTCCATGTAGATTTCAGGAATACTACTTTGGAGCTAAAATTGCTGTTTCTTTTGTTTTTTGTCTTTGGAAAATTGTTATAGGAATGCATTGTGCCTTTTGGTTCACAGTTTACCTTGTGTAGCAGAATAAGCTTATAGTTAAGTTTATTAATTTATGCAAAGTCCATATGACCTGTTATGATCTTGATGACAGAAGATACTTGACTTTTAATATCAGTTGTTGTAATATTTATACTTACATTATGTTCACAGGTTATGTTCACAGAGAAAAATAAAATTCTGGGAGACTTTCATATGAGCTAAATTTTGTTGTTGATTTTTTTTTTCAAAACTGCCCAGATGGTTCAAGAATTACTTTGATGATAATGCCAGAAACTACATATTATATTAAAGTCTGTTTCAGGTTTTACTTTTTCAAATGAGTAGTCCTTTATGAAGTAAGAAGCAAGGAGTGATAAGAATTCTCTGTAGTCAGACTATTCTAACTAGAAGAAAAGTTTTGCATTTGCAGTTGAATAAACACATTCCTGAATCTTGTAATTTGGGGGTTTGGGGAAGTAACAAAACTTACATTGTTAACTGTATGTTAATATTTTGTTCTTTTTTCAGAAAAGAAATTTCAGTTCAATATAGGTGACTATGCAGCCTGCAATTCAAGTAAGTTTTTTCTTGGAAAAAATATTTAAATTATGAGATTAATGTAATTGAACTATAATAATTAGCAAACATAAGATTATCACAAAATGTTTATTGTGCTAGTTTTTTAAAGCGTCGTTTTTTTTACGTTGTTGTTGTTTTGTTTTCTTTTTTTGAGACAGAGTGTCACTTCGTTGCCAGGAACCAGGTTGGAGTGCAGTGGCATGGTCTCGGCTCACTGCAGCCCCCGCCTCCCCCTGGTTCAAGCAATTCTCCTGCCTCAGCCTCCTGAGTAGCTGGGACTACAGGCGCATGCCACCACTCCCAGCTAATTTTTGTATTTTTAGTAGAGATGGGGTTTCACCATGTTAGCCAGGATGGTCTTGATCTCTTGACCTTGTTATCCACCCACCTCGGCCTCCCAAAGTGCAGGATTACAGGTGTGAGCCACCACACCCGGCCTAAAGCATCACATTTTAAAAACAGAAATACTATATTTTGACTTTCTAGTTCTCAAAAACTTTTAATTCTAAGCTTTTGTTTATACTAAATATTTGTAAAATTCAAAAATACCTTAGGGTTATCTCTTCTTGGCCCTTTGTCTAAGATCAAGTGTAAAAGTACCTTAGGGTTGGTAGGTCTATCTTATTTATACCACCGTGGGAAGAGGTGAAATACTCTGTGGTTTTTCCCCTCATTACAATTTAGCATGTATTTACAGTTAAAAGAGATTTCAGTGAAAACAAATGTATCTTTTAAAATTTTAAGTAGTTGTTCATGTGCTCTATAAATGTCTGTATATGACTGGGCATTCAAATTTTGAAGAGTGGGTTTTTGGTTTGTTTTTTGGTGGAGGGATGCAAGCTGGGTACAATGAGACAACCAAAATAACCTTGTATTTGGATGATTTCCAGCATTGTTGTTTGCTCTATTATTCTTATTTTTAAGTTTTCTTTCTTTTGTATAAATAGAACATGATTGAATATTAACTTAAAAGTCACATCGAAGATCTGCCTGGAAAGAAGCAAGCAACTGATAATAAAATTTGCTTTGGGAAGTAAAAACTTGGATTAATTAGATTTCGATTCTGATCATAGTTCTGCCTCTCTGATTCCAAGATTTTGGCAAGTTATCTTACCTCTGAGTCTCTACTTCCTTACCTCTATGGTGAGGATAATAGTGATTCATTTGCAGGGTAGTTTTGAGGATCAGTTAGATAACGTGTGCAAAGGGCCTACTAGAATATATATTGCCTATATTGCCTGTAAGCACATCAGAAGTTTGATTGTATCCTTGGTATGATAAAACCATCCAGATATAAACCTAGAGATAGCACCTATGTCGTAAAAGTCAGTTAGTTTTTCCTCCTCCTCCTCCTCCTCCTCCTCCTCCTCTTCCTCTTCCTTCTCCTCCTCCTCCTCTTCCTTATCCTCCTCCCCCTTCTCCTCTTCCTCCTCTTCTCTCCTTTCCTTTCTCTTATCAATGTAACAATGGATGACAGCCTAGAGAAGAGAATTTATCAAATAGTTAAGAACAGCCCTGCATGTGACACTGTTGTACACCTTCTTATGCTCTGCAGCTATAATCTCCTATCCTACTAATAGAGTTCTATCATACTGTTTTTTTGGGGACTGGGGAGTCCATGACTATCTCCCAAAAGATCTTATTCTTTACCTTTGGGACCCCTCACATCCACTTGCATATGCTCAGAACTGTGTTATTACTCAAAATCATTTTTGAACTGATTACTTCTGTTCATCCTGTTTTTATCCAAGTCTCAGGAATGTCATTAGTTTCTTATCAATTATATTTTCCTGATTCCTTATATAATTTTTTTTTAATCATTGCCACATTGCCCATGTTTTTTCTCATTTCTACACTAATGGCCATTCATATTTTCTTAACATGGTAGATTATTTCACAGTTTGTCTAATGGTTTCATAAAATCTCTGATCCAGATTCCAAGAGCTGTCTTCATTGATTTTTTTTTTCTAGGACTATCACCCTTCATATGTCTCATGGAGGTTTTTGCTGTTGAATGTGAGGACTTCCCAGGATTTCTACCTCTTTCTCTGCCAATTATATTAGACAGCTACTTGGTTATTGAGTGCCTTGCAGAGAGGAGACATCAAGTGAATAGCTGTTATCAATTGATGACTTATTAATTTAATACTTTAAGATAGTTCTTGACATTCATCTGTGTCCTTCATTCTGATTAATAAATATATAGTATAAAAGCCAGTGAACAATAGTTCTTAACCTTTCTGGGATCATAGTTCTGTTTGAAAATCTAACAAAGGCTATGAAATCACTCTCTGTGAAAAGGCCCATTTGCACATAGGCATAAAATTTTGACTAAATGTAAGCAAGTGCATGTACCTAAGTTAATCTGTAGAGTTACCTATGAATTAAATGTCTCTTAATGACAATATGACAGCTTTCAGCATGTTTGAGAACAACCTTCATACATGCAGTTTTGGTTAATATCTAACTTTTAATACTAATTTCTGCTGACTAGCCCAGGTGATTACTAAAGTTGTCTGCTTGCAATAATAGGAAAATCCAACATGTACTCTTCTCTCTAATGTGATAAGAAGTAAGAATGACTTTTTAAAAAAATGTTAGCTTCTCCATTTTCATAAATGATAAAAAAAACCACCTTCTTAATTCATGCTCTTCTTTCCTTGACAAACATTTACATCTGCTCTGCCTTTTTTCGGCTCAGCCAGATGGTTAGTGAACAAATAATATATTCCACTGACTGTCAAATACAATTGATTGTAAGATACTTTTTGATTTTGATGGTACAAAGAGTCATATGCTAATATCTATCCCTCAATTATTGAACAAATATGTTTGAATACTATGTGCTAAGCATTAAACCGAGTCCTAGGATTGCAATAGAAGTAAGACATGCTTATAAAGAGAAGAATTAGTAAAGCTTTACTGTACTTCCTTGGAAATAATTTTAAGAGAATTCAGAGAAATAAATAACATCGTTTTCCTATTCATAGGATTCTCATATATTTAGGAATTCATTTCCCAATCCCTATCCTAATTCCTGAAGTAAATGTCTCTTAAATAATTTACATTTCTTTTTTGTCTTTGACAGGGATTTTTTTAAAAAATTAGATTTCTCTACCCCCGCATGCCTCTTGTGTTTATTCATTTTCTTTGTTTGCCTTGGGATTAAAAAATATAACTTGCTTATTTCTCATTGTAAGAGATTGGAAGTAGTTTCCCCACCCCGCCATCCCCACCACCAGTTTGTCTGCATTACCTGTGGTACTGCTGTGACTTTTGATCTGGTGTAGTAAGACTTGTCTCAAATGAAGCTCAATAAATTTAATACATTTTAAGGGGAAAATGGTCTGTTTTAAAAATCAAGAAAGGGCTATATTCACTTGTATTCCTTTTACCTAAACTTTTTTTTTAATAAGTTAAAAAAAATTTTTTTAAGCCATCACAAGTGTAGTACAGAGAAATTTGTTTGCCTGAGCCATTTGAGAGGAAGTGGTGAATCTAATGCCATATTACATCTGAATATTTTAGTGTGTATTCCTCAAAAACAAGGACATCTTCCTATACAACCACAATGAAACAATCAGAAATCAGGATATTAATGCTGCTGCAGTACTACCGTTTAATACGCAGACCACTTTCAAGTGTGGCCAGTTGTCCCAATAATATCCAGTTCAGAATTATGTGTTGCATTTAGTTTTCATGTCTCTTTAGTCTTCATTAGGCTGAAACGGTATGTCAGTCTTTGCTTGTCTTTAATTACCTTGATACTTTTTTTAAAAAAAAAAAAAACACAAGCTCAAGATTTTATTGTCTTCATACAAGAAAAGCTGAGACTTAGAACTGGATCACTTGACCTTTTCTCTTCTTATCTCCTCCCACTTCAAAATGCTTGCATCTTTTACTGGCCAGCATTCTCTTAGATCTGCACTAGGGCTCAACACACTTAAGCCTTAGCACAACCTTCTTTGTAGTTTTAGCCGTTTTCTGGAAAATCGGCTTAGTTTGCCCACCATAGCCACTCTGCTTCCTGTCATAACACTGCTTTACCTGGCCATACAGAGAATCCTTGCCCTTCTTGTACTGTGTCACTTTGTGGGGTTGGTGCTTGCCACACTTCTTGCAGAAAGTCTGATGGGTTTTAGGAACGTTCACCATGTTTGCGTGAGTGCCCTCAGCACAGAAATCTCTTCCAGACCAGCTATTTTGTAGAATGTCCCTCAATTTGGTTTTGCTTGATATTTTTTCATGATTAAACTAAGGTTATGCATATTGGGTAGGAATTTTTCTCATTGCCTCCTATCAGGTGGCATATGATTTTGATTTGTTCCATTATTGATGGAGTTCATCTCCATCGTTTGATTACAATGCTGTCTGTCAGGTTTCTGAACTATAAAATTACTCTTTTTCCCTTTGTAGTAAGTATTTTGTGTGCAGGTACTTTGAAACTGTAAAAATCCCATTCTTGTTCAAATTTCAGTGTGTTCATTTATATCTGTATTAACTCACAGTTTCCTATTTTATTCAGTGTGATATAATTCATTTCTATCATTTATCTCAATGCTCAAATTGCCCTCAGTTCAGCAGAAGTTCCTTCATGCTGGCTTATGTATCCTTTTGGCACTCTTTGAGAGTTTCTTTGCTTTCAGATAAGAGATATTCTAATTGAACACCAAAGGATTCATTCTTACTTCTCTCATTCCATATTGGAAACTCTCTTCAGTGAGAAGATTGGCTCCCATTTGATAAATCCTCATGTGTTGACAAATTCTCCCGCTGTTGCTGCCACCTGCACCCTGGGTAGATGCTCAGCTCACTTGGACTCTGATACTCTGTATTGGAATATTCCCCCTTTGCCCTCAATGGATGCCTTCCTTATTCTACTCAGGGTCTGACATCTTGCACAGGGCTGCTCCCATACCCAGATGCCCTCTCACCTGACTCAAGCTCTGAGTCTCCATTCGAAGCCACCCAGCTCTGAGAATCTCCTATGCATTTCACCTGGGCTCTAATAATATTATTACTTTCTAAGTTGTTCAAGAAGGGGAAGGACAAGAGATATTTATATCTGTTTTAAAAAAGGTGACTTCCTGGCCCGGTGCGGTGGCTCAAGTCTGTAATCCCAGCACTTTGGGAGGCCGAGGCGGGTGGATCATGAGGTCGAGAGATCGAGACCATCCTGGTCAACATGGTGAAACCCCGTCTCTACTAAAAATACAAAAAATTAGCTGGGCATGGTGGCACGTGCCTGTAATCCCAGCTACTCAGGAGGCTGAGGCAGGAGAATTGCCTGAACCCAGGAGGCGGAGGTTGCGGTGAGCCGAGATCGCGCCATTACACTCCAGCCTGGGTAACAAGAGCGAAACTCCGTCTCAAAAAAAAAAAAGGTGACTTCCTAATGACATGATTACTTTTATAATTTGAAGAATTGATACAGCCTTTTCTATAAATAATCTTACATTAAAGAATCTCTAATTGTATTTCAAAATTTTGCAAATGTTGATTATAGTATCTATAAACATATAAAATTTATAAAGAATGTCCATTGTTATTCTAAACTGTGAATTGGCCAGGTAGTATTTCATGCTTTGTGGGCTAGTAGGCAAAATTGAGATATGCAGTTACTTACCCAGGCTGGAGAACAGTCATGTGATCTCAGCTCACTGCAACCTCTGCCTCCCGGGCTCAAGCATTTCTCCTGCCTCAGGCTCCCAAGTAGCTGGGACTACAGGCTCGTGCCACCATGCCTGGCTAATTTTTATATTTTTAGTAGAGGTGGGATTTCACCATATTGGTCAGGGTTGTCTTGAAATCTTGACCTCATGATCCACCTGCCTCAGCCTCCCACAGTGCTGGAATTACTAGGCATGAGCCACTGTGCCTGGCCTCATAACAGCCATTTTAAAATTAAAAACTATTCTTAGCTTCTGGGCTTACAAAATCAGGTGAGACTGGATTTGTCCCATGGACTATAGTTTGCCACCCACTTGTTTTAAACTGAAGTACTTAGAAATTGTTTTTTAAAGATAACACTGTTACTGTGATTTGAAGTTTTCAAAAATGCTATTTATGCTTCATTTATTCATTCAACAAATGTTGATTGAGTCTCTGCTATCTGCTGGGCTCAATGCCAGTTGCTGCAAAGGTGTATTTTGTAAGGCAGGACCCATCTTACAGCTAAGATGCTAAAACTCTGGTCAAGTAACTTGTTAAGCTTACTCAGATAACAAGTAAAGGAAAAATATTATTTGTTGAATTGTACCCTCTTGGCTCAGTAGTAGAATCCATTTATTAATTAGGGTTTTTTTTTTTTACATTGACCACAATATTGAATATTGAAAATGTCTTGGACGAGTGTAGTGGCTCATGCCTATAATCTCAGAACTTTGGGAGGTGAGGCAGAAGGATCACTTGAGCCCAGGAATTGAAGACCAGCCTGGGCAACATAGGGAAGCCACATCTCTGCAATAAATAAAATTTAAAAATTAGCTGGATATGGTGGCATGTGCCTGTGTCTCAGCTTCTCAGGAGGCTGAGGTGGGAGGATTGCTTGAGCCTGGGAGTTGAGGCTGCAGTGAGCCATGATCGCATTACTGCACTCTAGCCTGGGCAGCAATGAAACCCTGTCTCAAAGAAAAAAAAAAACAAGGAAAGAAAGAAAAGAAAATGGTTACATGTCTAGGACTAATAGTTTACTTCTAATTTATATATTTGCTGTGAGCAACAGCAGTTTTTTATATGTGTCTATTATTTATGATTTATGCTTCATCATTTAAATACTGATGTGGATTATGATGACTTTTAGCAAAAGTTATATTTTTAGTTGATTGTTTAATTTTTCTTTAGGTATGGTTTGGAGAAGATCTGCCTCTAAGTCCACGGAGTCCTCTGACTCCCAGACATGGACCAGGATTGGCTAATGTTTGCCAGTATGATGAGTGGATAGCTGTGAGGCATGAAGCCACTCTGTTGCCCATGCAAGAAGATCTGTCAATCTGGTTATCTGGTTTATTAGGTAAGGCTTGAAACAATACACAAAATTGAATTCTCTTATTCAATATGTATTCATTGAGAGCCTTACTATTTTTCAAGGAGTGGTTGTTACAGATGCTGGGGATAGTCTAGTGAATGAAGTATTTCAATGCCCTTGCTCTCACCAAGCTTACATTTCAGCTGGGGAAATTCTCTGATTCACTCTGAATCTTGGGGCTTGCATGGTAGGAAATTTGAGATTTAACTGAAGAGGTCTGTAAGCTTTGAATAATCAACATTTTCATTGTTAATATTAAAATAATCTTTAAAAAGTGTATTGGTCTAATTTTTTTTTTTTGGCTGATTTCCCCCCACCAACCTGAATCTTGTATAAGCCATGAACTTTGAGTGAAACATAAACTGTAGGTAAAATGATTATAATTTCTGAGTCATTGAAGGATAGAGGCATATGAAACCTAGGAAGAAATGTCAGGTTGGAGAATGTCTGACATCATATTTTTTACTCTATTAGAGAATATGTTGAATGCTTTAAACTTTCTCCCCATAAAAATTTTACTTTAAATAATTTTATGTAGAATTAATCAGGTTCTCATGAAAAGGAATATCTTAATAGCCCTTCCAAGGTAATTAAATACCAAATACCCACTATAGTTATCTATTATCAGTTTGATGGATAATGTTTAGAGTTTATTATGTAATTTTAATCATGCTTTTAAAGAAGGCATTCTAGAAGTAAACTGTTGGTATTCCCTGGGTATTTGTTATGGTATTGTCTTTAATTTTAAAATTGCAATCAAGTCCATCTTATTTATGGATACTCTTTTTCTTGTGCAAGGAATATTAACATGCAGTTAATTTATTTCATCTTAAATGAAATAAAATTGATGTGAATTTTCTTTTTCTGTACTTCTGCATTGCAGGTATTTTTGTTTCAGTATCTTTAAGTTAACTCGCCATTATTTGCTATTTAACTGTACCTTCTAAGAGTATTTAGAGTCTGATCTGGAAATATGTTTTTAGGTATTAAAGTTAAGCCAGAAAAATTATTGGAAGAACTTGATAATGGAGTACTGTTATGTCAACTGATTGATGTTCTTCAAAACATGGTGAAAACATGCAATTCTGAAGAATTAGGAGTAAGTAAATGTTTGACAGTATTGATTTTATATCTTGGTACACATTATGTACATTTCTTATCTCTAGAAGATTGTAAACTTCCACGCCAACTGGCTAGGTGACGTTGAATAATGTACTTAACCCTTTTCAAGATCTGGAAAAATGTTCTCTTTCATAAAATGAGATTAACGTTTCCCTTAGCATTTATTTGTAAGAGTTCAATCACATTAAATGAGAGAATGTATGGATGGTGTCTAACATAGGGCTTGATGCATAGTAGATCCAACTCTTCTTGAGAAACATTAACATAACTTCCTTATAGAATTGTTTTGAGGGTTAAATGGGAAAAGAGCTTGTGATAGTTCTTGGCATACAAGTAGCAGCTGCTATTATTATTTTCTTCTTTATATATTCTCCATATATTGCATTGGAGGTAAATTCTGTAAGTATTGATTGGATAAATAATTTTTTAGACTGTTTTCATTCATTAACCCTGAAGTAATGATTTGAAGTAGATAAGGTTTCCTCTCTTTCCATCAAATATAGTTATTTTCAAGAGTTTGGGAGTTATATTTCCACCAATTGGTGGAAATATAAAGGAGTATCATCATTATATGGGACAGTGGATAATACATACATATATATATATATATATATATATATATATAACTGAAAAAGTATTTTCAAAAATATTTTGTGGTTACATAGTAGGTGTATATATGGGGTACATGAGATACTTTGATACAGGCATGCAATAAGTAATAAATCACATCATAGAAAATAGGATATGTTTCCGCAAGCATTTATTCTTTGTGTTACAAGCAATCCAATTGTACTCTTTTAGTTATTTTAAAATGTACAATTAAATTATTGACTGTAGTCACCCTGTTGTGCTATAGAATACTAGGTTTTATTCATTCTCTCTATAATTTTTTGCACCCTTAACCATCTCCACTTCACCCCACCTCCCACAACCCTTCCCAGCCTCTGCTAACTGTACTTTCACTCTTAATCTCTGATTTTTAGCACCCACAAATAAGTGAGAACATGTGATGTTTGTCTTTCTGTGCCTGATGTATTTCACTTAACATAGTGACCTCCAGTTCCACACATGTTGCTGCAAATGACAGAATCTCAGTCTTTTTTTTTATAGCTCAGTGGTACTCCATTGTACATATATGCCACATTTTCTTTACCTAGTCATCTGTTGATGGGCTTTTAGGTTGATTCCAAATCTTGGCTATTGAGAACAGTGCTTCAGCCAACATGGGAGTGCAGGTATCTCTTTAATATACTGATTTTACTTGCATTGGGTATATACCAAACAGTGGGTTGTTGGATCATATGGTAGCTCTATTTTTAGTTTATTGAGGAACCTCCAAACTGTTCTCGATAGTGGCTATGGTAATTTGTATTACCACCAGCAGTATATGAGGGTTCCTTTTGCTCCACATCTTTGCTAGCATTTGTTACTGCTTGTCTTTTAGATAAAAACTATTTTAATTGGGGTAAGATGATATCTTATTGTAGTTTTGATTTGCATTTCTCTGATGATCAGTGATGTTGCTCATTGATCATATACCTGTTTACCATCTGTGTGTCTTGTTTTGAGAAATGTGTATTTAAATTTTTTGCCCATTTTAAAATAGGTTTATTAGATTTTTCTCCTATAGAGTTGTTTCACCTGCTTATATATTATTCTTATTAATCCCTTGTCAGATGGGTTGTTTGCAAATGTTTTCTCCATTCTGTGGGTTGTTCTTCAATGTGTTGATTGTTTCCTTTACTGTGCAGAAGGGTTTTTAACTTGATGTGATCTTTTTTTTTTTTTTTTTTTTTGAGATGGAGTTTTGCTCTTGTTACCCAGGCTGGAGTGCAATGGCACAATCTCGGCTCACCGCAACCTCTGCCTCCTGGGCTCAGGCAATTCTCCTGCCTCAGCCTCCTGAGTAGCTGGGATTACAGGCACGCGCCACCACGCCCATCTAGTGTTTCGTATTTTTAGTAGAGATGGGGTTTCACCATGTTGACCAGGATGGTCTCGATCTCTCGACCTCGTGATCCACCCGCCTCGGCCTCCCAAAGTGCTGGGATTACAGGCTTGAGCCACCACGCCCAGCCTGATGTGATCTTATTTATGTTTTATTTGGTTGCTTCTGCTTGTGGCATATTACTCACGAAGTTTTTACCCAGACTGATCTCCTGGAGAGTTTCCCCAGTGTTTCCTTGTAGCAGTTGCATAATATGAGGTCTTAGATTTAAGACTTAGATTTAAGTCTTTAACCCATTTTTATTTCATTTTTATATATGGTGAGAGATAAGGGTCAAGTTTCATTCTTCTGCATGTGAATACCCAGTTTTCTCAGCAAAAGTTATTGAAGAGACATCTTTCTCCAGTGTATGTTCTTAGCACCTTTGTTATAAATGAGTTCACTGTAGGTATGTGGATTTATATCTGTGTTCCCTTTTCTGTTCCATTGATCTGTGTCTCTTTTTATGCCAGTACCATATTGTTTTGGTTGAAGTCAGATAATGTGATTCTTAACCAGTTTTGTTCTTTTTGCTCACGATAGCTTTGGCTATTCTCAATCTTTTATGGCTCCACATAAATTTTAGGATTTTTTTTCTATTTCTGTGAAGAATGTCATTGGTATTTTTATAAGGATCGCATTGAATCTGTAGATTGCTTTGAGTAGTGTGGACATTTTAACAATATTGATTCTTCCAATCCATGCACATGGAATATTTTTTCATTTTTTTGGTGTCCTTTTCAACTTCTTTAATCAGTGTTTTGTTTATTGTAGAGATATTTCACTTCTTAAGTTATTCCTAGGTATTTAATTTTATTTATGACTTATGTAAATGGGATTTTTAAAATTTCTCTTTCAGATTATTGGCATAAAAATGCTGCAGATTTTTGTAGTTAATTTTTGTGTCCTGAAACTTTACTGAATTTGTTTATTAGCTCTAATAGTTTTATTTTTTGGGGTGTGTGTGTGGGGGGGGGTCTTTAGATTTTTCTAAATATAAGATCATATCATCTGCAAACAAGAATATTTGACATCCTCCTTTCTAGTTTGGATGTCCATTCTTTCTTTCTCTTGTCTGATTACTCTAGGTAAGACTTCCAGAGCTATGTTGAATAACAGTGGTGGATGTGGGCATCCTTGTTTTGCTCTAGACCTTAGAGGAAAGGTTTTAGTGTTCCCCCATTCAGTATGGTACTAGCTGTGGGTCCGTCATTATATGGCTTTTATTATGCTGAGATATGTTCCTTCTATACCCAGTTTCTTTAGGGTTTTTAACACAAAAGGATTTAAAATTTATCAAATGCTTTTTCAACATCAATTGAAATGATATATTTGGTTTTTATTCTTCATTCTGTCGATATAATGTATCACATTGATTGATTTGCATATGTTGAAACATCTTTGCATCCCTGGGATAAATCCCACTTGGTCATGATGAATAATCTTTTAAATGTATTGTTGAATTTAGTTTGCTAGTATTTTGTTGAGGATTTTTGTGTCAGTATTCATCAGAGATATTGACCTATTGTCTTCATTTTTTGATATGTCCTTGTCTGGTTTTGGTGTAATACTGGCCTCATAGAACAAGTTTGGAAGTAATCTCTTCTTTTCCATTTTTCAGAATAGTTTGAATAGGATTGCTATTTGTTCTTCTTTAAATGTTTGGTAGAATTCAGCAGTGAAGCCATTGGGTCCCAGGCTTTTGTTTACTGGGAGGCCTTTAATTATGGCTTTGAGCTTATTACTTGTTATTGATCTGTTCTGGTTTTGTTGTTGAACAGTTGCTCAGTAGCCACTAATGATCCTTTAAATTTCTGTGGTATTAGTTGTAGTGTCTCCTTTTTTATCTCTGATTTTATTTGGGTCTTCTCTTTTTTTTTTTTTTTTTTTGGTCTGACTTAAGATCTGTCAATTTTATCTTTTAAAAAACCAACTTTAGTTTTTGTTTATCTTTTGGTATTGTTTTTATCATTTCAATTTCATTTATTTCTGCTCTGATGTTCATTATTTCTTTTCTCGTACTAATTTTGAGTTGACTTGCACTTGCTTTTTTAGTTCTTTAAGATGCATCATTAGGTTATTTAAGTTTTTCTTCTTTTTGGATGTAGATAACTATAAATTTATATAACTATAAATTTCTCTCTTAATACTGCTTTCACTGTATCCCATACATTTTGGTATTTGTGTTTTCATTATTATTTATTTCAAGAAAACTTGCCAATTTTCTTCATAATTTATTCACTGACCTACTGGTCATTCAGGAGCATATTGTTTAATTTCCGTGTGTTTATATTGGTTCCAACATTACTCTTGTTATGAATTTCTAGTTTTATTTCATTATGGTCAGAGAAGATGCTTTATATCATTTCAGATTTTATGTTTAATGTTTTAGGACTTGTTTTGTGACCTAACATATGATCTCAGCTTGAGAATGATTGATCTGCTAAGGAGAAGAAAGCAGCTGCTGGATGAAACTTTCTATAAATATCTCTTAGGTCCATTTGTTCTATTGTGAAGATTAAGTCTGACGTATCTTTTTTGATTTTCTGTCTGGAAGATGTGACCAATGCTGTAAGTGGGGTGTTGAAGTCTCCAGCTATTACTGTATTAGAGTCTTTCTCTCTCTTTAGCTGTAATAATATTATAACAATATTTATTTATAAATCATATATGTATTTTATAAAACTAGTAATTTTATAAAACTAGAAATCCATAACAAGAGTAATTTTGGAAACAATATAAACACATGGAAATTAAACAATATGCTCCTGAATGACCAGTGGGTCAATGAAGAAATTAAGAAGAAAAGTGACAACTTTTCTTGAAACAAATAATAAAGAAAAAACATACCAAAATATAATATATTATTATATCTTATGTATATTAATATTACATATTATATATGTTATATTATTATATTTGGCATTTATTTTCTCATTAAAGAAGAAATATTTTGGTATTTGTTTTTTCTTTTGGTATTTAATTATATTAAATATATAATATAATTATAAAAATAATATAATATTTATCTGTGTGCACTAGCATTGGGTGCATATATATTTAGAATTTTTATATCCTCTTGCTGCATTGACCTCTTTTTCATTATATAATGACCTTTGCCTCTTCTTACAGTTTTTATCTTATAATTCATTTTTTCTGATATAAATATAGCTACTCCTGTTCTTTTTTGGTTTCCCATTGGCATGGAATATCTTTTTCCATCCCTTTATTTTCAGTCTATATGTGTATTTATAGGTGAAGAGTGTTTCTTGCAGGCAACAGATAATTGGGTCTTGCTTTTTTATCCATTCAGTTAGTCTTTGTCTTTCAAGTGGAGAATTTAGTCTATTTACATTCAATGTTATTACTGATAAGTAAGGACTTACTCCTGCCATTTTGTTGTTTTGTTGTCGACTCCTTCTTTCCTTCCTTCCTGTCTTTCTTTTAGTGAAGGTGATTTTCTCTGGTAGTATGCTTTAATTTCTTAATTTTAATTCTTTTTTGTGTATCTGTTGTCTGTTTTTTGATTTGAGGTTACCATGAGGCTTGCAAATACTATCTTATAACTCATTATTTTAAACTGATTGCATAAGCAAATGAACTATTAATAGCATAAAGAAAACTAATAAAAACTTTAACTCATCTCCTTGCTTTTTAATTTTCAGTGTTTCTCTTTATATCTTACTATACTGTCTATGTCTTGAAAAATTGTAGTTATTAATTTTGATTGGTTAATTGCTTAGTCTTTCCACTTTAAGATAATATTTTACACGCCATAATCACAGTGTTTTAGTATTTGGTGTTTTTCCGTGTGCTATTACCTGTGAATTTTGTACCTTCAGATGATTTCTTGTTGCTCATTAAAAGGAAAAGATCTATAGGATCTGAAGAGAGACAAGAGTATTCTTATTGCTCATTAACATCCTTTTCTTTCAGACTAAAGAACTCACTTTAGCATTTCTTATAGGAAGGTCTGATATGGATGAAATCCCTTAGCTTTTGTTGTTTGGGAAAGTCTTTATTTCTCCTTCATGCTTAAAGGATATTTTCACTGGATATACTATTCTAGAGTAAAAGTTTTTTTTTTTCCCTTTAGCACTTTAAATGTCATGCCGCTCTCTCCTGGCCTGTAAGTTTTCCACTGAAACATCTGCTGCCAGACATATTGGAGCTCCATTTTATATTATTTGTTTCTTTTTTCTTACTGCTTTTAGTATCCTCTTTTAATCTTTGACCTTTGGGAGTTTGATTATTAAATACCTTGAGGTAGTCATCTTCGGGTTAAGTCTGCTAGTGTTCTATAACTTTCTTGTACTTGAATATTGATATCTTTCTCTAGGTTTGGGAAATTCTGTGATATTATCCCTTTGAATAAACTTTCTATACCCATCTCTCTCTCTCTGCCTCTTCCTTAAGGCCAATAACTCTTAGGTTTTCCCTTTCAAGGCCATTTTTTAGATCCTTTAGCTGTGCTTCATTGTTTGTGGTCTTTTCTTTTGCATCCTATGACTGTATTTTCAAGTAGGCTGTCTTGAAGCTCCGTAATTCTTCTGCTTCATCAGTCCTGCTATTAAGAGACTCTGATGCATTCTTCAGTATGTCAGTTGCATTTCTCAACTCTAGAATTTCTACTTGATTCTTTTAAGTAATTTCAGTCTCTTTGTTAAATTTATCTGATAGTGTTTCCCTGTGTTATCTTGAATTTCTTTTGAGTTTCCAAAACAGCTTTAAAATTTTAAAGTCTCTGTCTGAAAGGACACATATCTTTGTTTATTCAGGATTGGTCCCTGGTACCTTACTTATTTGGTGAGGTCATGTTTTCCTGGATGGTCTTGATACTTGTAAATGTTCATCAGTGTCTGGGAATTGAAGAGTTAGGCATTATGGTAGCCTTTGCAGTCTGGGCTTGTGCCCATTGTTTTTTGGGAAGGCTTTTCAGATATTCAAAGGGACTTGGGTCCTAAACCCAATAATGCTGTGATTTTTGCAGACTTATAGAGATATCACCTTAATGATCTTGGATAAGGTCTGGAAGAATTCACTTGATTACCAGGTAGAAACTCTTTTTTGTTTTCCTTACTTTATCGCAAACAAATGGAGTGTCTCTCTTTGTGCTAGGCCTCCTGGATCTGGGGATGGGGGGACACAAGTACCCCTGTGGCCACCATTGCTGGGACTGTGCTGGTTCACACCTGAAGCCAGCACAGCACTGGGTCTTGCCCAAGGCCCACTGTAACCACCATTCACTTGCCACCTAAGTTCACTCAAAGCCCTGGGGCTCTTTTATCATCAAGTGGCACATCTAGCCAGGTTTGTGTCACTCCCTTCAGAGTCATGTTCCGCTAGGTCCTAGTTGGGTCCAGAGATGCTTTCTGGAAGCCAGAGATTGAAGTCTTAAACCTTAGAAATTTACTTGATGTTCTGTTTTATTGAGGCTAAGCCAGCACTCAAACCACAAGCCAAAGTCCTTCCCACTCTTTCTTCTTCTTTTTATGGGCAGAGGAGCCACTCCCTGTGGCTTCTGCCACCATTGGCCCATGTGGGTTTCTGCTAGGCCACTGCCAATAGAACCCAAGGGCTCTTTAGTCAGCTTCTGATGAATTTTGCCAGGCGTGATTCTCATCCATCAGGGCAGTGGCCTCCTCTCTGGCCCAGGTCAGGTCCAGAAATGCTGTCCAAGATCCTAGGCCTCAACTGGGGGACCCCTCAGAGCCTGCTTAGTGCTTTGTCCCACTGTGACTGAGATGGTCCCTAAGACACAAGACAAAGTCCACTTTACTTTTCCCCCTGTCTTTCTCAAACAGGAGGAGTCTTCTACTGTAGCCACCAAAATTGGAAATATTTTTAGTCCCACCTGAAGCTAGCATGTCTCAGAGCCCGATGCCCATGGCGTATTACCTGGGTATTATTACTGGTTATTTAGGGCTCAGGGGTTCTTTACTCAGCAGGTGATTAATCCTGCCAGGTCACCACTGTGACAAGGCAGCACTGAGTTCAGTGTAAAGTCTTCCAGTTGCTGCACTCTCTGTCTCCCAAGTGCACAGCTTTCTCTGCACCTTATGGCTGCTGCCAAGGAGTTGGGGAGGGGTGGTGTAAGCACACCCTTAGCTACCCTGGCTAATGGCTCAGTAGGTAATATGGTCTTCCCCTCTGGTCCATGGGCTCGGAGCCCAGCTCAGCAGTAGGACTTGCCTAGGACTTGCAATTCTTGTGGCCTAGTCTACCCGTCAAGTTCACTTAGGGCCCCCGAGCACTCCAGTTTGTGGTAGCAAGGCTTGTGCAAACTCAAGCTCTGAGTGCTATAATGGGTGAGTCCCCTGTAGCTGGGGTTGGTCCAAATGCTTTCTCCATGGGCAGGCATCAGCTACTAAAGTCTGGTTCTGCCTTCTGCTGTGTAAGGACAGTAGTGAGGTCAGTGTAGCCTCACAATCACTATGTTCTCCCTTGCCCAGTTGCACAGATTATCTGTGCCATGTGGTTGGTGCCAGGAGGTAGAGGGAGGAGTGGGTAATTCAAGACTGTGTTTCCTGCCCTCGTCAATGTCTTTCTCAGTGATATGAAATTAGAACCAGATTTCTCATCTGATTTTTGATTCTTGTGATGGGGCTTTTTGCGTGTAGTTAGTAGTTAAAATTTGGTGTTCCATGTAGTTAAAATTTGGTGTTCCTGTGGGCAAGACAAATGGTGTAGGTTTGTATGGGGCCATCATGCTCTGCCCACTAAAGCACATCTTTTGATACATAGTTCTACTTGTAGGAATTTATTCTGAAAAAAACCAGAAGTTTGTGAAAGTGGTAATACAAAAATTAGGAAGAACCTAAATGTTCATCAATAGAGAAATTGTTAAAAATTAATAATGATAACCAGACACATTGGAATATTACACATTCATTAGAAACTTTTAAAAAAATATGCTGAATGCTGAGAAGATGGCCGCCTAAGAACAGCTCAGGACTTCAACTCCCAGTGAAAGTGCAGAGGGTGAGTGGACGCCGCATTTCCAGACGAATTTTTATTGCCCACAGACCAGGAGATACCCAGGCAGAGGGGTCGCCAGCACCACAGTCCCGGCCGGTGCGGCTGCTTTGGCCTCCATGGGACTGATTTGGCCCGCGCAGCTGCTTTGACCTCGCCCTGTTGCGGCGGTTCTCCGTACATAAGCCACTGGTCTGGGAGCCCTCTTAGCTGGCGATTGGAGCCCTGAGATGGCAGAGTTGCCCATTCATCTGAAATAGCGAGCCAGGCCAGGAGATTCCTAGGCAAAAAAGCCACCAGGAGCTGGCGCCGCTGTTTGAGCCGACTCAGTGAGTCGCAGCACGGGAGATCCTGGCACCTTTTCAACAAGCGACTGGAACGCGGGGTCGTTCATCTTAAAAAAAAAAAAAAGAAAAGACTCTGAGTCAGGGAGCCAGGTGATCAGGCTTGGTTGGTCCCACCCCCCGACCCCCAACAACAACGAAAACAAAAACAGTAATTGAAAACCCTCTGGGTTGAGCGTTTCAAAGCACGCACAGTGGAACCCTGGACGGTCTGGCTTGGTGGGGGAGGGGTGTCCGCCATTACTGAGACTCTCTACCGCTATGGAGGCAGGCCGCCCTCGCCAAGGCAACCCGCTGTTGCCGAGGCAACCTGCCACAACAGAGAGAGTCCACCATAACAGAGGTGGGGCCACCGTTGCCGAGATAGTTCTAACTACGCCCATATAAACAGGACTGCAGGGAAGAGCTCAGGGGAGCTGGACGGAGCCCACAGCGGCTCAGCAAAGCCTCTGTGGGCAGGCAGTGGCTAGGCGTGCTGCTAGCTGGGCAGGGCAGACCTGAAAGAAAGATCGAAAAAGGCAGTAGTGCAATGGAAACTCATAAAGCCCCAACTCCCCGGGACAGAGCACCTGGGAACAAAAAGTGCTTTATGAGTTCAGCTGCAGCAGACCTAAACGTACCTGCACAGCATCTCTGAAGGAACAACAGAGCTCACAGCTCAGGACTTAAGCCCCAATAAAAGATAGACTGTCTCCTCAAGTAGCTCCCTGACCCGCATAGAGCCAAAGACTCACCTCATAAAGGAGAGAACGGACTGACAGTTGGCGAGCATCATTCTGGGACAAAGATAGCAGAAGAGGAAACTGGTAGCAACCCTTACTGTTCTGCAGCTGCTGCAGGTGATCCCCAGGCAAGCAGGGCCTGGAGAGGACCTCAGCAGTCCTACAGCAGAGGGGCCAGATTATTAGAACTTCAGCATCCACGAACTAGAAGCTCACTCAGAGACCCAATCTGAAAGACAGTAACTACAAAGACAACAGGTGGATAAACCCACAAAAATGGGAAGAAACCAGTGCAAAAAGGATGAAAACTCCTGAAACCAGAACACCTCTCTTCCTAAAAGGGATCACAACTCCTCACCAGCAAGGGAACCAGACCGGATGGAGAAGGAGGGTGATGAAATAACAGAATCAGACTTCAGAAGGTGAGTAGTAAGAAACTACAGTGAGCTAAAAGAACATGTTCTAACCCAACACAAAGAAACTAGGAACCTTGAAAAAAGATTGGACGAAATGCTAAAGAGAATGGACAGCATAGAGAGGAATATAAGTGAATTGATGGAGCTGAAAAACACAACACGAGAACTCCGTGAAGCATGCACAAGCTTCAACAGCCGAATTGACCAAGCAGAAGAAAGGGTATCAGAGGTCAAAGATCAACTCAATGAAATAAAAAGAGAAGGCAAGAACAGAGAAAAAAGCACAAAAAGGAATGAACAAAATCTTCAAGAAATGTGGGACTATGTGAAAAGACCTAATCTACGTCTGATAGGTGTACCTGAATGTGATGAAGAGAATGAATCCAAGCTGGAAAACACTCTTCAGGATATTTTCCAGGAAAACTTCCTCAACCTAGCAAGGCAGGCCAATATTCAAATCCAGGAAATACAGAGAACACCACAAAGATATTCCTCATGAAGAGCAACCCCAAGGCACATAATCGTCAGATTCACCAGGGTTGAAATGAAAGAGAAAATGCTAAGGGCAGCCAGAGAGAAAGGTCAGGTTACCCACAAAGGGAAGCCCATTAGACTCACAGCAGATCTCTCAGCGGAAACCCTACAAGCCAGAAGAGATTGGGGGCCAATATTCAACATCCTTAAAGAAAAGAACTTTCAACCCAGAATCTCCTATCCAGCCAAACTAAGCTTCATAAGTGAAGGAAAAATAAAATCCTTTGTGAACAAGCAAGTACTCAGACCTGGACCTAGCAAACCTAATAGACATTTACAGAACTCTCCACCCCAAATCCACAGAATATACATTCTACTCAGCACCACATCACACCTACTCTAAAATTGACCACATAATTGGCAATAAATCAAAACCACATTGAGATACCATCTCACACCAGTTAGAATGGCGATCATTAAAAAATCTGGAAACAACAGATGCTGGAGAAGATGTGGAGAAATAGGAACACTTTTACACTGTTGGTGGGAATGTAAATTTATTCAACCATTGTGGAAGACAGTGTGGCGATTCCTCAAGGACCTAAAAATAGAAATCCTATTTGACCCAGCAATCCCATTACTGGGTATATATCCAAAGGATTATAAATCATTCTGCTATAAGGACACATGCACACGAATGTTCATTGCAGCACTGTTCACAATAGCAAAGACCTGGAACCAATCCAAATGCCCAACGATGATAGACTTGATAGGGAAAATGTGGTACATATACACCATGGAATATTACGCAGCCATCAAAAATGATGAGTTCACCTCCTTTGTAGGGACATGGATGAACCTGGAAACCATCATTCTCAGCAAACTGACACAAGAGCAGAAAATCAAACACCGCATGTTCTCACTCATAGGCGGGTGTTGATCAATGAGAACACGTGGACACAGGGAGGGGAGCACAACACACTGGGGTCCGTTGGGGGGAAATGGGGGAGGGACGGGGGGTGGGGAGGTGGGAAGAGATAGCATGGGGAGAAATGACAGATACAGGCGAGGGGACAGAAGGCAGCAAACCACACTGCCATGTGTGTACCTATGCAACAATCTTGCATGTTCATCACATGTACCCCAAAACCTAAAATGCAATTAAAAAAATAAAAATATTTTTTAAAAAATGCTATTTTGAACCCCAGATGATGTCTATAACCTGTCATTTAGTGTGTATGCACATATACACACACAAATCAAATTGAAGAATAGTTTGTTTATGTGATGTTTTATGGATACAAATATGTGTATAGTTGTGCAGAGATGTCTCACCAAAATGTGAGTGAGAGGATTTCAGTTGATACTTTGTATTTTGCTGTTGGTTTGATTTTTTTTTTTTTTTTTGCAATGATTGTATATTCTGTATTTAATCAGGAAACAAACTTTGAAGCTTATTTTAGTTTTGGAAATAAATAGTACCAGGAAGAATGTACAAGGAACTGGTAATAGTGGTTAACTCTATGGAAAGAGAGGAACTGGGGGTAAGAACTGGGGGAGAAAGACTTAATATCTTACTGTACTTATCGAATTAACAAAAATCATATTCATGAATTGCTTATACAAGCAAAAATTTAAACCAAACCATAACAAAAAAAATCCCTTAGCCTCATGAGAATTATCTACTCTTGGACCAGATAGTAAAAAAAAAAAAAAAATAGTAAAATTCCGTGTAACTTAGATCATCAGTTTTCAAAGAACTTTAATTAAGAAGGAGCAACTACTTCCTTATTTGATAGTCTTCTCAAGAAACTCAGAACCATCTTTATGAATCTGCATGTAAGGAAGTAAGCAAAAATGGGTGTCTGTGATTCTTTTTTATTTTTTATTTTTGAGAATGAGTCTTGCTGTGTTGCCCAGGCTGGAGTATAGTGGCACGATCATAGCTTACTGCATCCTGGAACTCCTAGGCTCGAGTGATCCTCTCACCTCAGCCTCCTGAGCAGCTGGGACTTTAGCTATGGGTCATCACACATGACTAATATTTAAAAAATGTAGAGATGGGGTCACACTATGTTGCCAGGCTGGTCTTGAACTCCTAGCCTCAAGCCGTCCTTCTGCTTTTAGCCTCCCAAAGTGATGGGATTACAAGTGAGCCATCATGTCCATCTGTTAACTTTTAACATAGCAATAATTTGAGGTTTGTATTAAACTATGTATAGAGAGACATATCATAGAGATGTGCTTTGAAATTATTAGGCTGTCAGTTTTAATTTTAATTAAGATTCTTGTGTCATTTTATAAAAGAGGTGAGGGACCCTACTGCTAATTTTGACCAAATTGTTTTTCTGCGAATCATTTTCTGAAATATTCTTTAAAGTAGCAATCCCCGGTCTTCATGCACACATTGCACATTATTAGATTAGGATTCATAAGTTTCCTGGAGTTTCTAACTTTAAGGACTGGAACAGAAAGGTAGATAATCCACAATTACTGTGTCATTGCATTTAGTATGTGTTCTATGATCATCACCCAGTTTCATGGAAGACAGTTTTTCCACAGATTTGGGTGGGGGTTGGTTTTGGGATGAAACTGTTCCACCTCAGATCATCAGGCATTAGATTCTCTCATAAGGAGCATGCAACCTAGATCCCTTGCATGTGCAGTTCACAATAGGGTTCGAGCTCCTATGAGAATCTAATGCTGCCGTTGATGTGACAGGAGGCAGAGCTCAGGCGATAATGCATGCTTACCCACTGCTCACCTCCTGCTGTGTGGCCTGGTTCCTAACAGGCCATGGACTGATACCATTCTGTGGCCCAGGGGTTAGTGACCTCTGCTTTAAAGTAAGATAAAATAGTTTTTGAAAGTGTCTTTTTTCTCTAAAGTTGTGTACTTTTTAGCTACAGGTGGTGGATTAAACATTTGTTTAATGTCAAAATGAATATTTAATGAAATATTCATTAAATATTAATTCAAATAATTAAACATTTGTTTAGTAATGTCAAAATGAATATTTAATGAAAATATCTTTGATACATTTTTGAAACCATTTTGTCTTTTCTAGAACTTTCCAATGAGAAAAGTGCCCTGTAAGAAAGATGCTGCATCAGGTTCATTCTTTGCTCGAGACAATACCGCAAACTTCCTTCACTGGTGTAGGGACATTGGGATTGATGAAACTTACCTCTTTGAATCTGAAGGTTTAGGTAAGTGATATTGTTGTCATTCTTGTTTTTAATGCTTATTAGGATGTCTTAATATCTGTCACCTCTAATATTTCTTTCAAAATAAGGACTCAAATGCCTCATCTTATTTTCCTAGAAAAATGTATACTTTAAATATATGTAAAACTATTGGAGAATCAGATACTAAATCAAATATATTAACCTTTTCACTTAGTGTTAAAGATTTTATGTATCTATAATGCCTTAAAATTGTAAATTCCTAAATGAGTTGGCTACAGGAGGGTTCTGGACTAATGCTTTAGTAATTAATATTTTCATTAAGAATTACTCTACCAAGTCTAAATTAATAGTAACTTCCCTTTAACCAGATAATTATGAAAATGACAGAAGGCCTAATAATGTGTAATTGTGGTGTTTAGCTTTCATTTCCTTTAAGTCAACAGAAGTATCTGTGCAGTGACTAAAGTGGTAGGTATTTAAGTTTTATACTATATTTGAAAGCATTTATATATGTGTACATACACACCCACACCCCACCCACACACACTGAATTCATAACGTGGTAAGTGCAGCAGTGTGCCACAGGCAGTGGCTGTGGGAGCTATCTGTCCTGGTAGAGGTATTTTTTTTTTTTTTAAATCACTGACATTGTTTAGAATTGCTGGTTTGTGGTAATAGTAAAAAGCAAACTGACTTTTAGTTGGTTGTATTATTGTTTTAAAATTCTCTCCTGACAGTGCACACCCTTATTGCTTGCACACAGGATAAGCTGCCTCCCATTTGCTCTGCATCCGGGCATCCCTACCCGGTGTAGAGCATGCAAGGGATGCTATTTTATCCCTCTGTTTGCATCTTGCTTTAGATCCAGATAGGCTGATCATTATTGACACTGTAGTTTATATAATGGCACATCTACTTTCTAGAGAAAGTGGAAATGCTTTGAATTCTCTAGTTTCTAGTTTATTGTTTCTGAAAGGACATAAGATTGTTATATACTTCTCATTTTCAATGAAGACATCTTCTCACTGTCCTTAAGGTCATTATAGGACTAAGTAAAGCACTGTCAATACCAGTAATTCATTTCTAGGCAGTGAACCGAAGAGCTAATATTTTACTCTCCAAAGGTCTCAGAGATAAGCTTCTTAATTTTTTACACTTTGCTAGCAACTCAAAGCTGTTTTATGAAACAAATATACTATTTTAAGTTACTTAGAAAGTATTTACGAAAACAAGTTTAATAAAAATTTTAGGATAAATTTCTCTTTTGGTATGAATTTTAAACTCAAATGTAGGCTTTTTATTGCTTTGAAAGTATGTGCTTTGTGCTTGGGGTATGTAATAAATGCTATTCATAAATCAAAGAACAATTACCATTTCTATTGGGGGAATCAGTGCACATGCAATTCATGCACACATTGCACATAATTAGATAAGGATTCAGAAGTTTCCTAGAGTTTCTAACTTTAAGGACTGGAACAGAAAGGTAGATGATCCACAGTTACTATATCATTGCATTTAGTATGTGTTCTATGATGAGGCTTAAAAAAATTTTTTTTAAAGGATCTCTGTTTACCTTTGTATTGTATTTCCTTTTAAATGTATTTTTATTTTAAAAATTGTAGTAAAATGCATAAAATTTACTATCTTAGGCCGGGCATAGTGGTTCATGCCTGTAATGGAATATCGTAAGGTTCAAGCCCCTATGAGAATCTAATGCCACTGCTGATTTGACAATGGGCGGATCACCTGAGGTCAGGAGTTCGAGACCATCCTGGCCAACATGGCAAAACCCCATCTCTACAAAAATTAGTTGAGTGTGGTGGTGCATGCCTGTAGTCCCAGCTATTCATGAGGCTGAGGCAGGAGAATTGCTTGAACCCGGGAGGTGGAGGTTGCAGTGAGCCAAGATAGCTCCACTGCATTCCAGCCTGGGTGAAAGAGAGAAACCCCTCAAAAAAAAAAAATTACTATCTGAACCATTTTTAAGTGTATTAGGTTTCTTTTGTAGTAGCATAAAAATTGAGATGATGTACATAATGTAAAATTCATAAAGTATACTTTTCAGTGTATTTTTTGTATATTCACTATGTTGTACATTCATTACTACTATCTAATTTCAGAACATTTTTAGAAAATCTATACCTATTAGCAATTAGTCCCAATTATTCTCTTCCCTCATGCCAAGGCAACCACTATTCTCTGTCTTTATGGATTTGCATATTCTGGATGTTTCATATAAATAGAATCATACAATATGTGGCCTTTTTTGTCTATTTCTTTTACTTAGCACAGAGGTTCATTCATGTTGTAGCATCATGTAACAGTACTTTATTCCTTTTTATGGTAGACTAATATTCCATTGTATAGATATGCCATATTTTTTTAATCCATTCATCAGCTAGTAGACATTTGGATTGTTTCCACTTTTTGGCTATTATGAATAATGTTACTATAAACATTTGTGTGCAAATTTTGAAGTGGAATTTGTACACCTAGCAGTGGAAATACATCTAGCAGTGAAATTTCTAGATAATATGGTAATTTTATGTTTATCTTTTTTGAGGAGCTATTTTCAAAGTGGCTGTACCATTTTACATTTCCACCAGCAGTGCACAAGTGTTTTAATTTCTCCACATCTTTGTTAATACTTGTTATTGCCTGTTTTTGTTTTTATTATAACCATCTTAGTGGGTGTGAAGTAGCATTTTGTTGTGGTTTTGATTTGCATTTCCTTAAGGACATCGAACATCTTTTTATATGCTTGTTAACTACTTGTATATCTTCTTTGGAGAATATCTATTCAAATCCTTTGTTTATTTAAAAAATTGAGTCATTTATCCTTTTTTTTTAACTTGCAAGAATTCTTTATGTATTCTAGATACTAGGCCCATATTAGATAGGATTTGCAAATATTTTCTCCTAGCCTTTGGGTTATATTTTTACTTTATTGATAGTGTCCTTTGATATACAAAAGTTTTGGATTTTGGTGACATTCATCTTTTTTTGTTGTTGTTTTTGGCTTACTCATATTTTGGGTCATCTAAAAATCCATTGCCTAATCAAGGTCATACATTTTTTTACCTATGCTTTCTTCTATAAGTGTTGCAGTTTTTGCCTCTTACTTTTAGGTCATGGATCCATTTTGAGTTAATTTTTCTATATGGTGGGAGGTAGGGGTTCAAATTCATTCTTTTGCATGTAGATGTCCAGTTGTGCCAACACCATTTGTTGAAAAGGCTGTTTTCTCCTTATTGAATTGTCTTAGCATCCTGTTGAAATTTATTGTACATAAATGTATGGGTTTCTGGACACTTATTTTCATTCCATTGGTCTGTATATCTATCCTTATGCCAGTGATACACTGTCTTGATTACTATAGTTTATAGTAAGTTTTGGAATTGGAAGGTGTGAGTCTCCAACTTTATTCTTCTTTTTTAAGATTGGTTTAGTTTTTCTGTGCCCTTTGCAATTCCATATTAATTTTATCATCAGCTTTTCCATTTCTGGAAAAAAAAAGGCTATTGTAATTTTGGTAGGGATTACACTGAATATGTAGGTCAATTTGGGGAATGTTGCTATCTTAACAATATTATCTTCCAATCCATGAACATGAGATACCTTTATGTTTATAAATATGTTCATATTCATAATCTTTTAAAATTTCTTTCAACAGTGTTTTGTAGTTTTCAGCGTTTTGTAAAATTTCTTTCAAGTGTTACACTTCTGTGATTAAGTTTATTTCTAAGTACTTTATTCTTTTTTGAAGCCATTGTAAATGGAATTATTTTCTTCATTTCATTTTCAGACTATTCATTTCTAGTGTATACAACTAATTTTTGTGTATGGATATTACCTCCTGCAACTTGCTGAACTTGCTTATTAGCTCTGACAGTTATTTTGTAGATTCTTCAGGGTTTTCTTCTATACATAGGATTATGTTACCTGTTTTTCTTTTTGTTTGTTTGTTTGTTTTATTTTTTGAGGCAGGGTCTCACTCTGTCACCCAGGACTGTAGTATAGTGGCACAATAATAGCTCACTGTAGTCTTAAACTCATGAACTCAGTTTATCCTTCTGCCCCAGGCTCTTGAGTATCTGAGATTACAAGTGTGTGCCACCATGCCTGGCTAATTTTTTTTTTTTTTTTTTTTTTGTCTCGCTGTGTTGCCCAGGCTGGAGTGCAGTGGCACAATCTCAGCTCACTGCAACCTCTACCTCCCTCGTTCAAGAAGTTCCTCTGCCTCAGCCTATGGAGTAGCTGAGATTACAGGTGCATGCCACCACACCTGGCTAATTTTGTTGTATTTTTAATAGAGATGGGATTTCACCATGTTGGCCAGACTGGTCATGAACTTCTGACCTCAGGCATTCTGCCCATCTTGGCCTCCCAAAGTGCTGGGATTATAGGCATGAACCACTGCGCCCAGCCATGCTTGGATATATATTTAGGCATAGTTTTACTCTCGTCGCCCAGGCTGGAGTACAATGATGCCATCTTGACTTACCACAACCTTTGCCTCCCGGGTTCAAGCAATTCTCCTGCATTAGCTTCCCGAGTAGCTGGGACTACAGGTGTGTACCACCATGCCCAGCTAATTTTTGTATTTTTAATAGAGACAGGGTTTCACCATGTTGACCAGGATGGTCTTGATCTCCTGACCTTGTGATCTGCCTGCCTCGGCCTCCCAAAGTGCTGAGATTTATAGGTGTGAGCCACTGCGCCTGGCTGCCTGGCTAATTAAAAAAAAAAAAAATTTGTACAGAGAGAGTCTCACTTTTTTGCCCAGGCTGGTCTCAAATTCCTAGCCTCAAGCGATCCTCCTGCCTCAGTCTCCCAAAGTGCTAGGATTATAGGTATGAGCCACCATGTCTGGCCTGTGTCATCTGTTAATAGAGATCACTTTTCTTCTTCCTTTCTAGTCTAGATATGATTTATTTATTTTTCCTGCTTAAATGCCAGGATTACAACCTCTAATACAATGCTGAGTAGAAATAATAAGAGTGGACATCCTTGTCTTTTCCTGGTCTTGAGAGGGAGACTTTCAATCTTTTTACCTTTAAGAATGATAGTGGCTGTGGGTTTTCCCTGGATGTCGTTTATCAGATTGAGAAACTTTCCTTTTTTTCATCGTTTGTTCAGTCATTTTTTTAATCATGAAATGTTGAAATGCTTCTTTGTCTCTTGAGATAATTGTGTGTGTTTTTTCTTTATTTGCTAATAATACATTGCATTGGTTGATTTTCTTATATTGAACAATGTATTTCTGCCATAAATGCCACTTGTATGGTATATAATTCTTTCATATGCTGCTGGATTTGGTTTGCTAGTATTTCATTGAAGATTTTTATATCTATATTCATAAGACATATTGGGTTTTAGTTTTCTCATGGTGTGTTCATCTGGCTACCTTTTGTATCAGGGTAACACTGTCATCCTAAAATGAGTTAGGAATTACTTTCTCCTCTTTGTAAGAGTTTGAGAAAGATATTAGCACATAATCCTTTGCTAAAGATAGCTTAAAATAAAATTGAGGTAATATATGTCTTTTAATGGTATCTCTGAAACATAAGTAATATTATTAAGCCCTTAATTTTTTAGACTTTAAATGCTGTACAAATAAAGGTCCATGGTAATTTTTTATTCTCTTCTTGTTAGCTGTTTTTATTTTTTATTTTTTTTATTTCAGAAGAAAATTTGTTTTTGTTTTTTCTCTTTTTTTAATTCTTTTTTTTTAATTGTATTTTAGGTTTTGGGGTACATGTGAAGAACATGAAAGATTGTTGCATAGGTACACACATGGCAGTGTGATTTGCTGCCTTCCTCCCCATCACCTATATCTGGGATTTCTCCCCATGCTATCTCTCCCCAACTCCCCATCCCCCATTGTCCCTCCCCTATTTCCCCCCAACAGACCCCAGTGTGTAGTGCTTCCCTTCCTGTGTCCATGTGTTCTCATTATTCAACACCCACCTATGAGTGAGAACATGTGGTGTTTGATTTTCTGCTCTTGTGTCAGTTTGCTGAGAATGATGATTTCCAGATTTATCCATGTCCCTACAGAGGACACAAACTCATCGTTTTTGATGGCTGCATAGTATTCCATGGTGTATATGTGCCACATTTTCCCTGTCCAGTCTATCATTGATGGGCATTTGGGTTGTTTCCAGGTCTTTGCTATTGTGAACAGTGCTGCAATGAACACTCGTGTGCATGTGTCCTTATAGTAGAACGATTTATAATCCTTTGGATATATACCCAGTAATGGGATTGCTGGGTCAAATGAAATTTCTATTTCTAGGTCCCTGAGGAATCGCCACACTGTCTTCCACAATGGTTGAACTAATTTACACTCCCACCAACAGTGTAAAAGTGTTCCTATTTCTCCACATCCTCTCCAGCATCTGTTGTTTCCAGATTTTTTAATGATCACCATTCTAACTGGCGTGAGATGATATCTCAATGTAGTTTTGATTTGCATTTCTCTGATGACCAGTGATGATGAGCATTTTTTCATATGTTTGTTGGCCTCCTGTATGTCTTCTTTTGTAAAGTATGTGTTCATATCCTTTGCCCACTTTTGAATGGGCTTGTTTGTTTTTTTCTTGTAGATCTGTTTTAGTTCTTTGTATATTCTGGATATCAGCCCTTTGTCATATGGGTAAGCTGCAAAAATTTTTTCCCATTCTATTGGTTGCCGATTCACTCTACTGACTGTTTCTTTTGCCGTGCAGAAGCTGTGGAGTTTGATTAGGTCCCATTTGTCTATTTTGGCCTTTGTTGCCAATGCTTTTGGAGTTTTGGTCATGAAGTCCTTGCCTACGCCTATGTCCTGAATGGTTTTGCCTAGATTTTCTTCTAGGGTTTTTATGGTGTTAGGTCTTATGTTTAAGTCTTTAATCCATCTGGAGTTAATTTTAGTGTAAGGTGTCAGGAAGGGGTCCTGTTTCTGCTTTCTGCACATGGCTAGCCAGTTTTCCCAACACCATTTATTAAACAGGGAATCCTTTCCTCATTGCTTGTTTTTGTCAGGTTTGTCAAAGATCAGATGGTTGTAGATATGTTGTGTTGCCTCTGAGGCCTCTGTTCTATTCCATTGGTCTATATCTCTGTTTTGGTACCAGTACCATGCTGTTTTGATTACTGTAGCCTTGTAGTATAGTTTGAAGTCTGGTAGTGTGATGCCTCCTGCTTTGTTCTTTTTGCTTAGAATTGACTTGGCTGTGCAGGCTCTTTTTTGGTTCCGTATGAAGTTTAAGGTGTTTTTTTCCAGTTCTGTGAAGAAGGTCATCAGTAGCTTGATGGGGATAGCATTGAATCTGTAAATTACTTTGGGCAGTATGGACATTTTCATGATATTGATTCTTCCTAACCATGAACATGGAATGTTTCTCCATCTGTTTGTGTCCTCTCTTATTTTGTTGAGCAGTGGCTTGTAGATCTCCTTGAAGAGGTCCTTTATGTTCCTTGTTAGTTGTATTCCTAGGTATTTTATTCTCTTTGTAGCAATTGTGAATGGCAGTTTGTTCCTATTTTGGCTCTCTTTAAGTCTGTTATTGGTGTATAGGAATGCTTGTGATTTCTGCACATTGGCTTTGTATCCTGAGACTGCTGAAGTTGCTTATCAGTTTCAGGAGACTTTGGGCTGAGATGATGGGGTCTTCTAGATATACAATCATGTCGTCTGCAAACAGAGACAATTTGACTTCCTCCTTTCCTATTTAAATACCCTTTATTTCTTTTTCTTGCCTGATTGCTCTGGCTAGAACTTCCAGTACCATATTGAATAGTAGTGGTGAGAGAGGGCATCCCTGTCTAGTGCCAGATTTCAAAGGGAATGCTTCCAGTTTTTGCTCATTCATTATGATATTGGCTGTTGGTTTGTCGTAAATAGCTTTTATTATTTTGAGATACATTCCATCAATACCTAGTTTATTGAGGGTTTTTTAGCGTAAAGGGCTGTTGAATTTTGTCAAAGGTCTTCTCCGCATCAATTAAGATAATGTGGTTTTTGTCTTTGGTTCTGTTTATGTGGTGAATTACCTTTATAGACTTGCGTATATTGAACCAGCCTTTCATCCCTGGGATGAAGCCTACTTGATCATGAAGGATAAGCTTTTTGATGTGCTTTTGCAATCAGCTTGCCAGTATTTTAGTGAAGATTTTTGCATCTGTGTTCATCATGGATATTGGCCTGAAGTTTTCTTTTCTTGTTGAGTCTCTGCCGGGTTTTGGTATCAGGATGATGTTGGTCTCATAAAATGATTTGGGAAGGATTCCCTCTTTTTTGATTATTTGGAATAGTTTCAGAAGGAATGGTACCAGCTCCTCTTTGTATGTCTAGTAGAATTCGGCTGTGAAGCCCTCTGGACCTGGGCTTTTTTGGGGTGGTAGGCTCTTAATTGCTGCCTCAACTTCAGACCTTGTTAGGGGTCTGTTCAGGGTTTTGGCTTCCTCCTGGTTTAAGCTTGGGAGGAGGCAAGTGTCCAAGAATTTATCCATTTCTTCCAGGTTGACTAGTTTATGTGCATAGAGTTGTTTGTAATAATCTCTGATGATGGTTTGAATTTCTGTGGAATCTGTGAAATCCCCTTTATCGTTTTTTATTGCATCAATTTGGTTATTCTCTCTTTTCATTTTTATTAATCTGGCTAGTGATCTGTCTATTTTGTTGATCTTTTTGAAAAACCAGCTCCTGGAATTATTGATTTTTTTGAAGGGCTTTTTGTGTCTCTATCTCCTTCAGTTCTGCTCTGATCTTAGCTATTTCTTGTCTTTTGCTAGGTTTTGAGTTTTTTTGATCTTGCTTCTCTAGCTCTTTCAGTTTTCATGATAGGGAGTCAATTTTAGATCTCTGCTTGCTTCTCATGTGGGCACTTATTGCTATATATTTTCCTCTAGAGACTGCTTTAAATGTGTCCCAGAGATTCTGGTATGTTGTGTCTTCGTTCCCATTGGTTTCGAAGAACATCTTTATTTCTGCCTTCATTTCATTGTTTATCCAGTCAACATTCAAGAGTAAGTTGTTCAGATTCCATGAAGCCGTGCAGTTCTGAGTTAGTTTTTGAATTGTGAGTTCTAACTTGATTGCACTGTGGTCTGAGAGACTGTTTGTTATGATTTCCATTCTTTGGCATTTGCTGAGGAGTGATTTACTTCCAATTATGTGGTCAATTTAAGAGTAGGTGTGATGTGGTGCTGAGAAGAATGTATATTCTGTGGATTTGGGGTGGAGAGTTCTGTAAATGTCTATTAGGTTTGCTTGGTCCAGGTCTGAGTTCAAGTCCTGGATATCCTTGTTGATTTTCTGTCTGGTTGATCTGTCTAATATTGACAATGGGGTGTTAAAGTCTCCCACTATTATTGTGTGGGAGTCTAAGTCTCTTTGTATGTCATTAAGAACTTGCCTTACGTATCTGGGTGCTCCTGTATTGTGTGTATATATATTTACGATCGTTAACTCTTCTTGTTGCATTGATCCTTTTACCATTATGTAACGTTCTTCTTTGTCTCTTTTGATCTTTGTTGCTTTAAAGTCTATTTTATCAGAGATGAGAATTGCAACTCCTGCTTTTTTGCTCTCCATTTGCTTGGTAAATCTTCCTCCATCCCTTTATTTTGAGTCTTTGTGTATCCTTGCAGGTGAGATGGGTTTCCTGGATACAGCACACCAATGGGTTTTGGCTTTTTATCCAATTTGCCATTCTGTGTCTTTTGATTGGGGCATTTAGTCCATTTACATTTATGGTTAATATTGTTATGTGTGAATTTGATACTGCCGTTTTGTTGCTAGCTGGCTGTTTTGCCCAGTAGTTGATGCAGATTCTTCGTTGTGTTGATGCTCTTTACCACTTGGTATCCTACTGGAGTGGCTGGTACTGGTTGTTCCTTTCTATGTGTAGAGCCTCTTTCAGGAGCTCTTGTAAAGCAGGCCTGGTGGTGACAAAATCTCAGAGTACTTGCTTGTTCACAAAGGATTTTATTTTTCCTTCACTTATGATGCTTAGTTTGGCTGGATATGATATTCTGGGTTGAAAGTTCTTTCCTTTAAGGATGTTGAATATTGGCTCCCATTCTCTTCTGGCTTGTAGGGTTTCTGCTGAGAGATCTCTTGTGAGTCTGATGGGCTTCCCTTTGTGGGTAACCCAACCTTTCTCTCTGGTTGCCCTTAGCATTTTCTCCTTCATTTCAACCCTGGTGAATCTGACGATTATGTGCCTTGGGGTTGCTCTTCATGAGGAGTATCTTTGTGGTGTTCTCTGTATTCCCTGGACTTGAATATTGGCCTGCCTTGCTAGGTTGGGGAAGTTTTCCTGCCTAATATCCTGAAGAGTATTTCCCAGCTTGGATTCATTCTCTTTGTTGCATTCAGGTACACCTATCAAACGTAGATTAGGTCTTTTCAGATAGTCCCACATTTCTTGGAGACTTTGTTCATTCCTTTTTTCCCTTTTTTCTCTAATCATGCCTTCTGGTTTTATTTTATTGAGTTGATCTTCAACCTCTGATATCCTTTCTTCTGCTTGGTCAATTCAGCTGTTGAAACTTGTGCATGCTTCACGAAGTTCTCGTGTTCTGTTTTTCAGCTCCATGAATTCCCTTATATTCTTTTCTAAGTTGTCCATTCTTGTTAGCATTTCGTCAAATCTTTTTTCAAGGTTCTTAGTTTCTTTGCATTGGGTTAGAACATGTTCTTTTAGCTCACAGAAGTTTCTTACTACCCACCTTCTTGAAGCCTGATTCAGTCATTTCATCACACTCATTCTCCATCCAACCTTGTTCCCTTGCTTGTAAGGAGTTGTGATCCCTTGTGGGAGGAGAGGTGTTCTGGTTTCGGGTGTTTTCATCTTTTTTGCGCTGGTTTCTTCCCATATTTATGGATTTATCTACCTGTCATCTTTGTATTTGCTGACTTTCAGATTGGGTTTCTGAGTGGACATTCTGTTTGTTGATGAGGAAGTTATTTCTGTTTCTTAGTTTTTCTTCTAACAGTCCAGCCCCTCTGCTGGAGGACTGCTGAGGTCCACTCCAGGCCCTGCTTGCCTGGGGATCGCCTGCAGCAGCTACAGAACAATAAGGGTTTCTCCCAGTTTTTTCTGCTATCTTTGTCCCAGAAGGATATCTGCCAAATGTAAGTCTGATCTCTCCTTTATGAGGTGACTCTTTGGATATACAGGGGTCAGGGAGCTGCTTGAGGAGACAGTCTGTCCTTTAGTGGAGCTCAAGTGCTGAGCTGTCAGTTCCGTTGTTCATTCAGAGCTGCTGGGCAGGTACATTTAGGTCTGCTGCAGCAGAACTTGTAAACCGCTTTTTGTTCCCAGGTGCTCTGTCCTGGGGAGTTAGGGCTTTATGAGTTTCTGTTGTGCTGCTGCCCTTTTTGTTTTTCTTTCAGGGCTGCCCTACCCAGCAAAAAGGCAGCCTAGTCACCATCTGCCTGCAGAGGCTTTGCTGAGCTGCTGTGGGCTCCGTCCAGCTGCCGTGTGAATTTCCCTGCAGCCCTGTTTATATGGGTGTAGTTAGAACTGCCTCGGCAATGGTGGCCCACCTCTGTATTGGCGAACTCTCTCTGTAAAGGCAGGTTGCCTTGGCAGTGGCAGGTTGCCTTGGCAACGGCAGGCAGCCTCGGCAATGGCGGGTTGCCTTGGGAATGGCGGACTACCTC
Source organism: Saimiri boliviensis (assembly GCF_048565385.1). Taxonomy (NCBI): domain Eukaryota; kingdom Metazoa; phylum Chordata; class Mammalia; order Primates; family Cebidae; genus Saimiri; species Saimiri boliviensis. Next base: position 32,337,832 of record NC_133455.1, on the reverse strand, counting down.
CATAGTGCCTTGGTAATGGTGGATGCCCCTCCGCCACAGAGCTGGACCATCCCGGGTTCAGCTGCGCTTGCTGTGAAACTCTCAATCCAGAGAGTTTCTGATTGCTGTTCTTTTGTGGGGGTGGGGCCAGCCGAGCCTGATCACCTGGCTCCCTGCCTCAGAGCCTTTCCACTCTATCCCAGGTGTTCCAGTCACTTGTTGAAAAGGCGCTGAGATCTGTGCGTTTTCCCCTGCAGTGACTCACTGCACGGGCTTAAACACTGGCGCTGGGATTCATGGCACTTTTTTTTGCCCAGGAATCTCCTGGCCTGGCTCCCTGTTCAGACCCGTCTTTAATCAGATGAATGGGTGACTTTCCGGGCCTCCAATCGCCAGCCAAAAGGGCCCCCAGACCAGTGTATTTTGTAAGGCGAACCACCAGGACAAAGCAGCCATGTGGGGCAAAGCAGCTGTGCCGCCCAAAGAACCGCACTGGCCAAAACAGCTGCACTGGCGACCCGTGGGCCTGTGGGGCTCCTCCGCCTGGGAATCTCCTGGTCCATGGGCAATAAAAATGCGGCATCCACTCACCCTCTGCGCTTTCACTGGGAGCTGCAACTCCGAGCTGTTCCTAAACAGCCATCTTGCTTCGTCCTCCCAGCTGTTTTTATTAAAAAACAAACCAAGAAACAAACAAACAAAAAAACTCACTTGTCAAAAGATAATATGTAGAAAAAATAAAAGTGTATTTTCTTCATTTTTTTTCTAAACAAGTAAACCCACCGTCTTCATTACTCTTTTTTATTTAACTCTCTTATTCCATGACAGAAGTATGTTTCCAAATTTAATTTTGCTCTACAAAATAGGTCGTTTTATTTTTCCACAGTTTTGCACAAAGATCCAAGACAGGTGTATCTTTGTCTTCTTGAAATTGGTCGAATTGTGTCAAGGTATGTATTCCACAATATTTTAGAATTTCAATGTTAAAAACATTTTAAAGTGACTGAATTTTAGCTTAGAACACTATTTTCTGTAATAAAGACATTGTCTTAACTGTTTTTATATTTTATCTTTTTGTATCTTTATTAACTTTTCTGTTTGCATGAGCATATGTCAACATCCGGGTTCTCAATATGGCTTATGTTCATTTACTGTTAAACTATGAGAGGGGTTACTTAAATTTTTTAGATTAAGAATAGGGTAAAAGCACGTAGTCTAAGGCAGTTCAAGGCAAAGCAGGTCCTCTGAACACAGAAAGGATCTGACAGAAGGCCAAGGCATGGTGTCTCCCATACCTACTTCAGTTCTATCTTTACTCACCAGCTCATTTGAAGCCGTGTTTCAGGATCCCAGGTAGAACTTTGGGAGCATCCAGAACTGAAATATATGCTATGATGTGAGGATTATCACATAGATACTTTGCAATCTATGAGACATTAAAAAGTATTTTCAGCCGGGCTCAGTGGCTCAAACCTGTAATCCTAGCACTTTGGGAGGCCGAGGCGAGTGGATCACGAGGTCAAGAGATCGAGACCATCCTGGTCAACAAGGTGAAACCCCGTCTCTACTTAAAATACAAAAAATTAGCTGGGCATGGTGGTGTGTGCCTGTAATCCCAGCTACTCAGGAGGCTGAGGCAGGAGAATTGTCTGAACCCAGGAGGTGGAGGTTGTGGTGAGCCGAGATCGTGCCATTGCACTCCAGCCTGGGTAACAAGAACAAAACTCCGTCTCAAAAAAAAAAAAAAAAAAAGTATTTTCAAATATTCCAGTGAAACAATTGGTAGAAGAGGATCATATGGACTTTACTTCAGAAAGAAAATCTATCTTGATATGCAGGCAAGTGCTTGGGTCAACTTTGCTTGAATGATCAGATCTCCTGATTGTTTTTCAGATACGGGGTTGAGCCACCAGTGTTAGTAAAACTTGAGAAAGAAATTGAGTTAGAAGAGACCTTGCTTAATACTTCAGGGGCTGAAGATTCCATCAGCATTCCAAAATCATGCTGTCAGCATGAAGAGCTACATGAAGCTGTAAGTAGTTGCTATACTTTCTTTTGACCATGATACCTTGAAGTCTCATAGTTTTAAGCACTTCTAGTTTGCTACAGGTGATGATGTTATTTTTAAAAGAAAGTGTTTCTTATTCAAAATATAAACCAGTGCTATTCTCTTATCTGATTAATTCAGGGCATTATATTTTAAAAGTGATTTCTTATTGCTTGTGTATGATAAGGAATAAATGTGTAGTTGAAGAGTGGTGGGGCTTGGAACTCATCATGAAGAGTACTATAGACCACAAGAGATCATTGATTCTTTTTTCAGTCTGGTAGTATTGTAATCTGATTTGCAAATTATAAGGAATATTCTCATGGTCATGTAGAGGTTATATTGTTTTTATGGTAATAATCCAGGCATAAGATGAGAGCTTGAACTTCAGCAGCAATAGTGGGGATGGAGCAAAAGGAACAAATGTAAGACATATTTAGCAGGAATTGTTAGGAGAATTGACAGGAATTAGTGACTGATTGTGAGAGAGAGAGAGAGAGAGAGAGAGAGAGAGAGAGAGAGAGAGAAAATCTAGAGTGATTTCCAAAGTTTGTCTAAGTAGATGGTATACTGATACTTGCAGAATACAGGAGGAGGAGAAGTTGTGAGGGAGGATTGATTTTTTTTTTTTTTTGAGGATTCTCTCCTGCAGAATATATGCATACTTGTTAGATGATGGGTTACAACTGGCCAGTCTTCTTAACTTTATCTGTTCATTAGGTAGAAGTTAATACAGTTGCCATTCCTTGGGTTGTGGGTCTCCTGCAGTGACTAAAATATGAATAGTGAAGGTGAACTGAGCATGAACATTTTCTGCTTAGACTGTTGTTTAGAACTATTCAAAGGATGCAGGGTTTTATGAAAGTGTGAAATTTATAAAATTAAGAAATAATCATTGCTAATAAACACTTTTAAAGTATTGCTTTGTTTTGTTTAATGTAATAAAAGTCTATGGTAAAACTGTCAGATAACCTTGCAAGACAGATTAAGAATATGTCAGAATGAACAACTGTTTTATCTGGCCAAAATATCTATATTATGCTATTGACATATGTATATACATGTATGTATCTGTGTGTGTGTGTGTGTGTGTGTGTGTGTGTGTGTGTAGACTGTCATTATCAATATGGGAAGCAGAAAGAATGCAGTAGGTAGAAAATAAAATTTATTTTGAAGCTCATATAACCTTAAAGAATGATAAATAAAGGAAATATTGAGAAAATATTTTTATCAAGTGGAAAGTACAGTGGGTTCATTTCCATATTATATAAAGACCTTACAAAGTTTGTTAAGAAAAACATTGCAGTAAGTAAATGGCAAGGTCTGTGTTCACACGAGAAGAAAGTGCAGTGTTGAAACTTGCTGATAATCCAGAAAATCAGGTTAAAACAACTATGAAATACCATTTGCCCCATTAGCAACATTTTTTAAAATTATGAAACCTGGTGCTTTTAAATTCTAGTAAACTGTACTTAGGGTTTGCTATTGGCAATGGAAAATGCCGTAAACTTTTGAAAAAGAAACAGACAAATATTAAGAGCTACAAAAATATTACTTTTTCATTTTTATTGTAGTTGAAGAGGGAAAAAGGATAAATGAAAGTGTTTCTTGCATTAGGACTTAGAATGGTGAAAAATTGAAAGCAATTTTTTGCCCTCAGATGGGGCAGTGGTTTGGTTTGGTAAATGAGAGGGGGGCGGGGAGATAGAGAGAGAGAGAGAGAAAGAGAGAGAGAGAGAGGGAGGGAGAGGGACTGACCTTCATCACTGCTGGCTTTTATGTTAAATTAGCAATGTCTAATCTCAATATTTGTTAACAAGCACAGGAAAAGAGATTAAATCGTCCAACTGTCTTAAATTTTTATCTTTGAGTTTGGTTTTCCTTAGCTATCAAATAATATTGCAGTTTAAACAAAATGCTTTTTGTAATAAGCACTAAATTGTATTTATTTGTCATCTTAGGTTAAACATATTGCTGAAGACCCTCCTTGTAGTTGTTCTCATCGATTTTCTATTGAGTATTTATCTGAAGGACGATACCGACTAGGGGATAAAATACTCTTTATAAGAGTAAGTCCATTATTTACATTTTATTTATACATAAATACTGTTTTGAAATTGGATTTATTGCTTTACTAACCTTTTGCTTCCCCTTTTACTTAAAAAAATGGAAATAGATGCTATTAATGGAAGGATTTCACTGTACAGGGAAAACAAAGAGTAATTTCTTTTATGAGTATATAATGAATTTAGGTAAACACTCATTACACAGCAAACAATTAACTTCAATAGCTAAGATTATTTAGACATTGAATATCATAGGGGAAAATTCCTTGTAGACCCCAAGGAACTTATTTCTCAAATTTTCTTAGAAAAAGGAATAATTTTCCATCATAAGAAGAAAAAATAAAACATCTAATAAGATTGAGTATTCATAGGGAAAAAAAAGAAATGTTATAGTTTATAATAATATAACCTTTGGGCATTAAACAGAAAATATTTTTCTCACTGACGCAGAATCAGTGTGTATACCAGTATGCTGATATATATGTTCATTTCTTTCCTTTGTCCCATCTACAGTTGATCCCGTTGTTCCTTTTGCTGGTAAGGAGACTGAAATTTCACCTGTTCATCATTCTTTTCACTTCCCATACAGGAGCTGTCTTATTTCCAATTTAGGAAAATAAGATAAAAATATTTAAAAGTATAATTTCATCATACATATATTCTTCTATTTCACATATTATTATTACCTCCTCAGCCCTAACTAGCTCCTATAGAAACATTCACATGTGTTTTCTTTAATTAGCTTTTTTTTTTTTTTAAAGGCAGTATGATGTGGTAGTGCACAGAACATAGGACTTAGAGTTAAAATTTGTAATCTCATACAATTGTGCAGATTTGCCTGCTGAATGGACAGGGCCCTAAAACCCAACTTGAGATATACTGGCAGAGCCAGGATGTCTTCACAAAAGTACTATTTGGGTTAGGGGTAGCTCATACATTTGAGGCCAGGCCAAGCTATATGACTTGGGAAAAATTCCTTAATCTTTCAGAACCATAATTTTCTCATCTGCAAAGAAAAAACAATAACAAATTATACCAAAATGCTTTAAAGCTTAAATTGATATAATACATATGAAAATAATTTTAAATTGTGAAGTACATGGTTTAGTCATTTTATCTTTAGTCCAGAATTATTTTTTCCTTATTATGAGGCATTTTTTCCTATGTCTTTGTTTTTCCTTCTTTCCCTCTCTTTCCTTCTCTCCTATCTCCTTCCTTTAATATCCAACTTTTCATTGAACAGTACTGCTCTTGCAATAACTTGGATTTTTAGGATGCGTGTTATATAAAAATACCTTCCATACAAATTGGAAGACTGTATCGTTAGATGCGTAATTGAATATGAATTAAGTTTATTATGTTAATAATACAAGAAAGAAACTGTCAATTTGTAGTGAAGCTGTTGGCAAATGCTCTGAATTTTATAGATCACAGACATCACAAATTGTAACTGCTAATGAATTGTAACTGTAAACCCCATAGTATTACAGCTTTACTTTTTATTTTCCTTTGGGGGCAGATGCTTCATGGAAAACATGTCATGGTTCGCGTTGGTGGAGGCTGGGATACTCTTCAAGGATTTCTGCTGAAATATGACCCCTGTCGAATATTACAGTTTGCCACACTAGAACAAAAAATTTTAGCATTTCAAAAAGGAGTTTCTAATGAAAGTGTACCTGATTCGCCTGCCAGAACTCCTCAGCCTCCTGAAATGAATCCTTTGTCAGCAGTTAGCATGTTTCAGAAACAACATTCAAAACCCAGCGTCTCAGTTAGTATTCCAAAAAGCAAAGACAAACAGGGATGTCCATCAGGTGCATTGCTGCCAGCATCTTCACTGAAAGGAGGTAATACGGGCTCCATGTCAGTTCATTCTAAATTTCCAAATTCTCCAGCAGCATCTTCTCATCCCAAGCTCAGGTCTTCAAAAGGTGTAACAAAGAAACCACAGGCTCCTTCAAACAATGTATCATCTTCACTTGCTTCATTAAATCCAGTAGGTAAAAACACTTCTTCACCAAGAATTACACCTTGTGTATCTAAGTCACTGAGAAAATGTATTCCATCTCCCATTATCCCTAAGGCCAAGGTTATTCCTTCCCAGAATTCAACAGATCTGCCTGAGTCCACACTTTTGCCAAATAAGTGCTCTGGAAAAACTCAACCTAAGTATATGAAACATAATCATATTTCTTCGAGAGATGATGCAGTATTTCACTTAGCTGCACATTCAAATTCATCAAAGTGCCCCAAGCTACCTAAAGCAAATATACCTGTAAAGCCTAAACCTTCTTTCCAGTCCTCTGCAAAAATGGCAAAACCCAGTTCCAAAACCATGGCCACAGGTCTAGGAACACAGTCTCTACCATCCAATGAAGCCCCACAAGCAAGGCCAGTCCCAGCACAGAAACTTAAATCGGCGTTGAATTTAAATCAGCCAGTTTCTGTATCCTCAGTTTCTCCTGTGAAAGTCACACAGAAATTGAAAGATAAGAATATAGTTTCTGTTGCCAAAAAGCAGCCTCAGAATAAAAGTACATGCCAGAAGACAGGACCTAGCCCCTCGAAGTCTCCTAGCCGTACCCCGTTGTCCATCGTGAGCCTTCCGCAGTCTTCTACCAAAACACAAACTGCACCGAAGTCAGCACAGACTGTCGCTAAGGGACAGCATTCAACTAAAGGGCCTCCCAAAAGTGGCAAAACCCCAGCTTCAACCAGGAAATCACCCTTATCTGTGAAGGATGTGGATAGTGGAGATAAAAAAACTACTGCAAAGAAAAAGGAAGATGATGACCATTATTTTGTCATGACTGGAAGTAAGAAACCTAGAAAATAAATACATAGTCATTATAATAAAACAGGAAAGGAAGAGTGAATGTCTTAGCTTCACATCTTAAAAGTTTCTCCTATTTGTGTTTGTCCAGATAGGTGCAGACACTAAGGATAAGATGGGGTATGGAGGCTGGGATGAGGAAAGGGCTCATCAGAATTCACATATCTGAATTCACCAGAAGGAACCCTTCTGAAGCAAACAGTTGAAAAATCACTGCAAGGTTTTTATTAATAATAGAAATGTGTATGATTTTCAATCTATAGGATCTTTGTTAACATCTGCCTTTTACAGGAAATGTAAAAGTTATTTAACACTACAAGAATTTTAATAATAGTTGCTATATTTTTGAGTATGTATTAAATATGGAGTTTATATACCTGCTAATATTGACAGTGCTGCTCTTACTATTAGTTAATTGCATTTTGGTTAAAAAAAAAAAAAAGCAACAGTTTGGCATTTGCCCTACAAAAGGCACTTAATTTAATTTTCCGATCAGGACTGCCTGATCCAACAATACTAAGTCATTGCTGCTGCTGATTAGCTTGGCATTACTCTGTGTTAAGTAGAATTCTTATTATTTAATTTTTTTAAGCTTTCCAAATCAGAAGGAACTGATTATTTTACCTGGCTTATATTTACATTGGTAATATTTTGTTACCAATATTTTTGGTCAAAAAAAATTAGCTTATTGATATATAAACAAATTTTGTAAACAGTTTTTATATTATCTGTAAAAACTTAGACACCTTATATTTTATATGTTGTGCAATGTGACAGGGGAAACTGATACAGTAGCTTTTAGCATATTAAAAATGATTTTTTATAATGTAATTTCCTGTGAGTGCAGATCTGACATTTTCCATTAAGATAATGTGAAACATCAGAATTATGTTGTGACAACTTTAAAACTAAGATGATATTAAAATAATTTTAGAGTTATGATATGTAAAAATTATGAGATTATTTTTCTCCAGATAACACAATACCAATTTTAATTAATTTCTTCCAATTAGGTTAATTTTCTTTTTTTTTTTTTAAGACAGAATCTCACTCTGTGGTTCAGGCTGGAGTGCAGTGGCACGATCTTGGCTCACTGCAACCTCTGCCTCCTAGGTTCAAGTGATTCTCTTGCCTCAGCCTCCTGAGTAGCTGGGGCTACAGGCACATGCCACCAAGCCTGAGCTACATTTTTTTGTATTTTTAGTAGAGATGGGGTTTCACTGTGTTAGCCAGCAGGATGGTCTCGATCTCCTGACCTTGTGATCTGCCTGCCTCGGCCTCCCAAAGTGCTGGGATTACAGGCATGAGCCACTGAGACCGGCCCCAATTATGTTAATTTTCGTTAATAAAGTTATGCTGCCTTCAGTTTTCCAATGGCAAGTAGACTGGATATGTTCAAGGTTTTCTGCACTGTAGGCAGATTGTCTCAAGAAGCATATCACAATCATGTAATGCCTGCATAAACTCCATCAACCTAAGGTGTTGTAAATAATTTATTTTTAAGGGATTGTGACTATGTAAAAATTATTAATATACTTTGAAAAGTTTTAAGGGTGTTTTTAATAACCTTACAGTATTGTCAATTATCATAGTTTATTCAGTATTCAGGTTTGTGTTTGTCTGTTTTAAACTAAAATGTGTTTTCTAAAGAAAAAAATAATAATTTACACAAATGTACAAATATAGAATAAGCATTTTAAGCTGGCTATTAATGTTCTTTAGATTACCAAGCAAGAAAACTTAACCTATAAAGATAAGTGATCTTTTGCTTGAAGAGTACAGATAAAAGTCAAAGATAGGTGCAGGCTAGTTTTCAGAATAATTGATGCTTCTCTTCTTTAGAGTCACCAAATACTTAGTTTAGCTTGACTATTGACTTGGGTGTTAAGAGAGATAATACGTACATCTTTGGAAAGTGAAGTCAGTGTTCAAGAGGTGCTGGAAGCTTTACTTTTTTAGTGATCAGAAATAATTTAGTGCATCTTTCAGACATGAAGAATTTTATCATGTATTCCCTTATAAAACTAAGTAATACTTCTTTATCAGTAACTTTTAGAACTTAAAAAAGAAAAAAAAGTAAATGGTATCGTAGGCAACCTATGAATCCTAGATTTTACAGTATGTAATTTATAACCATGTAATTTATAAATATGTAAATTATGTAATTTACAGTATATCAACACTAAGTTTTGTATTGAGTGTTATCAGGAATAAAAGTATCCCACAGGCATCTGACACAAATTCCAGAATTAACCAAAGAATTGCTTATTTGAGGCCGGGCGCAGTGGCTCATGCCTGTAATCCCAGCAGTTTGGGAGGCCAAGGCGGACAGATCACAAGGTCAGGAGTTTGAGACCAGCCTGACCAACATGGTGAAACCCTGTCGCTACTAAATATAGAAAAATCAGCTGGGTATGGTGGCAGGCCTGGCCAAAAGTTTTGTTTGAATAAACAATATCCAAAAGATAGTTTCTTCAGATATATTTTGAAATTCTAAAAAGCTAGTGTTTCTAACAATTTTCACAATTTAAAAACAGCTTTTACATGGTTGAAGTTGGAAGAATTTTCCCTCTCTTCCTAATAACGATGCATGATTTTAAGGTCTTCTTTGTGTTTAATGTTTAATGAAATGAGCATTATGCTTAAATTACTGAAGTACCTGGGAGAAGTAATGATGCATACTTTTAAAAAAATGAAAAATGCTTTTATTTTTATTTGTTATAATTTGTTAACATGACTGATATATAAAATTAAACTTCAGAACACAATGAAATGCCAATTATTTTTACATTGTTTGGGCAGAAATTAGGTATTTAAGGCTTATGTTTTCAAAATGCCTTGATAATTTAGATGACCTCTAACTTTACTGTCCATATGGAGTTTGCCATTCTTTATGGATAAGAGAGTTTAAGGAAAAGTTATTGTTCTTTCTTCAGTCTTTTTATATCCCTCTGATTTCAAATCTGTTACTTTATTAAAAGGCTTCAGCAACAGGTTGTTATGATGTATTCTTACATTCAGGTTCACACAATGACCCCATTTGAATCCAAATTTGTATATATTCTTTTGTTATGCCAGCAGTATTTGTATTCAATTTTAACTTATGTTTTCTTGGGTATTAAAATTTAAACAACTAATACCAAGTCTCAGTTTGCTTTTTTGGTGTATTCTGAGTACACTATGATCACTTAATTCATGTTGGAAATTGCATATAGGAACATTCACAAATTGAGAAGAATGCTATTAAAAATGCCTTCTTTATATTTCTGAAATTTATTTCACTGCACCCAGGAGATTATAGGGCCTTGTCATTAATCAATAGTATGTGTTCCCCAGGTTGCTGTATCTGCTGGATGTTTGTTCCAGAAAGACCAGACTCACATTTAATAATCTTTGAGATAATAGAGATAATTTGTTGGTTGCCAAGGTGGAATTCTGTAGATCGTACAAGCATTGTATTCACCAAAGATGACTGATAGTAGGAATTTCCAATTTTCAATTTCTGTAATCCTGGTTTTTTTTTTCTTTTTTTGAGGTGGAATTTTGCTCTTGTTGTCCAGGCTGGAGTGCAATGGCACAACCTTCGCCTCTTGGGTTCAAGTGATTCTCCTGCCACAGCCTCCTGAGTAGCCGGGATTACAGGTATGTACACCACACCTGGCTAATTTTGTATTTTTAGTAGAGACGGGGCTTCTCCATGTTGGTCATGTGAGTCTCGAACTCCTCACCTCAGGTGATTGGCCCCCCTCGGTCTCCCAAAGTACTGGGATTACAGGCATGAGCCACCGCACCTGGCCTGTAGTCCTGTTTTAATTTCACACTTTGATACAATGAGAATATTCTTGAATATTCTCATCTTTTTACTATATTCATGACCAGAGCAATTATAAAAAGCAGTTAATTCCATATATATTTCCTGTGATGTTTCCAAAAAAGGAAACAGTAAAACAGAACTTAGACAAAATTTTATTTGCACTTTTCTAACCTTCTGTGAATGTGGAATATTATAGCTTAAAATTCACTTTATGAAATTTTGGGTAATATTGGGAAAATATTTAAAACATGGCAGTAAGTCTGGAAATATAAAGGCACGCATTTTCTTACATTTAAGTTCTTATACTGTTTTGTTCTTGAGAAAAACACAGTAAGACTCGAGGAAATAATACATGCCAAGATTTAGTTATAAGGATGTTCATTATAAAATTTTAATATTGGTACAGCCATAAAATATTATAGTCATTAAAACATTGTAGACATTGACTTATCTTAAAAGTAGTACGTATGGTAATGAAGTGGTTCGTTCTGAGAGACTGCAGTGATAAAATATTAATATAGGCCAGGCGCAGTGGCTCATGCCTGTAATCCCAGCACTGTGGGAGGCAAAGGTGAGTGGATCACGAAGTCAGGAGTTCAAGACCAGCCTGGCCAAGATGATGAAACCCCATCTCTACTAAAAACATAAAAATTAGCTGGGCACAGTGGCAGATGCCTGTGATCTCAGATACCTGGGAGGCTGATGCAGGAGAATCACTTGAACCTGGGAGGCAGAGGTTGCAGTGAGCAGAGATAGTGCCACTGCACTCTAACCTGGGTGACAGAGCAAGACTCTGTCTCAAAACAAAAACAAAAACAAAAACAAAAACAAACCATTAATATATAATGTTTCTTTTGTATTCTTCCAGAATAGCACAGTACCTGTTAATATAATATATAGGCTCAATAAATGTTATCTATTATAATGAACCTCTTGTGGATATTCTTTTAGGGTTTCATATAATACGTTTTATTTACTACAATTAATTTTCTTAAATTACCTTAGGTAAATCATTTCACAAATTATATCACAATGAATAAATAGAATAGAATGAATTAGAGTTGTGTGTAACTGTTGAGTACTTCTAGTAGTGAAATATGGCAGTGTTAAAAGTCTAGTATCTACTCAAACCATCATTTACTAATATCTACTGATTTCTATTCTGGGAGATAGAGGAATAAGACAGTCATGATATTCAAGAACCTTGGGTTTACATAGCACTTTGCAAGCACAAAATACTTGTAATTACCTAACACGCAATCTTGCCAACAATTCCATGAGATGGATACCATCTTCATTAGAATGTAAGCACCATGAAGGCAAGAATTACATCTGTTTTGTTTACCACTGTAGTCCCAAAGCCCAAACCAGTCCCTGGCATGTACATAGTAGGCATTCAGCAACTATTTGTTAATAAATGAGGCTGGGCACGGTGGCTCACTCCTATAATCCTAGCACTTTGGGAGGCCAAGGCAGGTGGATTGCCTGAGGTTGGGAGCTCGAGACCGTCCTGACCAACATGGAGAAACCCTGTCTTTACTAAAAATACAAAAAATTAGTTGGATGTAGTGGCGCATGCCTGTAATCCCAGCTATTCGGGCGGCTGAGGCAGGAGAATTGCTTGAACTCGGGAGGTGGAGGTTGTGGTGAGCTGAGATCACACCATTGCACTGCAGCCTGGGTAACAAGAGCAAAACTCCATTTCAAAAAAATAAATAAATGAACTCCCTTTATACAGATGAGGTTACTAAGGCTCAAGAAAGTTGTTGCTCAGTTGATATAAAAATACCTACTGGGATAGATTAATTGGATTTTAAAGGTTGATTTTTTAAACCTGTTTATACTTTCCCACAAACTGTTGAGTTCTTCTTTATGTCAATGATCCAGAAATTGGACTTATGTGGCATCTTTAAAAAACACCTGGAATAGCACCTCCTGCTTTTTCTTTATTTCTTGGAAAAATCTTTGTTTTTGAATTACCCTTTATTAAATATTGTAAACTTGAAGATTTAGAGATTAAAGTAAAAAGTATATTCTTACACTTTTTACTTTAATACTTATAAATCACTGTGTACAAAGCATTGATCTTGGAATAATGAATTATTGCAATTCAGTCCCAGGATAATACAATAAAGGTGCTTTGTAAATATTTGGTGGATAAATGAATGAGAAAAAAAGTTAAATCTAGCGTAAAGTTCTTATGCAGTATTAGCAATTAAAATTTATGACTGTGCAATGGAAAAGTACTATAAGTAACCCTAGAACCTCCTTTAAAAAAAAATTAAAAATAAATGATTGTCCTCTGAGTGAGCAGGTTTCATAGGCTTCTTCCAAAAGAAAAAATATGTAAATTTCTATCACATAATCTTGAAGATGTGATACAAAGTTGTATTATGTAGATTTCTTTAATAATTCATTGCACCATGCTAGACATGCAGGAATCCAATAAATAATTGTTGAAGAATAGGCTAACCTGTGGTGTATACTGGAAGGGGAGTAGAATGTGACATTTAAATTTTTTATTATTCCAAGCACTGAAATTAAATGAAGGCAAGTTGTCTTCAAACAGCAATTTGCAGTAGTTTTTGTTTACCCTAAGCATCAGAAAAAGCATTTTTGAAGTGTGAATGCATGAAGCCCCAGGACTCCTTACAGGTAAGAGGAAAAAAAAATCAACCCTGTTGAGAATTGTAGCCTTTGAAGTCTATGAGGCTTAAAGGGCAAGTTAAGGGAGAATAGTTTGGAATCCTAAGAGGATATGACAACAGATAGGAGCCAGGCGCAGTGTTCCTTTGACTTTCCCCATTCTTTTCACCCATCTCAACCCTTCACCTGGCTCACAGTTAACGTTCATGTCTCAGCTTAAATATCACGTACTCAGAAGCCTTCAGACCCTCCAAGCCTGGGTTGGATGCTTCCAACCTTACTTTTTTTTTTTTTTTTAAATCATTGCATTGCATCTAGCACTGTAATTTCCCATCTACTTATCTAAATCTCTCACCAAATCTAGAGTGGGAACTCTGTCTCACTTGTTCACAGTTACACCCCTTGTATTTAGGACAGTGACCAGACGTTTGTGTAAGAAGGGAAGGAGGGAAGGAAATACCCTTTTACTGATATAAATAAGCCATCAATGTGTGTAAAGAAAACCTCTAGCTTGATTTTGTTGGTCCCACCTACAGTGCAAGGATTTTTCCTGAGAAAATGGCATGGTAGAGCTTGAAGAAGCCTGAAGACATAACCTGCTTAGTTTTAGAGAGGAGAGGAGGGAGGAGGAAAAGAGGGCAATTATGAGAGGCCTTAAAAGTTATGGATTTCTTTGGTTGCATCAACATCTAGCGATTGTAGTATTTTTACAGAAGAAGGATGTTGGAAAGGTCCCAATTTATTGTCTAGTTTTGTTTTGTTCGTTTTTTTTTTTTTGGTTTTTTAAAATATTTTCAGGTGTGAGAGGCTACTGAGAGCATAACACTGATGTAGACTAGCAAGTGTCCTGCCGCCACCCAAGTTAGTCCTCACATGGAACAGAGGAGGAAATTCAGTCTGTTAGTTTTACTTCTTCAAAACCAATCTCTGAGCAGCAGAGCGAAGTCAAAATAATCGAGGTAGTCGTCCCAGGGCGTGATGGGAATCATCCCAGGTGCTAGCCCCTTCAACAGCTCCTCAGTGTGAGTCTAGCACAGTAGATTCCTTTTATTATCTGTATTTAGGATTGGTTCTAAAGCAGTATGCTTGGCCACAATACAGTAAGGCATCATTCATTTGCTCATTAAGCAAACAAGCTCTTTGAGCACCTACTATGATACCAAGTGTCTACTCAGACACTAAGCTAGGTGCTAGGGGTATAATGATAAACCCAGTTACTGCTTGCTAAGAGATTATAATCTTCATCCCAGTGTTGTCTTTTTTTTTTTTTTTTTTTCAGTGTGATGTTCTTTTTGACTGTAACCCACTCACTTCTTTCTTTATGATATATTTTACTCATGGGATAAAATACCTCCATGAGAACAGCTTTGTGTTTTCCCATATTGCTTTAGATCGGGAGCCCGCAAAAATTAAAAAAGAAAAAAACCCTGATAACTGTGTCTCAGCCTCAAGAACAAGAGTCATTTACTGCTAAGAGTTGTTACTCAGAAAATGGAATAGTGAGAATCAAGTCCTAAACAAGTGATTGAAAACAGAAATCTGAACCTTCTCTGGGTAGGCCATTAGTTAAAAAATAAACTAATATCTTTAATACAAGGATGCTTTTCTAACCCTCTAAAATATTTCCTGTGACACTATGGATGGATTCTGCCCTGCTCCTTCCACTAAGCTCTACCTCAATCTTAACAAGTAAACCATGATAAAAGAGAGGTGAAATCTCAAACCAGCTTCCTGTACGATGCTCTGGTCTCCCTACAGCCATTTCAGTTATGTCAGAGAAGCCGGCTTTGAGCAGGTGCTCCTTGTGATTTGATGTCTGTGTCTTGTCCTGCTGCCCCAGAAGATGACAGAGGAAATTTGTTCTGTAAAATACATTGCTATGAATTACAGAACACCTCCCTGGCCTTTGCATCCTCCTGGCTGGCCTGTAGCCCAAGAGACATTCTGGAAAAATCTGGTGTGTTTACTTCACCTCTTATGGTTACAAGAAACAGAAAGTCACTTTAGCTTTCTTGAATAATGTGTTGTTTTATTAATACAACCAAAAAGATAACCAGAATCTGGCAGCAACCCAGAAATATGTGTACACTGAGTCTACCAGAAGCTGGAATTAGAATAATTCAGAAGCCTAGAGATAGGTAATCTTACTCTAGAGATAGGTAATCTCGTCTCCCTTCCTGTAGCCTGAGTTCCCAACTCTTTGCTCGGGTGCTCTGCCATGAATATACTCTTGCCAATGTCCAAGTTTCTTCTTTCTGTGTTTTCTTGAATCTTCACAAAAACAAAACAAAAAATCCTACGGGTAACATTTGCCAGTCTAATGTCTTAGAGAGAATCCGATTGTCTTAATCACCATTGTTTCTTTTGGGGAGAGTATTTTGCTCTAGCCACTGCCTAGGTCACCAGTCAACCGGTGAACTGGCTACCTGCAGACCTTGACCAATCAGTGTGTGATGGGTCACATGGTCAACAGCATGGCTACCTTAGCACAAGGAATAGCTTAGCTCACTTGTTTTAGCAGAAGCTGCAGCCCAGCAGTTTTCCCTAAAAACCTGGGCATGATTGCTTTGGAAAACAAGTCCAGAATTTAGTTGAATTTTGTCTAAGCTACCTAGGGAGGTCATTTGTATCAAGGAAGCATCAATTTCCAGCACTGACCATTTAGGTCATTGAGACCACTGTGATGGCGATGTGTCCCCTGGACCCTTTCAAGTTCATACGTGTTTGGTGGCTGCAATTGTTTAAATATATGGATGTTTCTGAGGATGTGCAGCTATAATATCTAAATCAGCAAAATTGTGTTTTTTTCCTGGATTCTTGAGAATCACCTCCCTAAGTGGACCCACACTGGGACCTTTCAAAGCCCTTTTCTGAGTGGGAGATAAAATGTTCTAGAAGTTCACTTCTCAGTTGCAAGAGGTGCTATCTCAACCCTTACGCTACATTGTCAAAACAAGCTACAATAAGGTAATCAGTTCCTTCATACTGGCAGTAAAACCAGTGCTTGGAAATCATGTAAATAAAACAATGGATTGATTAACTTTTTCTGTTGGCGGTTTTAGTATTTTGTAGACACGGTCTTAGGTGCGCTGGTTTATTTTATGAGACACAATCATTCCTATCCATGAAATTCTGTCCCAATACAACTTCCAGTGACTCCTTGAAATGGCTTTTACCTGTCTTGACTTTTTTTCTCTCCTAAGAAATTTCTGTTAGATGAAATGGCACAGCTGTGTAAGATAAATTAAAGATGACTTTTATTTAACCCCTAAGCTTTGAAGCTGGTAGGGATGTTAAATATATTCACTGCTTACCATGCCCATTTGCTTCCTAGTACAGCAGGACTTTGGTTTTCCTTACAATTCTTCCTTGTTTAAATGATTGCAAAAAGAAGCCCTTTGCAGATTTTACCCCCACATTTAGAGCTTCTTTCTAAACCCTGAAGGGGTTCTGAGATTGCACTTAATTAGAACCCACTTTGTGCCAGACACTGTTCTGAGTGCTTTACATATAGTAACTTATTTAATTTTTACCATTCTATAAGATTATATTATCATTCCCATTTTATGAATGAGGAAACTGAGGCATTGAGAAACTTTTTCCATTTCTCTGCTTTTTGAGGCAGGTCTGACTCTAAGTCATCTCAAACAAATACTTGATCGTGAGCTATTTAGCTTTCTCCAGAAGTGATGCCACTGAGCAGAAAATTATGCTGGCGATGCTGGCCACAATTGACTCAGGTGAGTTGGCCATGCCTCCAGGGCGCCTGGTTTGTGGCATGCCGGTGTACACAGGGATACACACTGCCTTTGGCCTCTCCCAGAGCAAGGCCAACCAACTGTACCCTCTCTCACATCTTCAATTTCTCTCTTTTCCCAGCTTTTCCTCTTAGTCCTAAAAACATGCTGAAGTCTTCAATCAATTGCTTGCTTGCTTCTTTTCCTCCATGCTCCCTCACCCCCAAGTTACCGCCATGTATTGGTCAGGCTGGCCCAGGGTTTGTCGCAGAAAAAATAAACCATCATTGTGCCTTGTAGCAGTAAAGGTTACGTCTAGCTCATGCTAGATGTCCATCAGGGTCACCTGGGGCTCTGCTTATCATAGCTGCTTAGAGGCCCAGGCTGATGGAAACTTGTCTTGACAAGTGCTTTGGCAATCAATTACTGTGGCAAGGAGAAGGGGGCATGGGAACAGTTAACCCCTTCTTTTTGAAACTCCTTTCTTTCTCCTTCTGCCATAGTTTTTCCGATTCTTCTCATGATTCTCTGATCCCTCACTCCTGTGTTCTGACTTTTCTTCCTCCTCTGCCCTTTGATGTAGCTCTTTCCTAAGAACTATCTGTTGTCCTTTGTCTCTCCTAATAGATATCATCTCTTGGCATTTTTTTCTAAGCTGTGGTTTCCAGTATCATTTCTGTGTGAATAATTCTCAGATCTTCATTTTCAGCCCTATTTCCCTGAGCCTCAACTCAATTGTCAACAGCCATCAGTCTTCAAATCTATCTAAAAAGGAATTTCCATCGCTACCAAATCTACATTTCCTCCTGGCTTTCCTATTTTTGTTGACTCCTCTCCTCTTCTAATGTTGAAACTCAAACTATTTCAGAATGTTTCTCAAATCTACTTCTCTGTTAACTGATCACATATATGGCCTTCTCACCTCTTTCCTGGAAGACAATAGCTTCCTAATAGCTCTTTGACCACACTTTCAACTTTTCTAAATGGTTCAAGACTGAACACTGTACAACTCTAGGAAGCATCATTCACAATGTATTCTAGGTGAATGGCGCCCACTGGAGTTGTGCAGTGGAGTAGCTCTGCAGGCCCCACCCAACTGACCTTACGTAGCTCAAGTTGAATCCTGACTCTCCATTGCTCAAAAATCTTCCTTGGCTTCCCATTCCAGCCTGAATGAAGACCACATGCTTTGGCTCTGTCCCATACAGGTCACAATGGAAGTCACCCTCCCTCTTCTGAAACTCCACATCTCTCCTACACCAAATAGCAGTTTTTGTCCTGCATTTTAATGATTTAAGAATACTCTTACCTCCTTGGTGCGTGAAAATTTACTTCTTACTTGAGGGATTAAATTAATAAAGATTTATTTGTTGCAAATGATAGAAAATCCCAAAACAAAAAGATTGTGTTTAAACAGATAATGTACTGGCCACATCAATGAGCCTTGCAGAGAGTACATCCTACTGATTGAGGCATAGCTGGATGTGGGCTTACCCCAGATCCTCGGGATTCCCTCCCTCTCTTTCGATTTGAGGAAGCTGAAACCACAACAGGCCTGTATGGGGCAGCTGGAGTCCAGGCTGCCACAGCAATGAGAGAAGAAGGAAAACGCTTTCACTTCTCCCTTTTCCTCTCCTCCAGCGGCCCCCTTGCGCTTTCCAGTGGCTGACCCTGGAGTCTGGGACATGCAGCTGTGTGGCTCAAAGCAGAGCAGATTGGGAGAGAGAAAGGAGTGGGTCTGAGGGCAAGCAACCAACCACCAGTACACCTTGCTCAAAGTCCAAGAGTAAGTACTGGAGCCTGGCCTTGAACACATAGCAGGGGCTTTGAATCTTGCCCCTTCATGCAGCAAGGAGGCTCAAAAGTGCATTTCAGTCTGCGGCATTTGAGTGAGCAAAGGCCAGCTGGGAAACTAGAAGGTGTATGGAAGTAGCAGAGAGTTTCTTTGGGCTGCAGTGTTAAAGTACTTACAGAAGAACGTGGCAAATAGGTGTCTATGCTGCATAAAGCCTAAAGGACTGGGCTGGAGTTTGGTTTTCTTTCAGGATGCAAAATGGAAGTTGTCAAAAGAAAAGGAAAAGGTAAGTTATAGCTATAAAAATGTCAGAAGCAGGAAAAATAATACTTTGACTTACCTCAGATAAAATCAAGACACGAAATGATTCTAAAAAGCAAATGTTACAATACCATAAAGAGTTGATTTTTTTTCTAATTTTGTATGGTTGCCATTTTGGATACTTATAACATAAATTATGAGTGAACATTCTTTTATTCATTCTGTTGGGGTGCGCAGGAAACATTCAAGCCTATGTCTGAAGCATTTGAGGTTGGGGCATGAAAAATACTGAGGGACTGTGTGTACGTTATTTATGTATGAGAATGTAACCCCTTGACCCTGAAAACCGGAGAAGGAGTGGAGTGTGTGATAAGGAACACTGAAAACAACATCCTGAGAACGCGGTTTGAGTGCTTTTACAACCTGTGACCTGACCTCAAAAGGCCATCTAGTGGATGCTCGTGGTTTAACAAGCCCTTTCAATAAATACTTGGCGGACGCATTCTGGGTGGCACTCTCTCAGAGAGAGTCATTCTTGTCGTTCACTGCAAGCTATAAGCTGCACATTCAAGTGAAAACCTACTATGCGCTGGGCACTGTGCTGGAGTTTTAGAGGATGTCAACATCAACCATTTGTTGGGCTTTTCTTTCTTTCTTTTTTTTGAGACAGTCTTGCTCTGTCGCCAGGCTGGAGTGCAATGGCGTGATCTCAGCTCACTGCAACCTCTGTCTCCCGGTTCAAGCGATTCTCCTGCCTCAGCCTCCTGAGTAGCTGGTACTACAGGTGGGCGCCATCACGTCCAGCTGTGTGTGTGTGTGTGTGTGTGTGTGTGTGTGTGTGTATTTTTAGTAAAGACCGGGTTTCACCATATTGGCCAGGATGGCCTCGATCTCTTGACCTCATGATCTGCCTGCCTTGGCCTTCCAAAGTGCTGGGATTACAGGCATGCACCACCGCGTCCTGACTGTTGGGCTTTTCTAATATTTCTCTTGTCTTTTGAGGTGCAGGTGAGCACCCACGTCATGACAGTTGTCTGAAAAGAGATCTGTGGCATACAGAAAGCACATTAAAAGGTTGTTCACTGTGTACTCTATGTGGTTTTAAATCTGAAGGTTATATGCTCTGGCTGGCTTTGTCTGAAGTTAAATGACTTGACTTGCAAATAATATTGATGGAAAGTGCACAAAAAAAGAAGTGACCGCAAAGACAGAAAATGCCTCTGGGTGAGGGCAGTAAACTGGGAGATTTTTACATGTTTCTTGGGGTAAGACTGACTAGTTATTAAGCCCTTGATGCTTCTGCTTTTAAAATCACAAACTGATAATACTTGTCATTTAATCATAAGTATATCATTGACATCTTCTATAATACAGATGCTTTAACTTAATGCCTGACTCTGAATCATACAGTAGGCATATCACAAAGGAACACTATATGTTATATAAACTGGACATCTGCAGATGACTAATTTGACAATTTTGAATCAACAAGCAGAGAATTAATATATATGTATCCCTAGGTAGTTGGAAAATTTAGTCCAATCTCCCCCACAACCTAAAACTTTTATATATAACTCATTCATTCATTCATTTATTCATTGAACATTTATTAAGCACCTGCTATCTTGCATGAATTCAACAAAGATTTATTTGTTGTCTATGTGTTCAGCTTTGCATAATGGTGAACAAAATATAGATGGGTTGACCCCTCATGGAGCTTACACTCTAATGGCAGTGGTATTTACACCTGTGGTTTGGTGCAGATTGTGCTGTGAAAAACCTCACTCTTTAGCAGAGAAGACAGACTTATAGTCAGCACAGCTGCAAACACAATGTGATGAGTGTATGGAAGTGTGCTTTGGGAATGAGCGGTGATTTGAGTGCTCAGGCAAGGCTTTTCCAAGAAGCTAATGCAACGGCTGGACCTTGAAAGAAGAAAAGGAGCTTCTGGACATTTGGAAAAATGCATTTTAAGTTGAAGGAGTGACAGGACACTGAGATATGGAAATGGGAAATGGCATTTGTAGTTTGGAATGTGGCGCTCTGAAGGTGTGGGAACAGTGGTCAAAGCCAAGTCACAGGGAGCCTTGTGGACTATATGATGGGGTTTGCGTTTTATTGGGAAGCATATGGAGGTGGTTGATGAATGTGAAACAGAGGAATGACATGAATGGGTGTGCCCTTTAAGAAACCATCTACCAGCACTGAGACTCCAGGAACTACAATCAATGTAACTTAGTCATTCTCTGGATGTCTGTGTGTATGTGCATGAGGGAGGAGTCCAGGAGGCTCTCACACTTCTGTTTGTTTGCAGCAGCCTCTATTTGAGCTCTAGACTCCAGACTTTTCATATTGAACACATTATCCAGGTCACAAACAGATCTATCTTCTTTGAACAGATCTTTTGCCATGTTGCATCTTCACTCCAAAATTCTGAGTGTTTCTTACACCATAAATATGAATTTTTGAACTTCCTTTGAAAGATCTTCATTGAGTCTTAAAATCCCCTATTCACCTGAACTCTCCTCTTCTCACTGTTAAATGAATATTCTGTCCTTTTCCATCTCAGTGCCCTTGCCATCTTCTTGCTAGGTATCCTAAGTGCACCATCCTCCAAGACTGGTTTAAGCCTCATCGCCTTCATGCAGCCTTCTGACCACTTCATGCCTACCTGATCCACTGTGTCCTCAGCTACTGTAGCTTGGAGCTGAGTGTGTAGCACTGGACTATAATAAGCTTCTCCAGGCAAAGGATTTTTGTCTGTTTTGTCCATTGTTATATTCACACACTAGGAATAGTGCTTGGAAGATCGTAGGTATTTGACAAATATTTGTTGAATGAATGAATAAATGACTATGAAGTCCTTTATAAAAATTTAACAAAGAAAACATCAAGAATTAAACACTTGGCGAGGCACGGTGGCTCATGCCTGTAATCTCAGCACTTTGGGAGGCCGAGGCGGGTGGATCACGAGGTCAAGAGATCGAGACTATCCTGGCCAACATAGTGAAACCCCATCTCTACTAAAAAAATACAAAAATTAGCTGGGCATGGTGGCGCATGCCTGTAGTCCCGGCTACTCGGGAGGCTGAGGCAGAAGAATTGCTTGAATCTGGGAGGCGGAGGTTGCAGTGAGCCGAGACCGCGCCACTGCACTCCAGCCTGGTGCCTGGTGAGAGAGCGAGACTCTCTCAAAAAAAAAAAAAAAAAAAAAAGAATAAAACACTTAATGAATCTGATCATGCACTGAGTCAGCAAGCATGTACTGAGTGAATGCTATGTGACAAGCATTGTGATAGCTTCCGGGTATTCAAAAAATAATTAGGCTTGGAGTTCATCCTTAAAAAGTTCACAGAACAAAATCATTGTCCTACAGAATCAAATTCTGGTGAATATTCACATTTTCACACACATTAAAAATCAATAGGGAACAATGTAGCTGGTAGATTTTTGTTAAAAAGAAAAGAATTTCATGTCTTTTAGATTTCAACATTTTAAGTCTGATAATACCAAAACTTGGTGAAGATGGGTAGCAGCAGCAACCCTCAAACATGGCTAATAGGAAGGAAACTTAGAATGCTTCCTAATTTTGGAGTGCTTTCTCAGTTATCTAGTAAAGGTGAAGATGTGTGTACAAGACAATCCAGCAATTTCATTCCTACATAGAGAAACTCAGACGTGTGCACATGAAGACATGTACAATCGTGCTAATTACAGCACTGTTTAAAATGAACAGTTAGAAACAACCAAAATGTCCCATCAATAGCAAAAGGGATAAATAAATTATGGTTGTATTGAAACAATGGAATCTTAAGGAAATGAAAATAAACTTGAGCTATAATTATTCACAGAACTCAATCTCACAAACATATTGAATGAAAAAAAAAGCACGATCCTATTTCTGCAAAGTGTAAACATAGGAAATAATACATTATGTTATTTGTGGATTGATATATATGTAATAAAAGTATGAAATATGCCCGATAGGGTGACTAACCATCCTGGTTTGCCTAGGACTTTCCCCTGTTTTAGCACAGGAAGTCCTGTATCTCAGGAAACTGCTCAGTCCCAGACAAACCAAGACAGTTGGTCACCTTATCTGAAAAAGATAAACACTAAGCTTAGAATGGTGGTTACTTCTTGGGGAAGTGAAGGAAATGGGATTAGACAAAAGCATACTGGGTATAATTCAGCTGAATTTGTAACGTATCTATTTCTTAAGCTGGATTATGAGTATGTGAGTAAGACAATGCAATGCAATCAGATTGGGAACACAGGTCCAATAGAGTAAAAATAAACTGGGGGAAAAAAGGGTATCTCATAGCAGTTATTTATCCATGAAATTAATAGGTTATGGAGAAAGAGCAATCATTTCATCTTTGGCCATAATCTAAAAACTGCCAAGAGCAAGATCCACCTCATCAGAGATGTTTATTTCTCCCTCCACTCTCACCACCATCCCCTCCCAGTCCTTGCACCTGTATAACAATTGCAGAGTTTCTTCTGGAAATACACACACACTCTCTCTCTCGCATGCACGAACTTTGCACTGACAGCCAGTATTCCTGCAGTAGTTTCCTGAACTACCTGTAAATGTCTCTTGTCTCTGTTAGCCAAGTTCCTTGAGGGCAGGCTCTGCTTCACACTGCCTTCACATTCTGCTGGCAGGAAGGGGAGTGTTCCAGAGCCAGGTCCCTGGAAATACTTTATATCCTGACTTCACCATTCACTAACTCTGTGACTTTGGGAAACTAATCATACCTCAATGTCCTCAACTATAACATGAGGATAGCACTCCTTCTAAGGCAGATATGAGGACCAAGCAAGAAAAGGCTTCTAAAACATTGAGTGTGATGTTTGGGAAATATTCTGGGCCTAATAGGATTGATTGATGAAATTAAAAAAAATTAAAAGCAATAATTCTAAGGTATAGGAACAAAATATATTACATACATATTTCAATACCATGCAAATTATTTTAAACTGTGATATAGGATTAAAATAAATCTAGTGAGGAAAGACAGGAGGAATAAGCTTCACATTCTTACCCTACCATCTGTGGAAATGTTAAAATCAGAACATTTTTGTGACAGAGAATTGTCATATTTGTTGAACTGAATTGTGAAAAAAAAATGGTCAGGTTCTGTTTAATGTAACGATTCCTATGAGACTAATTAAAGTCTGAAGCTCTGTTTCTTTTTTTGGAAGCCATTTCTGCTTAAATGAGCTCTAACTATCCCTATTTACACACTGACTGCAGAATGCCCATCCTGCAGCAGACAACTCTGTAATTAGCTCCATTCAAGAACAAAGCAGTGACCATCTTTCAGCTGCTTTCTGGCTTTTGAGCTTAGGAAGCAAAGAAGAGTTTTTTTGGCTCTCTTGCAAAATGGAATTTAAATCTGCCACAAGCAATCACTTGCAAGAATGATAATTGCACAGTTTGTTACAATTGATTTATACAGGCCCCAGGAAAGAATGAAGATCTCCTGACTGAAATTGTCAAATGAATAATTAATGACATGAAATTTTCCTTCCTTGGGATTTTATTGGCTGCGTCTAGAATAAACTGTTAATGCTGACCTATTACTCATGCAGTGTATAAACCAGCTGATATTTTGGGACTGTCTGTTAATCACTCTCATAGATATTACCCTCCTGAATAGTCACTATGATCTGCTTCAGATTCAACATTCTACACTTTTCAGATGAAGAACTTTTAACCAAGAAAACATTAATTGAATTACAACTTGTAAAAGAACAAATGCAAAGGTTAAAATTGTGCTACTGAGTCCACAAAACTTTTAAGCATTACCAAAATCTTTTACAAAGGAGCATGTGAACCAGATTAGTGCCCCTCCTCCCCCACAACACACACATTCACATTCAGCTCAGAGGAAATGGAATGATTCCACTTGGGTGTGTCATATGCAAATATCTATTTTGCTTGTTTAACTCAATCTATAAATCTTTTTATTATGTGAATTTAACCCATCTATATTTATTGTGATTACTGATGTATTTGAACTATCTGCCATCTTACTCCGTTTCTATTTTCTTTGTCTTTTGCTTTTTTCTCTTTTCTTGCCTTCTATTTTCTTTTTTTCATTTTTTAACAGTTTGCAAACATTCAATTTGTATCATTTTAATGATTACATTAAAAATTTTAATACACATACAAAATCAACTCTAAATGAAACAAGGAACTTAGCATGCTTGTCTTCTCTTTCAACCCCACCCACCACCACCTTTTCACATTATTGTTATCTAGAATTTCAGGTCCCTCTTGTCTTTAAATAAGAAAAAATAATTATTATTCCTATTTTTTGCATCCCATAATTATTTCTATTTTATAGTCAGTAATTGCATCCTTCCCCTTTTTCCAAGGATTTATTTCTCTCCCTTTAGTAATTACGTGGGAGAAGATCTTTGGATAATAAACTAGGTTTTGTCTTTGCATGAAGATATCCATTTCATCTTCACTTTAAAAATATTAAGCTTTCCTTTCTGAATATGAAATCTCTTCATATTATACAAAATTCAAGTAAGCTAAATGTTTTCGTTGGATATAGAATTCTAGATTTAGTATTGTTTTCTTGAGGCATGGATATCACTCTGTTTTTCTGGCATCTACTTTTACTGATTAGAAATTTTCCGTTAGTCTGATTGTCACTCATTGCAGTTTGTCTCTGATGGCTTTTAAGAATTTTTTCATACTTCTTGATATTCTGGTTATTGTGCTTCTGTAATGTGCTTAGAGTGGAAAATTTTTAAACAGTTGTCCTGCTTGGCATTTGATACACCTTTTTACCTTGAAGACTCAAGTCAGATTATAACAATCTGTCTTTTGTATCTCTTAACTTCACTTTCATATTTTATGCCACTTTATCTCTCTAGCTGTTTTGGGTCATGCCCCGACTTTCAATCATTAATTCTTTCTTTAACTGAATCCAGTCAACCGCATTAATACTTTCCAAGATTTTTTTTATTGGTACCTTTTTACAACGCATTGTTCTTGATTATAACCTCCGTTGTTGGATATTCTCTTTTACCTCTTTTGGGATTTTAAACATAGTTCAAAGTCCTTTGGGAATTGCTGTATTTCTATTTCTTTGGCTATAAAATATCCTATTTGTTGGGTTTGTAGGATCTCTTTCACGGATTTGGATTAACACATGAATTGGTAAGCTTGTTGCCTCAATCCTTACTTATTACCTCAGAGGGCTCTTTTTAAAATCATGACTATAGTTTTTTCTTTTCTTTTTTTTTTTTTTTTAGACAGAGTCTTCCTGTGTCACCCAGGCTGGAGTGCAGTGGCATGATCTTGGCTCAGTGCAGTCTCCACCTCCCGAGTTCAAGCAATTCCCTGTCTCAGCCTCCTAAGTAGCTGAGATTACAGGCATGTGCCACCATGCCCGGCTAAATTTTGTATTTTTAGTAGAGACAGGGTTTTACCATCTTGGCCAGGCTGGTCTTGAACTCCTGACCTCATGATCTAACAGACTCAGCTTTCCAAAGTGCTGGGATTACAGGCGTGAGCCACCATACCCAGCCATGACTATAGATTTTTAAGTTCAAAAGTACATAAGCTATATTTTCATGTATCTAGGCTAGGAAAAAAAAGTTCCATGTGCTCTTACTTCTTCACTGTGACTGGAAATTAGCTTATTTGATTTAAAAAAAAAATCAAAATCTGAAAGAAAACAATAAAGCAGAAAAACATATCAAATATGTTTGCATAAAGTTAAATAGGACAGAATGAAAAGAATTCACATATAGATTATAGCTCTAGGATGTTTTTATATAAACTTGAGTTTCTGTCTTTGTTGGATATGGTGTATTTAAATTCAGTGTTTCTCTGAAGATAATTGTGAATTATGAAGTCATTCACTTGTTTTTTTAAATTCAACAAACATTTATTCAATGCTTCTGCTTGGAACTGTGCTAAGTATAGTTATACAAAGACAAGCAGGCCCTAGTTTTTTCATCTGTATAATGGAGGTGTTAGGATATTCCATGCAAGGTGGTTGTTGAAGACTATAAATTGCCTAGCAGATTTCCTGGCACATTGTAGGCATCTAACAAATGCAATAGTTATTCTCTCTGTCATTATGGAGATTGTGTTGAACTCAAACACAAAAACACTTTTAAGATACAAAGAAAGGACTGATCAACCGTGCTTGGGATGGCTGGGAAGCCTTTGTATGGTAGAAGACTGTCGAGTTTGACCAGCAGACTCCAGCGAGCAAGGGATTAAAGACTGACACAGGCTTGCCAGTCAGTTCGGCCAGGGGACCTCCGCCAAAATTAGCAGCAGCCTTCATAAGATGCTCGCATTTATTTAGTACAGATTAAATGACAAAGGTCTTGAGTAAACACCGTTAGAGGGTAATTAACATTGCCAACCCCCTCCACCCCCGCCCAGGAGAGAACAGTTTTGTCCACAGATGTTCAAAGGTCGGTTTCCAGAGAAATAGGTAAACAAGCTATTCAGAGAAACTCCTCTACTTTCCCTTGTAACCTGACCTTTGCCCTAGCCTCAAGATTAGAGGATTAGGCTACCTTCAGCCATAACCTCCTCCGGAGGCTTTTGCAAAACCTTCTGGCCTTCCAAGAAAATTTGCTTCTTTCTATAATTTTTCCACCACCCTGACCGATGTCCTACATCAGATACTTGAACTGGGTCCTGAAGATGGAGTAGGAGTTTGCTAAATGGAAAGTTTAGGGAAAGTGGAAAACCATATTCAAAGATGTGGACACCTGACACTAAAAATTGTGTTCCGGGAACTGAAAATACTCAGGATGTGTGGAAGATGTGGGATGAGCAGAAGCAGGGAAGATGTGTTTGAAGAGAGTAGGCAGAGTCCAAGAAAAGAGGGAGGGGTATTTCAGTTAGATGCTGCAATGGTTTGGAGGAGAGATGATGAGGGATGCAAGGCAACAAAGATTGTAGGAGCGAAGAGATGGGAGAAGACTTCAAAAACAGTTGGGAGAGAAAATATACAGGACTTGGCAACTGATAGAATGTGGAAGTTCGAATGCCACAGCTGTAGGACTTGGGCAAGTTACTTAACCTCTCTGGGCCTTTACTTTCTCAACTGTAAACTGGAAATAAAAATAGGACCTACTTCATGGGATTGTATTAAAGTTTAAGAAAGACAAGACCTGTATAGCATTTTAAAAAGCACCTAACTCATAGAAAGTTTCAATAAATAACTATGTGGGATATGGAAGGTGCTGGAGGAATCAGGAATGAAGCCCAGGTTTCTAGCTTAGCAACAGAGAGGTGGCTGCTGCTGCTGCTCATGGAGACAGGGACCTCAGAGGAGGAACAGGCTTGCCTCGGAGCTCCTGCCCATCAATTAGGAAGAATCAAGCTATTGTTAAGGGTCACCTGGAACAGGCCTCTAAGGAGGTAGGCATCTCCTTCCTTTGACAAACTGGTTCAGAGTTTTCATCTGTACCATGGCTGTGGGCAAGCAGAATTCACAATCCAGGGAGTGAAATGTAGGACCTAAGACGGAAATATCCAGGAGGCCCCTGGGGAATCGCTGGTCACCTTAGATCTGTAATGAGAACTGTACAGAAGGTGGCTGAAAAAAAAAAAATAGCATTTTAGGAAGCAAGACTAAAAATAGCTATGCTCTGCTTGGAAGCTGAGAGGAAGAAACCATGCACTAAAGGATCAAACTCCTGATCTTATGATTTTCATTTAGGATTTGTGTAAGGTTCCATTTGCTAATATCAAGCCCTCATGCTCAACGGTTTTTTAGGCTGTATTATTTCATGTCACCCTGTAATGAAATAATACAGCCTTGTATTATTCTTGTATTATTAATACAAGAATTAATAAATTAATGATACAAGAATTATTATCTTGTATTATTCTTGCATTATACAAGAATATATAGATTTTTCTTGTATAATACAAGGATTATTATCTTGTATATTCTTGATGGGTAAGAAGGGATATTATTATCTCCACTTTACAGATGAGAAAACTGAGGCTCAGGGAGATATTATTTGCTCAAGTCCACATAGCCAGAAAATATGGCAGAATCAAGCTAGTGAAAATATTTTGATTTCCAGTTCCTTTCTCTTTCCCTTTCTTGTTATTGCTTCTTGGTGGCATCCTACTTGTGGGGAACCCTTCTTCCCATCTTATGATGTCTCTTTCCTATGAAGAACACTCAGTTTAATTCCTGGCCCCTTTCCCTTTTCTCAACCACCCCAGAGAGGTAGTAACTTCCTTGATTGGTAAATTTGGGAAGAATTTCACACTTTTTTCTCTTATGGAAGGAGACTGTCTGACCAGAGTGAAATTCTACTCTGCTTTGTAATTCTAAAAGGTATGGGGTAGGCACATAGGTGCATGAGTCAGTGTATGGGGATGGGAGAGCTTTTCTGATTCATTTCTGCCTGGGATTTGGTGTTTAAATCTCCTAATCTTGTCAGCAGGATCATTCGGTTAATTCCCTAAACTTTGCCCTTCCACTTAGCTTCTATAATGAATAATGTTGTTATTTTGGTTTCTATCTTTAATCATTAGTTTATTTCCCAACTTGCCCAGAACCTGGCCAGAGAAGGGTCTTATTTATTGGGAGTTCCCTCGAGTTGAGAAATAAGAATGAAGTGTGAGTTCAATCATGGCCAGATATGACAATAACCACAGGAATGTTACATGATTCAGAAAAAATGTTAGACCTGGGAAAGGAAAATATCTTGGGCCCACAAAATCACTAACCTAAAGAGAGAATTCAAGCTGGGAACTGCTTAGGGCACCTGCCTCCCATTCTGTTCAAAGTTATCCCTCTGCTCACTGAGGTAAATGTATCTGATTGCCTCCTTTGGAAAAGGCTAATCAGAAACTCAAAAGAATGCAACTGTTTGTCTCTCACCTATCTGTGACCTGGAAGCCCCCTCCGAACTTCCTCCATGTTTCCTGCCTTTGCTTTGAGTTGTTCCACCTTTCCAGACCAAACCAATGTACTTCTTACATATATTGATTGATATCTCAGGTCTCCCTAAAATGTATAAAACCAAGTTGTTCCCCGACCACCTTAAGCACATATCATTAAGACTTCTGGGCTGGGTGCGGTGGTTCAAGCCTGTAATCCCAGCACTTTGGGAGGCCGAGGTGGGTGGATCATGAGGTCAAGAGATCGAGACCATCCTGGTCCACATGGTGAAACCTCATCTCTACTAAAAATACAAAAATTAGTTGGGCATGGTGGTGCGTGCCTGTAATCCCAGCTACTCAGGGGGCTGAGGCAGGAGAACTGCCTGAACCAGGAGGTGGAGGTTGCGGTGAGCCAAGATCGTGCCATTGCACTCCAGCCTGGGTAACAAGAGCGAAACTCCATCTCAAAAAAAAAACCAAACAAACAAAAACAAACAAACAAACAAAAAAACACTTCTGGAGGCTATATCACGAGTGCATATCCTCAACCTTGGAAAAATAAACCTTCTAAATTAACAGACTTGTCTCTGATTTTCTAAATTAACAGACTTGTCTCTGATTTTCTGGGTCCACGGACATTAACATAAATTAGCCCGGAGAAGCCACTTATGGTATAAGTAGCAATTAATAGATGAAAATGCTGAAAAGAAACCCATTCTCTTAGGAGAAAAGTCAATGGACTGGAAAACAATTAATCTCTTTTCACTGCTTAGGTCTCTAGGAGAAAAACAAAAATCGATATGAATCAAGTATGCAGTAGTTGTAAGATACAGCATCATAAATGAAAGCTAAGATGAAGGATAAGTTTTGAGGAAAACCCAGTTTCTATGAAATAAGCTTAGACATGAGCTTAAAAAGCATCTTAAGATGCAGCCTACCCAGATTCACTTTATCCAACTTTTTTTTTTTAGTGCTTCCTTTAATGCCAGACTTTATACATAAAAACCTACACAAACACACACATGAAAACAGAATGTGGTTCCTCATGGAAGAAAGAAGTTTAACAAATTTCTAAACTGTGAATAAAGATGATTTTGCAGTCAGATTCTTCACTTTGGACCAGGGCTAGAGAGCCCAGGAAGGTGTATCTGCAGATCCTATTTCTTGTGGATGGCTGGTTCCAATGTTAGCATGCCAGACTCATCTTGTTCAGGTCAGAATTAGCTACCACATAATGAATCCCAGAGGTAGAGAAGTGGCTTGGTATCTTTCTGGCTGTTTCCACCTCTCCTGCTTCTCTTCTAGAACTGTTGATGTGTGTGGTTCTGGTTTATCTCTTGCTCACTATGTCTGAGGCCCTGACAAGGACATTCACCTCCGGGATGCTGATTTGCAACAATCTCTACTTACTTTCTGTCACTTTTTCATCTACATGTGAAGTAACATGAGACTAGCAATATATCTCATTCTAGAAACTTGCATTGAAGATGGTGTGATGTACATACAGTATTTATTTCAAAATAGAAATGTCACAAAGCATCTGGTACTTTGAAGAGTGATTTTTGTTTTCTACTTTTGATTTTCGCTTGGATGTTCCTAAACATGACATATAAACTCTTCTATCAGGCTCTAAGCTTCTTGGAGGCAGGAGTTGTAACTTATAAATCTGTGTACCTCTTCCAGTGGTATGCACACAGATTGTGCTAAAAAAATACTTATTAGATGAAATACTGGTCACATTATTGAGAGAAGAAAGAACTCTAAGCCACCCTGAAATTTACCAGTTAGTCTATTTCATCATCAGGCTTATAATCGCCCACAAATGCATTCATAGGGAGAAGAAAGATGATGTCCTGGAGGAAAAAATACTTTCAGCAACAGGAATGTTAAAAGTTTGCAGGTCAACGTTAAAGCATGTTCTTTTGGCTGCAAACAAAAGAATCCTTTACTGCAACTAATGTAAAAATATTTCTATTTGTCAGAAATACCTTGGTTTTATTAGGATTACTGGTCAATGTTACAGAATGTTTGTACAGTTCCTGGTAAGTATCACCAACTGCTGTTCAAACGCCTTTTCCTTCCCTCCCTTCCTTCCTCTCTCTCTCTCTCTCTCTCTCTCTTTCTTTTCTTTTCTTTTCTTTTCTTTTCTTTCTTTCTTTCTTTCTTTCTTTCTTTCTTTCTTTCTTTCTTTCTTTCTTTCTTTCTTTCTTTCTTTCTTTTTCTTTCTTTCCTTTTTTTGACAGGGTCTCACTATTGCCCAGGCTGGAGTACAGCAGTGTGATCTTGGCTCACTGAAACCTCCATGCCTCAGCCTCTGGAGTAGCTGGGATTACAGGCATGTGCCACCATGCCCAGCTCATTTTTTTTTTTTTCCTTACTAGAGACTGGATTTCACCATGGTGTCCAGGTGGGTCTCGAACTCTTGGCCTCAAGTGATCTGCCCACCTCTATCTCCCAAAGTGCTGGGGTTACAGGAGTGAGCCTCCATGCCCAGTCTCAAATGTCTTTTTCTTGGTTTCCAGTGCCACTGGCAGAGATAAGAACCTGTCTTTCCTAGTACGTCTCCCCTTCAGCTCTGTGTAGTCTCTGTGTAGTAAAACATATGTATTTAACTAACAAATAAAAAATGCTATTTTGTTGTTTTTATTCTCATTTCCTTGACTACTACTGTGGTTGACATGTTCTATTCATGTCCTTTGCTTGTTTTTATTCCTACCAGTCTTAATGGTCCTTTTGCTAACTGGCATAATCATTATTACATAAGGTAAAATATATGAACTCTTGTTTTTGTCCTTGTTGCATGTATGTTTCCCAGTCTATCTTTTGTGTGTGTGTTTTGTTTGTTTTGAGACAGAGTCTTGTTCTGTCACCTAGGGTGGAGTGCAGGCCATCACAGCTTATTGCAGCCTCCACCTCCTGGGCTTACGCGATCCTCCTACCTCAGCCTTTGAGTAGCTGGGAGTACAGGATATCATGCCTCACTAATTTTTGTATATTTTGTAGAGACAGGGTTTCTCTATGTTGCCCAGGCTAGACTTGAACTCCTGAGCTCAAGCGATCCTCTTCCCTCTGCCTCCCAAAGTGCTGGGATTACAGGCATGAGCCACCATGCCTGGCCTATCTTTTGTTTGGTTGTATATTTTTATATGAAGGTGTTTTAAATTGTGTGCAGTGAAATCTCTTAACTTAACTCTTGTGACTTCTTCAATTACTCCCAAGCTTGAAAAGTTACACTGCCCCTAGAAGTTCAGCAAATATTTGTTTTGTTTTTCCTTATTCTTTTAGGGTTTGATTTTTAAATATAAGGTCTTCATTCATTTGAAATGCATTGGGATGAATGTGTGACATAAAGATCCAAGTAATTACTTTTCTGCCAAATGACTAACCAATTATTCTAACACCATTGATTGAATTATTCTTCTCTTCCACATTATTTAACATTGCCTTTATGAAAAAATAGATATGAAATTCTTACATATAATATGGTCTATATCTCTTACAGACCCTACTGTGATGTCTCTGTTCTTGGGATACTATCACGCTACTTCAGTTATTGCTTTGGAATCTTCTGCAATGTAGGACTCTTCACCACCGTTTGTCCACCCTACCAACAACACATAGATTGATTTTTTTTCCCCCTTGAGATGGAGTCTTGCTCTGTCACCAAGGCTGAAGTGCAGTGGCATGGTTTTGGCTCACTGCAGCCTCTGCCTCTCAGGTTCCAGTGATTCTCCTGCCTCAGCCTCCTGGGTAGCTGGGATCACAGGCACACACCACCATGCCTGGCTAAGTTTTGTATTTTCAGTAGAAATGGGGTTTCACCACGTTGGCCAGGCTGGTCTTAAACTCCTGACCTCAGGTGATCCACCCACCTCGGCCTCCCAAAGTGCTAGGATTACAGGCGTGAGCCTCCGCACCTGGCCTATACTGACTTTTTAAAGTTAATTTCCATTCATCATTGTCCATGTGAACTTTAAAATATTCTCCTTTCCGTTTGGTCCCCATTTGAATTTTGTTTGGGAGCCATTAATCTTTAAGTGAATTTGTGATGAATTGACATCTTAAGATGTTTCTTAAGTTTTCCAGTCTGGCATGCCCCCGCCATTGATCAAAGGATTGATTAATGGAACTCAATTTTAACTCTCTCAGTAAAGTTTTGGATTTCCTTTATAGAGGTCACACACATTTTTCATAAAAAATTACTCCCAGGTACTTCGCTACTTTATCTTTTTCTTCCTGCTGCAGCTGGAATCTCCTTCTCATTATATTTCCTAATTGCTTCTCAGTGGTATGTAGAAATGCTACTGATTTGCACAAAATACATTTAGCTCTTATTCAGCCTTTTTATTTAAATTTTTATTATTATTTTTTTTATTATGTGTCCTATCTTTCATCAAGGAGAACCATTCATGAGAAGAATGTTTCTGTATCATTTACAGCATGTTACTCAATCCCCTTTGATGAAAGATAAACCTAGGTTTCTTTAATGATGCAAAGAGTTATAGCGGGTTCTCTGTATCCCTGGCCCTTGAAGCACTGCTTTCCTTTCCACCTCAAGGCCGGCCCTGCAGTTCTAGCTGCTGCCCACAGCTGTCATGCACGAATGCGATTTCCTAAACCCCACTGCTGCTCCTTGCTTGTCTCCCTGGTGGTCTAGTTCCTGCCTTGGGCCCTGGGATTGGCCAACCCATTCTGAGTGCTGTTCATGGCCTATAGAGTTTGGCCTCTTACCCAGGTCTTCATGAAGCCGCTCTCTGGTTCTGGCGTCACCAGATACTGCTGCTGAGAGACTCCTTGGCTCCAATTGTCCTGCTCTCCTGGGAGTCCTTCCAGCCAGAATAAACTCTGGCTCTTCTTTCGAGGTGAGGATCTAGAAGCAAGAGCTCATTTTGTTTCTTTTTTGTTTCCCCCTGAAATTCAAAGCTAAAATTGTGACCAGTTAGCTCATCTTGTGTTCATCTCTCTTTCATGGTTTTTCATCTTATAATTTTTTTCATTGCTTTGTTTTATATAGGATTGAATATCATAAACCACCTCAAATATTTTCTTAAAATAGGCAAGATATGTCATAAGTCATACTGTAAGCAAATGGCACTATTAAATAAATCATACCATATAGACCATCTGGATTAACAAGATTTTAAAAAAGAATAAAACAGTGGGGAAAGGACACCAAAAAGTGTTACCGCTTGACCAATGTTCTATTCAGAAAACAGGCTAGAATACCTCTAGTGTTTATATATTTATGTATACATATGTGTATATATGTACATAGGTATATATGGTGGGTAGGTACAGGATGGTATTCAAAACATACTTAGCTGGGCTTGGTGGCTGATGCCTGTAATCCCAGCACTTTGGGAGGTCAGGGCAGGTGGATCACTTGAGGTCAGGAGTTTGAGACCAGCCTGGCTAACATGGTGAAACCCTGTCTCTACTAAAAATACAAAAAATTAGCCAGGCATGGTCGTGCATGCCTGTAGTTCCAGCTACTCAGAAGGCAGAGGCACGAGAATTGCTTGAACCTCAGAGGCAGAGGTTGCAGTGAGCTGAGATTGCACCATTGAACTCCAGCCTGGGCGACAGAGCAAGACTCCATCTCAAACAAAAACAAAAACAAAACAAAAAACAAAACATACCTTCATGCACAGGTGATACTGAAATATTTTAAGACAATATGGTAATTGAAATTAATATATGGGTTGGGTGTGATTGATTGAAATTAAATTAATCTATGGCCAACACTTTGAGAGGCTGAGGCAGGCAGATCCCTTGAGGTCAGGAGTTCGAGATCAGTCTGGCCAACATAGTGAAACCCTGTCTCTACTTAAAAAAAAAAAAAATAGCTGGGCATGGTGGTGTGCGCCTGTAGTCCCAGCTACTCACTACTCAGGAGGCTGAGGCAAGAGAATTGCTTCAACCCAGGTAGCGGAGGTTGCAGTGAGCCGAGATCACAGCACTGCACTCTAGACTGGGCAACAGAATGAGACGAGACTGTCTCAAAAACAAAAATAATAAAAAAAGAAATTAATCTATAAAAAAGTATAAATAAAAATATACATTCCCTTTTATTCTGTAATAAGACTGCTTTAAATGATGTAAGTTGGAGTGGAAATAATGTATCAAAATTGCTTGTTGACTTTCAGAAATTATTAGTGTGATCTTTCTTCTGAACTTGCTGTACTAATTGATGTCCCCTTCTGAGCCATGACACTGGCAACTGCATCAAACTCTTCCAAGCACTTCCTCATTGAACTGGTGGTCCTTAGATTTCCATAGCCAGAAGCTGTTGCAGGCAGAGTGGCAGAGCCTACCGCCTGCTATCACAGCAAGACCTGGATGCCAGTGCTTCCCACCTGAACTAGACCCAGAGTGTTTTACCTTCACTCCTGCCCACAACCTGCAACCCTGCTTGGGAAGCAGGAAACAAGAGGGTGGGTCTCCTTGTTATCGGAATCCTCATGGCCAAACTCCTGGATCTGATCTGATGGAGGAAAGGGGTGCTACTACCTGCAGATTTCTGGCCATCACTGCTAGTAGGACCCACAACAATCTCTATCCTTCAGTGCCACCAGGTGGCGCCAACCGCAGCGGACCTGGACAGATTTGGCTCCTGCAACCCTGGCTGTTAAATCCAAAGTCGTTTAATTAACCCTGCACTAAATGACCTCGCGTTTACACGATTGAAATTTTTGGACTTTACTTTCTGTGCGATGGGCGGGGTAGTTAAATTTTAGACTGTTATGAGGCTGTACTTTAATTTTTTCTTTTCTCATTGATGTTATATTTAGAAAAATTTGAAATCTAAAGATTTTAAGAGTTACAAGAATAGTACAATGTTATAATGAACACCCATATACCTTTCACTTGGATTCATCAATTCCTAACATTTTGCCACAGTTTCTATTTTTTCTCTCTTTGTATCTGTGTGTATGTATTTTTTCTGAGCCATTTGAGAATTAGTTGCATCATCGACTCTTCATCCGTCAATACTTCAGCACGTGCCCTTAGGAATAAGGACACTCTTCCACATAATCACAGTCTCACTCAGGAAATGTGACGTTGATGAAATAGAATTATCTAATCTAGAGATACTAAGATTGAAAAATTGTCACAGTAATGCCATTTTAATATACTGTTTTAAATCCAGGATCTAACAACAACAAAAAAAAAATCACAGATTGTATTTAGTCGTCATGATTCTGGAGTCTTCTTAATCTGCTGTAGTTCCTCAGCCTATTTTTTTTTCCTTTTATGAAATGACCATTTTTGGAGTGTCCAGGCTAATTTTATTCTAGAAAGAAAACCACTAACCACTGGCTCTAAAATTAATTTTAACGCACACGCAAACCTGGCTGGGGCTTCCTGGTTTGTTCTTCTGATCCCTCCACTTTTTTTTGAGACAGAGTCTCGCTCAGGTGCCAGGCTGGAGTGCAGTGGCGCGATCTTGGCTCACTGCAACCTCTGCCTCCCGGGTTCAAACAATTCTCCTGTCTCAGCCTCCCGAGTAGCTGGAACTACGGGCGTGCACCACCACGCCCAGCTAATTTTTGTATTTTTAGTGGAGACGGGGTTTCACCATGTTGGCCAGGATGGTCTCGATCTTTTGACTTCACGATCTGCCCGCCTCGGCCTCCCAATGTGCTGGGATTACAGCCATGAGCCACGGCACCCGGCTCTTTTGATTGCATTTTGATAAGTATATCCCACATAGGAGAGATTATAAAACAAAAAGATTAATACCATGAAAACTGGCAGACCCAAGTTCATAAGGGACTGCATCTAAGTCCCAATTAGTTCTGTTAAATTGCTTCTAATGGGCATCTGGGTTTTGTCCAGTAACCTTCCTTTCATGGAGACACCACTTTGCTTTTCATGTGATGTCAGTGGGCTGTCAGTCATGGGACTCAACTTCACTGTGGTGACCAGTTTAAGGACAGATGTAATGTGACCTGAGTGGAGCCAGCGTTCTCCCTGAGAGATTACACATGGATTCTGGAAAAGAAAGGTTCTCTCTTCCTCTGGGATCATGAGATAAGTGATGATGTTGGCTGGAACTACTTGTGTTCAGCTTCCCAATTGCATAGGGGGAAGCTCTGCTGCAGAAGAGAATAAAGTTTATGACACACACACAGAGAATGAAGTTGTGGCAAACTGAGATGAAAAGATCAACGAGGAGAGATGGAGTTAGTGCATGTGACAAGGATACAATCCATGGATCTAGTCATGCCTGAAGTGAGCTAGACTGTGCATAAATTGAGTTGGGTTTCTGTCTCTTGCAACTGAGTCTTGACAAATGGTGCTAATGATTTAAGGACTTGGTCAGAATCCTTTAGGGATATTATTCTTTGCCATTGCAGAAACCTAGATAAGTTCTTTATCTTATCTAGGTACAGTCTTTTTGAAAAGCAAAATTCCCAGAAAAGAAATCATGAGGTTTATGTTTGCACCTTCACAGCTCAAGCATAGAGATTCCAGAACCACAAAGAGTTTCACAATTACTGCATTTTTCTTGGCTCCTACCCTAAAGATCTTAGCAACATTAAGAAGTAGCCACCCCATTTGGGAGTATTGTGATCCTTACCTACACCAGGGTTCTTTGGGTGTAGGTAAGGATCACAATACTCACTTCAGAGGTACCCGTTGTGTAGATTAAGGAAGTAATTAAGTAACCTCTTAGAGTGCCTGGAGCATGCTAGGGAATCCATGAATGCTAAAAATATGTACAAAAATCTGCCAGGCTTCTGCCATTTGCTCTGTGCCCTTGAATTTTCCCTCATTCTTCCCAGATGAAAACCAGACTTTGCTGAGCATAGCGCTTTGTCAGATAGTGGTCAGCACTCACTGTCAACATCTTGGTTATAGTCATTCCATTTGTCCTATAAGGAACATGAACAGAGCATTCATATGCCTGGAGGGTCTTCAGCATTTGACTAGTTATTATGTTTTCCAGGTGAGAGAGAAGCCACTGGTGAGGCTAAGTGGAATTTAATTGCACTGACACTGTTGGCAGCAGACGCTCCCAACCCGAGCTGAAGTGCAAGCCGGGGGAAGAGGTGACAGGGAGAAACACTGGGGTTGGTACGTTGATTTTTTTGCTACCCATTTGTACTCATTTTGGCCTCCTTTGTCCTCTTTCTGCAACCGTTTCCAGAAGGAAATTTGTTCTGTCAGAATCCACAATATCCTTATGTTTGCTGCTGTCAAAAGGGCCAATGCCAAATAGTCTTTCAGAAAAGCAAAATTCCCAGAAAAGAAATCATGAGGTTTATGTTTGCACCTTCAGAATTCAAGCATATCACAGAGATTCCAGAATTGCGAAGAGTCACAATTGCTGCATTTTTCTTGGCTTCTGCTCTAAGGACCTTAGCAATATTAAGAAGTTGCCACCCCAGGTGTGAGCTGACAGATATCCTGACTTGCTCAGGCCCAGGAGATCGGTGGAGGTGACACAGAATTGCTGGCTGGAGCAGGCTATCCCACGGCTGGGTTTTCAGCTGGCCTGGACTTTCTGCCAACTCCTTGGTGCGTTTGGAATGGGAGTGAGGGTGCAGCTGTGACCTCGCATGCCTGAAAAATCTGCCTCAGGTGGGGAGAGAGTGCTGGGCTTGCTTTGTGGAGGTCAATCCATCCAATTTCCCAGTGATTCCTTTATGTTTTGAAGTTGAGGGCTGGAGCAGGTGATTTCACTGTATTGCAATTCCAAGGGTCCTCGTGACAGAGCAATCTCTTCCCCTATTAGGATTCACTTGCATAGGGCAGGGTCTGGTGGTTGGGCCTAGCAGGAGTCTCTTTGCTTGAAGGGCCATTAGAGTCTCCTGGAAAAGAGTTCATCCTAAGGACAGAGATCCAGGCACACAATTCAGTCCAACAACGATGTCCAGGCAGTCCGAGGCCGGAGGAGTGGTTTGCATACAGTGCAGCCCACCTCCCAGGCACTCTCATCAGAAGCTTAGAGGAGGCGCTACTAGTAAAAACTAACAGCTGCTCTACGCATCTCCCATCTGTGAGTATCTGAATACAAGTCAGCTTTCCTTTGGGCTATTCTTGGTGCGGGGTGGGGGCAAAAAGGCACAGAAAGAACCTTTCCTCCTCCTAACAGAGCAGCTACAGGGTGGGACTTTGGAGGGCACAGTAGGGAGCTGGCTGCGGTAGTGGCCACAGGGAGGGTCCTGGGTGCAGCTCTGGTCGGCCCCTTGGCCTCCACTGGAGCCAGTGCCCCCTGGTGGACACCAGCGGCAGTACTGTGTTGGTGTGGCTTGGTGAGGCTGAGACCTCCCCAAAGACCTCCATGGTGGCTGTCAGATGATAGCATAGGAGCTTGAATTGGGGAGCCCATGAGTTCCCCACCCCCAGCTTTCCAGAAATAATTGGGAGAAATGTTAAGATGGACTCATGACCCTGTAGAAATGAGGGGGTGGTGGCAAGATCTAAAGAAAATATGTCTTGCTACTGTCAATGTAAGCCCATCGTCACTGCTTTACTCCCAAGAAGTGTGCCCTGGGGTAGAGGGAGAGGGGGGACACGGGTGTCATCTGTAATTTCAAGTCTGCTTATTCAGATGAAAAACGGCTTGTGCCACAGAGAGGGGGAAATGAGAAATGACACAGGGGCGTTTCACTTAATTGACTGAGAAGGAGAATTGGGAGGAAGGCTGGTTTAATGCCGTGGTGCTCTGGACCAGCATCCAGGAATCATAAAGGGACTTCTAAAGGTCAGCTCTTAGATATACTTTAATTCCCCCTGAGGGCCAAGAATCTAGAGTTAGCTTTAGAAATGTCTTGGGATTTGTAAGCAAAGATTCTGGTTTAAGCACAAACATTAACAGGAGGAATGACCACATCTAAATTTACAAAAGATTTCAAGGTATTCATCTGCTCAGCTGTATCAACAGCAAGTCCATTTCTTGAATTGGCAACAAAGTGAAGTAAATGGGAGAAAATAATACCCAGGTAGCTCCAATGCAGGCTTTTTGGAAATAGCACTTGCAGAAATATTAATTATACTTATTGTCCATGTAAAACCTATTCTAATCTAGTGAGACTAATTTGTACAAAATGTAAATCTGTAATGTGATTGCTGAAGCCATAAGTTTCAGATTTTTTTCTGGTTTGGTTCTGGGAAAGTCCAGTGTGGCACACTACAAAAGACACTTACTTTGTAGTATTTGTAAATATAACCTGGTTATATTTGTAAATATAACCTGGTTTGCTCTGCTTTTCACTAGCTTGTGTGGCCTTAGGAGATGATACCTCTCAGCTTCAGTTCTCTTACAGGCTGATAAAATCTTGCTGAGTTCCTGCTATTGTGCACAAGAAAAAAGCATCTCTAAGTTTCAGCATGGGTTATTAACACAGTACAATATTTGTCATGATCTGATTTCAACAAAGTCTGTATAAGCAAAAATAGCTTGAATAATCACACATTACAAATTAAGCTGACCACTGAAACTATAATGGCAGGTGCTGGCATTTAGAGCCTCAGATTGGGACAGCACTGTTTGCTCCCACTTTTCTACTGGGGATACAACTTTTGGGGATGCTGAATATAAAGCTCAGCAACTCAAATCTGAATTACAGCAATTAGAGTCTTAAATTGTTTAAACTTTGGTCTATCTACCAAGGTGAGATTGTATCATACCTTATAGAAATAAAACCCCAATACTTGGGTTAAGCAAAAAGCAACATAGGGATGTGATGATGCTTCATCAAGCATTTCAGTAAAACCAAAACCTGAAGAGGAAATCCAGGTTACGTTCCAGTTGCCCCAAGTTTCTACCCTTGCTTATCCTTTAAGTCATTCTCATGTTGTACTTCATGGCTTAGGCCCACAAAACGTAGAGCCACCCCTGGTTAGGATAGGCTGCATACCATGAGGGTGCAGAGATAAGACAGTAAGTCAGGCTAGGAAGTAAAACTTAAAGATGAGACTTGATGGATGATACAGAGGTTAGCTCCACAAATAAAGAGACAGCAGTCTAGCATTCCAGGCAAAAGGAACAGTCTGTGTGAATGAATGAATAGATAGATGATAGATAGATAGATAGATACCCTTTGGCTAGAAATAAATGTATCTCCTAAATCTGGATGGAGTGTATGCTAGTTAATGAATAATACTGATTCTTCTTCCACTGGAAATAGCATAGTGGCTAAGGGTAGGGATTGTACGATGGATTGTCTAGAACCTAGTGTGAATCTTGGCTGTTCTAGTCACTAGTTACCTAGTTGATCTAGAACTAGTTTTCTTCCTGTACCTTTTTAGTCCTCAAGTATTTTAGTTAAACAAAAATGAGGTCATTAATATTTAGCTCATAGTGTTGTTGCAAGAATTAAATGAAAATTTGTAAAGCTCTTAGCACATCCTTGGCAAGTGTAAGTCCTGAATAAATCATAGCTTTAACAATCATCCATCACCATCATCAGGTG
Source organism: Saimiri boliviensis (assembly GCF_048565385.1). Lineage (NCBI taxonomy): Eukaryota > Metazoa > Chordata > Mammalia > Primates > Cebidae > Saimiri > Saimiri boliviensis. The sequence goes on along the minus strand of NC_133455.1, from coordinate 32,295,329 downwards.
ATTTCTATCCCCCCCCCAAAAAAGCAGTGACTTAATTTAGCAGCCACTTGAACAGCATTTAACAAACACCAAGGTGAGCTGGTGAGTTAGGTAGACCCAAAATCTGAGGGCACAGGGGCCTCATCTGTGAGATGAGGTTTATTGGTTCAAACACTGTGAGACCAGGGACTGGTTGGGAGTGTCAGCTTCTGAAATGGCACAGAGAACTGGGCTTTATCCAGGCAATACGAAGAAGCAGAATGGTTCATCTAGAAGGAAGTTCTAGGGCAGGCGTCCCCAAACTATGGCCCATGGGCCGCATGTGGCCCCCTGAGGCCATTTATCTGGCCCCCCCACCACACTTCAGGAAGGAGCACCTCTTTCATTGGTGGTCAGTGAGAGGAGCACAGTATGTCTGAGGGACAGTGAACTGGCCCCCTGTGTAAAAAGTTTGGGGACGCCTGCTCTAGGGGTTGCTGTCCTTTGTAAGAACTGACACTGCAGACTGTAATGTTTCCCCTACAGAGAGAGTGGTGGGTGGCATGCCCACTGGGATGAGTTAGGCTGGGTGTGGTGGCTCACGTCTTTAATCCTAGCACTTTTGGAGGCCAAGACAGGTAGATCATTTGGAGGCCAAGACAGGTGGATCATTTGAGGTCAGGAGTTCAGGACCAGACCAGCCTGGCCAAGGTAGCAAAACTCTGTCTCTACTCAAAAAAAAAACAAAAACAAAAACAAAAACAAAAAACAGTTGGGCATGGTGGTACACCTGTAATCCCAGCTACTTGGGAGGCTGAGGCAGGAGAATTGCTTGAACCCAGGAGGTGGAGGTTGCAGTGAGCTGAGATTGTGCCACTGCACTCCAGTCCAACCTGGGTGACAGAGTGAGACTCTGTCTCAAAAAAAAAAAAAAAAAAAAAGGAATACTGTCTCTAAAACTTACTGGCTCTGTAACCTTGTGTAAGTTATTTGATATCTCCAGTGTTTCTTTACATTTAAAATGGAGACACTCTACCAACTCCCAAGGTTGTTGTGGGCATTAGACAAATGACTGGAAGCAACGGACAGAGTTGCTGTGATTCATGGTGGCATTGTTACCCACAAGCATCCAATTCTTAGACAACTTGTTTTTCTCAGACAGCAGCATGTCTATGATAAATATTTCAGGGAAGATGAATTATTAATTTATTATAGACTTAGATTTATAAGGAAGGAAGTTGGTCCCTTTAAAACAATAACATTGATTTGCTTAAATAGCAGAAACAGCACTCTCCCATCCTTATTTACAGACCCTGGACACAGTTCAAATGCACAATGGCACATTAGAGACGTACCTTTTGACCTGCTGACAAAATATGAGGGTCAAAGGATCAATTAAGTCAACTTAACTCATGCGTGGCAGGGAAAATATTTCAGCTAAAATATGGATCTTGATTCTGAAATGTAAAACAACTGAGCTAAATCTGTTCATGTATTCACAGAAAGCAGCATCATTTCCTGGCTTGTTGCCCAGCCTTGGGGGGATGTGAATGAAAGGCAGGCAGAACCCCACGGTGGGAAAAGAGGAGAAACAAATATTTATTAAGTACTTACTCTGGCCAGGTGCCCTACCTGGCCATTTCATGCAAGTGGCTCACCTCATGTCTTTTAATCTCCAGAAACCTACAATTACTACATGGAATGGAAAAGGTAGGATCAGAGGCCAATTTACTGTCACTCTTCAGCCTCAGGACTCCTCACTTTTATGTGTCCCTTATAGATAAATACTTTTATGCCTAAATTTGTAATTTATTATTTTTCTTAAAGCTGCCCTCAAATTGTACAAGCTTCTGGACCCACCAAGCCAGGATTTAGCCCTCGACAGGACACAGAGAGTACCCTCGTCATGGAGACAGAACTACTGCACTAGCCAGGAAGGCTTCCAGGAGGTGTGTTCAAAATGAGATTTAAGCAAGAGAAGAATTTTTACTACACCCAGAAGTGGAAGGCCAGGGGAAGGGTGAGCAAAGAGACTAGGCTTTGTGAAGACCAGGGTTGGATGGTTTAAAACATCCCCATGTGATATGGTTTGGCTGTGTCCCCACCCAAATCTCATCTTGAATTGTAGTTCCCATAATGCCCACCTGCCACGAGAGGGACCCAGTGGGAGGTGATTGAATCATGGAGGTGTTTATCCTCATGCTGTTTTCATGACAGTGAGTGAGTTCTCACAGGATCTGATGGTTTCATAATGGGCTTTTCCCCTTTTTGCTGGGCACTTCTCCTTGCTTCTGCCATGTGAAGAAGAATGGTTTGCGTCCTGATTATAAGTTTCCTGAGGTCTCTCCAGCCCTGTGGAACTGTGAGTCTATTAAATTCCTTTCCTTTATAAATTACCCAGTTTTGGGTATGTCTTTACTAGCAGCATGAACAAACAAATACACTAGGCATTCAGGAAGCATGGATGGCAGAGAGCTGGGTGGTTGCTGAGAAAGGTATGCTGGCTGGGGGGCAGTGGGAAGGGGATGGTGCAGGGAGGGAGGTGCAGGAGAGATGCTGGAGCCAGGGTAGGGAGGGGTGTTTGCACTGAGCTCTCCAGAATGTTAACTTTTATCCTGCATGATAGAAGGAACCACTGAAAGACTTTCAGGAGCCTTTGTGTTTTAGACTTATATTTTAGAAGCACCTCTCTAGCAGCAGGATGAAGGATTACCTGCGATTAGGGTGACCAACTTCCTGGCTTACCCAGGACTGTCTTGGTTTTAGCCCTGAAAGTTCCATATCCTGGCAAACTCTTCAGTCCCAGGGAAACCTTGATAGTTGCTCACAACTACCTGGAGTAGGGTGGGCCTGATGCCAAGAGGACTACTTTGGAGATCGTCTCACTGATCTCCCCTGAACTCTAGACTCTATGTCAACAACTACCCATGTGACAGCTCTACTATGATGTCTACTTGGCATCTCAAAGTCAATGTGTTTAAAACCTCAGAACCTTTGCACATGGTGTTCTCTGGTGAAAATGCTGTTCCCCAGGATAGCCATGTGGTTCACACCTTCACCTCTGTCAGGTCTTTACTTCAATCTTATGTCCTTGGTGAGGGCTTTTTTGAAACCCTCTTTATAATTACAACCTCTACCCCTGATGTTTCCTAATCTTATCCTTGCCTTTTTTTTTTCTTAGCACTTACCACCACCCAGCATACTTAAAATTTGTTAGTTCTGTGTGTTCTGTTTTCCCCACTAGAGAGAAATTATGAGAGGGCAGGATTTTTGTTTGTTTCATCCACTGTGTCTGGGACAGTGCCTGGCATGTGGCACACATGCATTTTACTGAATACATTGACATTCTTGATTCCTTTCTATTCTCATACACCTCAGAGACAACTCATAAGCAAATTCTGTTGGCTGTATGTTTAAATAGATCCAGAATACATCTGGTTCCTGCCACCTCCACTGTTCCCACCCTCATGCAAACCACATCATCATTCACCTGAATTACAGTAAAGCATCCCTACCTGGGCTTCCTGCTTCCACCTTTGCTTCCTGCCAGTCTGTTCTCAAAACAGCAGCCAGGCGGTCCTGATAAAGTCTAAAAGTCAGATCATGTTACTCTTCTGCTTGTTATCCTGCTCCTGACTTCCTATCTCATGTGCAGTAAAAGTGCCACATCTTTACAAGTTGCTCGTGGTCTGCCCTCTGCCCTTCCCTCTCTGCCCCACATCTTCACCTCAGCCTCTCCGGTCATCTTCATCTGCCTCCAGGCTCCCACTTGCTCTCTCTACTCCAGCTGTGCAGGCTTTCCTCATGAGCTTCAAATATACCAGGCACTTTCCTGCCCTGGGCCTTTGTGCTTGCCATTTCCCTTAGCCTGTAATACTCTTCTCCAGGTACCTGTACGATTGCCTCCCTCAATTCCTTCAGGTCTCATCTCAATGTCTCCCTTTCAGAGAGCCTTCTCTTCCAAAGGTGAGACAACTTCACACTGCTGAGCGCCCTTGGTTAGCTCTGTCATGCTTGACACCTCCTGAGTCATGCATAGTGAACTGTCTACTGTCTATCTTCTCTCCCCACCCAGCCCTCTCTCCCATCCACACCCACACACACTTGAGTGTAAACTCCATCAGAGCAGGGACTTGGTTAGGGATGACCCTCCATGCCGAGAACAGCACCCAGCACAATAGAGGTCTGCAATAAATATTAGTGGAATGGATAAACGTTGAATGAAGCATCTATGCCAGGAACAAGAAGGACCTGAACTAAGGAGGGAGCAGAGGTAAGACCTACTAAGGAGATAAGAGTGGCAGAGCTTGTTGGAAACAACAACAACAAAAAAAATCAGAGTTCAGGCCCATCAGAAATAAACTCATAAAAATAAATTGCTTTAAATTAATAAAAAAACTTTCATTTCATTTATTTTGTTTAAAATAGAACTAATGCCTTATGACCCAATTTCCCTTCCCTCATCTTTCGAAAAGGCAGAAGCCTGTGAGGTTGTTGTATTGAAAGAGCTGATTATCCTCGTTGGTAGAGACAAAGAGGAAGAGCAGCAAACAGCTCAGAAAAGCAGTCCTTTCTCTTCTATCCCCTTTCCTCCAACCTTCAGGGCTTGGAGAATTTTGCTGCTCAAACCTTCTTGCTGACTCTAGAAGCAAATCTCAAGAAAGTTGTTTATGGACAGGCTGTTTGCTGCTGGAATATGTTGAAGGGCATTTCTCCTTTCTTGAGGCCTCTTTTGTATTTTTAACTTATAAAAGTTATTTTTTTTTCCTGGCTGGGCATGGTGGATCCTATCTGTAATCCCAGCACTTTGGAATGTGGAGGTAGGAGGATCACTTGAGGCCAGGAGTTCAAGACCAATCTGGGCAATGTAACAAGACCCTTTCTCTAAAAAACAAAACAAAACAAACAAAATTACCTAGGCATGGTGGTGCATCTGTAGCTCCTGCTACTCAGGAGGCTGTTGTGAGAGAATCACTCAAGTCCAGGAGGTTGACGCTACTGTGAGCTATGACTGTACCACTGTGCTCCAGCCTGGAGGACAGAGTGAGACCTTGTCTCAAAAATAAATGTACATACATATTTTTCCAACTTACCACCTCCCAATTCTCCCTGCTCACCCCTCCAGGGCTTTCTATGTGCTTTTCTAATTGTGTCTTTAACAATGCTCATATTTACTGAACTCTGTGTATGCAGTACATGTCTCATTTAATCTTCATAACTACCCTGCGTGGTGCTATTATTATTCCCACTTTACAAAATGGGGAAACTGATGCTTTCAGAGCTAAGTAGTGTAGTGGATACTGTCAATGCCTCTCCCAAGTCCCTCAGGGCCTTTCCATTTTAATAGGACATTGGCTGACTTCCTGCTGCCAGGATCTCTGTCTCTCTGCCTAAGGGCCTTTCCTGGCCACCAGAGCAGGCTACAAGTACTGGGAAATTCATGCCCACTTCCCACCCTGGCACATACCTCAGCAGACTTTAGCCAATGACTAATGGGGGTTGGTGTATAAATACGCTAGCTCCCTTGGTACTTGGGTGAGAGAGTACTGAGAGGCATTTTCCACACTGGCTTCTGAAAGTTCCTCGTAGGATTATGCTTCAGTGATCCACATATAACTGTCTTGACAATGATCCTTCTATTGCTTGCCTTCACTTCCATGTCTCACTTTCCCTACTGGGGTTTCCTGGGATCACCTCCTAAATAAATACTTGCACTGAAATCCTCATGTCAGCATCTGCTTCTAGATGCTGACCACGCTAAGATAAGCCTTTGCCTAAGACTGTATAGCTACCAGGTGGCAGAGCTAAGCTACAGATGCAAGCTGCCTGATTCCAGAGCCTAATCAGACGTTCTAATTCTTTCCTTCTCTTTCATAACATATTTTTTTCTTTATTCTGTCTCTTGTAATGGTGATCAACATTTTCCTAATCTGTCAAATCATAGTAAGAAAGTAGTTGCTTTTCTTAAAAATTTAAAACAAAAACAATTCTGACAACTCAATAGAGTTGCTAGCAATTTCTTCGGACTAAAACTTTAGTTTATAATGAAAAATTTCTTAAAGTTGTGAAAGGACATGTACCCAGAGTCTATGGACTGGCATGCATGTGAACACCATATGATATGAGTCATGACAGGAAGAGGGGCCAAAGTGGATTTACAATGGTAGGGGCTCTCTGTTAAGTTGAAAAATGAATTTTCTGGAAGGCCTTTGTCAGATTATGAAATTGAGAGAAAAGTGGGACCAGCAAGTCCCAGAAAGAACAGAAGCCACAGCAGCTTTACAGAACCAGGGACCATAAACAAACACGCAGTCTTTTTAGGGTTCCATGGTCAGGGTGATTTGGCTTCAATCCTTCTCCATCCTGGTGAGTCTCATTCCAGGGGCAGAGACAATCCGACTGGCTGAGCTGCAATGCAGGAAGGAGGAGAATTCAGATTGACACAAGCAGCAGAGGAGACACTTTTCCCCAAACCAAATCACTTTGCAGCTTCTACAAGAGATGGGATTATCTTGTAGAATCTGCAAATGGTATTGAGAAAGAGAAAGAAAAATGTCTGCTGAGTAAAGAAAGGGTAAGAGAAGGAGAAAACAGGGCACAAAGAGAGACAAGGCATTCTACAAAGAAAAGGAAGGAGGATCTTCCCAGCTGCCTTCAGGAGTCGTGCAGTCTGCCACCTTCGGGCTTAATCCCCTGCTGCCTTCCCTTTTGTCCATTCTCCCACATCCCCTATCCTACCAGGTACATAAGGGCCTCAGGACATTTGCATTTGCTGTTCCCGTTTCTGGAGTAGTCTCCCCTCCATTATCAGCAAGACTGTTCCCTTACCTCCTTCTGGTCTTTCTTCAATTTCTCTTTCCCAAGAGATCTCTTTTCTGACAGACCAGTCCCTCCGCTTCCTACCCACTTCTCTGCCTTATCTCCAAGCAGAGATTCTATAACTGCAGTTTCTAGAGTCATTCCTGACACAACAGGAGGTGCTTGATAAACATTTGTTGAATAAACAGCATGTGGTTTCTCCCCTTTTTTTTCCTATTATATTAAAGCTTTGGACATCAGGTTTCAAGTATAAGGCAGATGGGCATTTCCACTAGAAACGGAATTCCAGTTTCTATATGCCATTTCTGGCTCCACATTTTCTGTAAGTTAAAGTTTAGTTTTGTAACCACATGCTTATAATAATAACAATATTTGTATAAAATAATATAGAATAATAATCCAAGAGGAGTGATTAGTATGATTACCTGTTATTTCACATATTCCTGGGGGTTCTAGGAAAGTGGAAAGAGTAGGCCAGCATGAGCATAAAATTAATTAACTGAGAAACTCATGGAAGAATAAATTGACCTCAGTCTTACTCAAATGAAAAAATAATCCTCACCAAGCTTAAAGATCCACTTCCTGTGTGATTTTTATGAGCCATTTTTCTCTCAGAGTTTCAAAATAGAGTTTAATTTACATTTTTTATTTTGCAAGCTGTCATGCAGTAGTATTAAGCTTTTTTGGGGGTCTGCTAATTTGAGTACAAGTTGCAAAATAATGTTTTTGAATTAAATACATTGTAAAGTCTCGCTCTACTTTTCTGAGATTAAGTAACACGAATTAGCTGAAGTTTGAGACATAATAAAAGATAAATATGCATTATCAAAAAATTGACTTAATGACCACTAAGACATAATAGCTAACGTTTCTCAAGCACTTAAAATGTACCAGGCACTATGGCATGTGGGTCTGTTCGACGTAAATTTACATACATTTATACAAACTTACATTTCAACTTCAGATCCATAAACATTTATCAGGCTCTGTGCTAGGCAATGGATATAGAAAGATAAATAAATCACAGTTTATGTCTTCAATTTTTTGTGTTAATCTCTTTTATTGAAATATGAATGAACTATGGCCATACCACCCTGAATGCACCAGATCGCATCTGAAATATGAATGAAATAACATGGAAAATCTCCATCGAGTGTGAAAACATGTGCCATCATTATCTTCATCTTGGTACACAAAGGCCTTCATATTCCTAGGGGTTCATGCTGGCTTCATACTTGCTCATCTTTCCTGTCTCATTGCCTGTTTTCTCCACAAATCATATCCTAATGCTGCACATTTCTCTAAATAAGCCACATATTCTCACAGCCTGTGGTCTTTACACAGTTCTTTCCTTTGCTTGAATTCTCTGATCTGTCAGCTGAACTCCAAATGCCCTTCAAAACTTATTCCAAACATCAACTCCTCCATGGGGTCTTCCTTGAAACCCCATTCTCCACTTCACCCCCTAGGACTGATTACCTGATCTACAGTTGTGGACATTTTTGTTTTTGTCTTTGCGTTTCCAGTGTCTAGTTGCCCTTCTTTTGGTAATAGCACCTTATTTTTCATTGACGAAATCACTTATCCCAGTTTTAGTTCATAAGTTTGGGTGAGATGATCCTGCCTCCAGCTCCACAAGGTGGGTGATTGATTTTAAAGTCCCAGTTCAGGGCCCCAGTGCATGGCTCAGGGATGGACACAAGTCTCATCCAGACCAATGAGGACCAGTTTCTTATTACAGTTTTTGAGAAAGGGGCTCCCCATTTCAGATGAGGTTGGTGGACCAGCAGACCAATCTAGTGGTCACCTTTGGTCCATATGCAAAGAACCTGTCTGAGAATAAACCAAACACAGAAGAAAGCAGAGCAAAGAGGAAGAGGGAAAGAGAGGCAGATTTCTAATGAATCCAGCTTTGAAATTCTTGAAGTTTACCTGAAGACAGCTCAGCTGTTTCTTTTTGAATAAATGAATCAATAAATAAGCCAATAAATTATCCATTTCCCTAAAACTAGTCTAAGTTGAATTTCAATCATTTGCAACATGGATCATTCTGTTAAATATGCCCTTCCTCACTGTAAGATAGATAGATAGAGATAGATACATATATAGAGAGGTTATAGACAGTAATCAGCACTATTTTCAGTATACAGGATGTCTTGTATATGCTTCAATATCTCTAGTACCTAGCAAAGTGTTTGTTGAATGAGCAAAAGGATGAGTCATTCTTTTCTCTATATAAGGACATAGTAGAATGCTGTAGAATCTGAAATGAACATAGCTAATCCCAGGAACTTTCCAAGTCATACTTAATGCATTTATGTCATATTGATGATGATGGCATTTACAGGATTAATCTTCATAACCTCCTAGGAGAAAATATTAGGATGATTATACCTATCATTTTGACACCATTCTATTTATAAGAGATAAAAATCTCTCTCTTTAGAAAAGTATGATACTATGTGATACAGGCCAGAATGAATCCTAATAACAACAAAATCCGTGTGCACTTATTATGTGCCAGGCTGTGTTTCAAGTGCTTTGCATGTATTCACTCATTTAATCATAACAACAACCTTATGAGCTAGATGCTATTGTTATATCCCTTTTCATCCAGGGAAACAGGTGCAGAGAGTTTTACCACTTGCTCAAGTTCACACAGGTAGCACATTGCAGACCCTCCCTTCAGCAAAGGATACAGTCTAGGATGGTGGAAGCTAAGTCAGGAAAGGCTTTTAAATCTTGTATTAGCTAAATAAAAGGAGAATAGAATAAAGGAAAATTTCATTTTATAGAATAGAAAACAAAGGTCCAGATTCCATTTTATTTAAAAGTTCAGGGCCAGCTCTTTGCAAACGAAGAAATTAGAAGGAGTTTGTAATTAGCATCTAACTGCCCCTTTCAATATCCAGCCTCTGTGGTCTTTGCCCTCCCAAGTACTCTCATCCCTCCTCTTTGCCCTCTATAAATGCATATTTTGGACATTGTCTACCCCAAATCCCCAACTCTAATCTCCCACTTGATTAAAATGCCTAAGTTCTTTCCCTGCTTCCTATGGAGACTTTTACACACAAGGGTAATTGGTTTGTTCTCATGCTGCTTTAAAGAACTGACTGAGACTGGGTAATTTATAAAGGAAAGAGGTTTAATTGACTCACAGTTCAGCATGGTTGGGGAGGTCTCAGGAAACTTACAATCATTGCAGAAGGGGAAGCAAACACATATTTCTTCACATGGTTTCAGGAGAAAGAAGTGCCAGGCAAAGGGAGAAAGCCCTTTATAAAACCATCAGATCTCTTTAGAACTCATTTACTATCACAAGAACAGCATGGGGGTAACCACCCCCATGATTTAATTACCACCTCCATGATTCATGTCCCTCCCGTAATGTGAGGATTATGGGAACTACAATTCAAGATGAGATTTGGGTGAGGACATAGACAAACCACATCATTCCACCCCAGCCTCTCCCAACTCTCACGTTCTCACATTTCAAAACACAATCATGCCTTTCCAAAAGTTCCCCAAAGTCTTAACTCATTCCTGCATTAACCCAAAAGTCCAAGTCCACTGCCTCAGCTGAGACTTTACCTTTGAGTCCCTCTGTCTATGAACCTATAAAATCAAAAGCGAGTTTAGTTACTTTCTAGATACAATAGGGGTACAGGCATTGGGTAAATACACCCATTCCAAATGGGAGAAGTTAGCCAAAACAAAGGGGTTACAGGCCCCATGCAAGTCTGAAATCCAATAGGGCAGTCATTAAACCTTGAAATTCCAAAATGATCTTTTTTGACTCTATGTCTCACATCCAGGTGATGTTGATGCAAAAGGTGGGCTCTGATAGCCTTGGACATCTCCACCCCTGGTTGCTTTCACAGGCTGGCATTGAGTGTCTGCAGTTTTTCGAGGTGTAAGCTGTCTGTGGGTCTACCATTCTGGGGTCTAGAGGATGGTGTCTCTCTTCTCAGCTCCACTAGGCAGTGTCCTAGTGGGGACTCTGTGTGGGAGCTCTCACCCCACATTTCCCTTTTGCACTGCCCTAGCAGAAGTTCTCCATGAGGGCTCTACCTCTGCAGCAAACACTTCTGCCTGGACATCCAGGCATATTCATACATCCTCTAAATCTAGGAAGAGATATTCAAACCTCAGTTATTGACTTCTGTGCACCTGCAGGCTCAATACCATGTGGAAGCTGCTAACAATTGGGGCTTACACACTCTGAAGCCATGGCCAAAGCTGTCCCTTGGGTCCTTTTAGCCATGGCTGAATCTGAAGCAGCTTAGATGCAAGGCACCTTGTCTGGAGGCTGCACAGAGCAGGGGATCCCTGGGGCTGGCCCATAAAACCCACTTTTCCCTCCTAGGCTTCCTGGTTTGTGAGGGGAGGGGCTGTCACAAAGTTCTCTGACATGCCTGGGAAACATTTTCCCCAATGTCTTGGTGATTAACATTTGGCTCCTTGTTACTTACGCAAATTTCTGTAGTAGGCTTGAATTTCTCCCCAGAAAATGGGTTTCTTTTTTATTGCATTGTCAGGCTGCAGATTTTCCAAACATATATGCTCTTCTTCCTCTTGAATACTTTGGCACTTAGAAATTTCTTCCACCAGATACCCCAAATCATCTCTCTCAAGTTCAAAGTTCCAAAGATCTCTAGGGCAGGATCAAAGTGCTGCCAGTCTCTGCTAAAGCATAGAAAAATCACCTTTATTCTTACTCTCAACAAGTTCCTTATTTCCATCTGCAACCACCTCATCCTGCATTTCATTATTGATATCACTATCAGCAATTTGGTTAAAGCCATTCAACAAGTCTCTAGGAAGTTCCAAACTTTCCCACATCTTCCTGTCTTCTGAGCCCTCCAAGTCTCTAGAAAGTTCCAAACTCTCTCACATTTTTCTGTCTTCTTCTGAGCCCTCCAAACTGTTTCATCATCTGTCTGTTACCCAGTTCCAAAATTGCGTCCACATTTTCAGGTATTTTCATATTCACACTATCTACAGTACCAATTTACTGTACTAGTCTGTTCCCATGCTGATATCAAGAACTGTCTGAGACTGGGTAATTTATAAAGGAAAGAGATTTAATTGATTCACATTTCTGTGTGGCTGGGGAGACCTCAGGAAACTTCTAATCATGGTGGAAGAGGAAGCAAATATATCCTTCACATAGCAACAGGAGACAGATTGCTGAGCAAAGGGGGAAAAGCCTCTTATAAAACCATCAGATCTCGAGAACTCACACCCTATCATGAGAACTGCATGGGGGTAACCACTTCCATGATTCAATCACCTCCCACCAGGTCCCTCCCACCACATATGGGGGTTATGGGAACTGCAATTCAAGATGAGATTTGGGTGGGGACATGGCCAAACCATATCAAATGCTAATACATTAAGCACTTCTCCCTTTCAGTGTATTGCCCCTTCTAAGGGGTGTTTGAATTTTAAATGCAGAAATGGCAATACAAATAGATAATGGTAATAAAAATCTTTAGCCAAAGGAAGATTTTGGCTTTGAACATTCGGTATAATTATAGGCATAGAGGTCAGAGTAACTGGATGCTTTTGATAAGAAAATAACTATGGGTGATGTTCACTGGATGCTTACTATGAGCAAAGCTCTGTGTCTAATGCTTACATGATGTAGCAGAGATTATTAATTTCTCCTATTTTCTTTTATTCAAAACATTTCTTTGATATTAAAAGAAATCCTGGTTTTTAGTTGGGCATGTGGCTCACTGGAATAAAAATGTTTCCAGCTTCCCTTTCAGTTTGAGTGGCCTTATGCTTAAGTTTCGGCCAGTGGGATATAAATACAAGGGTCATGTGTAATGTTTGGGAAGTGAATTTAAAGAAAAGTAGCATGTATTTCTTTGTGCCTTCCGTCTTCCTGCTGGCTGTCCTAGATACATGACAGGGATGCTCAAGCAACTATCTTGGGCCATGAGGTGTGATGCCATGTGCTGGGATGGCAGTCACCATGCTGAGCTCTTTCTTCTAAGTTCATCAATCATGTAAGTCACTCCTTCTTCTTTGGGATCACAGAAAATCCCTGAGTTCTACCATAATGGAAGTTCTTCAAGTGGAAATGTGAGAAATGGGAAATCAGTGTTACCCAGTAATAGGAATTTTTTTTAAATTTAATATGACTGGTAAAGTTTATTTTTTAAATTTCACTTTTACTTTGGGAAACCAAAGTTAAGTAATGTAATAAGTGTTCAGCTAGGACTTTAGTTCAAATCAAGCTGACTGTAAAATCATGTGTGTAATTGCTATGCTGTAGTGCACTAAGTTCCCATTACTAACAATAGTGTTCTGGTGAATATTTAACTGGCAGGGGTTGGGAGGAAAAGCTCTAAATTTTAGTGTTTCCTGATTTCCTCAGTGTAAATATTTCCACCAGGCTGATTGCAAGCTACCAACAATTCAGCAAAAGGCTTGTAAAACCCCTGAAAATTTAGCAGTCTGTTCTTATGAGCTTATATGAGCTGGCTCCAGGACACCTGCGAAATATACTCGGTTGAGTCTAAGAGACATTCCAGGCAAGCTGCAGGATGTCTCAAAGTGTCTTTTCTATCATCCAGATTTTGTGGATTTGGCCCCACCTAGGACGGCACCATGTCAGAGCAAGCAGAACACCTAGTGCATCCACATGATGTCGACCATGAAGTGATTAAAGAGTAACGGCTTGACCGATGGCTTCTGAGGAACCTTAATGGAGCTACATAGGAAGTGTCATCACTTTCCTGGTCCTTTTTAATGGGCAATCCATTTTCAGAGAGACCACAAGTAGCAAATAACTCTTTTGTCCAAAAAGAGTTTCAGATGCTCCTCCTGCTGACAAAAGGCAGAGAATTCCATCACTGGAGCTGAGGAAGTATCATTCTGCCAAGAAAATTAGGGCCGGAACACAGAGAAAGTGCTGTTGTCACAAATCCACGGTCAACACTTTACAGGCACGTTGAAGGAACTCAGGGCTTCCTATGGGAATCAATGGATAAAGACCCAATTCAATGAGAGCTGTAATTTGAGCAAGTGCTAGAGGAACAATTAAGACCTAAAATAAGGGGTCCGTGGTGATGAGGGCAAGGTGGGATGCATAGATGAGGGTATGGACAAAACCTGCCCTGAGAAAGCTCTCTGACCACATCCTTAGGAAGAAGGGTAGAAACTCTTATCGGAACCCACAGTGCATCCTCTGTAGTCTGCAGATGGTGGGTACATGCCAGAACTATAAATAGTTCTCCAGACTTATTAGGTTTAGTTTTTCTCAATAAGTCCTCTTGTTGACTACAAACATCCTTGAGCTAAAGAAGCTCTTCGGCTTTGTTGAATACAGATTATCAATCTGGAGGGCCCTGTGAGAGGATGAAAGTCAAAGTTCTCCATGTGAGCAACAGAGGGCCATCAGCCCTAGCCCAGAATCTCACCTGAGGCCTAATCCTGTCTCTGCATTATGTAAGTAGGGCATTTTGACCTAGCTTTCTGTTCTCCTTCACATGTCTGCTCCCTAGGAGAATCAGTTCCAAGCTCCCAGTATATTTATCCAGCTCACTTTTCTTTGAATGTGCAGATTCTTTTTTTTTTTTTTCTTGTTGTAGCACAGTGCTGCTCCAATGACAGAGCTATAGATGTCTTACATGGAAGTACTGGAGGATGAAGGTGTAATATTCATCTCTTAGTTCATGGACAAGCTTCCAAGGGTCCATAAACTCCTATCTTGAGTAGTTCGTGTCACTGTGTTCAGTTTTCCGGGTAGAGGGCCTATCAGATTCTAAATAGACTCTGTGACACCCCACCCCACTGCCCTAATATTAAGATCTGCTGAAATTGTCCCTACCTTTTGGAAATTTTAAGTATTTGACTTCAAATATGCCCTTCTTTTGTCCTCCTGCCCCACTGGCAACTTACACTTGGAAATGTGAATGTGACATCTTTTTTTCCGTATTCTCTCAACATGATCTTCTTGTCACTTATCATTATTATTATTTTTTAAATTCTGTACTGCTCAGAGAAAATTCTTTCGAAAGTGGGTAAATAGATAAATGGGTAGTGTTGAAACTAACGTTTCTAATCTGGGTCTAAGGCATTTCATGTAAAAAAAAAATGTGTAAGTGTTAATGAGAAACTACCAAAATGAATTTTATTACTAAAAATATATGAAATCAGTAAATCCAAAAAAATCCATATGTAGATAGCAGAGAGTTTTAGCAGAGAAAGCATATAAGGTGCTTAAGGATAAATTAGAGAACAGCAATGGAGCAAGAAAGCTCCTCTAATTCCTGGCCACTGAAAGTGTGTCCACGAATCAGCACCTTAGACATCACATGGGAACATGTTGGAAATGCAGAGTCTTGGGTCCCACTCTGGACCTGTGGAATCAGAATCTGCATTTTAGCAAGATGATCTCCAGGTGATTTGTATGCAAATTCAAGTTTGAGAAGCACTTCTCTCATCTATTTCTCCCATGCAAATGCAACGCCGTGCCAAAACATCAAACTCTGCAAATCATAGTGAGTCTGTATGAGTGGTGACCGTATGCTGAAAAACCAGGCTATACAACTGATGTGGACTATCTCACGAATCCACATGACAATCCTTTGAAGTAGGTACTAATATTAAGCTCATTTTATAGTTGAGGGAATGGAAGCTTAGGGAGTATGAGTAACTTGCATAGATCTCCAGCCTGGATTCGACTCCAAAGCTCAAGCATTTAATGACTGTGTTAGATGAGAAGTTCTGCATTTAAAGAGGATCCTTTTTCTTTTTTTTCTTTTTGTAACCTTAGACTATGAGGGTATGGATTCTGTAGCAGGCTGGATTTTTTAACTTGTTAACATTTTATTTTGAAATACTTCAAACTACAGAAAAGTTGAACACCCACATATCCTTTACCTAAATTCACCAATTAGCCTTTTGCACTTTTATGCTATACAGATAATACAGATAGATATTTTCTAAATCACACGAAAATAAGTAGCAAACATTAAATTCACCAATTATCAGCATTTTGCCACATTTGTGCCATTTCTCTAAACAGATCAATGGGTATTTTCTTTTTTAAAAAATTTTTGTGGATACATAGTAGGTATATATATTTATGGGTTTCATGAGATATTTTGATATAGGCTCACAATGTATAATAATCATATCAGGGTCCATGGGTATTCATCATGTCAAGTATTTATCCTTTGTGTTACAAACAGTCCCATTATACTCTTTTAGTTAATTAAAATATAGAATTACTTGTTGAAATTTTTTTATTTCTTATTTTTGTGGGCACATGGTAAGTGTATATGCAGATAATCACATGATGGAAAATTGTTGTCCATCACTTCAAGCACTTACTATTTTTGTTACAAATGATCCACTTATACTTATTTTTAAATGTATGATTAAATTATTATTGACTATAGTCTCCTGTTGTGCTAGCAAATACTAGGGCTTATTCATTTTTTCTATTTTTTTATACTGATTAATCATTACCACCTCCCTCCCCTCACCTTCCTACTACCTCTCTCAGCCTCTGGTAACCATCTTTCCACTCTTTATTTTTATGAGTTCAATTGTTTTAATTTTTAGCACCCACAAATAAGTGAGAACATATGAAGTTTGTTTTTCATGCCTGGCTTTTTTCATTTAACATAATGACTTTCAGTTCCATCTATGTTGTTGCAAATGACTGGATCTCATTTTTTATAGCTGAATAGTACTCCGTCGTATATATGTACCACATTTTCTTTATCTATTCACCTGTTGACGGGCACTTAGGTTGCTTCCAAATCTTGGCTTTTTGTAAATAGTGCTGTAATAAACATAGATGTGTAGATATCTCTTTGATGTATTAATTTGCTTTCTTCTAGTATACACCCAGCAGTGGGACTGTTGGATCATATGGTAGCTCTATTTTTAGATTTTTTAAGGAACCTCCAAACTGTTCTCCATAGTGGTTGTACTAATCTACATTCCCACCAACAGTGCATGAGGGTTCCCTTTTCTTCACATCCTCACCAGCATTTGTTATTACCTGTCTTTTGGATAAAAGCCATTTTAACTGGGATAAGATAATACCTCATTGTAGTTTTGATTTGCATTTCTCTGATGATCAGTTAATCACCTTTTCATACACTCATTTGCCACTTGTATGCCTTCTTTTGAGAAATGTCCATTCAGGTCTTTTGCCCATTTTTAATCAGATTGTTAGGTTTTTTTCCCTATAGAATTGTTTGAGTTCCTTATACATTCTATTTATGAATCTCCTGTCAGATAGGTACTTTGCAAATATTTTCTCACATTCTGTGGGTTGTCTCTTCACTTTGTTGATTGTTTCCTTTGCTGTGCTGAAGCTTTTAACTTGATTTGATCCCATTTGTCCATTTTTTCTTTGGTTACTCATATAGTTTAGAAATTTGTCCCTACCTGATGTGGTTTGTCTCTGTGTTCCCATCCAAATCTCATGTCAAATTGTAATTGCTAGTGTTGGAGGAGGGGTCTAGTGGGAGGTGACTGAATTATCTGGGCAGACTTCCCCGCTGCTATTCTCAAGACAGAGTTCTCAGGAGACCTGGATGTATGAAAGTGTGTAGTACCTCCCCCTTCTCTCTCTTTTCCTCCTGCTAGCCATGTAAGATTTGCTGGCTTCCACTTCACTTTCTGCCATAATTATAAGTTTCCTGAGGCCTCCTCCTCTGCCATGCTCCCTGTATAGCCTGTGGAACAATGAATCAATTAAACCTATGTTTTTCATAAATTACCCAATCTCTGGTAGTTCTTTATAGCAATGTGAGAACAAACTAATACACTACCCAAATCTCATGTTGAATTGAAATTTCCATTGCTGGAGCTGGGGCCTGGTGGGAGATGTTTGGATCATGGAGGCAGATTCCTCATGGCTTGGTGCTGTCCTTGGTGATAGCAAGTTTGCGCAAGATCTGGTCATTTACAAGTGTGTGGCACCTTCCCATCCACCCACTTTCTTGCTCCTGTTTTCACCATGTGAAGTGCCTGCTCCCACTTTGCTTTCCACCATGATTGGAAGCTTCCTGAGGCCTCCCTAGAAGCAGATGCCAGTATGATGCTTCCTGTACAGCCTGCAGAATCATGAGCTAATTAAATCTCTCTTCTTATAAACTACCCTGTCTCGGGCATTTCTTCATAGAAATGCAAGAACAGCCTAATACAGTTGCCTGTGCTTGTGGGGTATTATTCAAGAAATCTTTGCCTAGTCCAACATCCTGGAGAATTTCTACAATGTTTTCTTGTAGTAGTTTCATAGTTTGAGGCCTTAGATTTAAGTCTTTAATCCATTTTGATTTAATTTTTGTGTATGGTGAGAGATAGGGGTCTAGTTTCATTCTTTTGCATATGGATATCCGGTTTTCCCAGCACCATTTATTGAAGAGACTTTCCTTTCCCCAATGTATATTCTTGGCAGATTGATATTTTCTAAATCACATAAAAATAAGTTGCAGATATTATGACATTTCACTCAATTGAACATGCATTTCCTAAGAAAAAGAACATTCTCCTACATTTGCAATACTATTATCACAAGAATGAAAATGAACCATTCTTGAATATATTCCAATATGCAATCTGTATTTAAATTTTCCCACTTTTGCCTAAGAATGTCTGTTATTCCTGCATTCTTTTTATTTTTAATTTCATTTATTTATTTATTTATTGAGACGGAGTTTCACTCTTGTTACCCAGGCTGGAGTGCAATGGCGTGATCTCGGCTCACCGCAACCTCCACCTCCTGGGTTCAGGCAATTCTCCTGCCTCAGCCTCCTGAGTAGCTGGGATTACAGGCACGTGCCACCATGCCCAGCTAATTTTTTGTATTTTTAGTAGAGATGAGGTTTCACCATGTTGATCAGGATGGCCTTGATTTCTTGACCTCGTGATCCACCCACCTTGGCCTCCCAAAGTGCTGGGATTACAGGCTTGAGCCACCGTGCCCGGCTCTTTTTTTTTTTTTAACCCAGGATCCAATCAATGTTTGTGCATTGCATTTCCTTATTATGTCTCTTTGGTCTGTTTCAAATCAGAAAACTACTTTTTTTTTTCCCTCATGGCATTGACATTTTGAAAGAGTCTGGGCTAGTTGTCTTGTAGAATGTCCCACATTCTGGATTTGTTTTGTTGTTTCTCATGATTAGATTCTGCCTCTAGAATTTTGTCTGAAATACACCATAAATGATATTTTATTGCATCACATCAGGAGGCATAGGATGTCAGGCTGTTGCATTACCAGTGATGCAGTTTGTTAACATGATGACCACAAATCTCTGCATTGTTAAGGCAACTTTCCCCTTGTAATAAGTAATCTGTGGGATGATACTTTGAGAATTTGCAGATGTCATGTTTTTTAACATCTTTCTTCCAGTGGTTTTAACATCTATGGAGGATACTTGCCTTAATTGATGACTATATTAAAGGTGAAAAAATAATAATTTTTCTTATTTATTTTTTATTTATTTCTGTTTCCCTTCCTTCCATCTTCTATTGTTTGTTTTGTTTTTGTTTTGAGACATGGTCTTTGTTGCCCAGGCTGGAGTGCAATGGTGTGAACCCAGCTCACTGCAACCTTAATCTCTTGGGCTTAAGCGATTCTCCTGCCTCAGCCCCTCAAGTAGCTGGGACTACAGCTAATTTTGGATACATATATATATATATATATATATATATATATGTAGAAACAGCGTTTCATCATCTTGCCCAGGCTGGTCTCAAACTCCTGAGCTCAAGTGATCCACACACCTTGCCTCCCAAAGTGCTAGGATTATAGGCATGAGCCACAATGCCCAGCTAATTTTTAAATATTTAGTGGAGATAGGATCTCACTAGGTTGCTCAGGCTGGTCTCAAACTCCTGAGCTCAAATGATCCTCCAGCCTTGGCCTCCAAAAGTGCTGGGATTATAGGCATGAGCCACTATGCCTGACCTGTTTGCTCTCTTTTCTTTGCTTTTCTTTTTCCTCTTTTCTCCTTCCCTCCCTCACTTCCTTCCTTCCTCCCTCCCTGCTTCCCTCCCTCCTTCCCTTCCCTCTCTCCCTCCCTCTCTCTTTCTTCTCTTCTCTTTACTTTTTCTTTCTTTCTTTCTCTCTCTCTTCCTTCCTTTGTTCTTTTGTCTTTCTCTTTCATTCTTTCTCTCCCTCCTTCCCTCCCTCCCTCCCTTCCTCCCTTCCTTCCTTCTTTCCTTCCTTCCTTCCTTCCTTCCTTCCTTCCTTCCTTCCTTCCTCTCTCTCTTATTTATTCCTTGCTTTCTTTCTTTGCTTTATTTGCTGGCATTCTTCATAAAAAAGAAGTTCCTCTCCTTCTTCTTTTTTGAGCATCAGTATGGACCCATTCTTTTTTTTTTTTTTTTTAAGTCAATGTTCCTTTGTCCTTTTGACATAGCTCCATTAATCTATGAACACTTCCTTAATGTTTGACACAAGATGTCTCAATACCACCTTTTACTTTCCCTGTCCCAGACCTAGAGTCAGCCAGGAACTAATAATCTAAGAAACTCTGGTTTCTTTGAGTGGGAAATGGAATTTAGAACCAAAGAACTGAGTGCAAGTTACACTACTTGATACTGAAGTATCTTTCCTTCTGAGACATTTTATAGACAGAGCTACAGAAACAAATGATGAATTCCTAATGATTCATCAATTCAAATGAAAAACAATTTAGAACCTCAGCTGTGCTATTTCATATACATATGCATTTTCCTTACTCCTCAGTGAAAACACTGGTTTCCAATATTAATATTTTTGCTTGTTTATAATATCTTACAATAAATACAAAATCGTTTCAGAAATACAATAACCAATAATACTGCTGTCAATAAACCTATTAAGTAAAGTTCAAGATTTCTTTGCAATTCTTTCAGAGTTAAGATATATCTATTAAGGATATACATTATATATATACCATACTAAATGGTATTTATAATTTATTTGAATTAACTAGTTTTTCTATGTGACTGTGTTATCTATCTAGTAGACAGTAAGAGCAATTTCTTTATTTAATGTTAGGGTTTTCTTTTATCTTTAGTTTTATTTAATTTTATATTTTGAGTACATAAAATATTTGTATGGCTTAAAAGTTAACACCATAAATTGTCATATATGGTAATTTGATCAGGGAAGCCTTACTTGTATCTCTATTCCCTACATCCCATCCACCAACTTCCTGTAGACAGCTATATTCATTCGTTTATTTTAATTTTGATTATTTTTTTGAAACAGCGTCTCATTCTGTCACCCAGGCTGGAGTGCAGTGGTGCAATTACAGCTCACTGCAACCTCACCTTCCTGAGCTCAAGCAATCCTCCTACCTCATCCTCCCAAATACCTGGGACTACAGATGCACACCACCATGCCCGGCAAATGTATATATATAAAATATTTAAATGTATATTATAAATTACATGTATACAATAATATATTTATATTTACTTAATGAAACATCATATCAATATATATTTAAATTAATTAAATATATAATATTTAATTAATAAATATTTAATTTTATATTTATAATTTATAAATATATTTATAATATTTAAATAAACTATAGTTATACACACACACACACAAACACACACACATATATGGTTGTAGAGATGAGGTCTCACTATATTTCCAAGGTTGGTTTCAAACTCTTGGACTCAAGAGATCCTCCCACCTCAGCCTCTCAAAGTGCTGGGATTATAGGAATGAGCCACTGTGCCTGACCTAGTTTTTAATTTATCCTTCCTGACCTTCTTTATGCAAAAATAAGGAAATATATACAAATTTGTATTTATTTCCCTATCTTTCTTACCCAAAAGAATATACTCTGAACACTGTTTTGCACGTGGATTTTACTTAGCTGCCTGCTACTCCCTATCATTCATGGAGATTTTCCTCATTCTTTTTGATGGCTGCATAGTGCTCCATTGTATAGAGGAACCATAATTTGTTCATATCATGTAGATGGACATTTGGGCTGTTCCCAACATTTGGTTGTTCCTAAAATTTCTTTGTTACTAACAATGCAGTGAATAACTTATACTTTTTTTTTTTTTTTTTTTTTTTTTGTAGTTTGAAGGTATATTTTTAGGGCAAATTTCTAGCAGTGAGATCGTTGGGTCCAAGGCTTACCACATGTGTAATTTTGAGAGAAAATGCCAAATTCCTAACCATATGGCTGCATTCCTTTGTTCTCCCACCAGCAACATGTGAGAAATTTTTTTCCATCCATAGCCTTGCCAGAGTGCATTGTCAAACTTTTGACTTTTTTGGCCAAATGGATAATTGAGAGATGACATCTCAGTGTTATTTTATTTTGCATTTTCTTTTATTTTGAGCCAAATTGAACATTATTTATGTATTTAAAGGCCATTTGTGTATCTTTTTGCGTGACCCGCCTGCTCTTATCTTTTACTATCAGGTAGATTTTTAACGCATATGCAAAAAAATCACCAAATTCTCTTTATAACTTTGGCATTTGCAAAAGACTTTCGCAAGTCATCTTATTTGATCCTAACAGATCTTGAAAGCCTCAGGAAGAATAAGGACATTACTGTTGAAATGGAACGGTTTGAATGACAGTCGTGTTAATCCGGAAAATATGGAAGTATCTGCAGTTATACACATGAAGTGTCTTGTCAGATGCTGTTAGAAACCTTGAACAGAATGTTTCAGGTAGAAGATTATCAATACTGGCTGAGGGGAGCTTGTACCATTTTTATAAGCATTTAATAAACATTCTAAGAAGTCCAAAGTTGTCACATAAAGCTTGAATTGTTTTCTGCTTACACTTTGCCTAGAAGGAGTATTGGGATGAAGATAGGGGCTGGCAGAGTAGGAGTGACATTTGGAAACATTGTAGTCTGATGGGTCAGTTCACTTAGCTCCTTCTGTGTTTGTTTGCTTTTTACTCTTTGCTTTTCCTTTTCTTTTTATCTAGAATGTAACTTGAACTCTCCCCAATTTCTGTCATGATTGCTAAGCCCAGCAGTTTCTTTAAGGTTCCTAGGAACCTTTCATTTAGTAAACCCAACCACCAAATGCAAGAGTTGTCTTTATTTGGGAAATCAAAACCATTTTCTTCAGGTGCGATAAACTGGTCTGCAAGGAATCAGACTGGCCCTCTATCAGCATGATTTTCTGAAGTAAAAAGAAAAACATGAATGTGCTTTTTCCACAAATGAAGTTAGCCAAGCAAACTGGGGAAATAAATATCTTACCAACTTCCCTATTGATTTGAAAATCACCTTCTCGAAGAAGTAAGGTGAGAGAGTGCATGCATCTCTAGTCCACAAACCACTGTCACTCATTGGCAGGAACAAAGAGTATAGAGTCTCTATTAAGCTTAGAGCTATCCTTAGAAATCATGTTAAAAATGCACACAGGGTTAGAAATGGAGAGGAATGAATGACTCAGGATTTCTCATGATGGATGCAAAAGAGCTACCCTCTGGGGCACTCCCTTGACTAAAGCAGAGGTCAGAAAAGACTAAACATGGTTATCATCTGAAGGTAAGCACTGACCATAGGTAATCAAGCATTCAGGGCATCAGTATTTCTATAGAATAGTGTTGAAAATTACAAGTAGGCCAGATGAGATGGCTCACACCTGTAATCCCAGCACTTTGGGAACCGAGGCAGGTGGACAACTTGAGGTCAGAAGTTTGAGACCAGCCTGGCCAACATGATAAAATCCCATCTCTACTAAAAATACACAAAAAATAGCCAGGCATGGTGGCAAGCACCTGTAATCCAAGCTTCTCAGGAGGCTGAGGCAGGAGAATCACTTGAACCCAGGAGGCAGAGGTGGCAGTGAGCCGAGATCGCCCCACTGCATTCCAGCCTGGGTGACACAGTGAGACCCTGTCTCAAAACAAAACAAAACAAACAACAAAAAAGGAAACTAGAGGTAAAGTCTTTGGTGCATACTAAGATGCTCATGCTTAGAATGAAACTCCACAAAGACAGGCAAAGAGAAGTCAAGAAATAATGGGCAAAAGTAGTTAGCAGACAAATTGAGAGCAGGAGAAATGAGAGCACACAGAAAAAGCTATTTACATTGGCAGACCACAACCCCTTTCAGCACACAAACACAGAGACTAGGAAAGGCAAAGAGAGTTGAGAGCTGGGTCAGCAGCTGGCATCAGGGCAGCTCTTCAGAGGGTGGTAGACAAAGCCCTGAGGCAGGAGAGAAAAATACCTTTGCTGGTTCCCATCCCTCTGTAGTCCATTCTTCTGTATTCAGTTGTCTCCTGATTAAATGTAAAAAGATGTCGTCTTCAGTATACCTAGTGAACTGTTTTTTTAATTATTGAAATATAATTTTCATAATACAAATCTACCCTTTTAAAATGTGCAATTCAGTGATTTTTAGTACAATCAGAGAATTGTGCAAACATCACCATTATCTAATTCCAGAACGTTTTCATCACCCCCGAAGACCTCATATTAGCAGTCATTCCCTGACACCACTCTCTGCTTTCTGTCTCAATAGATTTACCTATTCTGGGCATTTCATCTAAATGGAATTATACATGTGGCCCTTTGTGTCTGACCTCTTTCACTTGGATTCATATATTAATTAATGAACTTTACTTTTTAGAGCAGTTTTGAGTTTTAGGTTTGCAGAAAAATTAAGCAGAAAGTACAGATGTCCCTTACCACCACCCCCCACCGGCACCCCTAACATATACTTCTCCATTATTATTATTTTTTTTAAGGCAGAGAGTAGAGGATGTCTTCGAGTCAAGGAGAAAAAAGTCGTGCCCTCCCTAGAACCAAGAGCTCACAGCCCTTAACAAAACCCTCCTTTCTCATCACACAGTACCCCCGAGGCAGCCCAGCTTAGGCTCTGCTAGCTTTCCTTTGCCTTTCAGAAAGCTTGATGAAAGGCCAGAGACAAGCTCTTGGGAACAGCAGTGACTCTCCAAGAATATGCACGTTCCTCCTTGACCTTGGTGGTGCAGCATTGATTTGTTCTCTTTCACTTTAGTAAATATTTTAAGGCATTGAGCTGGATTTTAAACACCAAAGGCTTGCTTTTATCCTTATAAAACAACTGAACTAATATTGAAAGCACAAAATGATTCAACTCTAAATACACACCCTTCTCAACTTATGATGAGATTATATTTTGATAGACTCATCCTAAATGGAAAATTACCCTAAGCGGAATGTCATTTAAGTTGGGGACAGTCTGTACTTGTTGAATAAGCCTTCCTAAAATGAAATTGTTTATTTATAATACATTTGTCTCTTCTGAGCACAGAGGCCATTTGATTTATAGTACTTGGAATATTGATACTTTTCTGAAACATTAAAGATTTTTTCAAACATGGAGGTTAATTTAGGAATAATTCCCTTGGAATTGGATTGCTTTTCAATAAAAAATGCAGAGGAAACATTGGGTAGGAAGTAGAAGGACATGATAAGAAGCTCTCTTTATCTTGAGTTTATCTATCAGGAAAAACTAAGAAAAACATTGCATTGGAAATAATAACGGCTACCAATTGTTGAGTAATAAGTGTGTACCAGGGACTGTGCTAATCACTTTAACATGTGTTTTCCCTTTTAAAACTCACAACAGTATTATGAGTTAGATATTATCATTCTAATATTAGGAGGACAATGAGGATAAGAGAAATTAAATAACTTGCCTAAGGTCCCACATTTTGTAGGTGAATTTAACTCCAAAGTCTTTAAGTACTTGCTAACATGAGAGTTGAAGCAGGTAGATTATCATCTTGATTATGTGACAACATAATTGGGTCTTATTTTCCTCATCAGTAAAATAGGGGTATTGGACTATGTCCACGATTCCTAATCTGTGGCTGCCTTGGAAATGTGCGACTCCATCTCCTAATCTCCTGTAGGGAGTGTGATTGACTGACAACTCCTAGCTATTGCCCCCGTCAACCTGAGGCCATGCTTACACCAGGATGCTCTTAGCCAGTGACTGGGCATGGAAGAGATCTTAGTGTTGACCCAGTGGCAATTTTCCTAATGGACAGTTTTGGCTGGAGGACTCCTCATCAACAGCCAAGGCTTTCTCAGAACTGTGCTCCAGGCTGAGGCTCTTCTTACCCAATTCCACCTTCCC
Source organism: Saimiri boliviensis (assembly GCF_048565385.1). Classification (NCBI taxonomy): domain Eukaryota; kingdom Metazoa; phylum Chordata; class Mammalia; order Primates; family Cebidae; genus Saimiri; species Saimiri boliviensis. The sequence goes on along the minus strand of NC_133455.1, from coordinate 32,269,450 downwards.
TCTCTCTTTCCCTAGTGCTGGACCTGTGTTGTGAGCTAAAAGCTCTCCCAGCCTACTCCCTTCTCCACCTAATTTATCCTTCATAGAAATGTCTCTCAGTAACTCTCTTGAGAGATTTATTATCTAAAATTATATTATAATCTTATCTTGGCTTCTGCTGCTTAGAGAACCAGGACTGACACAAAGTCCATCTTAGGAAGTTGAGAAAATATTTCCAAGGGTTCAGAAATTTCCCATGTTCAACAAATAGTGGCCGAAATACATTCTTTATTCTATGCTTTCTATGAATCCTAGGTCTCACATTTATATGAGCTGCTACTTTCCCAGTATGGTTTGTAAATATAGTGCAGTCATTTCAGAGGATTGTTGAATTTACAGAAACTTGGATCACTATGTATGTGTTGAACTGGCAAAATTTATAAAAAATGGTTGATAAGAGTCTTCATGCTTAAAAATATTGGGAGCCACTGGGCTAGATGTCCACTTAGGGTCTCTTAGGTCTGGTATTCTTTGATCCACAGTAGAGGCAGTACAGGTCAGTAGCTACAGAACAGTAACCACTTGCTGCACATGCTCAGGCACACTGAACGTAACATAACCTCTCCAAGTTGATGTTTCATCATCTAAAATATGGAGACACTAATAATGACTTCTTTATAGGGTAACTGTGAAGGTTAAATGAGAAAAATGAATGTAAAGTACTTAGCCTGACTCAGAGCAAGGGCTAAATGGAAGTTCATTGGAATTATTACCATATTACCACTACTCTTTTTTTTTTTTTTTTTTTTTTTTTTTTTGAGATGGAGTCTCACTGTGTTACGCAGCCTGGAGTGCAGTGGTGCTATCTTGGCTCACTGCAACCTCCACCTCTCAGGTTCAAGCGATTCTCCTACCTTAACCTCTCGAGTAGCTGGAATTACAGACATGTGCCACCATGCCCCGCTAATTTTTGTATTTTTAGTAGAGACAGGGTTTCACCATGTTGGCCAAGCTTGCCTGGAACCCCCGACCTCAGGTTATCTGCCTGTCTCAGCCCCGCAAAGTGATGGGATTATAGGTGCGAGCCACTGCACCCAGCTATCATTAGTCATTCTTAGTTTCATCTTGGGTATTCATCTTTGGTTCTAACCAAAGTCTTGTTTATAACGTATTTCATGTCCTTGACTCTTACATTATCAGGAAGGGAGATAGTATTTCTCTTTTTCCTAAATTATATGATTTGTCTTTCTATAAAAATTGCATCCTATGTTTAACATATGCCTCCTTCTTTAAGCTTAGACTTTTGTAACCAGCTGAGCTTTCATTTATTTGTCTAGAATAATCTTGTCCTTAGCATATTTCCTCTGTGTAATATCCTTTCACAGACAATTTGTCTTTAATTCTCAGACTAGGGTCATAACAGCAACACGAAAAATTGAAGCAATCAATTTTTACTTACATAACCCCATCCCCAATAGATGACGATTTCAGGCAGATTTAGGGGTCTGAGGTTTTGAGGTAGAGCAGTGTTTGGAATCATAGAAATTACTTATTGGAGCACTGATTTTACAGTTGACAGCAAGTCTTGTGGGGTGCCTCATTAGTGGGACAGGTGCAAGGGCAGCTGTTCTACTTAATGTATCAGGAATCCCCATTCTTGATTTCTATTATGGATTAGGGAAAAGCTACTCTATCTACCTGATTGCACAAAAGGACAGGACTGAGGAGGGGTAACCGTTAGGACTGTTGTTAGCTGAAGGTAATAAAGTCCCATGCCTTTAGTGGCTAACACAGAAGCTTATTTCTCTTACATAAAATGAAGTCAGGAAACAGTTGCTGATGTTGGTTTATTAGTTTAACAGTGTCTACCTTTATGTTCCTCAGATTGTTTTGGCCTTTCTTTCACTGTCCTAGAATGGCTACAGGAATTCCAATGATCATGTCCACAGTCAAGTTGAGGAGGAGAAAGGAGTAAGGGAAAGGCAGAACTAGCAGATCCTGAGCATTGCATCAAACTGTGCCATATGGCCCCCATCTAGCTGCAAAAGGAGCTGAGAAATTAAGTGTTTAACTGTGCAACTTGCTCTTCTGGACACAGACAGGATTCCGTGAGTAAGGAAAAGTAGAGAAAATATATCAGGAAGGCAGCCAACACTGTCTGTTCTCAGAGGCAAGCCTAGGAACATTAACTTGTGTTTATAAGTTGTATCCACTTTCTTTTTAATCATGAGAAGAATGAGAGGGGTAATGAATGCTGTAATAAACATAGTGGCAATAATAATGCATCACAACAAACTTACAAGAGGTGTCCACAGTGCTCTCTCTATTTAAGTTTCCACCATACTGAGAAATATTTATGGTAAAACTTAGAAATTATCTTTTTAGTCATGAAGAAATTTTTGGTATAACAATTTCCTGGCAGTATAATTTACCTGCAATTACAGAATTACAGAATATAATAGTGATTCTTACTAAATTCCCTGATTTCTCTGAAACAATGGGTTATATTTAGGGGAAAGTACATGGTGGAATCTGTTTGGAAGGCAGTTGTAATTCACTGAAATTCATTGTTCTCAAATTCACAAAGTTTTAAAAAAGATTCAAACTACATCAGGAGCTTACCCAAATATAAATAGATCTTATAGTCCTGAGGTGTGCAATATAAAATAGGCCATGCCTCAGGAGTTTCTTACAAAGATGCCTGCAATGTGAACTTTTGGACCCTGATTCTGCAAAAATTATCTATCTTCAGAACAAGATAAAATTGTGGAAGTTGAGTGAGTATCTATCTAAGCTTTTTCTCACATATATGGTATTTAACTACCTTTGTCAGAAATTACAATTTAAATCTGTAGCTTTCAGTTCATTTATATTTTAAAAATACTGCTAAAAATTAATGATGTGCTTCTCATGGGTGAAATGAACAGAACTATTTGTCTAGTATCATACATTTATTTTAGATAATTTCTCCCTTCCCTCCTACCTTTACTCCAAAACTTTAAATTGTTTAGCCTTTATCTTTTACTTTTAAAAAGTTAGTGAAAATTTCAGGTAATGTTTTTTATTGAAAATTCAAAAATGCAGAAAGGTGGAAAGAAAACTTCATATTATTTAAGATCTATTTATAAGTGTTTAATTTTTTCAACTCTAATGACCACCTGATGCAGCATTCAACATGAATTTATACACAGATATACAAAGATGAATGTGCCTGGAACATATTAGCATGTTCCTAAATCTTGGAAAAAATAAAACTATGTTCCAGTATCAACTGATGCATTTGGTGAGGGCTGTCAATTTACAGGCCAGTTTGAAAATGGGAATGAGAGGGGTGGCTGGCAAGATGGCCTAATAGGAACAGCTCTGGGGTCTGCAGCTCCAAATGAGATCAATGCAGAAGGCTGGTGATTTCTGCATTTCCAACTGAGGTACCCAATTCATCTCACTGGGACTGGCTAGAGAGTGGGTACAGCCCATGGAGGGTGAGCCGAAGCAGGGTGGGACGTCGCCTCACCCAGGAAGCAGAACGGGTTGGAGAACTCCCTCCACTAGTCAAGGGAAGCCATGTGGGACTGTGCAGTGAGGAATGATGCATTCTGGCCCAGATACTACTCTTTTCCCACGGTCTTCACAACCTGCAGACCAGGAGATTCCCTTGGGTGCCTATACCAGCAGGGACCTTCCTCCTTCTTCCCTTCCTCTCTTCCTCCTTTCCTCCTTTCTTTCTTTCCTTCTGTTCTTTCATTCTTTCTTTCTCCATTTGGGTGTTCAACCGTTCCAGCAAGACTTATTGACAAGACAATCCCTTCCCAGTTGAATTGCCTTGCCATCTTTGCTGAAAATCAATTGAAGGTATAAGTGTGGGTCTATTTCTGGATATTCTATTATGTCCCATTGATCTGTATATTTAAGCTTATGCCAATACCACACTCTTGATTCTGTAGCTTTAGTATCTTCAGTCAGATAGTGTAAATCTTCCAAGATGGGTTTTGTCTTGTAAAATTGTTTTGGTTATTCTGGGTAATTTGCATTTCTATATAGTTTAGAATTAGCTTATTAATTTCTCCAAAAGGCTTGCTGGATTTTCATATGTAATTATGGATTACATAAATCTATGATTCAATTTGGGGATAATTGACATCTCAACAATACTGAGTCTATCCACAGTCTGTCCTTCCATTTAAGTCTTCTTTATGGAAGACTTAACATTTCAGCAATGTTTTCTAGTTTTAAAATATACAGTTGGCATAACTTTCATTAAACACATTTTTTAAAGTATGCTATTACAAATGGAACTTTAAAAAATTGTTGGTATATAAAAATAGAATTAATTTTCGTTCAGTTTTGGTAATTTGTGTCTCTGAAGGAATTTTTCCATTTATGTTGTCAAATTTATTGGTATGAAGTTATCATAATGTTCCCTTAATTACCATTTTAATATCTGTAAGATGTGTAATAATGTTCCTCTTTCATTCCTAATATTGGTAATTGTCTTCTTCTATTTGTTCTTGATCAGTTTAGCTACATATTTTCAGTTGTATTAGTCTTTTCCAAGAAATCGGTTTTGGTTTTATTGATTGTCTTTATTGCTTTTGCAGTTTCTGTTTCTTTGGTTTCCACTGTTATCTTGATTGTTTCCTCCCTTTACTTGCCATGGGTTTAATTTATTCTTATTTTTGTGGTATCTTGGGGTGAAAACTAGAGGATTGATTTGAGACCTTTCTTACTTTCTAATATAAGTAATTAAAGCTATAAATTTCCCTCCAAGTGCTGATTTAGCTACACTATATACATTTCGATATGATGTTTTTAAAATTTTTATTGTGTTCAAAATATTTTCTAAGTTTTTGTATTTGTTCTATGACTCAAAAGCTATTTAGAGGTATTGTGTTAGTCCATTTTCATGCTGCTGATAAAGACATACCCATGACTGGGCAATTTATAGAAGAAAGAGGCTTAATGAACTTACAGTTCCACATAGTTGGGGATGTGTCACAATCATGGCAGAAGGCAAGGAGGAGCAAGTCACATCTTACATGGATGGCAGCATGCAAAAAGAGAGAACTTGTGCAGGGGAACTCCTCTTTATAAAACCATCAGATCTCATGAGACTTGTTTACTATCACCAGAACAGCAGGGAAAGACTTTCCCCCATGATTTAATTATCTCCCATTGGTTTTCTCACACAACACATGGAAATTCAAGATGAGATTTGTCATTGCAGCACCCAGAATTTGAGGATGTGAAACAAGTGTCTGTTTTTGGGAAAAGAACATATGTTGTTTAAAAAACATAATACAATAAAGCACATTTAATACGGTAAATAAGATGGGATCTTATAACAAATTTTCTCTGTATTAATGCATGAGACTCAATGGAAGGCAGTGTTCTGCAAAAGCAAATTCTACTTTATTCGTTTTAAATTTCATGTTAGGTCTTTGAGGAATTGTCACACTGTCTTCCACAATGGTTGAGTTAACACTCCTCCCAACTGTGTAAAAGCATTCCTTTTTCTCTGCAACCTCATCAGCATCTGTTGAAATACCATTTAACCCAGCAATCCTATTACTGGGTATATACCCAAAGGAATATACATCATTCTATTATAAAGATACATGCACTCATGTGTTCATTGCAGCACTATTCACAATAGGAAAGATGTGGAATCAACCTAAATGCCTATCAGTGATAGACTGGATAAGAAAATGTGGTACATATACACCATAGAACACTGTACAGCCATAAAAAGGAATGATATCATGTCCTTTGCAGGAACATGAATGGAGTTGGAAGCAATTATCATCAGCAAACTAATACAGGGACAGAGAAGCAAACACTGCATACTCTCACTTATAAGTGGGAGCTGAATGAAAAGAACACATGGACACATGATGGGAAACAACATACCCTGGGGCCTGTTAGTGGGGGAAGGAGAGGGAGAGCCTCAGGAAGACTAGCTAATGGATGGTGGGCTTAACACCTGGGTGATGGGTTGATCTGTGCAGCAAACCACCATGGCACACGTTTACCTGTGTTACAAACATGCACATCCTGCGCATGTACTCCTGAACTTAAAATAAAAGTTGAAGGAAAGAAAATTCCATTTTAAATTGGTTAAATTGTCATGACTATAATTAGTGTTACAAAAGGCTTTTCATACAAGGACAGAATTTATGAATCAGTCTCCAAACCCATCTTACAGGTGAAAGTGTTTTCTATTGTAAATTGAAGAGATATTTTCATGACACTTCAGAAATGGAGACCAAGAAGCCAGAATAATTTGTTTTCTTCCTTAAGGTAAGAACTTGCTGTCCTTGTTTACTTCTTCTGCATTTTGTTTCAACTGGACGGCCCTGATGCACTTGGGAATATCTTATTCAGCCTCTTATTTACCGTTGCACCTTACTTCTTTTTAGTACAATTACCTCTTCATTTTTAAAGAAAAATATCTAAACTGATATTTTAAATAAAAGAAAGATTTAGAAGACAAAACAATTAGATGGTTTATGTATACTCAACAAGACTAGGAAACATGGGCCATGGAATCCAGTTAAAAATCCTGGGTCTATCTATTACTAGAGGTTCATTAAGCACACTATCCCTCAGTTTCATGTCTGCCAATACTGATAACAATACTGTTAATTTCATTTGTGTGTGTGTTTATGAAATAGGTACATAATGAAAGCATATATATATGTATATATTTACACACACACACACACAACTGTTTTAGGTTTTATATGACACACAATAAACTTTAGTTACTTTCCTTGTTATATATCTGGCAAATTTGACAAGAATATGTTACAAAACACTTAAAGCCTCAAAATATGAAGTTGATGTATCTGCTTCTTTGACATCTTATTTTTTTTTCAGAGAAATAGTTTAATGAGGATTTTAGGACACTTCCCTTTAAGAATTCTGAGAGGGGCTAACTGCTTCATATAATTTAAATTTATTTGAGATTTTTAAAAAGCAAAGGTTGTAATTTTATTTTTATTTTCTTCAGATATAACATAGCATGGGTCCAAAGGGGCTATTATTGTTATACAAAAGGATATAATATTTAGCTATAACACTCCATCATTATAATTAGTTTTTCTTACTGATACATTTAAGATGAAAATACTTTCTATCTCATTATTATTATTATTTTTTATGTCTGTTGGGTCAGGCTTACTACTAAAAATCTGCTGAAAACTATGCATATTAGTCAAAGTTTTCCAGAGAAACAGCACCAATAGACTATTATACATACATAATAGAGCCAGTAGTGTGTATGTGTATATATGTGTGTGTATATATACATATATAATAAATCTCTGTGCGAGATTTTGTGTGTGTGCATGTAAATGTATATATATATACACACACATACACATATATGTATATATGATTTATATATATATATATATATGTGTGTGTATAAGATATATGACGTATGTATAAGCTCATGTGATTATGGAGGCCAAGAAGTTCCACGATCTGCCATCTGCAAGCTGGAGACCCAGGAAAGCCAGTGTAGTTCAAAGGCCTGAGAGCCACTGGCCAATGTTACAGTTCCTAGTTGGAGTCAGAAGGCCTGAGCACCAGGAGCACCAAGGGCTTCAGGAAAAGATCCATGTCCCAGCTCAACAGTCAGATAGAGAGGGAGAAGAAGAATTCAATCTTCCTCTGCCTTTTTGTTCGATGAGGCCCTCAACTGATGGGATGAGGCCCACTCACACTGGAGAAGGCCATCTACTTTACTTAGTCTACCAATTCAAATGCTAATCTCTTCTGGAAACACCCTTAAAGCTGCACTCAGAAATAATGTTTAATCCGATATCTGGGGATCCCATGGCCCAGTCAGGTTGACACAGAAAGCAGTCATCACACTATGAATCCTCTTCTCAGAAAAAAATTATATATATATATATGTTCCATTTTAAATTTGGTTAAATTGTCATGAGTATAATTAGTGTTACAAAAGGCTTTTCATATGAGGATGGAGTTCATGAATCAGTGTCCAAACCCAAAGTGTTTTCTGTTGTAAGTTGAAGAGAAATTTCCATGACACTTGAGAAATAGAGACCAAGAAGCCAGAACAATCCATTCATTGTCTTTCTTGAGGTAAGAACTAGCTGTTCATGTTTACTTCTTCTGCAGTTTGTTTCAACTGGCTGGCCCTGATGCACTTGGGATATTTATATATATATATTTATATATAAAGATATATATTATAATTATATATAAATATATATATAAATATATATATAAATTCAGGTAGCCTTAAAAGAGGTTAATATATATATATTATAATTATATATAAATATAATATATATTTATATAAAAATATATAAATATAAGTATATTTATATAAAAATATATAAATATAAATATATTTATATATAAATATAAATATGTATATTTATATATAATTATAAATATATATAAATATAAATTTATATATAAATTTATAAATAAATATATATATAAATACATAGATGTGTGTGTATATATACATATAGATTTATGTATATCTGTATATATACACCTATTTTGAATATAATTTTCAGGTGACTTATGAACCCCAGGAAGCACATTCAGGGGTTCTAGTTCAGGGAGAGTTTCATGGATTCAGGATGAGAGTTTTCAGGATAAGAACCCCCTTTTTGATGTTTTATCAGAGTAGACATTCTAATTCTGACATAGTTCATTCTCTGGCCCCAACCTAAGGGTTTTGTAAAATGATTTCCATGCAATAGTTTTCCCTGAGTGAGGAAGATAGCTTTTTTCTACAGAATAAAACTCACCCCAATTCAGGCTTCCTAAGCAATGATTCCTTCCTAACCTCTATAATCAAACATTTTTCCCCCATACATTGCTTCATTCAATTAATATTTTATAGAGTACCCAAGATGGGCTAAGGACTGTGCTAGGTGTTGGAATACCCTGAAATATAAGACATGGTTCCTGCTTGCCAGTGGGGAAAAATAAATGGATAAACAGATAAATTATAATATAATGCAATATGTGTTATAATAAAGATATTAAAACTTATGGGAATATAGAGGCCAACAGCAGCAATATTTAAAAATGTTCAATTAAACTTTCAATAATGGATCAAATTCTACATCAAGTTGATTGTGGGCAATTGAAAATTTAAATATATACTTTTCAGATATACTAAAAAATGAGTGTTGTATAGTTGCAAAGGTACAAAATTAAAATGAATTATTAAAAATGTTAACTGCAGAGATCCAGCCTCTTCTAGTGTCAAATACAATGCAATGTTCAAGGCAGTTAATAAACGTCAGTTTAAGTTCAGAACATGCTGAAAAGGGAAGGAGAACTAGTTTCTCTCAATCTATCATCTGAAAAAAAATGTGTTTTCTTGGAAAGATTTAGAACACAGCTTTCATCAAAGTTGTGGTAGTTCATATTTTACTCCTGAAAACATGAAGAATGAATAAAACATAAGGAAATTTGACTGACAAGCTTGTCTTTACAAAATTTTATTGGCAACAGCACAAATCCTGGACCTCATCTTTCAAATGTCACCGCCTTAATTAAGTCATGTGTGAATCCTGCTAAGACAGAACCACTTGTCCCCCCTGGAGTTTCTGTAACATCCTGTGTTTCATCACCGGTGTCAGTTCTTCCTTAGCCTTTGTCACCTCAAGAATGTGAGGCAGGTGGAGACCACCCCCTCCCACTGGAGACCAGGATGCAGGTAGAGTCTTAAAGATCTCATTACCACCACCTGACAATACAGATGCTGAGAACAATTGGAAGACTCTTAAACCCATCAGAGCAGGAGGTTTATTTTTCCCAAAGAGGCCAGGTGCCCTAAGTCTTAATTCTACTGAGGGCACTGAATACCTCAAGGACTTGGAATGGTGTTTTATGTGGACACAAGTTCAGGTAGCCTTAAGAGGGGTTAATTAATTAGATGCTACTTTTTGGTTCATGCCACTTAGAAAGAACTGCCAAGAAGAATTAAAGTGCAATTTGTAACTCATTATGATGGTCCTTCCTCAAGACTCCATCTGAGCGTCTGGGACGGTCAATGGAGAAGAAAGCGCGGGACGTCAGAAGATAAGTTACAAACAGCCTTAGGACCCAGCGCAGGCATGGAGGAGACTGGGGAAGCAGCTCCAGGCTTAGGAAGGGGCACAAGAGGTGGAACGGACTAAGAGGAGCACCCAGACAGGGCTGCTGAGGTGTGGGGATGGTGAAGGGGGAACACAGGCGCTGCCCAAGTCTAGGGGAGGATTGGAGCGTTTGGGGAAGGCAGGCCTGGCATGTGTCCTCCCCCAGGCTAGGTGGACCGCCACCTGCAGGAGCTGAGGGCAGGAGTCACTCTAGACTCAAGGGTGGGCGGTTGCAAGTTTAGCTTGGGGTTGGGTAGAGTGTGAGGCCCATGGGACCCTCAAGGGTAAGGTCGAGGCAGGGAGCAGCCACTAAGACAGAGCCTCGGTGATGATAGTGTCTCTGTCCCACGAGATCCTTGCAACTGCCCTGCGAGGTGGGCACAGCCGCAATGGTTAACTCCACTTTACAGATGAGGAAATGGATCCTTAGAGACCGTGTCTTAACCAAGGGTCACCGGGCTGCTGGTTGGCTGACCGAGGGCCAATAAAGGACCGGATACCCCGCTCCCATTACCCCCGGAGGACCTGGCCCTCTTCAGGGGCTGGTTCCCCCGGCCGGCTGCGAAGTCTCAGCCTTGCACTCACATGGGGGAAGTGTGAGTGCATCCTAGAGCCTCGTCTGGTTACCTGCCGCCTCCTGGCTGCCCTCACCGAAGAGTGGGAAGGTGGGAGGACGCGGAGGTTGGAAGCGCTCAAGTCTGACCGCTGGAGCGCTGGAGCGCGCGGAAAGCTTCTCAAACAAACGCCGGGTCTTGCCTCCGCCAGATTTCTTTGCCCTCGGTGCCTCCACCTGAGTTGGCACAACTCCAAACGCAAGTAAATGGCCTTGACAACATCGTCCCCCAATTCCTCCCGCGCGGGCGTTTTACAAGGCCTGGTGATCATGACCTTTAGCTCCGAGCCAGAAGCCTCTGGGCGTCCCTGTCGGTGTGGTCTCAGCTTTACACTTGGGAATGGCAAAGCCTCCGGGAGGGCGTCCGGGGGATGGGGGGGGTGCACCTGACCCGAGGGGGCGTTGGGCGGCCTTCCTTTTCCCCCTGCTTCATCCCGCAATGGGTGCCACCGACTTCTCGGGTCTTGTTCTACCTCTCCTACTCCTTTCCCCCCAGCCAGCTGATTCCAGACGGAGACCCAGCACAATAGGGAAGGAGAGCCGAGACCAGCTCGGACATTCCATCACTCAACCTTTGTGAGTTCGGGCCCTCATCAGATGCGGGGCCGGAATCAGACACCGGTGAGCGCCTGGTGGGAAGACAGAAGCACAAATAGAGGTGACAAGATGATGTATTGGGACAGGTCTGAACTGCTGGGGTCAGTGTTCGGTACTTAGCAGTCACGGACTTCATTAATAGACGTCCACAGGACAAGGTTACCACTCTCCCCTGGGCTTTGGTCTCGCAGGCAAACTCTTTTCCAGACTGTCCCCTTGGCTGGGAATCGCACCCAGAGTCACAGGCGGCCAGACCCACCCCATGCGTCCCCAGGCGCGCTCTCCAGTGGAACTTTCTTGGGAAAGGAGACAGTCCCGAGAGGCCGTGGAGCGCCTGGGACTCCCCAACCCCTCCCGCGACTTCCCTGCCACCCCGTTTGGCGTGAACCCAGCGGGGATCCCGCCTGACGCCGGTGGCGCTGGGCCAAATCCCTGGCGCGCCTCTCCCGGGCACCTCCCACCGGCAGCGTCGCCCCTCCTCTCTCCCGGCCGCGCGTCTTCCGCGGCTGGTTCAATCCCCGCGTGGACCCGGAGCGCGGCGGCCGGTCTGCGCCCTCTCTCCTGCCACTTTCGCAGCGCCGCCCGGCCCGGTCCCCCCGCGCGCCGGCAGCCCTAGGGGCGAGCACCGCACGCTGACTGGGCGTGCTCAGCTGCGGAGCTCTCGGGCGCCGCCGCGGGAGACCAGCTCACGCACTCGCCAGCTGGGCCGTCCAGGGGCGCGGCGCGCAGGCGGCCGCTTTCGTCGACACCCTGGCCAGCCTGGGCAGGACGCGGGCCAGGATGGCCTCCCTCACCGCATACGGTAACGGGACGGGGGGCAGTCGTGGGTCTCCCGGGGCGGCGGGGCCGAAGGGAGGGGCCCCGGGAGCGGTCTGAACACCAGGCGAAACTTCGGGGTTCGCCTTCACGGGAGGGTCTGGAAGGGAGGGAGCCGACGGCCGCGCGCAGTACCTGGGGCTGAGGGGCCGATGCTCCGCGGGGTTGCGGGCTGCGGGTAACCGAGGAACCCGGTGTCTGCGGGTGAAACGCCTCAAATTTGGGAGGGTCTAGGAGCCTCGGGACTCCAGAAACATTCCGCTCGCTTCCGACCACTCAGGGGAAGGGACGCGGGTGTTAAGTCCTCTTCTAGCGGGCTGAGGCTTGGAGTTGGGAGATGTGCGTTTAGCCAGCGCTTGTCTTGTCCCTGAGTGACCTTGGACAAGTTAAACTTTTCTGCCCCTGAATTTCTCCATCTGTAAATGAGAGATGAGAACATCTCTCTGACAGAGGCTGTGGAGTTCAAATAATATGCACTGTAACATGTTTTTAATGCAAACAAGAAATCAGTTTGGAAATAAAAGTTTATGAAAAAGGAAGGCATTCATCGTTCCCCTTCCTATTGTTTTGTTAAATAAATACATATGAATAGATATGTACATATATACGTATATACATGTATAGTATTGCACGGTTCTGAAGGAAAAAATCACGGTGTGAAGGTTTCAGGCTCAGCTAGAAACCCCAGCTCGCTCGGGAAGCCAGCAAGGCTTCTTATCAACGTTCTTGCTTGTGTGGATAAAGCAATTCTCTGTAGCCCTTTATAAGAAATACTGCTGAGACTTGGTTATAGGAAGCAGAAACTCAAGTAGACCTCCCTCCCTTCCTCTTGCTTGCAGTCAGTTGCTGTGATAGGATCTAGATCTGGCATTTTAAACAGGAAGGCTGCGAGCAATTGATGGGGAATGTTCTGCAGGGACATCTCAATGCCTGGGGTGGGTGGGAGGGAAATTGCTCTTCTTTGGTGTGGAATCTTCATTCTCTAGGCCAGTGATGTCTCCTGTTCATTCTACCAAGGTTAACAGGGTCAGTTTGTTTCTCTGGATTTAAATTGTTTAAAAGGATCATTCAGGTGGCTCAGAGGGTTTAACTGATGCCTGGGAACCAGTAACAAATTGTGAGCAGATTACAAATTTCAGTCTAGTGGCCTCTTTTTCTTTCTTCCTACCTGCACTCCCCCCCCCTCCCCGGAAAACCTTTTTGCTGGGGTATAAGTTGTTCTTACCTGCATGCACATTTAACACTCAACATTGTGGTTCCTGGGTTACCATCTGGGGATAATTTAATATGCTGATGGCATTTTAGGCATATTCATTGGCAAAACAGCTATTTTTACACCTTTTCCTATCAGAGGGATCTGACTTCTTTTTTTTTTTTTTTTACATCATTTTAGATTTTGTCTGCTGCCCCATGGATACTGTCAGTAATAGGTTTACATAATGATCAGTTCTGTACATTTCTAGAAGCTTTAAAAGCTTAATTGACACCCAGGTGGAGAAAATGAAGTCAGAATAAGTGAAATCACTTTGAAAAGAAGTATATTTCAGTAATTAAAGGAAAAAGGTGGCAGATCTTTTTTGTTTTTGGTGATTAAGAATTACACAGGTTTTTCATTAGACCCTTAAAGAGAACTGAAGCAGATTTAAATAAAGATATCAATTAGAATTTCTGCTTGACACATTCTCCTCCTGCTTCCATCTCTAAAATGATGAATACACTTGGCCACAACATCCACATTAATTCTTAGATCTGTAGCAGTGTGAGGTAAACCATGACAGAATAAATTAGTCCATCAGAGTTTTCAACCTAGTGAACAAGTTAAGGAAAAAAACCACTGAGCACATTTAATACATTCTTCACCCGCTGGATACTGTTGAGATCATTATCTGATGAGAGGTTGGCCCAGCCCTGGAATCCTCCACAGATCTTCTCTCTGACAATTGAATTCCTTGTAAAAAAAAATGTCTCCTGCCGATTTTGTTGGATTTGTGTTTAGACATTATGATGGGGGGATGATCTAAACTTTTTGCCTAGAATTTGTAGGGTTCAATTTTTATATTTAATGGACTGATTTAATAAATGCCTTATTCCTATCTTTAGCACAGGGTCTTCCAGGAGAGTGAACAGTGATACTGTAGACCATGTGTTTTAGGTTCATAAGAAGAGAGAAATTTGGCTTATGTAGACATTTCATTAGCAGCAGCATCTAGTAGTCCTCCTTAGCTTCCCTGCTAATACACATTTCTGATCCTGTTCTTTTTGCATTTTGATCCTGCTCTTTTTGTATTTTGAGCTTGCTCTTTTTGCATTTTAGTCTGAATTTTTACTTTCAGGCTGCCATCTAGACTCATATTCTAGAAATGAGAAATGAGATTAAGGTAATCAAAAACTGTAATGCCCTCCAGTAAAAACATGTTCAGTGAATGATGTGATTTTTACAATTCTGGATTTTTAAGGCCTCAACCCTTTATACTCACCACTAATGTTTCTTTTCTTGTCCTTTAAATGGTTTAGGTTCTTCACCACTTTTAACCCTTTATATAACCATGTGCATGAGACTAAGGATGGGAGACTAATGTCTTTTAGAGAGAAATGACTGGGACTTGAATTGTTCCTGGCCATGTGAAAGAAGGCACAGAGGCTGTACCCCCACCTGAACCAGGAAGGGTATCATGATTAGACCCGCAGGCCTGGCATGGACCTGTCAGCTCCTAGTGAGGCTTAATAAGGGACTAAAAGAGCTGATAGAACACAGTGATAGCTGTTTCAGATAGGGAAGGCCTCTCTGAGGAGATACTTGAGCAGAGAGCTGAATGAAGAAAAGGAATGAGGCATTCCATTGTATGGGGAAAGAGGATTCTTGGCAAAGTGAGCAGTAAGTGCAAAGGCTCTGAGGCAGGAATGAGCTTGTCACATTCAAGGCTAGCTAGAAGGTCACTGTGGCTAAAGCGGAGAGAGCAAGCGAAAGGAAGAGAGGGAAGTCTGAGCTGGTGTTATATAACTCCTCTCCCCTCATTTTCCTCCTACGTCTTGATTTTTTCTGTGTGGACTCTTTCTGCTACTGCTGATGTTTGCCTGGGTTCTGTTGACCTTTTAAATAATTTCACTCTCAACCATTTGGATGACATTGATTAGATACCTCCCAGATGTTAAACAGTGGCCCCATATGTGGAGTCCATCTCTTAGTGGGAGACCTGTAAACTGGAGCAACAAAGTTTTCAGAGTTGTAAGTAGAAGTGTGGGGTGTGCCTGGACATGAAGATAATAATCATGGCACTTTATGTGAATTAGCTCAGTTAATCTTCACAACAACCTTTAAGAAACTGATTCAAAGTCAGCCCTATATTCATTTGAAGAAATGGAGGCACAGATAGGTTAAGGAACTTACTTAGGGAGTGTAGTAAGAGCTAAGCCTAACTGTGGAATGTGGGAATCAAATGGGGCAAGAAGACACGAGAGCCTAGGACATCATTTCTCCTCCATGACTTCATCTTTATTCAGATGACTCCTACATAGAAGTCACCAACTCAAAACTTCTTTCTTGCATGTGCTATGTTTGTATAGTTAGCTGTCTGCTAGACTACCTGTATGCTCTTCTTTGTGTTAGTGTCACAAACTCAATGTGTCCAAACAACCCCCATCTTCCTTTCCTGTCCCTATTTCCTATAGATTATCTCCAACGACTGAACTCCAACTATGTGCTAGGCTCTAGCCTGAACCTAGGGTTACCAGAACAAATAAGATCTCCCACTATTTCTCTCACAGATGGCAGAGTCAGTTGGAGGGGACAGACTCCTAAACAGAGAATTATAATGCAGTGTTGTAGGGGAAGGGGTGGGTAGGGTGAGGGATGGGCCAGAACAGTTTCCTGGAGGAGGAGATTGGGAGAAGGCCAACTGGGAGAAGGAGGGCATTTGAGGGAGCAACAGCAATGTGAACAAAGATAAAGGGGAGAAATGTCAGGGGTGTGAAGGCAGCCGCTAGTAGCATGTGCTGGTAGGTGGAACATGACATCTGAGACAGAGTGGCTAGAGGTTGAAAGGGGCCAGCATGCTCTGCCCAGTCCCCTGGAATCCGGGAAGTCATTGTGGAGTCCTCCTTTATCAGCACATACTAACAATGACCTTGAGTACATTTTATGTTTTCTTGAGACAAGGTCTTGCTCTGTTGCCCAGGCTGGAGTGCAGTGGCATGGCTCATTGCAGCCTCAACCTCCCAGGCTCAAGCAATCTTCCTTCATCAGCCTCCAGAGTAGCTGGGACCACAGGTGTGGGCTACCATGCCAGGCTAATTTTTAATTTTTTCTTTTAAAGTAGAGACAGGATCTTGATACGTTGTCTAGGCTGGTCTTGAATTCCTGGACTCAAATGATCCTCCCGCCTCGGCCTCTCAAATCTCTGCTGAGATTATGGGTGTGAGCCACCATGCCTGGCCTGACCTTGAGTAAATTAATTCACCTCCTGTGCCTCAGTTTTCTCCTCTGTAAAATGGGGTCACTATGAAGTTTAAATGCAATAGTACTGGCAAGTGCGCAGGAGCAGTACATAGTGAGTACTCAGTAAGCATTAGGTATTACCATCAATTCCGTCTCCTAGACAGTATACTCTCAATCACCAACTCCAGTTGGTCCTTTTTCCTGAACACCTTTCAATTTTGCTTTCTCCTTGACCTGCGCACTGCTTTTATGCTAGTCCATGCCACCTTTATTGCCCACTTTGGCTGCAATAGCAGCCTCCCAACTGGTTCTTCTGCCTCTAGTCCTGGCTCCTTTGGACTACACTTGCGAATCTGATGCTGTTGTTCCCTGTTTAAAATTCTTCAATGACTCTCCTCTGTGTAGGGGTCAAAATTGAACCTCCTGCCCTTCTCTCTTGTTGCCCTTGACCTGGCATCCCACCGTTTTGGGAGGAGGTGGTTTGGTGGGAGGTTTCTGGACCTTGGTGCATGCTCTGAACACATGCCCTCCTTCTTTACAAGTCTCCCTCTCCTTTCCCCTTGACATTCTCTATCTGACTTGGCGCTTCTCCTGGAACTTCTTAGGGTAAGTCTTTTCCATGGCAGGTTCTCATTTTGTGTTACAATGAGTACTCCCCTCTATGGGTTGTAAAACTCAGAAGGCAAGAACCAGCTATTTTATCTTTGTGTTCCTGGTGCCTTGCACAGTGCCTGGCACATAGTAGGTGGCCAGCACTTGGCTGTGTGACTGACTGAGGGACTGAATGCAGTATAGCAGGGGGCAGTACACCATGCACAAGTTTTAAAAACTCCTTTTTCCTGTTGCAAATCATAAGCAAAATAACTTTTACCCTTCAGAAAGACAAAAGAAAAAACGCATCCAGACTACATGGTGAGATCAGATGCATGCTAGCTGACTGGGACTAATGCTTCAGCTACTAGATAGATCCAAGGAGCTCTTTGGTGACTTCTCTTGTTTTTGCCCTATACCACCTGATATGCTTGTCACTATGCAGCCAAGACACTCATGGTCAACACTGATTAGGACCCTTTTGATTAAGAAGCTGCAGCAAAGTATGTACACATTATTCTTTGACCTTCAGCCCTTCAGCATTTTAATTTTTTGAGAAGCAGCATTTTAATTTTTTCCTTCAAAATGTTATGTTTTTTGTGATAGTGTCATAGGCTGCTCGGGGCTGCTATATAACAAAATTCCAGAGTCTGGGTGGCTTAAATAACAGACGTTTATTTCTCATAGCTCTGGAGGTTGGATGTACATGATCAAGGTGCTGACAGGTTTAATGTATGGTGAGGGCCTGTTTCCTGGCTTGTAGATAGTCACCTCTTGCTGCTTGCTCACATGGACTTTCCTTGGTGCATGTTCAGAGACAGAGTGAGATCTCTTTGTCTCCTATAAGGGAACTAATCCCATCAACAGGGTCCCATCCTCATGAACAAATCTAACCCCAATGATGTCCCAAATGCCCCATCCCCAAATACCATCACCCTGGAGTTAGTTAGGTCCTTAACATATGAATTTTGGGAGGACATATTCAGCTCACAACGAATAGCAATGTGGACTGTTCTACTAGAATGTAGTCCTAGACACACAGTCCACAGCTCCCAAGGAAGTTTCTAGAACAAACAATTAAATCTAGGCTTTGTGAGTGCTTACTATGTGCCAGGCACTGTTGTAGGTTCAGGAAGCAAAAACGAAAACTGCCTGTCTCATGAATCTTAGGGTGCAATAATAAGACATGAATGTTTACCTCCTAATGATAATGAAAATAGAAGATAAGATTTTCAACACTGAATCAAGTAGGTGTAAGTAGGAAAGGAAAGGCTTTTCTCTAATTAGAGTTCACAAAAGGGCCTTTGTCACAGTGCCTGCTGCTAGAAGTGGAATCAAAGGGAAGCCGGGATAATGAGCATCAGACACAGTATTTAAAATGCAGGAAAGGATTCAAGTATCTGAAAGCTTACTGTAGGCTTTGGCAAACATTTCTTGTGCCTTCTATGCATTAGGCCGAGGGCACAGTCTGTGGATGCAAGATGAGTAAGGGATGGCCTTGTCCTCTGGGAGTCTGGGTCTCACTCAGGTCTGATGCAGGTTGCAGAGGATACTACTAGAACTATTATGCTTCAACTAGTATCTGTCCTGCCTGTCTTCTAGTGAAGTGACACATAATCAAGCAAATGAAAAAACGTTATGAAAACAGCAATACTGTCTTTATTTTATCACAGTAATAAAGAGATCTGTTTGCATAGGAAAAGCTCTTTCCAGTGGAAACACACTTTATATCCTCTGATTTTTCAGCACCTTAGGGAGAGAATTCCCAAGTTACCACTTTCTACATGAGATTAGCCTGTGTCTACTATACGTTTTTTGAATGAATAAATTTCAGTCACAATAAAAAGGAAGTCCAGACCCAGGAGGTCAGGTGAGGAGATAGAGATTACCCAGCTAGGAGGAAAGAATAGGTCTTAAATATTAACTTTTTCGTAAACCTATAAAATACACAGCAAACATGAACTAAATCGACACATTGATATTTCTGAGGAACACAAAAAAGTATACATTGTACATACATAAGTAAACTACATGTTTTTCTTACTAGTCAGTTCTCTAGAACCTTTTATAAACAATTTAGAGTTCTTTAAAAAAAATCAGATACAGTAAGTAGTTGTAACTCACTGTATACAATAAACATGTATTTTGTAAATTAAATGATATTTCTAGTGTGCCAGCGTAGGTAGCTATCAACAGGATCAGATGGGGAATATTTTTGCAAAGTCAATAGTTACGCATCATTCTTCTGTTTGATAAGTTTTTGGGTTTCATCTGTCTGCATATATAAGCGGACTTGTAATATGTTTCGAAAGATTCAATGAAAACCTTTTCTTCTTAAAATTTCTTCATACTTTCTTGTGAGTGAGATGTTTGTTTGCTCAGGCTTTGTGGATTGTGGATTGTGGATTGTGGATTCAAGGAAAAGGCTTTACCTCAGCTTCTAGTCTCTGTGCCTTTGTTTGGGAAATTGGTATCTTAACTGTCAACCTGGCCCATACCTAAAATAAGGACTTTGGAGCTTCATAGTTTATAAACAATAATCAAGCAATTATATGAATTAACAAAATTTTCCCGAATCAGAGTGCAGTGGATGACATGAAGATGAATAACTTAAAACAATTGCTTCAGTAAATGTTACTTCTAGGGCTAGACTCATGTCAGGATATCAGTTCTGGTTCTTCCACTTTCTAGTTGTGTGAGTAAAAGCAAATGACTTAATCCTCCAGATGCCATGGCCTCAATGAAAGGGTAGGAGCCCATCATTCTTGTATTTCTAGCAATCTGAGCAGTCACCCCTCAGAACCCAGCCTAGTTTTGGTTGCCAGTCTAACTTGCCATTTACCTGTTGATATGAAAAGCACTCAGCATTTCCTGTTCTTATGACTCTTGGATAATTCTTTCAAGCAATGTCCTCTCACCTGAAATTACTTGGAGATGGACTTCTCCTCATGGTAGTTATGTGATGTGTTCATTTGATAATTTTCATTGAGTTGCACACTTGGGATTTGGGCATTTTACTATATCTGTGTTAAACTTCAATCAAAAAATATTTCCTTTCTTTTTGTTTTTAATGGCCTTTCTGCCTTGGGGCTGGTCTTTCTTGGGGCTGGTCTTTCTTAAAAAGAAGCTTTTTGAATCACATGATGGTTGTTATTTCACTCCCCAGCCTCAATCTTTGCGTACTCCAAACTAATAGATTTCTTCTGTTTCTCCCTTCCTGATCACACTCTTAATTATCTGATTCCTAGCACAGGACAGATCACACAGGTCCTTTAGAAGTCTTTGGCTGATTCCTAAGGCTTTGAGGGTTTTGCTTACGGACCTTAAAGTGAAGCTGTAGATTAATGCTTTCAGTTTAATGAGACTGCAAATCATTTGAGCATCTTGTTAAAATGAAAATATTGATTTAGTAGCTCCAGGGAAGCCTGGAATTCTGCATTTCTTTTTTCCTTTTTTCTTTTCTTTCTTTCTTTGTCTTTTTGGAGACAGTGTCTCACTCTGTCACCAGGCTGGAGTGCAGTGTTGCAATCTCGGCTCACTGCAATCTCTGCCTCCAGGTTTCAAGCAGTTTTCCTGCCTCAGACTTCCGAGCAGCTGGGACTACAGGCACACACCACCATGCCCAGCTAATTTTTGTATTTTTAGTAGAGACGGGGTTTCACCATGTTGGCCAGGATGGTCTCAATCTCTTGACCTTGTGATCCGCCCACTTCGGCCTCCCAAAGTGCTGGGATTACAGGTGTGCGCCACCACGCCTGGCCAAATTCTGCACTTCTAATGGACTCTCAGGTGGTGCGGCTGCTGCTGTCCCAGAGACTGCACTCAGGAGGAGTGGTAGAGAACAGTAGTTAGTGCTTATATAGTGAATGTTACCATGACTTATGCATGTGAACTGTATAAAGTAGCCCTGGCTAAAGGAGCCAGACTTGAAATTTTATTCTTCTAATTTAGGCATTTTATTGTGTTTTGCTTGATATAAATCTGCTATATTCTCTATTTTGTTTGGCCAGTAGTGCAACATTAAAAAAAAAAAACTTTGAAAAAAATTGGTAATTTATACATACACACACACAGAAAAGTGCACAGATAGTAATGTTTAATAGTTACCCTGGCAACCCCCCATTCCCTAAAACGGACCTCTACTCTGATTTTCATCATCATAGATTAAGGTTGAAAAACATTGCTGCTAATGATATTGATTTATTTTTTAATTGTTGAGATTTGCTTTATGGTCTAATGTATGGTCAAATTTTGTAATACTTCACCATGGGCTTAAGAAGAATGTATATTCTCTGTCAGATGAAGCATTCAGCAACTGTCCATTAAATTGAGATTAATTGTACTGTTCAAAATTTCAGTGTTTTTACTAAAGTTTTGCTTGCCCAAGCAATCAGTTATTAAGTATGTTAAAATTATTCTTCTGATGATAGGTTTGTCTGTCACGCCCTGTAGTTCTGTTAATTTTTGCTTCATAGGTTTCAGATTATTTTATTCTGGCCATATAGATTTAACTTTGCTTTTATCTTCTTGGAGAATTGAACTTTGAACCTTTTATCGTTATTACTCACCACCTTTATCCTTAATAATTCTTTTTGTCTTAAAGTCTTTTTCATTAAAAACAAATATAGGTACTGTGGCTTTATTTTGGTTAGTATTTGTTTGCTTCATCTTTATAAATATTTTACTTTCAATATTTGTGTCCTTATGTTTTAGATGTTTCTCTTACAAATAGTATTTAGTTTTTATTTATTTATTTATTTTAGAAATCCGTCTCACAGTCTCTAAAACAGCAAATTTAGACCACTTACATGTATTGCTATTACTACTATATTCGAACTTATTTCTACCATTTTACTTTGTATTTTCTCTGTGATTTTTCCCCTCATTTATTTCCTTTTTTAAAGTTGAACTTTTTTGTTAAATTCCTTCTCCCACTGTTTCTCACCACCATACCCCTATCCCTATCCCTTTGAACACAATGTACTGGTTTGGAACTTTAGTCTATTTCTGCTGGTTTAATAATTGCCCTTGTACTTTTACTTCAATCTTACTTAACAAATTCTATGCCTATTCATTCTATTTTATTTAATGAACTCTAAATTTAATATGTTAACCTCTCCTCTGAACAATACTTTGACATTGAGTACCCAGCTCCTGGCTCGTATACTATTATTATTTAGTATTTTACTTTTATGATTTTTTAAACACTAGTACATTAGACATGAAAATTATTATTTTGGCCAGGCAAGATGGCTCATGCCTGTAATCCCAGCACTTTTTGAGGAGATCAAAACCATACTGGCTAACATGGTGAAACCCTGTCTCTACTAAAAATATAAAAAATACGAAAATGAGCCAGGCATGGTGGTGCATGCCTGTAGTCCCAGCTACTTGGGAGGCTGAGGCAGGAGAATCACTCGAACCCAGGAGGCGGAGGTTTCAGTGAGCTGAGATCGCACCACTGCACTCCAACCCAGGTGACAGACTCCATCTCAAAACAAACAAAAAATATTATTTTATATCCATGGTAGAGTTGCTTACATATTTACAAGAATTCCACATTCAGTGGAAAGGCATAAATAGGCACTGTGCTTTCTTTTTCACAGTGGTTAGGGTGAAAGGTAAGATAGTTTGAGTGCTGACATGGGCCCAATTTTCTTTTGTTATAAGATTGTATTGTGTATGATTATGCCCCCAAATAGTTGGAGACAAATACAATGTGTTTTAGTTTTGTCCACACTTTTTTTGCTAAGCAGTCTTCTGAAAACAGAGTAGATCCTGTTCCCTTTGGAGCCCCAGTGCCTAGCATATCAGATAACTGACTGTCAAAGATGTAACACCAGATACAGGAGGAACCTGCTTAACCCAGATTGTGATACTAATCTGTCCTCCTTCTGTCTTTGCTTCTTTTCTCAATTGCTTTTCTACTGTAAGAGAAACTCGGATTCTGATTCCAGCTTTGTGACTTCCTGTGAGTGTGACTCTGGTCAAGTTCTTCAATTTTTTTGAGCCTCTAATTCCTCATCTGTATAATAGGAGAATCATACTTACCTTAAAAGAGTTGTTTTGAAGCTTATATAGTGGATATAAATTAAATTATAAATGTTCAGCATAGTGCCTGACAGAGTGGGTTCTCAGTAACTAATGGTATCTAGTTCTACCACCTTTTCTTTTTCCTAGATACCTTTATAGAATTTGTGTTCTAGGTTTGTCCTGCCATAATATCTGCACCTCTTTATTTCTTTAAAAAAGTTACAGTGAACTATAATATAGATGTAGACAAGTGAGAAAGAAAAATGTTTATTATTTAATTATGAAATGAATATTGTGCAGCCATCACCTTGATTAAGAAATAGAACACTTCCAGCATCACTGAACCCACCCCGGCCCCATACTCTTTCATAATGCAAACTCACTTCTTCCCACCAGTGGAACCACCATGCTGACTTTTTGCTAATTATTTTTTTGCTTTTTATTTTTGCTAATTATTTTTCAAATAATAAAAATATAATTTTTTGGCTAATTATTTTGTTGCTTCTTATTTTTGCTAATTATTTGGCAAATAATAAAACAATACAAATAATTGTTGGCTAATTATTTTGTGCTAATTATTTTGTTGCTTTTCCTTACAGTTTTACCATCCATTATGCATTAATAAACAATATAGTTTAGTTGTGTGTGTTGTTGTTGAAGTTTTTATAAGTAAAATCACATATATTATTTTCAGGTTGCTTCTTCCATTGCATATTTTGCTTGTGAGACCCATTCATAATATTTTGTGTAGATCTACTTTATTAATTGCCTTTGCTATATGGATTCATCTTATGGATATCTTTGTTTCTTGTAAGTATGAAATAAAAATATAGCTGAAGGTTGCAGTGAGCCAAGATTGCACCATTGCACTCCAGCCTAGGCGACAAGAGCAAAATTCTGTCAAAAAAAAAAAAAAAAAAAAAAAAAAAGCTAACACTAAGTGAACATGTTGGTGAAGCTAACACTAATCGAACAGGTAGGTCCTGTTATATAAACACTTTCTCATGTATTAAATAATCTAATGCTCATATAATTTTACAGGTGCCTTTATTATTCCTGTTTTACATATGAGGAAACAGAGCCACATGGAGAAGAAATAATGTGTCCAGGGGTTGGCACAGACCATTTAATCTGGATACTGACTCTAGAACCCATAATGTTCATTAATCTCATTCATAGTCTCAAGTTTTCCCACTAGTTACATGATTTTTTCATTTAATTCGAAGTGGTTCTTAAAGGATTAAATGGATATTCAGGCTCTTCTGTAAAATCTAGCCTTTTTGTTTTGGTTCCAGTGGGTAGGAACACCTTCCTTCATGTCACCACTTTGCACTTGGCGATTGCCATGGCTCTTCATACTTTTGCTCTTGGAGTCTTTTCAAAATATTGCCACCAAAATTATTGCCCTGGTTTTACCATTCAGACTTGATTCAAATTGGCATAGTTTTGCTGTTCAAGTTTGTTTATAGCCTCTCCCTAGACATTCATTTCCTAATTGAAGCATCCTGCTTCTTTATTGATTACTAATTTCTCATTATGCTTTTCTTCTTCATTCCTTTTTTCCTCTCCATTCATAGTCATTTCTGTGCTTGTAAATCTCTCTCTCTCTCTCTCTCTGATTGTATACATATTTGATGCTGTTGACCTGTCCTTTGAAGGTCTTCTTCCTTCCAAAATCTTATAAGGATAGATCCCTAGAGAAGGGATTAAAAAGAATAAGGAATGACAACTTTAGAGTAATTAGTTTGGTATGTGTTAAGTCTGAATTTTATTGATTTAGCAGATTCTACAAATATAGATGGAATTATTTGCTAACTATGTATTTTATGTAGCTGATTTATTTTTTTTAAACCATACCTCCTCCCTGCCCCCAATAAGTGAGATAAGCACCATTGTCACCATTTGCAGGTGGAGGAACCAGTACTTAATGAAATAAAACAGCTTGGCCATGTTCAGAGAGGTTATGTATAGCAAAGCTGGGTTTCCAACTTAGGTCTTCTGACTCTCACCCCAGTGCTCTTTGATTGCAGCAACCTCTCTGAAATTAATAGGAAGGAGAATTAGTCATTTATTTGTTCCTTAATTTTGTTCCTTCCTTTTTTAAAACCAGCGAACATTCATTGAGCATTTACCTTATGCCAGCCACGGCACTGACCTCTGGAAATTGCAAGTTGAATAACATGTAGGTCTGCCCTGGACAAACTCATAGTTGAGGACATGTGTAAACCAGTGCAGTCTTGCATGCCCAGTGCTATTATTGGAGGTGTGGCTAGCTGTTCAGGAAGCAATCTAGAGATTGGAGATGGTTTGGAGTTGTTTCTTAGGGAAGGAGTTGGCCACATACACTTGCTAGAATTAGTTTTCCCATATTAAAAACAGTTTTAAAAATATTTCCTAGCATTTACCTTTCTGTTTGTGAACCTACAGTGGCCTCTGAGAGCCACTACTGTTTCTCTCTCCTCTGGCTTGCCACCTGCCTTTGTCAGTACTTCCCAACTGTTTTCAAACCAAGGGCACCTATAGACAACCCCTTAAAGATGAATCCTATTTCCTGGCTTCTCTGTTCAGGTACCTGCTGTTCTTTCCTCCTAAGAACATTCTCTTACAAAGCCATCTTTTCTGCAATCCACATTGTGTTCCCATTAAAGTCTGAATTGATATGTTTCTAGGTACCTTTTCTCTTTGGATGCATTTGACTAAATCTTAATAATCATTTCTTCCTCTCAGATGTATACTTTTTACCATTATAGATCAGAATTTTCTTATTGTCGCATAATGTTCAAATGTTTCCTTTAGGCCAGTTTTGTAACTTTTTAACATGACTTTTCTAACATGTAGTGGTTTATATTAGATAATGTGTATTTATTGTGTTATTTTAAAATCACTTATACCCTATATTGTTGTTATTTTAAAAGTTAATTTTTTAGACCAGTTTTAGGTTCACAGTAAAATTAAAAAGAAGTTACAGAGTTCTCAAATACCTCCTGTCCCCATATATGCTCCCCCTGTTATCAATATCTCCCACTGGAGTGGGTACATTTGTTACAATCGATGAACCTACATCAACATGTCATAATCACCTAAAGGTCATAGTTTACACTGGGGCTCACCCTTGGTGTTGTGTATCCTATGGGTTTGGGTAATTTAATAATGACATGTGTCCACCATTATAGTATCATTCAGACTAATTTCATTGCCTTAATAATCCTATGTGCCCTTCCTGTTTATTTCTTCCCTCCACTCTGATCCCTGGCAACCACTAATGTTTTTATTGTCTCCACAGTTTTGCCTTTTCAAGAATGTCAGATAGTTGGAATCATAAAGAATTTGGCCTTTTCAGATTGTTTTCTTTAACTTAATATTATGTATTTAAGGTTCCTCCATGTCTTTTCATGGCTTGATAGCTCATTTCATTCTAGTGCTAAATAATATTCCATTGTCTGGATATACCAAAGTATTATTTTCCACTCCTCTACGGAAGGACATTTTGGTTGCTTCTAAGTTGTGGCAATTATGAATAAAGCTGCTATAAACGTCTGTATGTGGGTTTATGGGTGGACATAAGTTTTCAGCTTCTTTAGGTAAATACCAAAGAGTGTGATTGCTGGATGGTATGGTAAGAGCATGTTTAGTTTTGTAAGAAATTGCCAAACTGTCTTCTAGAGTGGCTGTACCATTTTATATTCTCACCAGCAATGAATGAGAAGTCCTGTTGCCAGCATTTGGTCTTGTCAGTGCTACAGATTTTGGTTATTCTAATAAATGTGTATTAGTATTTTATTTTTGTTTCAATTTGAATTTTTCTGGTGTCTGATATGGAGCATCTTTTCATGTATATATTTGCCATCTTTATATTATCTTTGGTGATGTGTCTGTAAAAGTGGCCCACTTTTTTAAAGTCGGCTTATTTTCTTACTGTTGAGTTTTAAGAGTTCTTTGTATATTTTGGATAACAATCCTTTATCAGATACGTATTTTACAAATATTTTCTCCCAGTCTGTGGCCTGTCTTCTTATTCGCTTTGTATTCTCTTTCATAGAGTAGCAGTTTTTAATCCATCATATCCATTAGTTTTTTTCATGGATCTTGTCTTTGGTGTTATATCTAAAACATCACTGCCATCTAGATTTTTTTTCTATGCTGTCTTCTGGAAGTTTTTAAATTTTGTGTTCCTGCAATGTTTCATAAACAATTTCAAGTACTCCTGATCTAGATTTGAGCTCTGTTCTGCCACGTGCTGTCAGTGTGACCTTGGGCAGGGCATTCAGCCACCTGGAGTCTCAGCCTTTCCATCAGAGATGTGGGGGTGGCGCCTACCTTGTGCATGAAATGTTGTGGGTGAAAATGCTGATACGCAACGCACCTGTGAGGCTTTGATTTCTTTTGCCTCCCCTCTGCCTAGAACATTTTCTGTTCACAGTAATGAGGAATTTGATGCCTGTGCTGCACTTTCAGCCTTTGAGGGCATTGCATCCACTCCTCTCTGTCTCCACTGCCACTCCTCCCATGGTTTGACCACCACTGATTTCTCATCAGAATACTGCAGCAGCCTGGCAAATAAGTTTGCTCTCATCTTGCTTTCCTCCAGTCTGTCCTGAAACGTGCCACAAAGTAATCTTTCTAAAACAAAAATAGGATCCTGCTTTCTAGGCAGAAGACAAACTTGTTAACTTGGTTTATATGACCCTTTGCAACCTGGCTGCTGCTCATCTCTCCTTCCCTTACTGCATTCAGCTGCTAACTCAGGAAGCTGCCTATGGCCTCTCTGCCTACAGAGGATGGAGGATGGGGATGATAGCTCCTCTGCCTGCATCTTTTCGATCAATTCATCCACCTTTTGCCCAGTCAGATAGCACTCACCTTTTAGGTTTTCATTTGGATGTTATTTTCCTCCAGGAAACCTTACCTGATATTCTTTGCTGTATGGTTTGGATGAGGCATCCTCTCTCCTGTCTCACCACCCTGCCCCCAACTGCCCAAGCACCCTTCATCTCCCATCGTAATAATGGTGACATGAAACTGCAATTGCCTGGGTTGTTTGTGGAAATGTTCTAAGTGACCATCCCAGAGTCTGGCACCTGGCTCTCCCTAAGTGTCAGTGGGTGGACCAATGAATGAGTATGAGAGACTACCTGTGTCACAGACACAGAGAGCTGGTTTATTTGCCACCAGTCATATATTTAAATTGTGTTCATGGTGTCTACCAGGTTATAATTGACCTTCTTGTCTTTTATTTTCTTAACAGACAGAGATGTGAGCAGCGGAAGTTATAACCTTTCCTCGGCAACAACGGGCAGCTACTACAGTTGTGTCAGCCAGATCACCATAGGTGAGCACTTGTGTCATTTTGATTTATAAAAAAAATTATTGTCTGGAAAAGCTGGGGGTCAAGGGAGCAGCTGGGGAAGGAGAGGAGAGAAAATATAAATGCATAGACATTTATTTCCAGAATTGGAGCAATTGTTGTGGATTCACCTTTCTGGATCGCCCCCTTGTGGATTTTTACTGCTTTTGCATGGAATTAGATGGAGGAAGTGTCATCTCTTATTCCCAGATCTTCATCATTTGCTTTAACCCTTTCGTTCATGTAGCAACTGTACTGTTACGCACTTGATAGTACAATTGAGTTACATTTTAAAGATTTATACTAATCTATTTTTAAAAGAAACTGTGTAAGTGCAAATTGAAAATGTGCAGTGAAAATCTACTCTTTGCTTTTTGGAGAACATGCTAAGCAAGTGTTAGAGTGATGCTGAACATCACAGTGAGACTTTCTCCCTGTTGTGCTCACTCAACCTTAAACACTGGTTACTTTGGTAGAAAGTAGAAGAGTGACCTGCACCATTTTTATTTTGGTGTGGTCCTTCTTCTCCTTTCTATTTCCTTTCAAAACTCTTGATTCTAGAATATTGAGCAATGACTTAGAGATCAGAAAAGAAAACTGAAGATTATAGTTACAGCTTATTTTGTACTTATTACCTGCCAGCTTCCCTTGGCTCCCTGCATTCATTATTTTATTTAATCAGAACTCTGTGAGGAAGTTACTGTTATTTCTCCATTTTACTGATGAGGAAATTTGCGCTTTGCCACCCAGCTAGAAATTAATTATCCAAGATTTCAATTTAAGGTCTGTTTGACACTAAAGCCCATACTCTTAAATCCTATGTGATGATTTCTCAAACTCCAGCAATGTGGATGCCTATACAAAGCATTAATGATGACCCTCTAAAATTGATTTAAATTATTTTTATGAGATTACTTAAGTACGTTCAAACATAGAACTACATATAGGCACCTTGTATTCCAAATAGCCATTAAAATTGGTTTTGCAAATCAGATTTAACATTCTGTAACCCAAATAAAAATACAAATTTACCACACTAATTTAATATGATGTATGTTGTTATTTTGCTGAAATGCAGTCACTGTTTGTAATGCGATGTGATACTGGCTGCAGAGATGTTGGTTCTTCAAGTTCAGTACAGTTTTACTGCTAGGAACTTCGCGATGAATATGCATTGCTGCCACCTTTCTGAGTTCAACCCCCTATGAAATCTCTGTTAATGCTCACTTATGTTATCAGATCTTCATTTGGCATGAATGTCACTTGGGATATCCATCTCTCCCCTTTTCTCATTCGTTGTACTGATTGGTGCCAAACCTGATGGAAACACAAAAGTAAACCCAGGCATTAAAATTAAGTGGCAGGACTTGGTCCAGAATATGCTAAAACTAACTTTTAAATGAAAAACAGGGACAGTTTAGAAATTCTCATGGAGACCTCACAGACTCTGGTTTGAAAACACTGAGTAACCTAAAATGCCATTCACAGAGACATTAGACTAAGTCTAATGGTTGAAAAGTCATTAACTAAGTCATAGGAGGTCATTTGGGGTTCAGAGTAGGAGGATGATTAGATGAACGTATGGATGAGAGAAGACTATTCTGGTGGTGAACAGGATAAAGTTCATGTGGGAGAATCTGATGTCGTAATAGAGTTAGTGGCCATGACTGTGGTCTTGACATGAGACAGAAATAAACTAGGGAGGTGGGTTGAAGAGGCTGGTCTGTGGGGAGAGGGATGGAATTGCTGGCAGGACTAGTCATTGACTGGATGTGAGGATAGAAAGTGTTCCCTGAGATTTTGCATCAGAGTAACAGAGTCTGAGCTGTTCCCAGGAACATGGGAGTCAAAAAGAGGCTGTGATGGCGACAGGTTAGATGTGTTGATTTTATATGCCCACGAGACTCCTCACCTCAGAATGTCTCATAGGAAATTAGAAATATGGAGAAAATGTTCAAGAGATGAAGATATTAGCACTATCTGTACAGAGAGTTCTGTCGAATCTTTGGAAGAAGATGAGATAGTAAGAGTGAGAATTAGTACATTGTGTGTGTATGGAAGACCAAGGACCAACCTTTGGGGGAAGTCCAATGAGGGTAGAAATAATGACAGAGGTAAGAGAACCAAGCAAGCACCTTTCTTGGAAAGCCCAGAGAACCTTCTAGAAGGACAGACTGAGGAGGTTGAATATTAACGTCTGCGTTGGTGACATCCTGAGAGCCGTGTGAGTGGGTGGTAGGATGGGAGCCACATTGCAGAGCTCTGAATAGGGAGAGGATGGCTGTGAGTAGAGACTTCTTTTTTAAGGCACTTTTCAATGAAAATGGAGCCGTATATAGTGTGAGGGCAATTAAGTAGCTAACGAACACTTTTGGGGAGCTTTCTTTTTGCCAAGCATTGTGTTCTAACTACTTTTTCTGTATTCACTCATCTAATCCTCAAAAAGATTCTGAGGTATAAACAGTGTTGTCTTCCCCATTTTATAAATGAGGAAATGGAGTTCCTGAGAGGGTAATGAGTGGCCTAAGGATACATGAGAGTAAGAGCTGGGATTTGAGTTCAGATCATTGGGCTCCTATGGATGACACTCTTGTTAACCTGACATCTTGAAGACTTGGGTCAAGTGCCCTTCCTGGTCCAGTCAGCTGTAGCTGCCATGTCAGGGTGTTGGGTTGAAATGTATCCCCCATAAAAGGTACTTTGAAGTTCGAATCCCCAGTCCTTGTGATTGTGACTGTATTTGGAAATAGGGTCTTGTCAGATGTAATTGAGTTAAAATGAGGTCATCTGGACTAGAGTGTGCCCTAATCCAATGTGATGAGTGTCCTTACAAGAAGGGAAGAGACCATACAGGGACAGCTGTGTGAAAGCAGAGACAGAGATATGAGTGATGAATCTCCAAGCCAAGAAACACCCTGAATTCCTGGCAACACCAGAAGCCTGGAGAGAGGCTGGAACAGATTCTTTTCTAGAGCCTTCAGAGATGCAGCCCTGCTGACACCTTAGTTTGGACTCCTAGCCCCCAGAACAATGAGAGAATAAGTTTCTGTTGTTTTAAGCTGCCCAGTTTGTGGTACTTTGTCACAGCAGCCCTAGAAAACTAACCTCTGAAGGGGAGGTAGGTATGACAGATGCTGACTTCCCAGAAGTGCCAGCAACCAGAAGGCTCTTGAATCCTGCTTCAGTTCCCTGGCTCAAATTGGCTGAAATGATAGGAAATTTATTATGTCACGTAACAGGGACACCAGAGGCAGGCCTGTCTTTAGGATGGGTTGATTAAGCTGCTCAGTGACACTGTGAAAGACCTTCTCCCCTGTGTCTTCCTCTCTCAATTTATTTTCGTGGTGGCAGTCACGTGGTTGCAGAGTTTCAGGAATTGGACTCAGACATGACAGTGATCAGAGGGAAAGGAACTTTGGTGCCCTCCTCAGGCCTTTGCTTGAGGAGCTGAGAAATTTTCCCGTGAAGCTCCTTAATGGACTCCTCCTGTCTCATTGGGCAGGGCTGTGTCCCACCACCATCCGTGAGCCAGTCATTGGCAAGGGAGATGGCATTTTCATGAGCCCTGTCAGGCCCACATGAGGCTTTGGACAGGGATGAGGATGGGAATAAGAGCTGCCTGTCCTGGGTCACAAGGCTGTGTGGGGTGGGACAGATTCCCAAATGAAGTTGTGGCTCTGTTGGGAGGCAGAAGGGGAATGATTCTGTATAGGCAGGGGGCAACGTCCACTGCTCACAGTCTGTTCAGTGCAAAGCACTTTTGCAATATTTATACTAAAACAAAAATAATAACCTTAGCCAGCTGCAGTGGCTCACACCTGTAATCCCAGCACTTTGGGAGGCCAAGGCTGGTGGAACAGCCTGACCAACAAGGAGATACCCAGTCTCTACTAAAAATATAAAATTAGCCAGGTGTGGTGGTGCATGACTGTGATCCCAGCTACTCTGGAGGCTGAGGCAGGAGAATCTCTTGACGCAGGAGGTAGAGCTCGTGGTGAAACAAGATCATGCCATAGCACTCCAGCCTGGGCAACAAGAGTGAAACTCTGTCTCAATAAATAAATAAATAAATACAATAAAAATAATAACCTGAGACTCAAAGTACTAGAGGGAGGACAGATCTCTGGATCATCCGAGTTTTCTAAAATCTCCTTCATTTTCTTTCATTTCTTGTACTTCAGTCCTTCTCTTACAGAATAGTCATCTCACACAGAAGTGTCACATTTGTGAGGATGTTCCATTGAGGAAAATAGCACGTGTGTGGATTTCCTAGTAATGCGGTTCCTAGGTGACCCTATGTCTTGTCCAAAGCAGTGGAGTCAAAAACTCCAGGGAACAGAAAAAGGACTTCTAAAACGATACTATTTATCCAGGAGATACTTGATTAGCTCCTTATTTTCTAATAGCAAATTCCCTTTTTACCCATGTATGAGAGATTTAAGAAGCACATAGTTAACATCATTTCTTCTCAAGACAGCTTACAATTTTGGGTATTCCTTCCATCTCTTTCTTCACAATTTTGGGTCTAGTGGGAATTGAGACCCCTGTTCCTGCCTTCCTCCCTAAAAGGGGACATGATGGTGGGTGAGGGAGGATGGGCAGGCTATCAATGCTGCCAACACAACCTTCCTATTCTTTGCTCCTTGGGTGTTAGCTCTTCCCCTGGACAGTTGTCTCTTCAAAATATTGTGGCTTCATTCTTGCTTTTAAATTGAGACTCATGTATTTATATTTCATCATAGTTATGCAGATCTTGTCATAGCTCATTTATATCAATAATGCCAATTAAAATGTTTGCTAATGAACTTCATTTTCAGAGTAAATGATGTAGAAATTTCCTAAACAAAAACGACTTAGCTCTGTGAACTATATTTCTTCAAAATTAAGTGTATGCTATAAATTAGCTATACTTTTATATAATAAATGCTAAAACCTGAAATCTTAGAGTCCAAAGTTCCTTAGAGACTTTTTATTTTTGGGGGGGAAAAGAACATATATTTATTTATTAAGCATTTATGATGAATCAGTACTATATATTTATATATTTAACTACATATATTTAAGGTACACAACATAATATCTTGAGGTATATAGTGAAATGATTACTACAGTCAAGCAACTTGACATAACCATCATCAAAGTTACCTTTTTTTAATGTGTGTGTGGTAAGAGCACCTAAAATCTACTGTGTTAGCAAATTTGCAGTTCACACAATATGAAGTAATTAACCCTAGTTCTCATGCTGTATGTTAAATCTTTAGACTAATTTATGTTGCATAACTTAATTACAACTGGTAATTTTTTTTTTTACCTACACCTTCTGATCCTCCCTGCTCTTGGTAATTGCTGGTCTACTCTTTGTGCGTGTATATATGTATATGTATACACATATGTATATATGTATGTATATGTAAAGATTTCCTGTATAAGTGAGATCATACAGTCATTTTCTGTTATTTCACTTAGCATAATGTTCCCCAGGTTCATCCAAATTTGTGTTACCTTCCCCATGTCCCAGACCCTATACCTAGAAGGGCTCTCTCCTCTGAACTCCTGAAGAGCACTTTCTGATTTACTTTAAAATTATTTCTTTCGTCTTGCTTGTACTGTGGTTAGTTGTAGTTTGTGGGAAAAAACATAGATTTTGGAGTCCAATCTGCGTTTATGTTCTGCATCTGGAACTTGATGTAGGGCAGGTTGAGATCCAGTTTTCTCATCTGTAAGACTGAAATTGTAATAGTCCTCTTGTACCATTGCTGTGAGGATTCAAGATCAGTTATGCAAAGTTTCTGGCTTATAGTAGGCCTTTAATAATTTTTTATTATGAATACAGGTCTTATCTCCTTTATTGGACTCTAAGCTCCATGAATGCAGAGTGGACACTTAGTATGTGCTTAATAAACATAAGCTGATTAAGTGAACAAGAGCCATTGACAGGGATGATGCCTGCCTGTTTATTACGAACATGCATTCTTATCTCAAGTGGCATTTGGTTTGCCTAACAGCTAAGATTCTGGGGAACTTTAAAAATAAGCACACTATAAGGCTTTGATTGCTGCCACTTACCTAGTGTGTTTATCTCACCAGGTTATGATGTTGCTGGGCCTGTTGCAATTGGACTCACCCACTGGAAAAATCCCTATGTACAAGGCAGACCCACCCTCCCATCAGATCTGCCTCTCTTCGTCTCCAAAGATGCAGGCATCCCTGTATACCACCGATCCTTCACCCGCAAGACTGACCAGGCCACGCCTTTGTCCTGTCCAGCCTCACTGTCTATCACTCCAGTGCCTTCTTACAGCAGTAGCAGCCAGGAAACCTTGAGTCAAGACACGACAGGTAAGTGATGGTTTTCTGTTGGAGATTCAGGACCGGGTGTATATAAGATTCCTTCATGCATTTGCCTGGTGAATAAATTGCATCTGTATTTCTGCTTTGTGATGTGATGGACCCCAACAATACCTCTGTGTTCATACTGGCTTTTCTTTTTAATGATATGGGGGTCTTACTGTGTTGTCCAGGCTGGTCTTGATTGCCTCAAGCAGTCTGTCCCACCTCAGCCTCCTGAGTAGCTGGGATTACAGGATACCACCATGCCCAGCTTTCACTGGCATTTAGTAACTTTTCTATACCAGAGGAAGGTCGAATGTGTATAGAAATATTTGGGTGGGGTGCTGTGGTTCATGCCTATAATTCTAGCACTTTGGGAGGCTGAGGCAGGCAGATCACCTGAGGTCAGGAGTTCGAGACCAGCCTGACTGATTAGTGGAACTCCATCTCTACTAAAAATACAAAAACATTAGTTGGGCATGGTGGCGGGTACCTGTAGTCCCAGCTACTTGGGAGGTTGAGGCAGGAAAATTACTTGAATCTGGGAGGTGGAGGTTGCAGTGAGCTGTGTTCATGCCACTGCACTCCAGCCTGGGGAACAGAGCAAGACTCTGTCTCAAAAAAAAAAGAGAGAAAAAATATTTGACCTAAGTGCTTAAGTGCTAGCTCTGTTTAGTAAAATGTTATCTAGAAATCAACTCTGAACCAAAATTTCAATATGTGTCATATGGCTTTAATTTATTTAATGCTCTATTTAGTGACAAGATATCTGTCTTGGACTAAACTCGTGTATTCAAGAAAGTCATCAAAAAGTCATCTTTGAATACCGTAGTTAATACCAATTCATCTTCCTCCACCAACTTGATCTATGTCAGGGGTCTGCAAACTACTGCCAAATCTGGCTGGCTACCTGATTTTGTACAGTCCAGGAACTAAGAATAGTTTTTACATTTTTAAATGGTTGGAAAAAACTTTTAAATAATATTTTGATACACATGAAAGTTATATAAAATTCACAGTTTAGTATTTGTGAGGTTTTCCTGGGACACAGCCACACTGATTCATTTCTGTATTGTCTATGGCTGTTTTCACATGACAGTGGCAGAGTTGAGTCATTGTGACAGAGACTGTATGTCTCGCAAACCCTGAAATATTTATTATCTGGCCCTTTACAGAAAATGTTTGCTGACTGCTGATCTATGTGATTCTTGGAAGTCATGAGTTAAATAGTCAGGGCAAGAAGAATGCTTACAGCATCCTGCCTTAAAATTTATCACTTACATCACACTCAAAATAGTGCAGAAATGGCCATGCAAGGATGGCCAGTTAATTGTTTTTATTACTAAAATCTGAGTTGGAGGTTTAAATTATGCAAAATCTATCCCGCCATGTTTTCTCTCTATAGATACAGCACTTAGAGATAATGGTTTAGTCATCCAAATCCAATGTGTAATTCTGGCTCTGGAAATAAATCTGAATACTAGGATACTCAACAATTCATAGATGCTGCCACCTAGAGGTGAGATACTGAGGTTGCAGAAGTTCCAGATTATCAAAACTAATCTTTAAAGCCGTAGATTGCAGACTTCACTAAATGTTAAGAATCAGCATTGCACTTGCTAAAAATGAAGATTCCTGGGTCTTGCCCCAGGGGAGGCTGTGTCCATGGCACAAAATGAGCTTCAGCAATCTGCATTTGGCAGGCTTTTCCTTCCTGGGATTTTGATTCCTGGGGTTCCCATGCATACCTTGGGGACCACTTCCAAAGGCTCTTTAGCCAAATGGCTGAATTGAAATAGCAGGGATTGGTATTGAAGAGCACGGGGAACATTTGCATACCATCAGCTCTGCACATGGCAAAAGTAACCATCTTTCTGACTGTCCTTGTTGAAGGTCAATTTGACAGTGGAAAAAAATCAGTTCTTGGGCCTTGAAAATGTTTCTTTATAGTAAGTTTGAAATTTTCTGGGTTTTGCTTTTATTGTAAAGGAAAGCTGCTTCTGCTTGCTTTAGTTTAATAAGATCAGAAGTTAATATATAAAGTATCTTCTTTGGCTAGGGTAGCTGAAAGGTTATGGTGTTTTGTTTGGTTTGGTTTGATTTGTTTTGTTTTGTTTTTTGGCAAAAAGGGGTGTGAAATGGCAGCTGCCAGATTAACATTTTATCATGGTTCCCTTAGTTGACTTTTTTTTCTCCATCCAGCACTATACTCAGAGTCGATCTGATTTTGGGAGGAGGTTTCTATGTTTAACTTGTAGGTTTTCACAAACAAAATAAAAGCTTATAATTCTCTTCATTCCTGGGAACTTTCCATTAGCAATAAAATATCGATTTTTTTCCCCAAGAAACTGCTTATTATTATTCTTACTGTTTGTATCCTGACAAAGTAAGCCTGGACATCCAAATATATACTACATAAGCATGTGATAATCACTTTATCATAGACAGTTATAGATGCTGGTATAGCTTCTGTAAGTCTCAAACTATGAGTATGTGAAGGCCCATTATTACATTTATTTGATTTCTTACAACAATTTGTTGATTTTAATATATATATATTTGTGTGAAAGCTTCTGGTTTCCTTTGATTTTATTTGTGTTTTAAAGAATGAAGTTAATTTTATTTTGTTTTTAAAATACAGTGAATTTTATTACTCATTTATACTTAATTTTTTGCTTCTGTTGCTAGTTAAAAGAAAACTCTGGGTGAGATAAGTCAGTTCAACTATACTAGGGTATCCTACAAATTCCAGACTTTACTGGACATCCCTTCACAATTCTAAGCTATCTTTCTTCTCTATAAACTTTGAGACTGATATAGAGGAGCTGACATGTTTTAGGCAGAATATAACTGTACAATTATTTATAAGTTGTAAGAATTTTCTTATGTTTAAGAATTTACCAAGCACATTTAAAGATTGTTTCCCCATTTTACAAATCCCACCATTCTGCAATTCTAGAAAGAATTGTAACAGAACACTAACTAAATGGCTAGAGCTTCTTGAGCTCTCATTTTATTTAGCTCTGTTAACTATTGTCACCATCCTATTCCATCATCCTTTCCCTTCATTGTGTGACTATCTCCTACAGTAGATTCTCTTGTATTAGACTTTACTTAACACTGCTTGTCACATTGTGCAGCGAACAACTTGTGAAACTGCATAGTCACCCTGAATGTAGTTCTTCCTTATAACAGAAAAACTGCCTCCAGTGTCCAGCTTGCCCCATCCATCCATCCGTCCATCCAGTATACACTAAGTTACCATTCCATGTTATGTATTGTGATAAGTCCTTGGGAGAGAAAATTAAGTAAGTGATTAATAAATTAGTCACCCCTATCTCAGGCACTCAGAGTCCTGTGGAGGAGGCAGACAAGCATTCTAATTCAGCACTGCGTTAAGATAGATGATTTCACATGAAATGATCACACACACGTGTTTTTGTTTTAAATTTTTCAATATGCTATTAAAATGTTAATAGTATTAAAATATATTATTTTAAAATATATAACTAAAATATTAGTAAAAATGCAAAATATGTTATTATTTCTTCAATTACAAGAAGATAAGTTTGAGAGAACCATAGGAAGAAAGCTTGGAAATGATCTTCATCTCAGATACTTTTTGTAGGTGTGATATACAATTTTGTAAAAAGTAAATGATGAGAGTATTTAATTGATATTAAATTCATTACAAATAATTTATAGGCTTTGGTTTAAGAGAAAAATAATTAGAAACTTTACACTTCAAAAAGTTGCTATTAGATGCTGGACTTTGGGATATACTTTAAGAATTCTAGTTAAATCAAGAAATATTTTGAGGACAAAAATAAGGCATGCAAGATATTTAAAAAATTAAAATGGAAATAACTCCTTCCTGCTTGGTAAGTGTCACAGAAAAAGAGTAAAACTAAATTTTCACTTTTTATATCCTTCCAATTTTTATTTTAGGTTTGGAGGTACATGTGCAGGTTTGCTACCTGGCCAATTTGCATTTTGCTGGGGTTTGTTATACAAATTATTTCATCACCCAGATAGTGAGTATAGTACCTCATAGTAGTTTTTCAATCCTCACCCTCCTCCCAGCCTCCATTCTCAAGTAGGGCTCAGTGTCTGTTGGTCCCTTCTGTGTGTCCGTGTTAACACACAATTTTTGATGACCAAGATTTGTAGCTTTCATCACCACCACCACCTCTACTCGCAACTTCTCTTTCTAGTCATTCCTGAATCTCCAGCCAATCCCTAATCACTCCCTTCCTTTCTATCCAATTCCCAGCTGCATACTGATGGCCCCAAAGCCATATTTTCATGTCTGATTTCTTGACAAGTTTTACATGTGTATTTATAGCTGCGTACTGGAACTTTCAACCTGGATATATCCCAAGCTATCAAAATTCATGTACTCTGAATGGAACTTCCTTCTGGTAGCTCTCAAAGTTGAATTTCTCATTCTGTTTAATGCTGGCATAGTCTCTTTGTCTTAGTTTGGGCTGCTATAG
Source organism: Saimiri boliviensis (assembly GCF_048565385.1). Taxonomy (NCBI): domain Eukaryota; kingdom Metazoa; phylum Chordata; class Mammalia; order Primates; family Cebidae; genus Saimiri; species Saimiri boliviensis. The sequence goes on along the minus strand of NC_133455.1, from coordinate 32,230,080 downwards.
GAAATATACAACTGAGTGGCTTAAACAACAAACATTTATTTTGACATACTTGGCATCTGGTGAGGGCTCTCTTCCTGGTTTCTAGATGGCTGGTCTTCTCACTGTACCCTTACAGTACAGAGTGAGCTGGCCCTCTGTCTTCTTATTATAAGGACACGAATCCCATTCATGAGGGTTCCACCCTTATAACCTAATCACCTCCCAAGGTCCCTATCTCCAAATGCCACCTATTCATATGTTGGAATCCTAATTCCAACATATGAATATGGAAAACAACAGATTGATATCTTCAAAGTGATGAAGGAAATGAAGGTCAATTCAAAATTTCAGATGCAGCTAAGTGATCATTTTGGAAAAAGATTGAGAAAATGTATTCTATGCATACCTCCTGAAAAACTGGATTGGGACTGTGGATGATGCAGTGAACTGTGATGCTGATGGCTGTGAGGACACCACCTTCTGCTGGCTATCAGCTTCCACAGCCAACTGGCTAACATATTAGTTATGTCTACTTTAGAAATATTGCTACTTCAAAGTTTCCTTTCCATCCCTACTGACATTATTTCAGCTCAAGCTCTCAACATCTCTGCCTAGACTAGTGCTACTAGCAGTCTTGTTACGAGTCTCCCTAGATCTTAATTCTTCCATGACTATAGTTTAGCTTTCCCAGTTCATCTAAGAGTTTCCTCTGAATTCTTTCTCTTTTTGCCTTAGTGTATTTTGTTATTGTTTCTGTTTCCACTGGTAATTCTTATGCACATATTGAATTTTGCTCTTATTGTGCTCCAATATAATTTTAAAGATGGCTACCACAATAGATGCAAATAAAGTTCTTGAGTTAGGAATTAATGTTTTGATCATGTACTTGTTTGCTAATTGCAGAGCTTCACATGTAGGAAGTATGTTTTCTATGACTATTGAAACTGCATATTAGACACAGTTGAAGAGACAATTAGGCCTGGAAGATAGATCTGAAAAAATTACCCCATTATCAGTATAGAGATATATGAGACACAAAAACAAGGAGGAGGAGGTTGAAATGTAGAAAGCAGAATGAAAAAGCTCAACATCATTTAATAGAAATTCTGTTCTGCATTAAGAGAACAGAATGTATATATATATGAGGAATATTTAAAAAAAAAACAGTGGCTGGAAGTTTCCCAGAATTGATGAGGAGACACAAATTCTTTAATGTAAGAAACATTATGAATGCCAAGAAGGATAAATAAAAATAAATATATCCATATGTAAATATATGAAGAGTCAGCAAAAATCAGAAAATCTTAGAAATGATCTGAGAGAAAAGACAGATTACCTACAAGTGAGAAGCAAATTGAGGACAGACTTTCAAGTAGTAATGATAGAGGCTAGAAAACAGCAGATTAATATCTTCAAGGTACTGAAGGAAATGAAGCTCAATTCAGAATTCCAGATGCAGCTAAGTGATCACTGGAGAGGGAGGTCAGCATAAGAACATTTTTGGAAAAAGACTGGGAAAATGTATTCTATGTATGCCTCCTGAAAGAATGACTTATCAACCTATTTTAGAAAAGAAGAATCTTGGCCTGGAGCGGTGGCTCACACTTGTAATCCCAGCATTTTGGGAGGCTGAGGCAGGCAGTTCACCTGAGGTCAGGAGTTCAAGACCAGCCTGGCCAACGTGGTGAAACCCCATCTCTACCAAAATACAAAAATTAGCTGGGCATGGTGGCATGCACCTGTAATCTCAGCTCTTTGGGAGATTGAGAATCCCTTGAACCTAGGAGGCAGAGGCTGCAGTGAGCTGAGATGGTGCCACTGTACTCCAGGGTGAAATTAAAAAAAAAAAAAAACATCTTGAATCTAGAGGAAACAATGAAATAATAATAATAAAAATACATATATAAATTTGAAAGATCCCTCTAGAAGAATGATTTTTAAACCAGAGATGATTTTGTTTCACAAGGGATACTTGGGAATGTCTGCAGATACTTTTGGTTGACAGCTGGGCAAGAGGTATCACAGGCGTCCCATGGGTAGACACCAGGAATACTGCTAAACATCCTGCATGCACAAGATGTGGTCCCTAACTCCTTGTCCCATGTTCATTGTCAATTCTTAATTCTCCTTCCTCCCTGGGAGTTTCTTGTCCTGTGTGTTGTACCTTGCCCTTGCAATGGGCGGCCTCCTTTAGGGCATTCCCAGGGCTCTCGTTTCTCTCCTAGGGCTGTCCTTGGTGAAGTATGATCAGCACCTTTGATTTCCCCTATCTCAGGTTTCTGTGTTCTTTGGCTCTCCCTAAATTATATCTCATGCTGCACCTAAGCTTTTCTTTTTTACTAATACCAGTTTCTCCACCTTGGTGGGATGGACATTTTGGGCTGAATAACTCTTAGCTCTCAGGGTTGTCGTGTGCATAGTAGGATGTTTAGCAGCATCCCTGGCCTGCACCCAATAGATGTCAGTTGTGACAGCTGAAAAAAGTTTTCAGACATTGCCAAATGTACGCTTACAGGTGAAATCATCCCCAGTTGAGAACCACTGACTTATGCCAAAGTCTGATCCTGTTATCTGAAGCTCTGCTTAGTGGCAGTAGTTTGGTAGTCTAATCATTGATAATGGGTTCATGGGTTTTTTTTTTTTTTTTTTTTTTTTTTTTTTTTTTTTTTTGAGACGGAGTTTCACTCTTGTTACCCAGGCTGGAGTGCAATGGCACGATCTTGGCTCACCGCAACCTCCGCCTCCTGAGTTCAGGCAATTCTCCTGCCTCAGCCTCCTGAGTAGCTGGGATTATAGGCACGCGCCACCATGCCCAGCTAATTTTTTGTATTTTTTAGTAGAGACGGGGTTTCACCGTGTTGACCAGGATGGTCTCGATCTCTTGACCTCGTGATCCACCCGCCTCGGCCTCCCAAAGTGCTGGGATTACAGGCTTGAGCCACCGCGCCCGGCCAGGGTTCATGGGTTTTAATACATTTTATTCTACTTTAGCAAGGGCTTTTTGCAAACCATACCCTAATCAAAAACATGGAGGGAATATTTTTTTTTTCCGAAGGGGAATATTTTTTTCCCCTTGAGACTACAGGTAACGCCTTTGACACTTTCCTTTCCTACTTCCCTATACCCCACCTTTCTGTGAAATTATGTTGTAAATAAAAACTTTTCTGTATGTGTTCAAGACCATTGGTAATCTCCCTGCATTTCTATGTGCAGGAATCATTGAGAACGCTTCCCTTTGCCTTTTGTCCTCCGTCCACAGCCTCACCATGTTCCCTTTAGTGGTGGGATTGGGTTTAAAAAAAAATAATAATGAATTCCAAACATTCCTTATGGACTTTACAAATATGTTCCTCATTTGTGAAAAGGAAAGGAGTGAGAAATGACTATCTTCTGTTCCAGATTACTTCCCGAGAGTCTGGCTTTTGCCTGTGCACCTAAAGTCTGAGCAGAGCATTGTGTCTTGTCTTGAGGGGGAAGATGTTTACTCACCTTTGCTAGTGACCTTACTGAGCTTACTGGTACTCCATATATGCGAGCTTTGAAAACTTAGGTGCCCAATGTTATGTTGTTATGTATTTGCCTGGGGTATAGAGTACCATAGAAGAGATGCCCATTTAGTGGCATGAATTTAACATCTTTCAACAAATTGTGACCAGATACTTTCAGAACTGATGCCAAAGGAAACAGAGGGTTTTTAATTTCAGAGATAGAGTGCTGCAAACAGTGACCCTGCAACCTGAGCTACTGATGTGACCACGAGATGCAGAGTAATTGGACCTCACCAGGAGACTCGTTTGTTCCCTTATAGCGAAGTCCAGAGACACTCCTTGACCCGTCCCTGCTTATACACCATGTGCCCAGCCACCCTGAGCCTTTCTGCTAGAGTGTTAGTTCAGCTAAATCCATGACACAGAGTAATGGAAGACCAGCTACCCTCTACAAAAAAACAAGGCAATATGAGTTAGAAAGTCTCTAAACCATTATATTTAAAGTGGGTTTTTTTCTAGAGAACATAGAGTTGAGCCTAGTGTTTTTATCCATTCTGACAATTTCTTTTAATTGATGTAGTTAGACCATTCACAAGTAAAGTGATGATTGACATAGTTGGATTAGTATCTATCGTGTTTGTAACCATTTTCTATTATTGCATTTGTTCACCGTTTCTTTTGTTTTCTTACTTTTTCTCTTGCCTTTTCTGATTTTAATTAGGCATTGTATATGATTTTTTAAAAAGGAATGGCAACTTCCTACTTCCTTCTCCACCTTTAAAAAGTTTCCTTTTGTCAAAGTAGCCCTGAAGGACTATTTAGATTTTAATCAAATGTTATGGAATAAATTTCCTGGTTTGGTTTATATGGGGTGTGAGTATGGGGCTTAACTTACTTAAGTTAGGATATTGTAATAGGGCATTTTTATGCCTTTTGGAGGATGACTTGTGGTTTCCTAAGATGCTGGCTGAGTAGAAGATGTCACAGTGGAAGGGAAGGCAAATTTGAGTTGAGGGTATTCAGGTGAGGGACCAGCGTTCCGAGTAGCAGGAAAGTGTGCAAAGGCTAATTCCAGAGGAGCTGTGGGTAAATGTCTCCTGCACAGGGAAGTTGGGTTCTCTGGGGCTATTACTCTGGTCTTCCATGGTACATTCCATGTGTTAATGGACATTTGTGAGCAAGCCCAGAATCTTAACCTCCATGTATACTTCTTCTCCATGAAAAACTAAGTTGGGAACCGCCTGTACTTTAGGACTAAGAGGGTCATTAGAAACGTTCATTTCGACAAGAGCATCAGCTAAGAGAAATAAGTTGCTGAGCTTTCTTCAAATTTCCTGTTTTCCTAATCTTGCCTATATTGTTCTTTTCAGAATTCAAGACTGTTTCCTGTTAATTACTGATTCTAGCACAGTCCTGTTAATTCTTTCTCCATGTGTGGTGGTTATTTAGGTTTAGAAGATTGAAAACATCAATGAATCGGGGTATGATTGGTGACAAAGAAATGATGAAGACAAAGTCAAACGATGTAGCTATGAAGTTACTTTATAAAAAACTGAAGAACTTGAATTAAAGCTGCTTTGAATCTGATTTGCAAATAATTATGTATTTTAAAATCAGATGGCTTTAAGATGCTCCAGTAAAGTCATCCATTCATTCAGTCATCTGAATGAGTTTTCTCACTACTCATCAGAGTTTTCTCACTACTCAAAGTGTGGTCCACAAGAGCTAAGAGAGCCTGAGTTCGGATTTAGCAATATCGTCCAAAAGGGATGATGTGAGGGGCATTTTAGAGATAGCTTCAATAGCACTTTGTAATTAATGGGATGCTGTGTATCACTGAGTGGATAGCCTATATAGTTTTAGTAAGGTTAAAATATGATGCTGAAGCTTCATAGTTTAGGCCAGTGATTCTCAAACTTTCATGTGAATATAAATATGCTGAGTATTTCGTTAAACTGCAGTTCCTCATCTAGTAGGTCTGGGCAAGGGATGGTGAGATTCTGCATTTGTTTCTTCTTCTTCTTCTTCTTCTTCTTCTTTTTTTTTTTTTTTTTTTTTTTTTTTTTGAGACCGTCTCACTCCATCACCCAGGCTGTAGTGCAGTGGCATGATCTTGGCTCAATGCCACTTTTGCCTCCTGGATTCAAGCACTTCTCATCCCTAAGCCTCCCAAGTAGCTGAGATTACAGGAATGTACCACCACACACGGCTAATATTTTTGTATTTTTAGTAGAGATGGAGTTTCACCATGTTGGCCAGGCTGGTCTCAAACTTCTGATCTCAAGTTATCCACCAGCCTCAGCCTCCCAAAATGCTGGGATTACAGGCGTAAGCCACCATACCTGGCCTAGATTCTCCATTTCTAACAAGCTTCCAAGTGATGCCCATGCTGCCAGTCATGGAGCTTGGAATTTAGTACAAGACTCAAATAAAAACTGTTATGCCAAATAATTTATTTTCACTAACAGGCAGGTGTTTTGGAGGAAAGGAATAATCTTCTTCTTATAGATCCTTGACAATACTGTTTTTATCAAAACAGGCCTCTGGTTTCCCAGAACTTCATAGAGAACATCTGCTTTACCACCAGTTGTAAGTGGGAAGTTTGCTTATGCCCTGTTATAGGAATATTATTTGTCCGTGATATATAAGTGTCCTAACGTTTCCATAGACATTGTTTTGATATTAAAAACCAAATGAAAATCTTAACTACCATGGTATTGACTCAAGAGGGAGCTTGGCTGTCTTAGTTCTGGTTCCCTGGGAAGTATCTAAGCCAGAGATGTCCATGCAAGAAGTTTCCTGGGGAGAGTCATTGGGATCAGTGTGTATGGTATGGTGTGTGTGTGGTAGGTGGAGGGAAGGAAGCATAACCAGGGAGTTGGAAGATATGAGCTGTGATGGTGCACAAACAAGGCCTCAGCCCTCATGCAGGGATACCTGGAGCTAGGACAGTCTTTCAACATTGTCCCACAACAAAGCTATTGTACCCTGCCACCATTGCCTGGGTGCAAGCTGCCAGGAGGCAAGAATATGACCCTGGGGAGTTCTCTTTGTGGGCAGTTTGCCAAGAAAGATTCAGCTGAGAGCCATCAGCAGCTGGGGATGTACCATGGGGCCCACAGCATCCATGACATCAGCTGATGGAAGTGAAGTGATTAGGAAGATCTCCACGGGAAAACAAGTTGGAGAGGATGGTGGAGTTCTCAATTCATTCAAAAGCATGGAAAATCGCTGCCGACCTTTGCTGAGACAGGGAGGTGACTGGCAACGTATAAGTTGTCAAGGTGCTGAGATGAAGTAGGCCAGAATTTTTAGAGTGCTGGATCATCAGAGTTCATCTAGTGCAGGCGTCCCCAAACTTTTTACACAGGGGGCCAGTTCACTGTCCCTCAGACCGTTGGAGGGCCGCCCCATACTGTGCTCCTCTCACTGACCACCAATGAAAGAGGTGCTCCTTCCTGAAGTGCGGCGGGGGGCCGGATAAATGGCCTCAGGGGGCCACATGCGGGCCGTAGTTTGGGGACGCCTGATCTGGTGGCTTTGTAGACACCAGCTGACTTGTAGATCATTCTGCAAGCTGAGGCCAAGTAGCAGATCAGCGCTCTGAGGTCCATAGAGAAAAAGGTCCAGATTCTGAGCAGGTTTTCCAACCCCTGGGAACTGCTAAGCATCTGGCTTCTGGTTCAGTTTAAATTTCTCTCCAGCAAAGAGGCACATAACCGATTGGGAAACAACTTCTGGTCACTATTCCTTCTAGTTATGCGGGCATATGTTTTGGAAATTGTGCAGTTTTTATCTTTTTCAGGCGAATAAGGATATAACTGATTTGTGGTTATAATTGGATAATGGGAGAGTTGGCTCAGTTTCCTTGTCTCGGGTCATGTAACTCATAATCATTTATCCAGCAGCTGTTTATTGAGTGCCTACTCTGTGCCCCGTACTACATTAGATGCTGGGTGTACTGGAGTGACCCAAGCAGCCAAGGCTCCTTTCTTATGGAATGACAGTGGGATAGGCTAGTAGAGGAGAGAGAGATGAAATAATCACCCAAATAAGGACATTTCCTTAGCTCAGTGAAGGCAAAGGACACTATTAGAGGGTGTACAAAGAGGGTATTTAATTTGGATTTTGAAGATAGAGAAAGATTGAAGGTGTCGTAGTAATTTGAGAGAGATCTCAAGGATGTGTTGGAGCTGGTGAAGATATAGTGAGAACGTGCAATAGGAGACAAAGACCTGACTTGTCTTCCCAGCTCTGTGACTTATCATGTTACTTTCACACTGAAGACTTAACCTCTTTGAGCCTCAACTTTTTCATCTGTGAAATGGCATGGTTATAAGACTCAAATGAGATAAAACAGGCAAAAGTGTTTTTCAAATCCTAAAATGCTAGTGAAAGCCACTTAAAAAAAATTATTCTAGCCCATGGATTCCTTCTCTCCCTTCTCTTACCTGTCTCCTCCTCATACTTCCTGAGCTGGGCTTGGATGCTGAGGTTTAGTTAGCAGTAAAATGCTATGTAGTTACCTTCTTTTAGCCTGTGGCTTTCAATGTTTTTGAATGATACCCAGAGTAAGAAATATTTATGTATTGTGACCTACTGCTACTACGACTTCTCTTTTCCTTCCTTCCTCCCTTTCCCTCTTAAACACACACCTGAAAAAATATTTTAGGAAATAATTCTTATTATTTGTTACATACTCTGATATTTTTTTATTCCATTCCATTCTTTTCACCAAAAAGTACTAGTCAAGATCCATTAAACTGATGTCACTGCTTACTAATGAATTGCACTCATAGTTTGAACAACATTGATTTAGAT